>NC_142600.1:73722085-74410215 GCF_041222555.1 Hakea prostrata | reverse complement strand
ATCTCCTGTGCAAAAAGCTAAATGCCATTTACATATACAATTTTTCACTATCCATGCAAAGACCCTGCCTTTTAAAGAATCCCAAAATTGGAACTTGTACCACAACATATATATCAACCACAGATTAACCAGGAGAAAAAACTCCAAACATCAAGCATAAGTCCAAAATAATCTGAACATATTCCAGGATTGGGCATGGCTACACGAGATGACTTTAGGAGGTGATTGGTCTTATTCTGAAGACAGCTCAATGCCAGTCACTTTGAAGACCTTTTCAAGGCATTATATTGACCACTACTTGAAGCACTGGGAGCACAAGTAATCTAGCAGGTAAGAGGAAAGCATGTGTGTGGTAGAAAATGAATAAGAGCCTGGCTTCCCAGAAAGTAAGTGGTCTTTATGAGAAAGGATGTAATTCACTAATATAAGCGACAATAACAAGTTGGGTCTTGACAAGAATGCTGCTTATTGATGGCCAGGTGGTTTTGAAAACCTTTCTCTATCACTGACTGGTATAGCTCTATCACCAAAAGCTTAGCTTGCTCTGTTCCAGTGGTTCTGTCAAAACCACACAAGGGACGGGCCGATGGATAAATGTGAATATCCTACAGTGGCAATAATCTCAATGTTGTTAGAAGCTCTGTCAGTAACACATGACCCAGAAGTGAGGTTTAGAGATCCCAATAGATGTGTTTTTTGTCGGCAGTTTCTAGTTCTATTTTTGCTCAGCTTAAGATAATTATCAAAAGGCAACAATCCCTATAGGCCATAGCACACAAAATCATAATTGAAGATGATTTACCATGCCATAATAGTATCCCATGACAAACCATCAGCAGGTTTAACTTTTGAAAGTTGATTCTTTCAATCATGCATAGTCAAAACCAACTTAAGAATTTTATTCCATTGTTGAAAGTTGATAACCCAAAGGGAAGTCCTTGGCATAATGGTGGTGGATCACAGATGTAGCCTGAGCCCAAGGCATTGAAACAGCATCTCAGCAAAAATTGCTGGGGTAAAGCTTCATAGGAAAATTGAGGGGGGCTCTTACCTGTACCGAAGCCGTAAGCACCAGGTTTGCCCTTTTTATTGAAAGCTAGTAATCCGCTATGTTCTGCCCCCCCCCCCCCCAAAAAAAAAAAAAAAACAGAATAAGTGACATACAACTGATGCAGGTCAACACCAAACTGGCCTATTTCCCTTTGAAAAAAAACAGGTGTGTTGGGCCTTTGTTCAACAGGTTTATGTGGTCATCAGCCTATCCTATGGGCACATAAGTTTAATGTTTAGGCCAAGTACGAAAATAGACGGCTTATTTGGTTTAAATTCGGTCAGGTGACTCAGGTCTATCAAGTGTAATGTACCTTAGTTGAATAGCCCTTAACAGGCCCTAATACAACTTCATGAAATGATCCTTTTCAGGGACTTGGTAGTTGGTAGACAAGAGTAAACAGTTTTTATTAGATTAGTGTCCTCTTTCAAATTTCATTTATTTCTATTTTGAGCACAACTAGGAATCCAAGTGAGAGGCTATAAATACAAGCCTGCACATGTAATAGAATTAAGATTGAGATTACAAATTAATAAAGAGTGTCTACTGCTGGCTAACTTTGGTTGTGAGATTGGAGCTAAATTCCGTTTCTATTTTGAGTACAACTAGGAATGTACGTGAGAGGCTATAACAAACCTGCACATGTAATAGAGTTCAGATATGAGATTAGAAATTAATAAAGAGTGTCTATTGCTGACTAAGTTTGGCTGTGAGATTGGGGCTACTCCATCAGTTGGTAACATTCCTCTAGGTGATCGAGTGAGCAAAACTAAACAACTAGATTCCAAAGGCTAGAATGAGCTGGTCGACCAGGAGATCCTCAAGGTCAACCTACAAAAAAACGACCGTTTTCTACCCATTGGGACCCATTTTAACTCAACCTTTTGGTTATAAATAGGAGTCATTATGACACTCTTAAGGCACAAATTCCAAGGTGTAAAACTACCTCACTATTGTGCCATAACTCTAGCCATCTAGCATCCCTTACTGATGTCAACCAGATGTAAGGCCACTGCAGGGGTCGAAACAAGGCCTAGGATGACAATCCAACACCCTACCACCCTACAAGAAATTGCGCATTGTAAACAATCCCAAGATCTGTAACAAGTACTACGTAGAGAGAAGAAGAAGGAGAAATTGAGGAAGAAGAACAGAGAATAATTGGAGAAGAGGACTGGGCGATAGAATCTGTATGTTCTACCATAATAGGAAGCACATATTTATAATCAACTAAAAATAGACTTACAAAAGGAAATCTAACTCAAATAAAACTCTTAACTCTTACCTAATTAAGCCTAAAGCTTAGTAGGAAACTCGTAGATTAGGACACTAATAACCAAAACCTAACCAATAAGGAAATCACAATAGGCAAACTCCCCCTATCGTGTTACATCATATTATCTCTCATTATCTCTAACACACATAAATAAGGGAATTTTGATAATTTTGGCTTGTTCCAGTTGAGTCAAATTAGGGTTTGTTGGATCCAATTTCTTAGTAGGATCCCAACTCTACTTTTGTTTTGAAGTTTAATTTTGTTTTGGTCAAGTTATTGAAGAGTTCTAGTCAAGTTAGGAGTCCCATATAGAGAGGCTTCCCCTTAGTTGTAGTTCAAGTTCTACAAGGAGACTATTCCTACTCATGTTTTGTAATTTGAATCATCCTAAGATGAGTTAGTCAAAATCCTTGTTAGAATAAGAATCTTAGTTTGAATCACCTTCTAATGTTGAATCCTAGTATGAGTCCCTTCATGTAAGGCTGTAAATATAGCCCCTAGCTTGTAAAGAGGGCAGATTTGATTAATGAATATGCTTGAGATTGAAGGTGAACTAGTGGAGTCATGAACTCATGGGTTTCCTAAGGAAGGAAGCCTGCAGCTGCTTTGATTTTGCTGCTGTGCTGCTTTGATTTTGCTGCAATTTTTCAACTCCCTCCCTCCCTACCGAATAAGTACATATCCCCTACCCAGGTCCCTATTCTTCTATATCTTCTTCTCATTCGCAGCCCCTCTTCTTCCATTTCCCTGTTGCCTAAAAACCCTCCCCCCCCCCATCCCAAAATCTAATTCCATTCAACGCAGCCCCCCCACCCACCGGTTCCCATTGCAACCTTCATTTCAACTTCCCCTACCCCTGCACCAGCCTCACCGCACCTCCCCTACCTCTATTCTCCCAATCGCTTCTCATTCCCCAAACACTATTCCCCATTACAGCCCCACCTCTTTTCCCTTTCTCTTCTACCTTGCGACAGCATTGTTTCCCTAACCTCTAAACCCTAGGTTTTTATTCACCTCCCCGACCCCTAAACCCTAGTTCTCCCAATTCTCCCTACCTATCCCCCTTTAGGCTGCAACATCCCCTACCTTCCCTGCCCTTCGACTCCAAGCCTAACCCTAATCTCTTCACTCAACCCTAAAATTCTGCTACTCACCTACTTTCCCAAAACCCTAACAAACTCCCAACACCTATATCTCCCTAACCCCTCAACCGAATCTGTCTTTCTTGCACTCATCACCCCCATCCCCTACTCTACCTTCAACCATAACCTTAATCCTAGTCCTCCCCTAGAAAACCTAATTTTCTAATAAACCCTTGTTTTCCTAAACCCTAAACCTGAAGTTCAGCAATGAATTTTAATTTACAGCTCATTAAACCCTAGATCCTAAGCCATACCTGAATCTATAGGCCCCATTCCTAAACCCTAAAACCAATTCAAATCAGCTCCAAACCTAAACCACTGGATTATAAAACCCTAAACTTACTGCTGGTTCACTTGAATTGATTCTAAAGACTAACCCTAGAATTGGGGGTACATAACTTAGATCCAAATCCATTTAGAGATCCATTCCCTCTTCGTGAAGAAAGTTGTAGTGTTGATCACAAGGTAGAGCTTAGCGTTCATTTCATTCAAAGATTTTGTAAGTGTTTTTGAATTTCTTTTTGTTTACTTCATAACTTATTATTGACTACTGCTGCCCAGAATCAAGGATTTTGCAAAAGGTGCTCTTGCCTAGACAGAGGTTTGTAAGAGGCGTTATGTCTCCACCCACTATACTGAAAGGGGCATTACCAGTTAAGTCCTTCTACAGGTCTAGAAGGGAATGGACATAGATTCATCCAAATGAACCACTATAAAATCTTGGTGTCTTGTATACTGTTTTCTTCATTTGCTTTAATTTTTAATTGTTTAATCAATTGCGAAGACAAGCCCGGTTCACTAGTCTCAACCTACACCCCACTGAAAATCTTTTCAATGTTAATTTGCGTAATCTTCAAGCTACTATGGACAGATTTTACGCTCCTTTTGTCCACCTAATGTCTTTAACAGAAGCGATCTAGGACATACATATCTATTCACCCTCATAAATAAATTTCTAGGGAAAATCGAGTCTTAGACATAATACAGAAAAGTTTAAAGATCAGCACAACAAACTACACAATAGGGTGCCTCCAATGGACAGATGAAATGTTAATTGTAACAAATTCAATGAAGAAACAATATGCTATTAACTTTCTAGAGAATGTGTCAACAAATATCCCCATCCCCCGGCTTAATAAAACCCCTTTGTACCAAAAAAAAAAAGAATGTGTCAACAAAACAGAAACTTTCTCATTTATGGCATTTAATGCTTAAGATCCGTGCTGAATTACAGAAAAAAAAATATTGATACCCAATACTTTTTACAGAGCTCACAAACTTTTCTCTGGGCTTTTCTGTGATTTGCAATGTTTATTTAGCGAATAAGAAATTTTATTTAAACTTTATAGAAACCAGTTTATTGATCCCTTCAAAAGATATTCCTATATAGATATTCCTGATATTATACAAAAAAAAAATTTACAAAAAAAAAGGCATACCCAGTGCACGAGGTTTCTACCACTGCATGGTCTGGGGAGGGTCACAATTTACCTAGCCTCAACCACTTTTCACAGAGAGCTTATCCCCAGATTTTCTTAATAGTAAACAATAATCTCAAAGTAGCCAAGAACACAAAAGAAACAATCAGTTATTTTGAAGAAAAAAAAAAAATGTAAGGCGTCAAAACATACCAGTGTAGATAATTCATTGAATAAAAGCAATGGTCTTCAAAGTGCCAACAGAATGACGAAAATAGCATCCCTACATACAGCCAGGGCACCATAACACCCGCAATATTATGATGAACTGCCCGAAGCATTGAACCTTGCAATTTGGGCAAGTTATTGAGATTCCATGGGCTAGCGGCATATTCATCCCATATGTCCGCAGGAATGGATGTTGGCCTAGGATCATTCACACGAGGAAAACCACTGCCATACAAAGATGTATCCAAGTCACTGCCATACATAACTTCAACTTCACCCACTGTTCCCTCCACAATCTCCCAAAACTTCTTTTCAATTTGTAAGCGGGAAGTACAAGCTGAACCAAACCATTTCTTTTTGGATCGATCGGCCAGACGCCTAAAAGCTTCCAGTGAGAAACGTTTGCCAGGTACAAAACCAAAGCTATCCTTATCAGAGTTTACACACTCTAAGCAATACCAGTTTCCCAGTGGTACCCGTTTTAATGGTGGTGAAAGACAATAGGTATGCCAGCCCTTATTACACCTATCACACAAAAGCATAACTTCCCCGTGCAACCCACTGTTACACTGTACGCAAATCTGATCAAACGCATCGTTGTCCTCTGGCCTCCCAGCTTTAACTCTCTCTCCATCAGAATTCTTCCGTCTCTTTTTGGAACTGCAAACATCCGACCCCTGTAAGGTCTTCCTATTACCTTGCATTCCTCTCTTATGTTTTCTCACAGGTTTATCACAACTCAACTGACTATGATGGATCTCGTAATCATATAAATGCTCCCGATACAACTGGCACAGAACATGCTTTGAGCATTCAGAAATCCTCTCAACGGAATGCACAAACCTAGAAACCTCTCCCCATTTCTTGTCCTGGACAACCTTGTCGTATCCTCCATAGCGTTTAACAGCATTAAAGAATTGGCACAAATCTAATTCCTCCCCTTCAAAAATTACCCTCTTCTTCAACCTCTTTCCACAGTGATCTTTCAAAAAGCGATTATATTCTAATTCAAATGTATCTGGATCACAACCAGCAGAACGCACCTGCAACTGATGAATTGCTTGTGTCTTGGTGGGAAAGGAAAATGATTCTCCATCAAGTGCAAATGGAGGTTTCCAATTCTTGGGTGGTACGATTCTACAGATCCCATAAGGCTCTGCTTGTGGTCTGATCTTGTATATAAACTCTAGAGGGTCCTTAAATTCCTCTTCTGTCGGATAAAATACAGGAGCTTGTGGGATATTCAATGCCCCAGGTGAAGAAGATGTAGGAGAAATGTGCCCTAAAACCCCCTGTTCGACTGCCCTGGGTCTTCCTTTCCCCATTAAATATTAAGAACACAGACAGCAAGATGGAAAGTCTGAACCACAGGCTAACGCCGAAGTTCTTCTGCTAGTGGTATCCAACGAGAATATCCATGAAAAAAAGATAAGGAATATCTATTTCTTCTAGGGTTTAGTTATACCTTACTTTTGGGTTTCATGAACTCTAACTCTGAGCTCCAATGGCCATGAACGCTGAATTTGCCTGCGTTGATTTCGTGTTCAACCTTGCTCAAGTATCTCACCAGTGGGAGAGAGTGCTTTTCGTAGGAGATTTTGATGTTTGGGAAGAAAGTCGTTATAGGTTAACAAATATGAGATTTGAATTCGGGATTCGGGATTAAATGTTGCCGAAATTACGGAAATATCTTAATGATCTTATTAGGAAGCCCTTCTCTTCTTGGCTTCTTGCAGCCTTTCCTTGTGGTGTCGCCGTGTCCGATGGGATAGAGGCGGTCGACGGGATATAAGCTGAATAGGTATATGATATTGATGAGGGCTCCAGTTTTCTATTTTAGGTCTAAAATAATAAATATCAACTAAATTTCAGCGAAAATAAAGAAACTACCTTTCATGGTTTTAGCTGGGCTTCTTGATACCACGGCTATTAGGGCCGGGCTTGAACTGAAGCTTTATATTAGGCCCATTCTGGATTATGAAAAATATACAAATATAATACATTAACTCTTACGTTAAAAATTAATGGCTTATTAGCTTCTTTGGCTTCCCAATGGTTGAAGCAACATGTATCTAAATTGAGAACCAAGGTTCGAGGTTGGTGAAGAAAAAAAAATATCAAGAACACCTAAGTTAAAAATTAATTTTTATTTGTTCCCGTGCGGGTATCTCTTATACAGTTCTTAGACATCTATGTTTAAGTAGGGGTGCAAGTTTGGCCCTGACTCGCCCTAAGCCCTCCCTAACCCTGAATAGGGCTTGGGCTCAAGATTTTGGCCCTGAGGGCGAGTTAGGGCCAAAATATTATGGCCCTGACTAAAGCCAAAAGCGGGCCTATGATTACTCTTTGCATGCCGGACCTATCTCGACCCGTCCCTGATTTTTTCCCCTAACGTTGTCCCTAATCATGGCCCTAATTTTGTTCATGGTGTTTGATCTCAATGAATTAGGAACATGAAACAATAAAAGGGTCAATTAAGGCCAGGCCAAGAATAGAGCCAGAGACATGGCCAAGTCTGGGGCCAATCAGGCGATAATGGACTTAGCTTAGCCGGCTTAGAGTCAAGGACAATAATCCTTGCGCCTGAATTATGATTAAAACATGGAGTTATATTATAATATATAGGGTTGGGCTTGGGATTGCAAAAGCCCAACCCTGTTATAGCCCTATATTTAAGTTAAAAGAGCAAGAGAGATCACAGTCATCAAATCTAAAGCCATGCCACACATTGTCTTTAGAGAGTAGCAAACAAAAATTCGTTTAAAACCTTATTAATCTAACCCCTCTTAGTGAAGAAGTCACAAATTTGATTTTTTTTTTTTTTTTTTTTTTATATATACATATAATAGAGGCAACCCTTATACACAAGTATACAACTACCAATTCAAAATCTTTATTAACCCAACCTTGCTCTCACTTACTCTTTTGATAAGCGAATCCACTAAGATAACCAAAACTCTTGCCCCAAAAGAAGAGGATTATTTCCTCTCTCATTAGACTTTTCATTTTTTGTTTGTGCATTTTGAGTTTTAATCGAGCTTGTTAAAAATATACTAAGCTAACTTAAAATTACCACAACGTGACATAAACGATCAGATCATGATGCGGTTTGGTCTAGGCTCTTTGTGTATCCGATTCCATTATCTTTTTGCTACAAAACTATTTTTTGTTCATTAAAAAAATTTGAAATTTTATTTGATAACTATTATGTAGAATAAAATATGTTTCTAAGTGAATAGTTATAAATAATTTCGTAGAACTATATAACTGTGATGCAAGGTATAAGACATTAGCACTTCATTGTCCAAAGATCCTTACCCATTTTAGTGATAAATTATTCAGATCAAACTAATTGCATTATTTTTTAAATGCGATGTAATTGGTAAGACATGGGCACTTTATTGTCCAAACTCCAAAGATCATTTACTCATTTTGGAGATAAAATCTTATTGATTATAACAAGTAATATTAATGGCTCAAATTTACACTGAGATAAAAGGAGATTCCTACTTTATATGTAGACATCATTCATGCAAGACCCATGAGGATGTTCAATAAATCTGAGATTTTTCATCTCGACAATAAGCTGGTCAACTAGACAACCATCTGGTCCTATGCTAAAATGAAATTTTTCATAATTTATAGGCACTTGATGTATTAGCTAATATATGTATCAATGAATATGACACATTATATTTTTCAAAACATAATGAGAATTACATAAAGATTAAAACTGATGTATGGCAAGAAGGTTGCAACTCTCAATACCTTGCCAATTGCATTGTAAATATACTTTAAAAAAATAATTAATATAAAACATTAATATGCATTTGAGCAAATTAATTAAACATTCATTACACTATATACTACTATTATTAAAGCACAAACTAGGAAGAGATGGCTACATTTATTTCCCAAAATACACTCATTATATATAACTAATAAGTCATTTAATAAAAGATGAGTATGCATTTTTCGTCACCCCTCCCTATAGAAAATTCAAATGTCATCCATCAAATTTACAATTTTTTCACCATTCATCTAGCAAATTAAATCATAAGTTCTTCATCCTAGATTAAATTGGTTAATTCATTAGGTGCATATATAATTAGTATGAATACTATACAAAAATAAAAAATAAATGAAAGTAATCACCACTTAATGGTTACCGTAGGTGAATCTCACTTGAAATTAGTCATTTACATTAAATGAAATTAACTATCATTAAAATTGAATCATTTGATTGCATTCGACTCAAAGGTCGGATATTGGATAATAAGACAATTACAATTAAATAAAATAAACTTTGAAACCTCAAAGTTTGAATCCATTATCACCTTCTTGAGATGTACCTCCCTTTTATTACCTTTTATGGTAGAGAAAATAAACCCAACAACAAAATGGAACCATCAAACTTGTGATCTGAAAGTTAGATTTTACAATGGCAAATGTGTTTAGATATGTGGAGTAGATCGTCGAAAAAGTTATCACCACAAAATTCATAAATGACCCAACCATTGTTTCTGCCTTAATCCACTTGCAATTCCATCATTGTTTTTTTAGGGTAAGTTTAAGTGTTAAGGGGTGTAAAGGGATACTAATGAAATTTTGAGTTTTTCTTATTTGTTAAACCCTGATGCTCAAGGAGTTTTTTCTTTTTCCGCCAAAGGGTTGTGATGCATCAATCAATTTGGATGAGAATTCAACAATGAAAATTGTAGTTCAAAACCCTAGGGCTTTGATGTCATTGATCAAACAAAAGTTGTTGTGGAAAGAACTTGTACTGGGTTAGTTTCTTATGCTAATATTATCATGATGGCTTACCCGTGATGCTTTTTTTTTTATGTATTTTTTATTGTAATATAAAATTATAATTTGTACATATCATATTTTATAATTATATTATTCTCTCTTACATTCAATTGGATTGTTTACATATGCAAGATTAAGGGGAGATACAATATACAAACAAGGAGAAGAGATGTCTTTGTATCAATTGCCAATGAAGTCTTTAGTCTCCCAAACCCTTCAATATTAGTCTCTTAAACCATTACAACATTTGGAAATAAATGATGGTCATCGGCTGATTGTCCCTTGGACCTTGTGTCCCCAATTCGTGCTTCATTTGTATTTTCCACTGAGGTATTCAGATTAACGTTGGGCTCTGTCATTAATTTTAGATGGTCATACTCTGGGAATTACCCATTGTTCTCTCATATTGGATTGTCACAACAACTTTTGGAGCATAATAAAGCCTGATTCGACCATAGACCCCTATCTGCTCTCAAGTTGAAGGATCAATTGTCCACAAAATGCATCAAAGAACAACATAGTTAATCTTGACCATAACCTACCAAGCGCAAATTTGTTTGACAATTCATTTTATGGATTAGTTGATGATAAAGTGAGGAAATTCTATAAAAATATAAGGGGTTGGCTTTGGACCCTCAAACTGGGGCTACATTGATGCCTCTAAAAATAGAAATGGGTTTAGATTCCTTATCCCACCTTCTCAAAGGCACTTGTGATTTCTTAACTATTGCTTCCCAAGCTCCTTTCTCCTATCCCATCTTAAAGGACGTAGAAGATCCATGGACGAAATCAAAGGAAGAAATCCAATCAAGGGATTGATTATTTGAATGCAACAAGAACTAGAGTCTGCTCTAAACCATTGCCTTTCTTGTCTTTCCCTCTTGCATTTGTTTTTATTATTTTGATTTTGATTTTGTTGGTATTGAATGTTGAAAACCACGTTTCCCTCTTGCCTAGTTTGATTTTGTCTTCAATACTTATTATTTTATTCCTCACAATTTAAGAACAAATAAGGTTGGGTTTTATTTTATTTCTCATTGGTTGAGTTTTGTTGACTATTTATTTTTCTAATTGTTTTATGAACCTCGATTGAATTATAGTATTAGTTATGCAAACCTATAAATACTAGTATTCCAATGCAATCAGTTTGAAGGGAAGGGACAGGGAGTAATTAACAGATCTTGAATTTCACTTGCACTTGCTTCAAATATGAAAATCCAGTATCTGACTATGTATGAGGAAACAATTAGTTGAAATTCAATAGTGATGTCTTAAATATTCAGCAAAAACAACTAATTTTTAGCATTCCATTTGTTATGCATAATATAAAATAAACCATTTGAGATTTCATCTTTTTTCATTCTTATTATTATTCTCATGAGCTCCTTGATAGTTTGTGGATGAAAACAAAAAACAAACAAAAGATCTCATTGATAAATGTTAAATTGTAATGAGTATGGGTTACGACAGAGTAAGGCGGTAATTGAATATTTATATTATTGTTTCTTATAAAACTTTAAAAAATAATAAAATATAAAAAGCCTCAATTCTACTATGGACGAAGGCCTCTGGCTAAACTGAGTTACTTCTTCTTCTTCCTCGGTTCCTCCTCTTTGATTTTATATAGTATTCAACAATTAACAATTAATGATAACATACCCATTTGAAATTATAGGGAATTATTATAGAAAGTTACGCCCAAAATATTTCCATAATGATACTTTCAGTCTATGAAAATCAATATCCTTATCTTTTTTGTTCTATATGCACAAAACCCATAAAACTAAAGCCAAATATAAATGAATTGAGGGCATGATAAACTATAGTTATAATCTTCACATAATTGGTTGTGCATTCTATTGAAACCTATAAACTAGTATGCTTTATAAAAACATAATTGTTCATTATCCACGAGTTACAAATAAATATACAAACTTAAGTAATGATGACTTAATATTGATTAGATGTTTAAGTTAGGGTTCACAATATCACCACTTGCTTAACCAAGTAAATATGAACAAGAGAGACACACGAATCACCATATCACTATGTGTGTCCCTTTTATTTATATAAAATCACATCATTATTCTCAAATGTATGATCTCATTTTGTTAGGTTCTTCGTAATGTCCTTGTATGCAATCACAAGTCTAATAGTAATTACCTATCATTGTGCATTTCAATAAATTACCTTATGTATATTAATAAACAAATTTACATTTGCACGTCTATTACAACAATCATTATTTATTTGTAAATAAATTTTAATTTCAAAATTATATATTGCTATGTGATGAATATTTGATGAATATTGACATAATAAAATTAACGACCATTTGATTTATTATAATAGTTGATGGCATCTAAAGTGAGTGTATATAAATATAATAATTATAGATACAACACATAAAATTAGATTCATTACATTTTTTTCCCCAAACATCATATCGAACTATAAATATAGTAAATATACCATAGATAGTTGGTTAAAAATTAATATTGTACCGATATATTATCTATCAGTTATATACAATAATATGATTTAGTTGTATAATGGTTGAATGACCACTGAATCATTTAAAATAATACAAATGTTTACACTATACAATCATGCGTATTTACATAGAATATAATAAAGTATGTTGGAAAAAATTCTACAAAAAGTTCAAAAGTTCAAAAATAATAAAATATAAACTAGTATGTATGAATCATTGAATGAAATAGTTATTCAAAATCAATGTACATTATAGGAAGTAGTAGAAGCACAGATTGTGGCCAAATTTTTTATTCTAAATTTGTTACATGCAAGTTTGTTGTGTCTATGTTAAATGACTTGATGTTTGCAATTATTTTTATTTAAGCTTTAACATTTTGTTTTTAAAATTATATTATATTTTAACATTACACAAAGCGAAACTCAATACATGTGTAACAAAATAACAATGTGGACAAGCATACAATATGAATATCAACCATAAACATAAAATAAATTATATAATAATATATTAAAAAAAAAGGTGATATGTGCAAAGTTGTTAGTACGCGCATTTTCGCATTGTCTTTCCTCCTATACCATCTAGGCTCTTGTATATAAAACTTTGAAAAAAATCCCACTTGTCAGCTAGTTATTTTGGCATGGAAAATGCTAGTGAATAGATATATCAAATGAATTTTTAATATTGGGTAATACAAAAAAAGAAAATAATACACACACACACACACACACACACACACATATATATATATATATATTAGGTATATAATATAATAATGATGCTAGTTTAAGGTTTCAATATGAAAATGATTAAACATGAATAAGATACAATTAAAACATAAATGTATTTTTCCCCCATATTTGGGTCAATTTGGTTGCAATAAAAAATCAAATACTTTATATAAATCAATAACTTATTGCATAAAATAAATATTTTACCTATCTGTAATCATTATTCTTCTTCTTCTTTTTTTTTTTTTTGTTTAATTAGGAAAATAAGTTTCACTTTTCAACTAACATTGTAGAATTATGTACTTATCAAATAAAAGTAAAATGATAATTTGAGTTTTGGGTATTGTCTTTCACATTTCTCTATTATGTGTCTTAGGTTTACTAGTTCGTTTTATCATTAAAAATATAGTAGTTACTAGGGGGTTGTATGACAATGATTTTGTGTCAATTTGCCAAATTCGGCACTAAATAAAATTTTTATGCTAATACATAATAAAATCTTATATAGATGGGTACAAAATGTCACATTTCTTTGGTAAAATGAAAACATAATCTTGTATGGTATGTACAAAATGGGCATTTTTTTTTTTAATAAAAATGATATATAAAATAAATAAATATAAGTAGTTAATATATGGTTGCTCACAATAAATTTTGGATATAATTGTCACACCCCACCAAACCGAATCTGGACTCACCCAAATATCCGTGAGGGTGATAGCACTATAGAACCAAGTTCACAGCCAATTCATAACAATATAATATAACATAGCATAAGCCAATAGTATAAAGAAAAATAAAGTATTTAAGTATTAAAATATCCAATTGTTATTACATTAATTATTAATCCACAATAAAAAAATATGAGTTAAAGAAAGTAAATGCTTAACAATAGAAGTTTAAATGTTTTCAAATAAAACTAAGATTTAAAGTAACGCCCCTACCTATTAAATAAACAAATAATATAACTAAAGGCAACCAAGGCGACTAATTTCTCCAACCATAACATTATAAGGGTTGGACTTCATAAGCACAATTCGTATAGGGACACAATTCTCCATGTATCTTTGTGTCATCTTCCGCCAGTCCCTCGTAGGACTCGGCTGGCGGCAAACCCTCCAAGTAAAATGAGTCCTCATAACCTACGGTAGAGTTTAAGAGAAAACACATATAAATGAATGAGTTTTACATAACTCATTGAGGTCAACATAATCATACGTCGTGCAACAATCACACTCGTTTATATGCAATATAATTATAATGAAATAATGTATGATGATGATGCAAATATGATCATCGATTCTAACGAATGTAGTCTCTATGGTAGAAACGCATTAACTTACAACACCAGCCTCATCTTGGTGGTTTTGTCACTCTTCCTCACGGCACTCAAGCATTCTTTTGGGCTCTCCGCAGTGATGGTTAAGTTACATTATACCATGGTTGAGGATTATGTCACAACTCTCTCACCAACACCATTGGTCTGAAAATTCGCAATCAACTACGTCTCATGCTACATGTGATCTAGATACCTTTCCTCATGCCGAATGACCTTTTGGTCTACATATCATTCTCACCTAGGAATGATATTCCTCATACCACTCAAGCTATCTCTTGGATTATCATTCCTTAACTCTACGGTCATCCACATATGTTGGGGCAAATGCCTCTCATATTTTGGACGCCCCATGAGCCTAACCCTAATATATGCAACCTAATCAATGCATGATAATAGTAGGTCTTCATGATGCTCATATGATCCAACCACTTCCATCACGGGTCACTTGGTTTCAATACCCCTACCGGAAGGATAGTAGTACTCAATCAGGTTTTATTATATATATATACACACTAGTAAGGACACACATGCATATTTGTTCACATGGATTAAGCATTCGTTAGTAAACGTAGTGGTATTCTTTATTCTAGTTTTGTTGTATTTTTGGTAGTGGTATTGTTCATCTGTTTGTTATGAAATTTTAGCACACGATTTAATTAACTGTTTGAAAATTTAAATCTTGTTTAGTTATTTGGCAAATTTGATTTTTGAATATTTAGCACACGATTTAGTTAACTGTTTGAATTTTTAAATCTCGTTTAGTTATTTGGCAAATTAGATTTTTGAATATTTAGCACACGATTTAGTTAACTGTTTGAAAATTTAAATCTCGTTTAGTTATTTGGCAATTTTGATTTTTGAATATTTAGCACACGATTTAGTTAACTGTTTGAAAATTTAAATCTTGTTTAGTTATTTGGCAAATTTGATTTTTGAATATTACGATTTAGTTAACTGTTTTAAAATTTAAATCTCGTTTAGTTATTTTGCAAAATTTTTTTTTATGACTTAAAGGTTTATTAGTTTTAGAATGTAGAATTTCTGCCACTAATATTATTATTTCTAATCATGATCATTGATTTTTTTAAATTTGTCAGCGCATGATTTAGTTAACTGTTTGAAAATTTAAATATCGTTTAGTTATTTGGCAATTTACATTTTTGGATATTCTTTTTTGATGACTTAAAGGTTTAGTAGTTTTAGAAGGTAGGGGTGTTTTGGGAATTGAAGTGTACACTACTTTTAGTGGAGTGTTTTAACTACTTTTAGTGGAGTAGTGAAGCCTCCCACATGCATATTAGAGAGGTTATGTCGGTCTCAAATGAATAAAATGAGACCAACCAATGCTCAATCAAACCAATAAACGTAAAAGGAGGTTTTAACCAACATTCAACAACATGCATTTACACTCATACCAACATTCTCCAACATAAATGCTAACCATCACCCTAAATAATCCATAAAAAATGGAGAGAAATGGTTTCCTTACATTTTCTCACAATAAACTCCACAATCCACCATTTGGCTTACTTCAATCCACAATGATTTAGCTCAACTCTCTACCGTTCTTTTCCCTAAAGCTGTTAGCCTCTAAAATATCATAAATAATTTGTTTGTGAACAACTTAAGCAATAAAATAGGGTTTTAAAGGCTAGATTTTTTAAAATACCCCTTTTATGGGTGGGGGCGATTAGTCAAACTGACTTGCCGCCCCAATCTACCGGACCTTGAGCTTTCATATGTGAAAGCCGTTTTCGATGGGCTTCGGAGGGTAGGTACTCCTAAACATTTTTTAATCAATAGTATAATTTACCTTGGCATTTGAGTCCCCTAGCATCGAGATTTTCGTGCATGCCAAAATATAATTTTGATGCCTTTCAAATTGACTTTCTCTCGCCTCTTGAACTCATTTAAATTGGCCGATTTCGTTTTCCGAACTCCTGATCTCAACTCAGATGGCCAAAGTTGCCTTATACTATAACTCTAGGTTCGCGGACCTAGAACGATGGGTTATTAAGTTAGGATTTTAGGGAATTTTACAATAATGTTTCAAGTGATTAGGGAAAATCTCGTTGTTGCTTCGAACTTATTTGCAATTGTCTTTTTTGCTCCTCCAAATTGTGTTGCTTCATTTTGGGAGCTGATGTTTTGAGGGGAAACATAAGGAGTCCGGTTAACTTATTTAAGCATCCAATTTAGGTCTCCGTACTCTTGAAACATTTTGTCAACAAATTGCTTGTCACGAATGCAATTATAAATAGCATAATAAGCATTGACAATTATGGTTTTAGTACGTAATTTGAACATGTGATGCATTTTAGACAAAATTGGAAACTTGCTCTTTAGGAACCCAAAACACTGTTCTATAATGTTTCTTACCAAAGAGTGCCTGTGGTTGAAAAGTGTATAAATTTAGAATTTTCCACGACAAATACAGAACAGAGAGAGAGAGAGAGAGAGAGAGAGAGAGAGAGAGGGGGGGAGGGGGGGGGAGAATTGCCCTTTGTATGATCATACCTTTCTTTTATGTACAATTTTTCATTACTTCTTTCACATAGCTAATTCATATTAGGATCCTGGAGACTAGTCCTTCAAAGTGGATTTATAAGAACTACAAATAAACTTAACCTCATATGTGCTTTGCAATACAAACTGAAACACTAAAATGATCACCAAAGTAACCAACAATTTTGAAATTTGCTTTAACAAGTCGTCCAATTCTGAACCACTTGTCAAGAGGCAAATAACAAGTTCAATTTCTTGTAGGCGGCTTCAGTTGACAAATCAATTATAAAATCTTTCCCCTATGTAGACACTTCTACAAGTCAAACAAATATACCAATTGAAATCCTTCATCCCCCATATTCTATAGTGAGGATAGAGCTAATTATTCTTCATATTAAGTTATCATGATCTCCAAGGACTGCAACATGAACTTCTTTAATATGTTCACCAACCCACAGATCAAATGACATCCAGTCATTAGATATAGTTTATTTATTTCAATACTGTATCAATACTTTTAAAATAAACCAGTTTTTATTATGATTAGACTGTGCAAGCCTATTCATTAGGTATAGGTCCAACTCTTCCCCACCCCCTTGTTTCCCCTTATTCTACTCTTCTTTAACCCTAAACCATATGTGACAACCAACATTTTAGATTTCAATTTGTGACAACAAGTGCAAGTGGTAGCTAAAATGAAAAGCAAACATATAGCTGGTGCATTCACAATAAAATAAAAAGTGAAAGCAGAGCCAATGAAATATCCCGTGCTCTTAGGTCCGATCTTAAATCCATTATGTGTTTCTAGGTGTTGTTTTTGATTTATATTGCGATACTTAGGCATGGCCAGAGAGAAGGGGAGGCCTATAGCGGTTTAGGTATAGGTCCAATCATAACAAATACTTCGATCAGGTAAATATTACAATGTATTTTATATCGTTTCAGCAATGCTTAATAGACTCCAACAAGAGGGCAATACTTCTATTTTATAAGCTACAATTAATTTAAGCAACACCATCAACCATCGATCATTAGAAAAACCCTAGTCCCAATAGAGTACCAATGAACAAACCCACTTGAGAAACGAAAAAAAGAGAAGAAAAAAGGAATCATTTTCACAAGATTAATTGTTATTTCATCAAGTTAACAGATGGGAAAATGAGATAAATACCTTAAGCCACAAGTGAAGAAGATGAAGAAGTGGAAACCAGAGAGCCACTAATGAGACAAACCAGAGTTAAAGGGAAAACAACCGATTCAAGTCCAAAACATGGAAACAATCACACTATTTAAGTCCATAATCTAATTTCTCCAACGAGCACCCAAACAAAATTAGATGGGAACTCAAATGAGTGGATAACGAACTTGAAATTGGGGAAGGTTTATTTGTCAAGTTCGTACTCAACAAAAGAGGGAGCTTACGACTTTGATTGTAGAGAGATAGATGGCTTTTGTTGGAGCTTACGACTTCGGTTGTAGAGAGATAGACGACAAGAGTGAAGGAAAGAGACGAGAGAGTCGTTGGTTAGGGCCTACAACTTCATGAGGTTGTAGAGGAAAGAGTAAGAGTCGAGTGAGACGAGAGTGACTTGGGAAGGGTTTGTGATAATATAATGTCAAATCACATTTATACCCCCACTCATCGTCAAGTGCTTCATTGTGCCTCGCATTTTCACATGGAAGCCGGCCCGTGCCCAAGAAGCGCCAATTTGGAGCTTATTGGGCATAATCAAATTGTGTGCCAAACACCCGATTTAGCACAATTTTGTTGAATCAACATATGCTTTATTTATCGGTTTACCATACATGATTTTGACAACTTATATGCCAAAATAGGCAAATGGCACATAATAGGTGTGTTAGGAGCATTACCCTCCAACCCCTAGCTCTCTCTCTTTGAATCTATTTTAAGTTCAAACTGTTGGTCTTCTCTCTCTCTCCATCTTGAAGTGTAGTTCTCTCTTTCGATCAAAAGTTCATCAATTTTCTTTCTAAATAAAAACTTGATTTGCATTTTGATGTATTAATAAAAAAAAACCTAGTTCGATTTTCTCTCTTGTCTTGATGGGGCTTTTCTCTCTAACATATCTCTCTGGATAAGAGAAAGGAGTTAAAGAGTCAAGACTTAGGCAGTGTTTTGCGTGATTTTCATTTTTATTTTCCCCCAAATAAATAGAAATGGTAGAGATGGGTGCAATTTATACAACCTGTTTATGAAGTGTTGAAATTTTTTTCTTTCAAAAATAGGTCTCAACCTATTTAAAATTTTCATATGAAAACAGCTTTCATATATATATATATATAATATATATATATATATATATATATATATATATATATATATATATATTTTGTGGTGTTTCTTAAAATACATGTGACTGTAATGGTTTTGAGTGAGGTAAATATAGTAAATTCAGTTTTTTAAATAAAACCCTCATTATTTTCATTATTTATTCTTCTATAAATCCCTTTACCTTTATAAGAACAGCAACAATAAACCTTGTCCCAACTAAATGGGGTCGGCGATATAAATTATTGATTTCCAATTAGTTATGTTTGAGGTCATGCTAGATACAAGGTCTAAGCTATGAATATCATTTCTCACCACTTATCTTAAGGTTATCTTAGATCTACCCCTAGCTCTTCTAGTCCCCTTCAATTTGTATTATATCAATTTCCGTACATGAGCATTTATAGGTATTTGTTGAATGTGGCCGTGCCGCCTCAAACGACTTTCTCAAAGTTTATCACTTATAGAAATAACTCCCAAACCAATTCTAATATGATCATTCCTTACCTTATCCTTCCTAGTTTTTTCACTCATCCATCTTGGTATTATCATTTTTGCTATATCGAGTTATCTATATGAACTCCTTTACCTTTGTTGACAAAAAAAATTTATTTTATAAAAATATATACAAAACGCATTTTTTTATAAAAAACCTATTTTACCAATTGATTACCAAACATTTTTCATATTTTGATCCGAAAGAAATTTTCTACTGATTTTAAAAAATTTGTTAAAAATAAAAAATGAAAACCAAGAAAGAGCCTTACTCAAACAAATGAATTTATTACATTACTCAATTCAAATGCAATGGTAATTTGGTTTTGCATTTCAAAAAACGATTAAGCTCGTTAAGTTTGAAAATACGAAGTCTTATTTCATGTTTATGATTCATTCTCGTCATTTTTACCCATATCAAAGTCTCTATGACTATTGACTACTTACTAGGTTTTCATACTTTTGATTTGACTTAGCGCCAACTTGCTTTCGTCAAGGTCAAAATTTCCAACTATAGATATATACATGTATGTACAAAATTAATCACCTTAACCATTAAATAGAAAAATTATACAAAAAAAAAAACACTAGATAGAAAATTAACATTTTTTTTATAATTAGTAACTTTATATTAATGGGTGGGGTGTATTATGTATACATAGGGAGTGTCAAACCCGTGACCTTTTCACTATCATTATCCATCGACTAACCCTTCAATAGTATTACCCCCACTAAGTAAATCACCTTAATGTTATTTTTCTGTTTCTTGAACCAGTCAAAGAACTGGAGCCATCAGGGGATAGGAAGGGAGGTGAAGGTCAAGGTTTCGGACGTAAGACCTTGCTGTTGTTAACATCCAAAAATCACAGGAGTAGTATTAGGGCCTGTTTGGTTATTTGAATCTAGAGATTTCAAACTTGGACAGAACGAATTATACCCGTTTGGTTGTAAAACTTATTCAGTCGAACCTTTTTACCTAACGTGATCTGTTTGGGGGGTGACCGGATTTCAAAAAGATATCTTGCATTCCACCGCGATCTGTTTTTGGATGCCCAATTTCATTCCCCCCATTTTTTCGCTGTTTACAGATTTGATTTTTTTTTTGCCTTAATCAATCCCTTCCCCTTTCTCATCCAAAAATCACATCACTTTTGGTCTTTTGGCTATACTCGCCTCCACTAGCCTGCGCGTGGCCTGCGCCAATATTTTGACCTAAATTGCTAAATGATAAAGATTTTTTTATTTAAATTTTTTTTTTATGAATAAAAAAAATTCAAAAACCGAAATGATTGCGGCGGGAGTATGGGTGGGGGCGTGAGAATTATGAAAGTTATGTGAGCTTCGCTTTGTTGCGTGACTGTCCTTGACTCTTTATTGTTTAAAATAAATTTTAAATGTTGCAGAAAAAGACGAAGTTTCGGCATTCTTGAAAACCAATGGCGGATTCGCGGTGATAACTGAAGGTGGAAATTGAATTTTTTTTAGTAAAATAAACTAACAAAGAAGAAAATCAGGACTAGTGTATTTATCATCAGACAGAAAATTTTAGAAAATTGGTTTTAAATTATAAATATAATGCCAGTAAAGTGGTAAATTAGGGTTTAGAAAACAAAAATGGCGTATGTCGGTGGAAAACGCAGAATAATATCCCATAAACTGATAAACATAATAATAACCAAAGAAAAGAAAGTGAAGCGAGTGAGGACTGAGGAGGGATTGTTTCGCGAACGATCTGATAACTTTTTCTCAAGCTTTTCTCTGAATATTCCCTTTTGCAGTGGTCTCGATTTGGTCAGTTCAATTAAATCAGATTTTTAGTGTCTCAAGAAACGTTGTTCATTCGAGATTCGTTCTATTATTCTAGTATTACTTTATCTTTTTTTCTTATTTTATCGAATCAAGAACGTTGGACTTGGACTTCTGAAGACCTGGGGGCTTCGATCTGGTTGGTAGGCTTTATCATTATCAGAATCCTAGTATATTGATGCTTGTGCTGACGAAGATGGCGAGTGAATATCCGAGAATTTCATACGTTTGAATCGAATACTGGTGTTTCTACGGCGGGTTTGATCAGAAAGGGGAGGGTTGAGGTTCTGGCTACTTCAAAGCTTTAGTCCATCGATTGGTGTTCTTATCTGGAGATGGAATGGCATGTTTCATGTGAAAAAGAGGAGTTTTGAATCTGGAAGCTCTTTGACTGAGCGTTTACTTAGGCTAAAGCAGTTCATGCGATTTCTGCATCAGTGAGTTGAGCAAAGGGGACACGCTTTAGGTATCCACTTTCTATATCTGAAATGAAATTTAGAACTTCTCGCTCGTTTTTTGAGTTAACTTTGGAAAGTGTTTGAAATATCAATTGAGCTTCTGAATCAACGGGTGGTATATTAGTTATTCGTTTAGCATTCAATAGTTACCATAAAAATCCCAAATATTCCTTTTACCACCTTATTCTCGGAATCATAGAAAGCTGAAGTAAGTCTGGATTATTTATGGTAGAATGTACAGTATGTGTTTCACGTTGTTTGGCAACATCACCTGGACGTAAATATTTGAACTGATTTGGTAAATAATAATAAATATTGATTGTTATTGAATATGAATCTAAAGTAGACCTTCATTTGGGCACTTGGGTTCTATGATTTTGAAATCTACAGGTTCTCATTTTAAGATGGGTTGTAAGTGCTCCAAGTACACCGCATGTTGTTGGGGTTCACAGTCTAAAGGTTCCGTTCTGGAGGCTCCGGATATTGGTGAGTGGTTTGGAATGTTATATTTGTCTTCAGGGTCTAGAAGGTGATCAAGATGTTTACATTCATGTGAACAAAGTAGTGAGATTTGATGTTATGTGTTGTTTGTTGCAGTAGAGAATGAGGAGAAAAATGAGGCTGATGACTT
Organism: Hakea prostrata; assembly: GCF_041222555.1. NCBI lineage: Eukaryota > Viridiplantae > Streptophyta > Magnoliopsida > Proteales > Proteaceae > Hakea > Hakea prostrata. The sequence goes on along the minus strand of NC_142600.1, from coordinate 74,387,539 downwards.
GCCTACATTCCGTGAGTTCAGTTTTGAGCAGCTTAGAATTGCTACATCTGGGTTTGCTGTTGAGAACATTGTGTCTGAACATGGAGAAAAAGCACCAAATGTTGTCTACAAAGGGAAGCTGGAGAATCAAAGGCGTATTGCTGTTAAGCGATTCAATAGGATGGCTTGGCCTGATGCGCGGCAGTTCTTGGTAAGTGCCTTGTCACTTACTAAATTCTTAAATTTTGTATGGTAAGTGCCTTGTGACATTAAATTCTTAAATTTTGTATTTCTTCTCATGACATTGTCTTCCACCGTATTTTTAATCCTATTTATGGCTTCATCAGCAAATGTGAAGTGGAGTTTCAGTATAGACTTTACTTGGGATGACATCAGTCTTATATGCAAATCATTACCCTGTACTGCCTAAGAAAGGTTATCTATTTGTAATTTGTACTGGAACAAGTGTTCATCCGCAGCTTGAGTAGCTTGAGAGAATGTTATATAATGTTTTCCCCACAAGAATGATTTACCCTCCATCTGCCCTACGTTTATATTCTTTGATTTATCATTGTAATATACAAATCCAGTCAATTTTTCTTGTTGTTATTAACTTGTTTTTATGACATTCATCATCGATATATTAATTTTATTGCGGTCAGTGTTGCTACCTTTTCTCTGAAGTTTGGTATTTTGTCCTTTAATTTTAGGAGGAAGCAAGATCCGTGGGTCAGCTTCGCAACCACAGATTGGTGAATCTTCTTGGTTGTTGCTTTGAAGCTGATGAGAGGTTGCTTGTGGCAGAATATATGCCCAACGATACACTTGCAAAACACCTATTTCATTGTAAGTCTCCCTATTTGTGGAATGATGTTATGGCATTGCAAGCTTCTTTTGTAAGTTCTCCGGGTATTTTATTGTCAGACTTTTGAGTTCTTTATGGTATTTCCAGAAATGAAGTATTGTCAGGTATAAACTATGCTGGTATTTTTCTTGATTTCTTGGTCTACAATTGAATTATTCCATGCCCTACTCAGACAGTATTTCATACCTTGAATTGGTTTTGCTGTTATATGGATTCATACTCTCAGCTTATGTTGATGACAATTTTGTCTCTTTGACATTTCTCAGATGTGGTCCTCTTAATTTTCTTTATTGTTTTGGCTTGCTGTTGATTTTTCCCATGCCCTACTCTGACAGTTGTTCATACTTGTGAAGATTGCTGTTATATGGATTCATTCTGGCAGCTTATGTTGGCAACAATTTTCTCACTTTAACATATTTCTCTCCTGTAGTCATCTCAATTAATTGATTATATTGTATGTTGGTTGGACCTTCATTTTTTCATTTATTATGTTTGATTTGTTGCACCTTTTTCCAGGGGAAAATCAGCCTATGAAATGGGCTATGCGATTAAGAGTAGCTTTACATCTTGCACAGGCTCTGGAATATTGCACCAGCAAAGGACGCCCCCTTTATCATGATCTTAATCCTTACAGAATTTTATTTGATGATGTAATCACTGTGTCTTCTTGTTACTTTGGCAGCTCCTTAGTCAAATATGATTTATTTTGTTACATTAATCTCATTTTGTATTAGTCCCATACAGGATGGTAACCCCAGACTTTCATCCTTTGGCCTGATGAAGAATAGTAGGGATGGAAAAAGTTACAGTACAAACTTGGCATTTACTCCTCCAGAATATTTGAGAACTGGTACTCATCTGTCTAAAAATTGTCTGTTTTCATTTACTAAAGTGGTCATGGATTGTTTTTTAGGGGAAATTTCCTTGATCTACGGTATTGAATTTTTTTTTGCTTGATAAGGTTATTTAAAAGGATGTTTTACACTAACAGATATAATTCCGAAACTATTTCCTTAATACCTATCATAATGCTTTTCATTCTTGCTAACAAAATTTTTGCATTAACTACGGAATTATCCTTTTAGAACTTCTTTTTGCTTCCTAAAATTTAGTTACTATTCCTCGCTTCTATTAAAGTAAGTTATTCTTTCAATTTTAATTATCAATCGTCAGCTTTTAATTTTTTTCTTTTTTGGAATTTTCTCAATAATTTTTGTAAATCAGTTTCATAATAATCTTTGTTATCCATTGTATTTTGACTTTTTTGTTTTCTTTTTCAAGAGTAAATTATTAGAAAATAGAAGATTTATAATAATTCCTAGGAGCAAATTATTAAGGAAATCTAGAATTTGCAATAATTTTTTTTTTAATAATCAATTTGAAATTTTCTACAATCTTTCTTATTCATTGTATTTTATTTTTTAGGAGTAAATAATAGACAATTTAAAAGCATGAGGATAACAAGATTGTGGAAGTAAATTGTTAAAAGAAGATTAAAAAAGTGTGAAAATTAAATATTGTAGGAGTAAATTCTTGAATTTTTGTTCTGAAAAATATAATTAATGGTTACTAAATTTTAGGAGTAAATTGTTAGGAAAAAAAAAACTTTAAAAGGACAATTCCAGTAATTTGTTACTAAATTTTAGGAGTAAATTATTAGGGGGAAAAAACTTTAGAAGGACAATTCCAGTAATTTGATCAAAATTTTTGTTGGGCAAGAATGATAAGCACTAAAATAAGGATTAGGACTTTCCAAAATTAGAATCCATTGAGGTAAATTTTTTTGTAAGAAAAACCTTAATAAAGTAGATCTTTTTTAAATATAGTAGATCAAGGAAATTTTCCCTTGTGTTTATTAGTTCTTTGTTTGCAACCAGGTGGAACTTCTTTTGAGTTTTTGTGGTTGTCATTTTATGCTTGGCATTTTGGATGGGTTCCTAGGGCCCCTATTAATTGCTGTTTTTTTTTTGGTTTTGTGTATTGTTTTTTTCTTCTTTTTGGTTGGGATGATTGCTAAATTGTCCACTGGATCTTTGATTTCACTTGATTACACTGTCAACTGGAATCCAGGGTTTCAGGCCTGTGGCATGCTTTGACTTGATCAAACTGTTCCATACCATGCCCATCCCCCCAACTAAGAGGATCAATCTTTATTATTCAGGTTATCTTTGGACTTTGAATGTCTAAAAAAGAAAAGAAGGTAATAAGATAAAAACCATCATGATACGAGGATTGATTTTTTTTTTCCTTGATGTCTTCCTCCCCCCTTTCAAATTCAATTTATTGTGAATTTTCTCTTTTCTTTTCTTACCATTGAAATGAGCCTTAGGGGAAAAGGGCAGCCATGCTGCATGCAGGTGGATGCTGTGCCTACCTCTAGTTCCCCTTTTAAAAAAGACCCTGCTCGTCTTGAATTGTCCATTACCCCCTCAAAAAAAAAAAAAAAAAAAAAAAAAAATCTTGTATAAAGTCCTGTCATGCGCCCTCATTGGCATGGGTGCAGCACTCGGGTGGTGTGCCTATCTCTGTCTCATTATTTAATTTTTTTATGCATATGTAATATGGTTAGTGAAGTGTCTTGAGAATTGTTATTGTTACTTCAGTGTAGTTTGAGGAACATTTTATGTCATTGATCTATTGTGGTTGTGAATAAACCTTCACAATCTTTCATGCTTCTTATATGATGTCATATTTTTTTTGGGTATCTTTATTTTGTAGGAAGAGTGACGCCGGAAAGTGTAATATACAGTTTTGGAACGCTTTTGCTGGACCTTCTCAGTGGAAAACATATTCCTCCCAGTCGTGTATGTTTATTCCTTTTCTGCATTTGCTAGTTGTTTTTGATGTGATGCTTGTGCTCTTGATTCATATATAAATCAATTTGAGAACCTTGGTATATTAACTAAAACTGTAAGGTCGTTGGTAGTTTGGTCCATATTCTGTTTTGAAGCATATGAGCAGATATGCTCCAAAGCAATTGGTCAATAGACGGATCCAGTTGGTCAATGCGGTAGATTTAGGTTAAGGAAAGAGAACAGTGGGTGGAGATTCCCTATCTCGGGGGGGGGACACTATTGGGTTTGCAATACTTACTGTTGGACAATCAAGAATCTAATCCTTGGGCTATTTTTTCTCTCTAGTCTCTCTCTCAGTTTTCTTCTTCTTCATAGATTCTGGTTGGTTATATACTTATCTTGGCATCAGATTCTTCGATGAAGAAGAAGAAAAACTCCGAGATCCTATTTGTTAAACGTGAAATGTAGGGTTTTTTGTGCTCAAAATCCAAAATGCTATTCACTAGGGATTTTTGTGTTGGCTGTGATTCTTTTCTTGCTGGTGCTACCATGCAGTTTGATGATCTGCCTCTTCTACACCATTTGACTGCCGGTGATTGTAGTCCTTCACCTGTCCATGAAGTTCTTGCAAGAATCTTGGACTTTCTGATTATATGACCTGTTCGTAATATCTGTACATCAAATCATGCTGTTTTTGTTCATGTTTGGGTACTGTTGAGTTGTCTAAACCAGTTCTCCATAAGGTTGTCTCTGTTTCTGCCCTGTAGTTTTTGAGTCATTCTTGATTCAACATATTGAAGCTGTTGGGTTGTGGTCATCCTTTGTGGCTTGTGGGTGACAGGGTATTTAGGAGATTGCTTCTAGTTTCTTGGTCATCATTTCCTTTTTTCTCCTGCCGTTCTTGATTTAAAGTTATGCTGGGTATGTACCTCTCTATTATTTGTCCATGTATGGTGTAACACATTAAGGGGTGGTTGGAGTTATCATTTGGTATTTGAAGATTCTTGTTATTATCTCCTCGGGTCATCATCATAGTATCATCTGCTCTTTTCATCAGCAACATGTTTTCTTATGAAGACGGTTGTGGTTCCCAGCAACCCTATGTTATTATTTTTCTGTTCACGGGTACCTCCTCCTCTGTGATTCATGGCAGTCTATGTTGGTTAATACGTGGTTCACAGTAATTTCTGCTGCACTTTTATGTCTTTTTGTGAAGATTATTACTTGTCTTCCTGAAAAGTGCTTATAATGTTGGTGCTGCAGCTGCTATTATATCTTGGTATGCGGTTGGTATTCTCCATCTTTATTTTGTTTACTGCTGTCTTGATTTAGTTGACACAAATATTTTTCTCTGCTGTTTTCTGCTGAATGGTCAGTGTGCTAACTTAGAACTTAGAAGCTAGGTATGGATCAATTCTAATAAGGAATGAGGAGCATCAGCTAAGAACAGAGATGAGAGGAAAAATCGTAGTGAATGAGTGCTACTCCTCTAACCTATACTGTTTCATTAATTATTTCCTTGGGTCACATATGCTTCCCTAGGGAGGTAAAGGTAAAAGGCAACAAAAGATAAAACTTATCACTCACGGACTCACCATGACTTGCAGCAAACCAGTAACTAAAATACCCTCATTCAATAAACTCTTAACACTCCCCTTCAAGCTGGAGAATATATGTCATTCATCCCTACCCTAGCTTGCACATACAAACAACAACAACAACAACAATAAGCCTTCCAATCAGTTCTGTTCGAGGCCATGTTAGATACAAGGCCTAAACTATACATATACTAGATGCAAGGCCTAGCTTGCACATAAGGGTTTTGAATTAATTAGGAATGAGACCTTTGGTGAAGACTTCAGCCAGTTGATCCCCTGTCTTCACAGAGGGAGTACAAATGTAACTAGAATACAACTTTTTGTTGATGAATGTCTGAACCTCAGCGAGCTTCATGTTGCATCGGGGTTATAAGCTACTTAGCAACCTTCTTGTCACAGTAGAACTGTGTAGGCCTCAATGTCAAAGTCCAGCTCTTGATTCAGCCACTTCAGTCATATATGATTTCACATACCCCTTGTGAATTGGCACCAACTTTTTCCTGTGTGTTGGACCTAGATGCAATCATGCAAATGGTGTCTCACTTCTCCATATATCCATTTCAGGACTTATATAAGTACATTTAACCTGATGTAGGTCATCTATCAGAAACAAAACTGTTCCAATCAACATTAGTGTAGCCTCTACCCTCAAATGCTTGTGCTTGGCATATAGAAGTTCTTTTTTTGGAGAAGGCTTTGAGTGCTTGATGATGAGATATACGGCATCCAAGTTCCCATTCTTCAGGTCATGCATAAATTGACTCAACACTTGGACTGCATAAGTAATGTTTGGGGAGTCAAAAAGAGAGAGATCAGATTTTCTACCACTTTCTGATACTCTCCTGCATCTATAAAAGGAACATGACATTATTCAGTAGGCTTTTCATTTTGATTCATTGGAGGGTTTGCTGAGTTACAACTCAGCATCCATGTCTCTTTCAACTAGTACAACACTAGTTTTATTTGGTCTTATATTAAATCTATCCACTGATCTTGACATTTCAATTCCCAAGAATTAATTTAAGAATCAAAATCTTTTGTGTCAAATTGTTGGTGAGTATAACTTCAATCTACTTATCTTGGCTGGGTGGTTTCCACTTGCTACAATCTCATAAATAATCAACAGTTTAGAGTTGCGACTTTGCCAGTACCCTTCTGGACAGACAAGGTGTGATCAGCCTGACTATGGTAATATCCATTCTTTAGAAGGGCCTGTCTAAATTGCTCATTACAAAGCTTTTCCCTTCCGCCAACGAAACTTAAAACCAGGTAAAGTTTGCATCCATGCTTCCTCTTATAGTTTATCATGGAGAAAGGCGTTCTTCAAATCCAATTGATACAATGGCCTGTCTCTATTTGCCACCACTGATAAGAGGATTCTGGTCAAGTTGTGTTTGTTCCCAGGGGCAGCGTGTCTCAGGTTAATCAATACCATGAACTTGATTGTACCTTTTGGTTACCAACTGAACTTTGTATCTTTCTGCAAAATGTGATTTAATTGGTAGTTAGACCTACCTACTTGCAACTGGAATCAGGGGTGGAGCCAGGATTTAACATCAGGAGGGGCCGAGTATCAAATGTTTCACACAAGACATGATGAATTTTCTACCCATTATCTTTATTGTTAAAATTTTTCTCCAACCAGGGGGCCAAGTACTGATATTTCATACATGGAAAGAGGGTCAAAGAGGAAATTTCAAAATTTTGGATAGGTAATGGGGGAAATTTCAGCAAATGGGGGGGGGGGATTGGCCCTCCTAGCCCCAATGTAGCTCCACTAGTGACTGGAATTCCCCAATGGGAAGGTCAACTAGTTCCCACTTCCCAAGTACCACTCTTCTTAAGGTTCAGGATTTCCTCAGCCATGGCTGGCTTCCATTATGGGTCAGATACAGCTTCAGTTACGTTCAAGATGTGGTTCTTTTGTTTATGCTTTTTTTATTTTTATTTATTTAATATTGTTTTGTTGGATGTGACAAAAACAAGATTACGCCAAGTTGGAGTTATGGAGATCGACCTTGCTACACAAACTTTGTAAAAAAAGTAGACTGAAGATGGATATAGAGTAATTTTAGTTATACGACAGATAGTGGCGAGGTGAAAATTTATGAAAATTTGTGCGGTGAAGATATTGCAAGTGTTTTATTTCAGGTATCTAAGATCAATCATAAATGAAGCCATGAAGGTGATGATATAAAGGAGGGTGTTCCATATAGAATTCAAGGCAGATGGTTGAAGTGGAGAAGTATGTAAGATTGTTGTGTGAGCTTCGTATTCCTTCAAAACTTAAAGAGGAAAGTCTTATTGTGTGTTGTGTGATTTATGGTGCAGAATGTCGGGTAGTTAAGAAATGTCATATAGATAAACTCAGGTGGGTATACAGTGTTATGTGATTGTTGTAATTGTTTAAAACTTAAAGAGGAAATTTTTTAGTGTGTTTGTGATGTATGATGCAAAATGTTGGGTAGTTAAGAAATATCATATGGGTAAACTCAAGTGTACCAAAAATGAGGATGTTGAGTAGCAGGCAAAACTAGGAACAGTAAAGTAAGGAATGATTGTTAACTGAGAGTAGCTCCAATACATAATTAGCGATGAGAAAGTCGTTTGAGGTGGCATGGCCATGTTCAACACCTTGCACAGTCACAGAGGAGTGATTTTTATTGATCTTGAAGCAACTACAAGAGCTAGGGCAGACCCAAAAGTACCTCAGGAGAAGAAGTGAGAAAGACATGCATATTTTGGGTCTTGTATTGAGTATGACTTCACATAAAGTTGATGGCTTAGCAAGGATCCATGTAGCTCACACATTTAGTTGGGATAAGGCTGGGTTATTGTTGTAGTAGTTGTGCTGATGTGGCATGCAGCTAAACTTGTGCATTTTTTTTTAATCTTTATATAATTTCTTTTCTTTCGTTCCACATCAAGGAACATGGCAGTCTGTGGCAGCTGCTGCTATGGCTCCCTTTTCTCCTTAGACATGATTCTTGAGCTCCTAGAGATGTATTCATTGCATTTTTGTTTGATCATGTTGCTCAACTTTTGAATCTACTGTAGTATATAAAGAGTAACCTTTGTTGACAATATGCTTGGTACACCGGGATTTGTCCAAATATATTCTGTTTTATATTTTTGTTTCAGATGCTTATTCTGAATAATTTCTTGCCAGGCTCTTGACCTGATACGCGACAGGAACATTCAGATGCTTACGGATTCTTGCTTGGAAGGACAATTTTCAAATGATGATGGGACTGAGCTAGTACGCTTAGCATCTCGGTGTTTACAATATGAACCTCGGGAACGGCCCAATCCGAAGTCATTGGTGGCTGCTTTGACTCCCCTTCAGAAGGAAACTGAGGTCAGTTTAGTCTTACTCTTCTCCACTGGTGGATGATACTTTTATAGTGGCCCATTTGATACTTTCTGATTTTGTGCAGTTGATTGGGTTGCCTATACATTCTTTTTCAGAGACTCAATTTGTAATGATATTCAGTATTTTACTATGATGTGCTTGTCCAGAGTCCAGACTATCGCTCAATTATACCAGCTTTTACCACCTTCTTTTACTATATATAATTTTATTTTATGGTGTGCTTATCATTGGCTTCCTTGTGGTAACTATCAAATGAACATAGTTCAGGAGTCTTGTCTTTTGCTTTGAAGATGCGAGATTTTGGCTACTTCAGATCACATTCTTCAAATATATCTTTTTTTATTCTTTTTAAGCCAACTAGATTGCAGTGGTTTCTTTTTTGTGGGATCCTATCTGGTATTGGTTGTTCTTGTGGGTATTGTGTCCTTTTTGTTGATCCCTTAGACATTGCTTATGTTCGTAGCTGTCGAGAGGGTTAATATTGCATGTGTTATATTTCAGTTTTGCCTACTGTAGGTGCTTGATCCATTTGGTAAATTTAATGTTTTAATTTATTGGCAATAAGCAGATCGTTTGTTTTTTATAGTAAATAAAAATGTTGAAATTACTCCAGTGCTTTGTTTGTATCAAACATCTTGCTTCATCTGACCCAGCCTCTTGTATCAATGTTTTCTTTCCATTCTTTTAGTTTTAAAAGAAAGGAAATTTGCACATGCCTACGTAAGGTCTAATCACAGGTCCAGCCGTGAGTTTTGGTTCTTTACACATGCCGCCCTTGCTTTCCAAAATATTCGGTAAAGCCACTTGTTAGTTGCAACGGTAAGCATGTCTGTCACTTTATCATTGATATACCCTTTTTCAATTATTCTTTTTCCAATGGAAAAACCCACCTCAAATCCCACCCTAACTCTGTTCTTCCTCCTGCCCCACCAATGGCTTCCCTCTTCAACCCCTTTCTTCACCACTCATCCGTCACATTCCAAGTATCCATGTCAGGGAATCACCAAAGATAAACAATGCTGGAACTCCCCTGCAACTTTTGTAACTCCACCTATTCAGGTTGCTGCCCAGGAAAAAGGCAATTGTTCTTGGGCATTTCTTGTCTGTCCTGACCTGTAAAGGTTAAAATGTAACATGATAAAAGATATGAACTAAGGTGCTGTAATGAAGTTGCTGGGGTTTGCCTGGGCGAGAAGGCTGGAATCTCCTGCTTGCCTTGGTGAGAGCTCCTTTTTATTTTTTGGTGTAGGGTGTTTTTTTTTTTTGGGGGGGGGGGGGGGGGGGGTTTAATTACAAAACACTAAATAAACAAATAAAAACAAAGATGACAAGAGGACAAAGAAGGAAGTTACAGCAGGGCAGGGAAACATTATTCTCCATTTTCTCAAATCCAAAATGAGATTCCAGCTCCCTTTGCTGTTAATGATTCCAGCCTTCAAAGGTCACCTAGGTGCGCCAGTGAAGGTTTTATCAGAAGGAAGTATATCTCTCAGCTTTCTAAACCTCAGAGATATTGAATCACAAACAGGGTTAAGGTTTGGAACTGGATTGTAATTCTTGTCAGGGCATTAAAGAATGGAGAAAATGAGAGATGAAATGGATCTTCTGATTTTGGTTAGTGGGGTATGAAGGCAGAATGGGATTGGAAGGCTTCTAGAGAGGAGAGATGAACTGAGTTTTAAGAAGGGTTTTCTTCTTGGGTTGTACAGTTTAACAGAGGAGATGAAGGGAGATGGCAGCTGTTATTGTAGAGGGTTGGTGGTCTTGTCTATGGTGAAATCAGTTTGAAGAGATTGGTTTGGATGGAGAAAAGGGTTGAGGTGGGAGATCGGTGATGGGGCATGGCAAAGGCAAGGTGGGGGTTTAGGAGGTTTTTTATTGTCAATTCTGGGAAGAAGAGAAAGTATGATTACGGAGGGATGGTAAATGATTCAATTAGGTTACAGAAGTAGTTGGTTTACTTATTAATTATCTTTGGAAAAGCAGGGGAGGTACCAAAACTCACAGGTTTATCTGTATTGTAGGCCTTTCCTCAGGGGAGGCATGTAAATTTCCCTTAGAAAATTTGACCTTATGTTGGCAATTGAATTACAACTTCTTCCTTGTTCATTCTTTCTATGCCCTTGGTGATGCAACGACTGACCCAGTGACTTGCAACTGTCTTTTTCATCACCCATCCTCCGTGACTTTGTTTGACACTTGCAGCTGCTGTGTCAGCCAACTGCAGTAGCCAGTGTCCACTTTTGTGCCTGCATTCACCTTCCATCCCTCCAAAAGTAGTAAATGACTTCCACCATGTACTTATTTTGACTGGCTAGTGGTCTCATGAACTTATTTGGAAGAACACATGCACAAAGAGGGGAGGGAAGACTGTTGCTTGAAAGATCATCAAGTCACCTAGGTTTTGGGTCTTTCAGCCTCCTTGGTATATTCCAGTCCTTATCCAAAGTTTAATTTGTGCTCATATCTTGATGCCATCAGAGTATGACTATGGCTTGTTCAATTTTGGAAACATTATACAAATAGCATATCTACTTGAGTTCACATGTGATACTGAATTGAGGCTCATGCTTGTGTTTGAATGTACATGTTGCAGGTTCCTTCTCATGTGCTGATGGGTATAGCACATAGTGGTGAAATGGTTCCTTTGTCCCCCCTTGGTGAAGCTTGCTCACGAATGGACCTTACTGCCATACATGAGATATTAGACAAACTTGGTTACAAAGATGATGAGGGAACAGCAAATGAGGTTTGTCTCTTGACATCTCTTATTGTATATAGTATTTTTTTTGGCTTGTTATTTCGTTTTTGCCAGTTTCAAGCTTTTACTTTGCATTGAGCAAGCCCAGATTTAGGAGGCTTATGTTAGGCTGTCAGCTGGCACTGTCATCAGATCCTCTTCATAAATAATAATCAAAGTGGCATGTTCATGCTCAGGTGACCCAGATAATGAATAGAAAACCAGAATTTGTTTGATCATCGGTGACCTGAAGCGCTTGGGATCACACTATGATGGCATTAAGGATTACTTCTCAGTTAGTTTTACAGGGATAGGAGAAGAAAGCAGAACCAGTTACATTATAGGCATAGAAGAATCAGATAAAATCACAAGCATAGATAGAGTTCCTGATCAAAGTACATACATTCAAGTCAGACGCCAACGACTCCTTACCAGTTGTAATCCATTGGAATTGGTGTGCAAACTTTTGCTTCGTGTGGTTAAACAGCCCCTCCCTCTCCAACCCCCAATAGACACCAACAGGAAGGTGAAAAAAAACACATACACTGTACAACAACCTGGCCATTAGATGCCCTGATGTTCATTTAATGTCATAAACTCATAATTTCTTGGTAAACTTCATTTTTTTCTTGTACTTATAGAGCACGTTGTCTCTAGTCAACTGTCTTATTGTTGGTTTTCTTTCCTGCAGTTGTCATTCCAAATGTGGACCAACCAAATGCAGGAGACGTTGAACTCAAAGAAAAAGGGGGATGTTGCTTTCAGATACAAAGACTTCAAAGCTGCACTCGAATGCTATTCCCAGGTCACAGTTTGTTATAAATTTTTTCCTCAGATCCTTGTATTTTCATCTGTTGGCATTTCTTGCAATTACTTTTCCAGGTTACTGTAGAGTAGTATTGCTGTTAAATAACTTGTCAGCAGGATGATCCGTCTTTTTAAATGTTGTGGCTACTGTTGTTCCACTTTTGATAATGTTAATAAGGATTGGGGAAGATGAGCCAATCATATGATTTAACATCTCATGGTTTAGAAATTAAAGTGTTGCATACTAGAAAGAAGAATGCCTCATTGCTTCTCTGTCATTGGAGAACTTTAAGATATGAACCCAAAAGCTCTTTCCCTTTTTCAATTCAATGCAGTTTGTGCCTGGGACATCCTTTGGATGCACCCAATATGTGCCTTTAATTGTGCTCTACATTGTAGATGAAATATTCCCCATTCATAATACATACATACGATGGAACTAAAAGTAAGTTCTCTCTTCTTTATTTTTTCTGGGTGGGAGATTGCAGTTCATTGATGTTGGAACCATGGTGTCGCCTACAGTCTATGCCCGTCGTAGCCTGTCTTTTCTCATGAATGACATGCCCCAGGAAGCACTGAATGATGCGGTGCAAGCCCAAGTTATTTTCGCTGCGTGGCATATTGCATCTTATCTGCAAGCTGCTGCTCTCCGTGCTCTAGGAATGGAAAATGAAGCTCAAGTAACACTTAAAGAGGCTACAGTGCTTGAAGCAAAAAGGAATGCTACTGCTGGACAATAGATTTTTAGGTGACTGGTGGAAGCACGAGTCTCAATCACTTCTTACAGCTGCCTTTTGTTGGAGTGATTGTAATGCCTTCTGGGCAGAATGATTGAGGCCTTGTTAGATTGCAAAATTCAATGGTACAGTGCATCATATCACAAGCTAACCTTGTAATTTTTTCATGCCACCTCCGCCATTGGGCAGGTTCTGTTGGTTCTTCATGCCATTCTTGGCAAATCTTGTGAATGGGTGGTAGGTTCTCGTCATTCATAGTAGTCCAGTTTTTTAATTTTCCATTTGACCTGACCATATCATTCCCCTCTACAGTTTCAGTTCTTTTCTCAGCTCAGATATGCTCTTGCAACAACTCTCGCCTGCCAAATTTTACAAAGCACAGGGAACGGGGGAATGAGATATTGTTCAAAATTTGTAATTTGTGTACAGAAATTTCTGGTTTGCTTTGGTGGTGTTAATTTGGCTGCTGTTGTATTTTCTTGTTTGGGGTTGTTCCTTTCTGACGTTGATCTGACATGCTTCTTAATGATGATGTTAATAAAGTTTATGGCCATGGAAAGAATTAGTATCTTTTTACCCTGCAAGCTGTTGAATACACTTCCAGGCAGTACTTCGTTCGGGAAGATCCGCCACTGAACGAGGCTGGGCATGGGCACTGCTAGTTTTGGCCAGGGGACGAAAAACTTCTTCTCTATCAATTCCGTTAGCTGGAATGTGAACGTCTGATCTTCCATGAAGGCTCTGTTTGTTTTAGTATAAAATTTACAAAATCTAATCTATTTTCTCGTTGAAAAATTTTGAATATTTCCAAAGGCAGTTTCCTATACCTTTTTTTGAAGAAGTACCACCACATGAAAAGATGGCTTAGGCTGGGCAAGTTAGTGCTGTGCCTGACGAGGTTAGCAATTATTTATTGACTGGTTTTTGCTGAGGTGGATCCTTATATTGCTAAGATGGTCATCCGCAAAACCATCAAGAAGACTTTCGAACAACTAAATGAAAGAAATTTCTGTTCTAATAGCAAGCTAACTGATTTCGGAGATCATTAAACTAGGGTTTCAGTAGTTTTTATTTTTATTTTTATTTTTTGGGGACTAGGGTTTCAGCAGATTTAAGGCTTGAAGGAATAAGAGAAATTAATACTTAATAGACTCATTTGGAAGAATTTAGGGCCTGTTTGGTTCAGAATCCAGATTTGAAATCTCGGATTATGAATGGAATCCCGTGGTTGAATCTTTAGATTCATGATTTCACCTTTCCTAAACGTGAATCGGTTTAGGGTGGGGACCAATTTAAAACTTCTTTGCCTTCCAATCCGCGTCTGTGTTTGGTGCCGTTTCTTCCCCCACTCTTTTTTTTTTTTCTGTTTGTCTCGCTCGGCCGGCCTTCAAAAATGTATATAAGGGTATGATACGGAAGTTTTTTTCGTTCTCGCCTTTATTATGTTTTTTTGGGTCATCTAGAGACCAGTCAGAAGGGGTGAAGGACTAGGTTCATAGGCATAAGATGGGAAAAAGATCCGGGGGGGGGGGGTGTGTGTGGAGTAGGGGTGTCAAAAACTATTTCTTAGTGAAAACCTAAGATCTCTCACAAAAATAATAAATATTACTAACTAACTAATGGGCTTAGTAGAATTAGTCTACTAAAATCTTCCAAAATTATATCTTAGTAGAACTAATGGGCTAATTGGTTGCACACGAGCTGACTCGAATTAGTCCAAACTATTCAGGCTTTGCCTTTTTAGTCCAAACACAACCCATTAAGATTTAGCTTGTATTGGTTTGATTATGTTTTAATGGTTCGAGTTGCAAATTGATACCCCTAATATGAAAGGACGGACGTTCAAATTCAAGACCTTCTTAGACTTATTAGTTTTATGTATTAATGCTGGAGGACATCCACCTCTTCTTTATTAATAACTAATTGTACCTTATCATCAGAAGTGGGGATTATTATTATTTTTTCTTCTGGAAATTGAGGTTCACCTGGGTGAATTTATGTGCATGTTGATTGCATCCTCAGGGGTAGTTGTTACTTATAAATATAATGTGGGGCTTCTCACTTGGCCTTGGGAGGTTTGAACTATAGACCTCATACTATGAGGAGTTGGCAAGCCAACTCAGCAACCCCTTGAGGTTGGAAGTAGGGATTATTACATATCGGATAGAGTCAAACCCATGATCTCTACACTAATATAGATTTATCATTGTTAATTGAGTAACTCTTTAATGATGTGAAAAAATAAACATAATTGATGTTTTCTCAAAGAGTACACACAATTATGTTAAAATCCAAATAATACATATAAAAATTTTCAAAAAGTTTGCCGAGTTTAAATTCGGGGAGTTTGGATAACTTCTCTTTGCTCTCTCAACGCTTCTCCACCCCATAATAAGGGTGAGACCTACTTCTAAATATTCATAAAATGAATTAGAGGCATGAAAGTAGTGTGGCGGAGAAGAATCAGAGGAACACAAAATGTGCTACCGCAACTTTTTCTTTTTTTATCATCTTCAGATCAGTCACAAGAATTGGGACCCACATGCAAAGTAGGTGGGGAGGGGGAATTTTTTCATATCCATTTCTAACATGGAAATGGATAATCCATTTTGTTATAAATAATTAATACATGTCCAATATTAAATCTAAAAAAACAATTATCTTTTTTTCAAATTTAACCTCAACCCTTGGATCTAACTTGGACATGTATTGCTCATCTATAGAAAATGTGTGAAAAAAGCGTGGAGGGATGAAGATTTGAATGGAAGACTTTCTTGAACTTTATTGTCTCTACCTATATGGCTGCCACGCTGGACATGTATCGCTCAGGAAATGTGTGGAGAAAGTGTAGAGAAGGTGTGGAGTGACTCTGCTAATGAGATATGGGACCTAATCTTGCATGCGGTGTGGACTAAGAGTCATAGTGGGGTTTTTCATCCCCTCCAAGGCCTCAACCTCCCTCCTTCACCGGCTTAAGCTACTAAGGAACAAGCATGGTAGTATAGCAGTAGGATTGTACAGCACTACTAAACTAAATATTTTTCCTCTCCTTGTTGACATGGCCATTGCCATCCACTCTACTTCGCTCCCCTCCGTTTCCCAAACTTATCTTGTCATGTCATTAACCCCTAAACCTTTTCACCTTCACCAGGCCCTTCCCTTATCGATCCTTCATTTGCCCCTCACTAAGCCTAAACCAATTCGAATTCCCTTCTCTGCAGCCTCTCCTGTTAATTTTCTTTCAAAAGCACAAATCACTCTTCCAGAACTGCAGCAGCAACAAGAACAAGAACAACAACGACAACCTCCAGATGTTCTTGTCACTTCTATCTCATGTGGTGACACCTTTTTCCTGTCCGATGATTGGCACCGTCTTCTCCGCTTTTCAGTTGATAACAATGACCTTGAACTTGCAAGAGCCATCCATGCTTCAATTGCCAAGGTTGAAGGAGATACCCACCTTGCGAATGGTCTAATTGTGGCTTACCTCAGGCTTGGTAGGCTGGATGATGCTCACAAGATCTTTGCCTGCTTATCATCACCTGATGTGGTCTCTTATACGGCCCTCATCTCTGCTTATGCAAAATCGGATCGAGAAGGTGAAGCCACTGAGTTTTTCTTTAAGATGAGGGATTCAGGAATTGAACCAAATGAGTATAGCTTTGTTGCAATCTTAACTGCATGCATTCGCCTGTCTGATTTACTATTGGGTACTCAAATCCACTCTCTAGCAATCAAAACTGCTTTCTGGAACTGCATCTATGTTTCTAATGCACTGATGGAGATGTATCTGGAGTCTGACTCCAGTGACCTTGCCAATCAGTTGTTTGGTGAAATGGCTCAAAGGGATATGGCATCATGGAATACTGTAATGTCAGGTGCAGTGAAGAAGTTACAATATAGAAGAGCTTTTGAGCTTTTTCATAACATGCAACAAATTGATGGATTTAGAGTTGATAAGTTCACACTTTCAATTCTCCTCGTCGCCTCTAGAGAGAGCTTTGCTAGGATGAAAGGCCGTGAAATTCATGCATATGCTCTTAAGTGTGGCTTTGAATCTAATGTCAGTGTGAACAACGCACTGATTGGGTTCTATACTAAATGTGGGAGCATTGAAGATGTAATGGCTATATATCAGAGAATGCCAATTAAGGATGTTATAAGCAGTACAGAAATGATTAATGCATATATGGACTTCGGGTTTGTGGAAACTGCTGTTCGGATCTTTGATCAGATACAGTATCCAAATTCTATTTCATATAATGCTCTCTTGGCGGGGTATTGTCTGAATGGTGAAGGTTTACGTGCGTTGGAGTTGTTCCAAGAAATGTTGGAGAAAGATGTGGAAATATCAGATTTCACATTGACCAGTGTTGTTAATGCTTGTGCAATACTCTCAGACCTAGAAGCTAGCAAGCAGATACACGGGTTCATGCTCAAGGCTGGTTTTGGGTTGAATCATTGGATTGAAGCAGCATTGCTGGATATGTGCACAAAATGCGGGAGAATGGATGATGCTCAGAAGATGTTCTGTCAGTGGTCAAACTGTGAAAATTATTCAATTGTCTGGACATCAATGCTTTGTGGATATGCTCGCAATGGAAAATTTGATGAGACCTTATCTCTCTTTTCTGTAATGCTAGTAGAAGGTGAAATTATAGTGGATGAAGTTGCATCAGCAGCAACACTTGGTGTGTGTGGTATGTTAGGATTTCAAGAAATGGGGAAGCAACTTCACTCATATGTTGTGAAATTGGGTTTTCTTTCTGATTTAGGGGTGAGCAATGCTATTATTAGCATGTATGCAAAGTGTGGAAACATGAAGGATGCAAGTAAGTCTTTTGATCTCATGCCCAAACATGATACAATTTCATGGAACTGTGTGATTGGTGGTCATCTTCTTCATAGGCAAGGCAATGAAGCACTGTCTGCCTGGTCAAAGATGGAGGAGATGGGTATAAAGCCTGACTCCATCACCTTAGTTTTGATTATTTCAGCCTACAGGCATACCAGCTCTAACTTGGTTGATGCTTGTCGTAGTTTGCTATTCTCCATGAGAAGTCTTTATGGTGTTGAGCCTACTTCAGCACATTATGCTTCAATGGTTGGTGTTTTTGGTTATTGGGGTTACTTTGATGAAGCACAAGAATTAATCTGTAACATGCCTTTTGAGCCGGATGGTTCCGTGTGGAGAGCCTTACTTGACAGTTGTAGGTTGAGATCAAATACAAAGCTAGGAAAGTGGGCTGCAAAGCATCTTCTTGCCATGGACCTGCAAGATCCTTCAGTGTCTATACTGGTTGCAAATCTGTATTCTGCCTCAGGAAGATGGCATTGTTCTGAAAGGATTAGGGAGGAGATGAGAGAGAAGGGATTGCGGAAGCTTCCTGGTCAAAGCTGGATCATTCATAAAAACAAGGTCCATTCATTCTTTATGAGAGACAAATCTCACTTCCACATGAAAGATATCTACAGTGGATTGGACATACTGATCTTGGAATGCATGAAGGCTGGGTATGAGCCTGATACTAGCTTTGTTCTTCATGAAGTTGAGGAGAATCAAAAGAAGGATTTCCTGTTCTATCACAGTGCCAAGCTGGCTGTGACGTATGCACTTTTAACGTCTGGTCATGGAAAACCAGTACGTGTTATGAAGAATATCCATCTCTGTGGGGACTGCCATACGTTTTTTAAATATGTTTCAGTTATTACAAAGAGAGAGGTGTCACTTAGGGATGCTTCAGGTTTTCATACTTTTAAGGATGGTGAATGCTCATGCAAAGATTATTGGTAAATTATTAACTGGTGAGAATGGTGGAACCAGCTCCCTGGATTGTGCTACAACAATTTGAAACACTGTTAAAGCATCATTTTCTATGTTCATAAATATGGAGATGAACTCCTAAACGTTGACTGACCGTTTGTCCCTCACCTTGCTAATTAAAATGTTCCTCTTGAGAAACCCTGCTCCCAAGACTACCAAACAATGGAACCAGTTTAGAGAATATGGGTATCTAACGGCTTATAGATGTAAGCTTCGCGTGAATGCGGCTTGTTAGGACCAGTTACTATTTACTGCTTAATTGTATGGCCATTAGTCTGGACCTAGTTCTGCATTGTGTTCCTCACCCTGGAAATGCTCAACCATCAACAGCTGTTTGGTGAGACATGGTCATGGCCAGAAAAGCAGAACCTTATGTAAGATAATACCATATTGCACTATGATGGTGTATTTGAAGGGAGAGAAAAGAAGGTTTTCTGTGGAACCAACCATATTATATGCTTATAAGGGATGGACTGGGTGTACTTCCAAGGAGATTCTATAAACATACTATGGTTTCGGTTTTTGGAGACAATTGGAGATCAAGCTGGTAGATCTGATTTTGAAAGACCAGAGAAAAGAAAGGCAATCTGACAAGGCATAGGATTTGCAGCCTTTACTTGGTGATGATTGTATTTTGTGCAGCATCCGTATACTCTGAAGGGCGAATGTGGTTAAGATTGATACGGTTTCAGTTCAGCTACTGTTGAATATGTGTATTTGGTGTCCTATTGATGGATAGCCACATGTGGTTTAGGATGTTTATATTGAAAGGAAGTAGGATGGCTATAATATCTCGTTGAGAGAAACAATGGGAAATGGGTCCTCTACAGCAAAAAGAGCATGAATAAGATGGAAACCCTAAGTGCTTCGTTCTTTCTATCAATATTCCCTCTAAAGTGGAGTTTATCTTGAAGACCACTTCATTTCACAATCCTCCATATAGGTACTGTTATTTTTCTTCTTTGAGTTCCATTGTTTCTTGTTATCCCTATCTACTCTTTTTCCCTATGATTGTTCAGTTTTGGAGTCAGATGGCAAGAACTGGATACTGATGTTGATATCTGATCCAATTGGAACAACAGGAATATTCTCTGTGTAGTCTGTTCCCCCCCCCCCCCCCCCCTTCTTTTCTCTGAGGAATGATACCTCCAGTTCCTTTTATTTTGACATTTCCTGGTTGGATGAGGTTTTGAAGTTTACCATTTTTTCCATCATAGGAATTCTCAGACTGAAAAGGCGGACAACAGGCCTAAGAAGGGCACAAGAAAGGCTCATCCACATGAACGAGAATGGAACTTTTGGATCCAATATGCTATTGACTTTTTCAGGTCCTGTGATTCTTGGCCTCTTCACAAAATTGGAGGCAGACATATGTATAGCATTTTTATTTTGAATCTTTTAGCCAAAAAAACAAACCATCAAAAAGAAAATGAGAGGAAGGTTACAGTGTCTGCTCTTCCCGTTAACCTCTTTGAAAAATAATTGCAGTGGGCTGGTGCTTCCATGCGATATACACTTAAATTATATAATGTTTGCATATGGTTGAAATCTTGAACCTTTGTTTTCTAAATGGATATTTGTCCTCTTTTACGATCTGCTTTGTTTGGGAATTGTTCCAAAATAAATTTTATTGTCCATTGTTTAGAGGATATATGAGCTTGCTTGAGATCTTCTCCTACTTCGAAAGAGGAGAAGAATAGTGATATATGGAGCATAACTTTTTCCTTGTGTGGCCTCACTCTAGCATATGTTGGAAATATTTAGAATAGTGATGTATGGAGCATAACTTTTTCCTTATGTGGCCTCACTCTAGCATATGTTGGAAATATTTGTCCTGATTTCTTAATTTTTAGAGGCTGGCATTTTATTGAACTGTACTCGGTGGTTCTTCTAGCATTAACAATCTCTACATGTAATTTATAGTAGGCTGATGGGAAAAATAGAATCCTTCTTTGTATGTCATGATCTCTATCTTATTTGGCAGATATTTTGTGTTTTCTATTGGATCCTGGGGGTAGCTGACTGGGAATCTCTTCCTTGCTCAACTTGACCATTTGAATACAATTTAGATGTTTAAATGTCTGAAGCTTGGATTGGCCTCCATTTGTATTATGCATCTGAGAGTTTCTATGCTTCTTTGGTTTTAGTTTGCTCAACCATATCTTATTCATTGCTTAAGCATCTCATGAGAACCTATATGGTGCCCGACAATTTTTAGCTTAAAACTTAATATGGTCATTGTGTGAAATGAACACTTGCAATCTGCATTGGTCTTTCTATTGCTTTTTAGATATGTTGATATTTTTCCTGTGTGTTCCTTTTTCACTATTTTGTCTTGTCACTATAATACTTCATGAACAAAAAGACTAAAAGCTGCACTCAGGGACTGTGCAGTCAACCATTTCCCCGTCATTCTCTCTGCTTCTCGTCCCACTCTCTAGCTGCACTCAGGGACTGTGCTGTCAACCATTTCCCCATCGTTCTCTCTGCTTCTCTTCCCACTCTCTCTAGCCTTTCTCCCTCATTTGGATGAAGTTGACCTCCACATCAGGCATACTATTTAAGGCTTTTGAAGACACTGAGAAGCTTTTAGACTCTTAAACTAGTAAATGAAAGAAAACCCCTGCTCTGGTAGCAACTTGACTTCATGATTGGAAGAATGTTAGACCAAGTTTTCAGCCGATTAAAGGCAAGAAAAGAAAAATGAAGAAAGAGAAGAAATGAGTGGGATCATAAAGAATAGAGGTAGATTTCACCTTTATTGCACGAATAATCTTAGAAGACAGTGAAAATACTATTATTCTTTTTCACATGTAGATATAATTCCCACACCAGAATAGTTTAGATATCCTTGGTGTTCACAATTAGTTACAAACTGCTTTGAAATTTTACAGGCACATGTAATTTCACAGAAGCACATGTTACAAAAATGATTGTTCTAACATTCATTGTACTATAACAGCATAGAAATCCTTGGTTTTCAGTGTCAATTTAGAATATGCGTTTCTCCTTTACATGTATATATAATTCCCCATAAGCTCAAAATACATAGATGGTCATGCTAACTTCATGCACCCTCCTACCACAATGGATACTATCATTGATTACGGTCAATTTAAAATGTCTGTAGCACACTGGATCCTATAATTTTTTGTTCTTTATTTACAACCTGAATAAATTTCTGTCTAGTCTTCTAGTGGAAAACTGTTGTAATGTGAAGAATTGCTTAGAAGTATATTATTCATAAACCCAACAAGGTATTTATAGTTACAATCTGGTAAAGTCCCACACTAAGTAGGAAAAGGAAATGCAAAACAAATATAAATAAAAACTAACTCTAGACTTATTAGGAAACAGAATCTTATTCTAATTAGAAAACCTCAGTCCATGCTTTCAACACTCCCCCTAAAGTTTGAGCATAGATATTTATCATGCCTAATTTGCTCATAATGTAATTGAATACTTTCATGCTCAAGCTCTTTGTGAGCATATCAGCCCGTTGCTCGTTTGAAGTAACAAAGGTAATATGGATCAACTCAGCCTCAACCTTTTCTTTGATGAAATGTTTGTCAATCTCCACATGCTTAGTCCTGTCATGCTGTATTGGGTTGTGAGCTATGCTGGTTGCTGATTTACTATCTGAGTATAACTGTATAGGAACCTCCAAATCTGTCCCAACCTCCTGAAGCAGCCCTTTAAGCCATAATACCTCACAAATGCCCTGAGCAATCACCCTAAACTCAGCCTCAACACTGGACCGCACAACCACAAATTGTTTCTTGCTTCTCCAAGTCACAAGGTTATCTCCCACATACACACAATACCCAGAGGTAGACCTCCTATCATCTGGAGATCTTGCCTAGTCTGCATCTGTATATGCCTCAATCTTCAAATGTCCATGAGCTGAAATTAAAATTCTTTTTCCTGAAGTGGCCTTCAAGTATCTCAAGATCTGATATATTGCACCCAAGTGTGAGGAGTAGGGATCATGCATATACTGGCTAATAAGACTAACTGCAAATGTGATGTCAGGTCTAGTGTGAGATAAAATAGATAAACTTTCCTACTAATTTTTGATACCTTATTTTGTCAATTGGTTCTCCTTCCTTTGCCTTCAATTGTAGGTTAGGCTCAATAAGAGTCTCAGTAGGCTTACATCCTAGCATCCCAGTTTCCTTAAGAAGATCTAATATATACTTCCTCTGGGATAGAGATACACCGCTAGCAGAATATGCCAACTTTAAACCTAGGAAATATCTGAGTTTTCCCTTGTCTTTAATCTCAAATTCAGTTCCCAAAAAAGTCTTCTATGCTGAAATCTCATCTCCACTACTGCATGTGATCACAATATCATCCACATATACTAAAAGTAGAGTAGTGTGGGAACCACCTCTTCTAATAAACAAAGTGTGGTCTACATTGCTCTTCTTCTAGCCATTAGATATCATTGCCTTATGTAACCTTCCAAACCACGCTCTTGGAGATTGTTTCAACCCATATAAAGCCCTCTTTAACTTGCATATTTTCCTATAAGTCTCGGTAGTAGAATACCCAGGTGGTACATCCATATATACCTCATCTTGGAGTTCTCCATGCAAAAAGGCATTCTTTACATCTAATTATAGTAAACTCCACCCTTTATTAATTGCACATGAAATAATAATACGAACTATGGCAATATGGGAAAATGTCTCCTGGTAGTCAACGCTATAAGTCTGAGTGAAGCCTTTGGCCACCAATCTTGCCTTATATTTTTCAATAGTTCCATCTGCCTTGTGCTTGATCACAAACACCCATTTGCACCCAACAATTTGCTTTCCTGTGGGCAAAGTCATCAAGTCTCACGTTTTGTTTTTCTCCAGAGCTTGCATTTCCTCATCCATAGCTTCCTTCTAATTTGAGTGCGTAATACCTCCTGCCAGATGTTAGGAACAAAAGTAGAGGACAAAGAGAAAATAAAACTTTGAAATTTTGGGGATAGGGACTGATATGAAACATAATTGAAAACAGGATGGTTGGTGCAAGTTTGAGGCTGCTTTCTTAATGCAATTGGTAAGTCCAAAGTAGGATCAAAAGAAGGGTTAAAGAGAGACTCACCTGGAGGAACGGATTGTTTAGGGCCAAGAACCAAAGCTTTTAATTGGCTTGGTTTAGAAGGGGTCACTCGTTGCTTTCTTTGATAGGTCTTTAGAGGTCTAGTTCCCCCTCTATATCATCATCCACCAGCTGTTCCTGTCTGGTCACTCCATCTTCCAATGGAGGATCATCTGCAGAAATCTCAGGAGAAATATCGAAAGGAGGAATCAACATTGGAACCTCTTCACTAAAACTCTCCCCCTGAAGAGGTGTAAGGAAAAAATAAGGAGTGTGTTCCTAGAACACAACATCCATATAGACGAAAAATGACGAGAACTAGGATGATAACACTTATACCCCTTCTATGTAGGAGGATAACCTAAGAAAATACAATTTAATCCACAAGGATCCAACTTTCCATGAACATGGTGGTTCTGGACAAAGGCAACACATCCCAAAACCTTAGGTGACACTGTAAAGGCTGCTGTTCCTAAAAGAACCTCGAGGGGACAGCGCTGGTCTAAGACTCGGGAAGGCATTCGATTAATTAGATATGTTGCACTAAGGACGGAGTCACCCCAAAACCAAGGAGGCACATGCATAGTAAACATAAGGGAACGTGCTACCTCAAGTAGATGCCTATTCTTGCATTCAGAAACCCCATTTTGAAGTGGAGTATCGATGCAACTATTCTAGTGAATGATGCCATGGTTTGTTAAGTAGGAAGGGAATGCTCCACCCAAGTACTCAGTTCCTTTATCTGTACGAAGGATTTTGACTGTCGCCCCAAACTGAGTGCTAATCATATTTTGAAAATTTTAAAAACACGAGAAAATGTCACTTTTTTGGTGAAGTAAGTAAACCCATGTGGTCCTAGTGCAATAGTCAACGAAGGTAACAAACCATCTATGACTAGATAAAGAAATGGTTCGAGAATGACCCCACACATTAGAGTAAATTACTAAAATGGGATTTTACAACGATGATTTGAAATAGGGTAAACATGCCTGGTCTGTTTGGCCAAAATACATGCTTCACAATAAAAATCATTCAAATTACATCTTTTAATCAGATCAGGAAATAACTTGGACAAAATAGGTAAAGGAACATGGCTAAGGCGACGATGCCACTGGAATAAGGTAAAAAGTGCAGGAGAGGTGGAACTAGAGACTGTAGAAAGAGCTGATGGGGATCCATCCATCAAGTAGAGCCCCCCTTTTTGTCTACCACTGCCAATTGTAAGCCCTATTTTCAGGTCCTGAAACACACAATGAGAAGGAAAAAAAATTTATTTTGCAGTTCATATCACGAATAAAATAAGGCTACTAATAGATTAAAAGATTAGCCGAAAACTTAAGAACATGCAAGACATTAGATCAGGTAAGAGAAGGCGAACAAATAATAGATCCTTTCCTAGAGATAGAGGAGAGAGACCCATCAGCCGTTTGAACATCCTGAGCAAAAAGAATAGATGAATTAGAATAAAACAAAGTAGATGAGCCTGTCATATGGTCGGTTGCCCTAGAGTCGATTATCCAGGAGGGAAAGTCAAATTGACATTGTGACAGCCAAAAACACCTTTAGGGAATTGTGGATCAATAGAGGGAACAATGACAAAGGCTATATTTGCACTGGAAGTCAGTACTGGAGAAGACGAGTCAAGTCTAGACATCAACTGGCGAAGGTGCTGGAGCTCATCTAAGGAAAGAGGTGTTGGAGTACTCAGGGGTGTCGAATTGGCTTGATTTGCAGATGCTTGATTGCTGCCCTTGGTTCCATTTTTACCTCCTCCACGAGAATTTGTGGGACGTCCATGCAACTTCTAACACTTGTCCTTTGTATGATGCTCTTTTCCACAATACTCGCATTTTACTGAAGGGCGAAAATCATCAGAACTAGATTTATTATTGTCAGAACTAACCACCAATGCAGATCTATCAGATGTCTGAGTGTGTACCATAGCTATTGTCCTCTGTATCTACCATAGCATAGGCTTGAGCCAGAGAAGGGAAAGACTTTCTAAAAAGGATCTGTGTGAGAATTTGATCAAAATCTATATTCAATCCTGCCAAAAAATCATAAACTCTTTGTTTATCTTCCCATTGTTGATAGGCAATAGCATCTTCAACATTCTTCGGTGTAAACTTCCCATAGAAATCTAAAGTCTAGTAATATCTCCGAAGAGTGTTATAATACTGAGAAAAAGTAAGGTCCTTCTGTTGTAATTGATTGATTTTTGTCTAATTTCAAAGCATTGTGCATCATTGCCTACTCTGGAGTATGTATCTTTAGCAACTTTCCAAATAGTTGCCGCATCAGGAAGGAGGAGATAATTCTTTGCTATGCTTGATTTAATGAAGTTGAAGAAAACCCATGACCAAGCATTCATCTATATACCACTTAGAAAGTTGCAAACCAAGGGTGAAAGGTTTGGTAGAAGTCCCATTAAAATGGCCAATAAGACCACGAGCACCAATAACAAGAAAATTGAACGAGACCATCTAAGATAATTTGTTCTATAAAGTTTCACAATGGTCATCTAAAGTGGAGAAAAGTCACGATCCCTATGAATGGAAGACATAGGAGACTCTTCAGATGTACTAGACAAAGGAGATATGGGATCAGCCATCGCAAGAAGAAATCACTCAAATTTACAAATAGCTCCTTGTAACTATTTGAATTTACAAACAAACCCTTGGTACTATTTGAATGTGCAAACAGACCCCTGATAAGATTTGAATTTATGAAAAAGTCCTTGAACATTTTTGAATTTGCGAAAAAAAATCCTGAAACTTTTCGAATTTATGAAAAAGCCCCTGCAGCCTTTTGAATTTGTGAAAAAGTCCCTGAAACTTTTTGAATTTGCAAAGCAGTCCCCAGAACTATTTAAATTTACGAAACAGCTCCTTGTGAATCGAAGGAAATCTGCCCCTGCTGCTCTTCTAGAACCTCTAGAACCTCTAGAACCTGCTGCACCTCTGTATACCTTTGTTCACCAGTGAGTGAATCCCTTGGTGGGTTATCTCTATCTGTTAATGGGTTCCAAAGATATATTGGTTCTGTGTCAACAAATCATGTCTTTGGCAAGAATGGTAGAAATTTGTTTATTTGCAGCGGCAGAGGCAGCTGGTGCGGCAGCGGCAGCTGCAGCAACTTCCTGATCTGCGTGCGGAAGAAACCCAAATACAGAAAGCAACGCAGCCGGGTAACAACGTAGGTAATCAAGTTGAAAAATGCAGCGACATCAGTAGCAGTAGCAGCAGCGACAGTGAGGGAAATCAAGAGAAAGAAAGTTTCTCTAGTTCCCTCATTCTTCCCTAGTCGAAATTAGGCTATGATACCATGTTGTAAAGTGAAGAATTGCTGATAAGTATATTATTCATAAACCCCAATAGGGTATTTATAGTTACAATCTAGTAAAGTCCCACACTAAGTAGGAAAGGAAATGCAAAACAAATAGAAATAAAAACTAACTCTAGACTTATTAGGAAACAGAATCCTATTCTAATTAGAAAACCTCAGTCCATGCTTTCAACAAAAACCAACATCTTTTGTTGCACTGTACACCTTCCTCTCTTTTCTTGTACATCTACAATGCATTCACGGGACGTCTTTTGATGATGCATTCAGTTGGATCAATTGGACTGGATTTGTGGTTGTTCACTAACAGCCAATAGAGCTTCCAATGCTGAATTCTTCTCATTGATATCCTTAAATTCAACTCGTCTTCCATGCCCTGTAATGAATATTGTGGACCTTTAGTTAACTAACTAAAGAGTTAAAGACATGATCAGTGAACAAGCTGGGTCAAGACGGGATAAGAAATTAAATTAGGTTGAGATGGGCAATAGATAGAGGGTGAGAAATTGTTAAAGAAACTGATCATATAAATAAAGGGGTAGGGATGTAGTTTATAACAACCAGGAACCTTAACGGAGGCAGTTTTTGGTTCAGTCCCTACTGGGCTTACCAAATCAAGCCTGGTGGTTATTGCATAATGAGGTGGACTACAGGCTTTCATGCAGTCATTTATTAAAGGAGGGGAGGAGATGGGAAGAACAGGAGAACTGTTAGAACCTGGTTTAAAAATCTTTTACTACCTTTTGAGCTTTTGAATTTCCTTTTTTCTTTTCTGCAATTGCCTTTGCTGTTCTTCGTAAGGTTTAACTTAGAGCAGATTGACCTTTACTAGAGAATGGTATGATACGATGTTATTATTTTGTGGAGGAAAAGATTACATACCAGGTAAAATCCATTCAAAGTCCACATCTAACAACTTTCGGACACTGTTCAATTGCATTGTAACTGCCAGACAAAAAATTTGGTGAGCAAACAAGTATATTCAGTAAAATGTAGGGGATTTTCAGCCTTACTGTCCCTGATAAGCACTATGTTTGTTTGAAGTAAAGTAATCTATACTGAGTTTGGGGATCTATCATATTACCTGACCACCAGTTATATTTCTCCATAATGGATAGCTCTGAATTCTGCATTGCTAGATGGTCCCCTGCAAATAGGATCTTGAGTGGCTTATATAACAAGGATACACATCCCTGCCATCAAAAGTTGAAAATGTTACTGGGTTTACCACTTCATGTGTTGGTGCAAGATGGTTACTGTATAGATAAAATCATGTTAGTAAAGCTAACAAGAGACTTCATACTGTCTGGGCAGAACCACGTTAGCTTTATCTTAAGTGAAGGTGGACCATGATGTAGTTACCCAAACACAAAAATATTAACAAATTTCATCTTCGAGTTCTTACTTCAGTGTGACCTGGTGTGTATATAAGTTCAAAATCATTGCCAAGGCTCCATGGACCACTCCCTTCTAGCTTGTTCTCTACATCAGTTGTACGAACATCAACCTGAGAAAGTCAAATGATAATCCAACTAGTAATTTTGACTCAATATTTAGTCATGTTGAGGGTAAATACAGAATAATTAGATGCCAATAGGTTCTTTTGGTGTTTATAGCATTTTTAATTACTTTTTTTCTCCCTGATAGAAATAGTGTTTGCAGATATTGAGTCCTTACATCTTTTGAGTGAAGAATTCTAGTACACTTTAACCGCTTCGACCACTTCGCATGATCTGCAATATCATCCCTGATCACCAAAATGGAAACTCATATAGTTACCATAAACATCATTAACTTTGATTTTCAACTCATAAAAGGTGGTGAGCTTCTTTTAAATCATACTTGTGGCTTAGAAACATGTATCTTGCTCCTCCAAGCATCTCAAATTTACGAGCAAGCCTTTCAGTGTATCTTGGGCTGCATAAGGATTGGAGAGCATATGGCAAGTTAATCCTTTCTGACATTTCAAAAGACTAAAAGAAATTATTCTATGTTGTAGCCTTTTCTTTTGATCTTATATTCTGCTTGATGTTATTACATGCTCTCTCTCTCTCTCTATGGAACTAACCTGTCTATTAGTATGTTTCCTTCAGGATGGACGATGAAATAAGAAGCCCCTCCAAATGATTTTTCAGAATGGTAGCCACAATGATACACGCCCTGAAAGCATTCCACAGATTCTGAATTGATACATAACCTATAAGCAAGTATGGTTGCACTTCAATATGGTGAGTCAGACCTTTCAATAATATCTCCTTTTTAAATCAGTGTCTTAATTTCAGCTCTATTTTGTTTCCTTTAGTGCTTCTTGGAGTTTGTTTTAAGAATTTGGGGGGAAGGGTGGGGAGGCAGAGACGAGAATTTCTAAACCAGTGCAATATTATGTATCTACCAATATTTACATTATTACGAGTTCTTGAACTTTATCCTCCTAAATATCCTCATAGAAACGGTTTACCATCTAGCTGGACCATATGCTCTTTTCTCCATTCTTCATTAAAACATGAACATATCAAGCATATACAATCAAACATTCTGTATAGCCTCTTCATATATCTTAGGCCCAAAATGAGACAATAATGAGGATCTGTCTCCTGCTTGTCCCCACGCATGGAACGACAATGTGGTACATCTAGTGGCAGAGGGTCATGAAGGTCAAGCTTTCACCCTTAAGTTATTTGAAACAAAACTTTCTTGTCAAGTTTATATGTTCCTTTACATCTGTTTATACAGATAACTTTCCTTCTAGTCCTGAACTCTGATTAGAATTTTAGAAAAACTCTGTTCAGTTCCAGGTTCCTCAAGGATCAGAGCTGGAAATGCTTTTTCCAACAAGTGGGTCTCTTTACCTGAATTTTATCTGAAGTTTTTGTACCTATGAGGTTAATTATGCCAGTGCTTATCATTTCCAATGAATACAAGGACTAGAAACAAATTAAGAAGTTATCATTTTCATATTTGTACAATCTTTGTTTTTCCTCATCAGAGACCATCTCCATAAAATGAAAGTGAGATTGAATATGTACCGGAAATCTTTGCTCATTAATTGGAATAGGAAATGTGTTGTGCACTTCCAGGATATCATGAGGAGCATTCTCTGTGCGGATTGAACTTGTTGGACAAGAAAGTAAGGCCTGCAAAAGTAAGAAGTTGAGTTAAATCCAAGCACCTATGGATAACTGAAGGGCAGCAGTGATAAATCAACACAAACAAATCTAAAACAACTAGAGTGAGAGCTATCAAAAATAAATTTATTTTAGTGAGAGAGATGTAACTCATTTAGGAACGAAGATATAATCAACAATTGTGGTATGGGGTTGTGCAAAGGAGTATTAATCCTAAACTATGAAACTTCTACACAATTTCTTTTGTGGTTGGATATAAAGTAATTTTCCTTTGAAAACCTTGTCAAGGGCTAGAGAGAACGAGATTTGTGTTGAGATAAAATATACCTGCAGAGCCTTTACCCTTTCTTCTTCATTTCTTGGCTGTTTTCCGACTGCTGACTTTTCATCTACTCGTGAAAATATGTTCTGAAAAACAAAAACAGTATCATATACACACAAATATAATTATTTCAATAATTCCCTCCAAAAAAAACCAAGAAAGTGTATGAGAGAATTTTTTTTCCTAAGCTTCATTCGAATTTTAATATTTTATGGTGGAAGCTTCGTTATAATATCATATAAGTCTAACTTTTTATATAATAGCAAAGTTTTTGTGTTTTGGTCATCATCAAACAAGTCACAAAGACGGGACTATAAGCCCAAGGGGGTGGAAGGAGGGAAAGGTGTGGAGAGACCGAGCAAGACTTCTTTGGTCTTATTATCTCTACATAGGAGGCTGTCACGATATTTGGCTCTTTTCTTTGGAGGAAATTTCGTGAGGAGTGTTAAGTTCTAATATTTTAATTTAAGGCAGTTATTGAATTTATTTTAGTCTTTGGATTAAAATATTTCATGTTGCTAAATCCTACAACTCATGAGTACTTATTGAAAGGGCTCTTAGGATCCAAACTGTATTGCCATGACTAGAAGGACTTCCACAATAATAGCATTATAGCAAAAGTTGATATCATGCCTCTTTTTAACCAATTAAAAAAAAACATGGCTGTTCATTGATGTTTTAAATAGCACATATGAATACAATATAGAAAATGAAATTAAAATAAGTGAGGGTAACTATTTAAGTCAGTATTTGAAAAGGAAAGATTGTTAATTACCGGAGCCATCCAACGACACGTGTCACAATCTATGCATGTGTGATCTGCACATTAAGATACAACAGCAATTACTTTATATGTAGTCAATGGTGGGTTAGTAAAGCGGTTAAAAGCCCGGACTCTCATTGGGAGGTCTTGGGTTTGCACGGCGACATTTCATTTCCAGTATTAAAAAAAAACACAAGTACCAAAAAAAAAAAAAAAAAAACTTTATATGTATCTGTCTCTCAACTAAAATCGAAAAATCGATCTCAGAAGAAACTCTGAGAAAGTAAAACAGAAGTTGAAATAAAAGTGAGAAAGAATGTTAATGTAATGTAAAATTACCTACAAAGAACTCTCCTTCAATGTTCTGAGGTCGCCTCTGTCTCAATGCTTGAAAATTGCCAGGTGAATTCTGGCTTGCATTCACGGTAGAGATTTTGATATTTCTATTTTGTCTTCCAAAATTATTCCTGCAACTAAACAGAAGCACTCCAGCAGCTGCATTCGAGGCCATGCTTATGTTTGGTTTCAGGGTGGTGAAGATCATATCTTTAACCAAAATCCCAGCAGCCATGGTCTTCTTCACCTTGGTGAACAACTTAGTTACTCTAAGATGACTTAGGAAAGAACAGAGAGAAAAGATGAATCGAAGCAAAACAGAGAGTTATAGAAGATTTATAGAGATGGAAACCCTTGCAGCCATGAAGGTGCTCGCTCTAGTTGTATTTATATGGTTAATATTCCACGGATGGTTGCGGGTCTTTTCAGTGAAAGAAAAAACGACTGTAAAATGGGAAACTTCAAAGGTGATGCTTACGCTTACGTATTGTTGATAGAGACAATACTTTATTGATATTTAATCCGTTAGATTTATGTAAAATGAATTAATCAAGTCTTGTGGTGAAGGGTTTGAATTTTCTTCAAGTCTGTCCTCTATACCATACTATCAATTATCCCTAGAAAGAAAATTTTGTTCAAGTTACATGTTCTATAAAATTAACTCTTAAATTTTACTATTTTATTTTTAATATCCTTCCATCATGATAGATTTTATATATTTTTTTAAATTTTTTGCGTCCTTCTCATTTTGTCATGTTATTAAAGCTTTTCTTATTCATTTATACCCTTTATTTTCTTGCCATAATTAACCCAACAAATCTCTTTTATCAATCAATTCTTATTACATAAAATTTAATCTAAATTAGGTATTCTACAGAAGAAAAAAATCTTAAATCTGACCATTTTAAACATAATTTCTCGATATTCAAAATTAACTTTAAATCTTACTGTTTTAAATCGAAGACCTTAATATCTAAGCGCCTGTTTGGTTACATGAGTCTGGAGATTTCAAATATCTAGAGATTTCAAATCTATGGAGTTATAATTTATAAAATTAGATGTTTGGTTGTGAAATGAAACTTGTGGATTCATCCTAAAAACTATTTGATCGACGTGATTTTTGTGAATGTGCAAATGTATAGCATTTTTTGAAATCTCTGAATTTCACCCCTTACCCATAAATCTACAGATTCACGTTTTTAGTGTAAAAAGGTGAATATCTAGATTTCATGAATCTATAGATTTTTACAACCAAACGGGTATAATTCTCAGATTCATGAATCCAGAGATTTGAAATCTCTGGATTCATGTAACCAAACAGGCCCTAAAATCAACTCTTAAATCCTACCATGTTAAATCTAGTACTCGTCTCTTAAGGCCTTCTTTATATATATATAAATTCCCAAATATTTTTTCAAAATTATTTGCATCATTCTCATATTTTCAAGTTATCAAAACCCTTCTTTTTTAATTTATACCCTTTATTTTCTTGTCATAATTAACCAATGAATTAACTTTTTTATCAATCCTAATAAGGAAACTTAACTCAAATTAGATTTTCACAAAAATAACTCATAAATGTTAACATTTTAGATCCAATACGTACCAGTCTCTCATGGTTGTCAAGCTGCATTGGATCTAATCACAAGCAAAACTCTTATTTTTTAAGTAGAGAATCTCTACTTTGTCTTTATGTAGGGCATCAACAATTTTCAAGACTCCACTTAATGGCTATGAGGCAAAGTTGTCAAGCTTCATGCTGGTTCTACATCGTTATTCTTCCCTAGTTCAATTATTATTATGAGCTTTTAACTACTATGGATATATTGGTAATCATTTTACTATGATTTGTTTGCTATACTGGATCATAATTTACAGCAAAGTTTTATAAAATTTATATTTTCTCACTTCTTGTTGTCTTTGCTTAGGTTTACCTAATTTTTTTAAGATGCACTATGGATGTTGTTTAAACATTGTCACTTTATGTTGTCAAAATGCAGGTTTGTGGGGTTGATAATCCTTTATAATGTTTTGTTAAACTTTACAATATACACCATGTAAATCTTAAGCTACCAATTCCTGGGTTAGTGGGAGTCATTCATCTGCTATTAATAATTTTCTTATGTTGGTGAAACTGAAGAATAAAATTAGGTATAAATGGTACACTCTTTTAATATAACAACACCACCAAGATGAAAATAGTCCCATGATCAACATATTATGGAAAATCTTTCTCATTCATAATGGACAATACTATGATAAAGGGAATGGTACATCAACACATGACATGTGGAAAAATTTCAATCAACAACCAAGGATTAGTCAGACAGCCTGTATAGTATTTATTTGCCTTTTGAGAGAACTCTGCTTTTCAAAATGTAAGAGTATCATCCACTCTCAAGCCAACATTCTGTCAATTTAAGTTTTAATTTATAATTCATCTTTTTCCTCAAATGTTAACATTCGGGTTTTTTCTTTTTCTTTTCTTTCTCTCTCTATGATTTCTTTCTCGCTCCCTTCCCCACACATAGCTACACGTGCATTTGCACGTATGAATTTTACTAGTTTATAATAGTTACTTTCGTTATATAAAAAATATCAATTTTATGAAAGAAAAAAAATTGATCATGTTGAAGAGAGGTGTTAAAATGAAAACGTAAAAAGAACCATTTTATATGATGTTAATAGAACAAATCAGAATTTAAAATAGCTGGAAAAATACAAACATTTCAATAAACAGTTGTTAAAAAATAAAAAATAAAAAAACCAAAATACACCATAAAAACTTGAAAAATTACAAATAATGGCAATATAAAGCATGCGTGAATAATACCAAGTCGTTTAATAATTAAATATTAACATTTGATGAGTGAAACCCAAGTTTTCAAGGAGTAGTCTTTTCTCTCACTTCAAAGAAAAGCAAACCCACTCAAAGGGTTTGAGTGGATTTTTTTAAAATTATTTTAATATTTTTGAGCATGCATCTAAAACAATAATCAAATTGGAAAACCAAAACTTTAAATAAATGTTTGATTTCATAAAATTTTTCATAAAACATTATTTGAAATTATTATTTATTATATTTTGTGTATTTTTCGGTGTAATAATGGAAGACCATGTTTTTTAAAATAAAAGGTTGCTCCAAGGTAGTGATCAGAATCTTAGGTTTTTTGGTCCAATCTAACAAGTTACCTTTACATAGGATATCTAAAATGATAATGGAGCTTATTAGATTCAAATCCATAATTTATTAACTCTAGTATTACTTATGCTCTTTTTGGTATCAATTCTCATTCTCTATTATGCCTATTTAAAATAAATAAGTACAAGAATTCATTATTGGTCAAGAATGAAAAATGGTTTGGTGAATTTTATCGAAAATAAATTATAAAATGGAAAATAAGTTTGGTGTCAAGATAAAAAATTATTAAAAATGATAGTAAACAAGTGAGAAAAGAAGGAAAAAGTATGGTTGTTATAAAAGAATGTGTATTGACTATTTTACCCTCATCTTACTTATAGAACTTTAAGTAAACTTACACAAATGAAGATAATGAAATTCTCATCATAATCCATAATGGACAAAAAGTTCATTATGGATTTTGGAGGTTTTTCTATTATTTTAAATAAAAATAAAATTCAGGATAGATGCCAAACAATTTAAAATAATGAAAATTTCTCATAATTGACAATGATAATTGATACCAAAAAGAGCCTTAGACATAGACTTCCTTCTCAATCCTATTTGAACGTATGCTTTTTCTGCTAACGTTTATGAGTTGTGAAACCAAAACACGGGGCGAGAAAAATTATTTACAAGTTTAATTTTGACTCTATAATCTAGGCTACCATCAATAAATCGAAAATCATTAATGAACATTAGAGGCAGTAAGACTAAAGAAGTTTTGAATTCGAATCTTCACAAACCCCTCATAGATTTTAATATTATTTTTCAAAATAACTTGTGATACCTTTGATGCCCATCTGAATCCACCTCAATGAGTGATGACTTAGACGAATACATATATATAATTAATGAAAACTAATCTACCCAAGAAGAAATATTTGAAAATTAGAAAATTGGAATATGAACAATTGGCAAATCGTTTATATGGAACAATGAACACAACGGATCACAACTCACAAGAATTTTTCTTACACAAAATAATAACGACAATTTTGCTAGTATGAAAAATCCAAATCACAAGCAACAGCATTATCTTCTTCAAGAAAGGAATCAACCACAACTCACAATAAATAATCAAGATTACCAAACATAGATTGTTTTTCACACATTTCTCAATCTTCATCAGCTTCTGGTTCATACTCTTCTTCCTCCTCTTGCACAACTGCATCTTGATATTGCTGATACTCTGAAACCAAATCGTTCATGTTACTCTCTGCTTCAGTGAACTCCATCTCATCCATTCCCTCTCCTGTGTACCAATGCAAGAAAGCTTTTCTTCGGAACATGACTGTGAATTGCTCTGAAACTCTTCGGAACATTTCCTGAATCGATGTAGAATTCCCCATGAATGTCGACGACATTGCAAGCCCAGTTGGTGGAATATCACAAACACTGGATTTCACATTATTGGGAATCCATTCAACAAAGTAAGAAGAGTTCTTGTTCTGAACATTGATCATCTGCTCATCAACCTCTTTTGTGCTCATCTTGCCACGGAACATTGCAGATGCAGTGAGGTACCGGCCGTGACGTGGGTCAGCGGCACACATCATGTTCTTGGCATCCCACATTTGCTGTGTGAGTTCAGGGATGGTTAGAGCTCTGTATTGCTGTGAACCACGAGCTGTGAGCGGTGCAAATCCAACCATGAAGAAGTGAAGACGTGGAAAGGGTATGAGATTCACAGCTAGTTTCCTCAGATCCGAGTTAAGCTGACCAGGGAATCGGAGACAACATGTCACCCCACTCATTGTGGTGGAAATCAGGTGGTTCAGATCTCCAACTGAAACACACCTCATAAAAATGTCAGAGCCAAGATCATCACAAAAGCTGTTAAATATGTACTTGAACAACTTGGGTTTGTGAGTTTGAGAAACTTACAGCTTGGGTTTGTGAGTTTGAGAGTCCTGAAGCAGATATCATAGAGGGCTTCATTGTCCAGAACCATACACTCATCGGCATTCTCCACCAATTGATGAACAGACAAGGTGGCATTGTAAGGCTCAACCACAGTATCAGAGACCTTGGGTGAAGGAAAAACAGAGAAGGTAAGCATCATTCGATCTGGGTATTCTTCTCTGATCTTTGATATCAATAGTGTTCCCATCCCAGAACCAGTTCCACCACCAAGAGAATGGCAGATCTGAAAGCCTGAAACACAAAATAATTGGTAAAGGGAAAAAAGAGACTAGAACTAGTACTGACTACCTGGTTAAAGCTTAATTACCTTGCAAGCAATCACAGTTCTCTGCTTCTTTGCGAACAACGTCGAGCACTGAGTCAATCAACTCAGCTCCTTCAGTGTAATGTCCTTTAGCCCAATTGTTACCAGCTCCATTTTGGCCAAAAACAAAGTTATCTGGTCTGAAGATTTTGCCATATGGCCCTGTTCTTAAGCTATCCATGGTTCCTGGTTCGAGGTCTACAAGCACAGCTCTAGGGACATAGCGACCACCACTGGCTTCATTGAAGTATACATTAACCCTTTCAAGTTGAAGCTCAGAATTGCCGATGTAGCTCCCTTTAGTATCAATTCCATGTTCATCACACACAACCTCCCAGAACTTGGCACCGATTTGATTTCCGCATTGCCCAGCTTGGATGTGAAGAATTTCTCTCATCCTGCAACAGAATAGAGCAAAATACAGATTTGATGAATTCAGAAAATCAAGAACACTTAATGAACGATTTGGGCATTTGGGTTCTCACAGATA
Source organism: Hakea prostrata (assembly GCF_041222555.1). Classification (NCBI taxonomy): domain Eukaryota; kingdom Viridiplantae; phylum Streptophyta; class Magnoliopsida; order Proteales; family Proteaceae; genus Hakea; species Hakea prostrata. Next base: position 74,349,938 of record NC_142600.1, on the reverse strand, counting down.
CTGATTTAAGAATGAGAAGCAAAGTACACACACCATTAAATTGATAATATTTCAGAAAAATGATTACAGGAACAAAAATTTGCAAGAACTCTTAATGAACGATTTGGGCATTTGGGTTCTCACAGATAACTGATTTAAGAATGAGAAAGCAAAGTACACACACAATTACAGTGATAATATTTCTGAAAATTGATTACAGGAACAAAAATTTACCTGGCTCTGAGAAGAGGGAGCTTAGAAGGAGATCAAGAGAGACAAAAATATGAGAAAGAAGAAGATCAAACTGCAAAGAAGCTTAGAAAGGAGATGGGTTTTTGTAGTTGTGTGGTGTCACTAGCTAGAGAAGATAGAATTTCTTTTCTATGATGATTTTGACAGCTCTCTCTTTCTCCCTATACCGCTAATAATTTCATGTGGGCATGTCTGTTTTGGAAGAAGCCATGTCTTTTGTCAAACACCAACTAGCATCATGAGCTGGATATGGAAGAAGACAACAAGGTGCATTTTAATTCATGAATCAGATCTTCCTTCATTCATCCTCAAGTTACTAATATAACCTTACACAGTCTTCATTTTTCTAAGTTTTCTTGAATCTAATTTTGTAATATTTCAAGTGAGAGTAGCTCACTGATCCCTTCTCTTATTATTGTAGGGTCCAAGCTACGTCAGATACGTAGTTTCATGCATTTTTAAGGTATTGATGGCTAATCTATATACACAATGTTAAAAGATTCTTCCACTGTTATCAAATGGTCACAGAGTTTTGAGTCTAAAAATTGTCTCGCAATGACAATAAAGTGATTAGACCGAAAAAAAAGAAGAAGCTCAATTTGAATAAAAAAGTTTCAATTATGAAGAGAAGTTTCAAGAGGATGAAATTGACATTGGAGAAAATTTTCTCAATTATTGAAGTTAGAGTGACTCAGTTCAAATAAGTGCTTTGTGACTCTTTATCTATTAGGATTGCTTGGCTGTTCAATATTGGAATCCAATGCTTACTCTCATGGCAATGTATTTATAATAGTTTTAATATCTGAATCTCATCCACACTGTTGGTGAAAAAAAAAAATTTGATTAATGGGTTCAAGATTCAAGTGTTCATAAGATACCATGCAAGATCTATTGAAGGACCCAGATGAAGATCCATGAAAATAATTAAATTACAACACAATAATACAGTAACTTCGATAGGATCAAGAGAACTTTATTCACTAACCAGATCTACTAGCATTTGTTACAGAATTTTGTAGTTGCCAAAGTTTCAAAACAGTCTCTTATAAAAGATTTCTAACATAAAATTATGTAAGAAATTTGGCCTTTCAACAGTAGATAGATTTGTAAGTTGTACTTGGCCACAATTAATTAAGAGCAAGAAGATAATTTTCCAAGAGATTCTCATGTTGAGAGCATAGTTTCATGTTCAAAATCATATATTAAAACAATTGGGTTAGCTGTCTTTGTCTAAATTAAGCCTCACTGGGATGAGATGTTCACACCATAGCACCCACCGTAGCTACCCATCAAATTTGAGGGATAGCATGGGCCAAGAAAGAGATTCATCTCCAAATAGGGCAAGTGGGAAGGGTTACCTAACCTCATTGTTCATCTGAGTGCTTTCACTTGATTAATTAATCATCTTACTTGATTAAGTTGATCTGTAAATGAGTCGTATTTGGCTTGAATACACCAATATTTGTATCAAAATTCGATAAGTAAAACTACTACCTGAATCTGATGGAAATTTACAGAAGGTATTCGAATTTGAATCTGAAACTTTATTAGATATTTGGTCATTATTCGATCCAATAAACTATCCAATTAAAAATTGTTGTTTGTCATTTTTTATTTCAAATTCCTGATTTGTGGTTGTCGGTTACCAGTTTCCAAATCTAGTTTTTAGCCTTTTAGAAAAAAGTAATGCTCAGTTTAATAGGTTTTCATAATTTGGTCAATTGGCTATGGATAATTGATGGGATTTGGTGTGAATTCAATTTAGTAATTAGCATTAACCGGGTTAGACTTTAGTGAGTGTGAAAATGTCACTTGGTGAGGTACCATGATTACCCACTAAAATTTAAATATACTTTTTTTTTTTAAATAAAAAATTTACTCTAATGGGATATTATTTGATTCAGAAAATAATTATTCATACCAAAATCCCGTTGCTTATCGAATGGATACATGTATTTTGTGAATTCAAACACTCTTAAACAAATATGAATGCGAATTCAAAGGTAAGTTTCGGATATCTATTTACAGGTCTTGCGATAACATAACAAATGCTAGACATGAATTGGTCAATCAGGTCGAACCCACATACTACAGCGGTTTTAAAAATTGAGCTACTTTTGCCTTTCAAATGCACTTTCAAAGCTAGGCTCAAAGTAATGGGCCTTTTCTCTTCCCATATATAAAGCATGTTTCCATTAAGATATGTTTATCATTATTATTAGGGTAAATATCACTTACCTCTCCACTTAGTTAACCAAATGGCACTTTGACCCCTCTTAGTTAGATAATATCACTTACCCCTCTTATTTGATCAAATGGCACTTGGATCCCTTCTTAGTTAGATAATATTACCTACCTCCCCTCTTACCTACCAAAGTTATCAAATGCCTATTTTCTGTCAGCTTTTTCCGTTAAGTTCTAAATTTATCGTTAATTTAAAAAAAAAGATTCCCAGATTACCCTAAATTAAAAAGATATTTTAGTTTAAATTTCAAATTAACCTAAAGTAATATTATTATTAAAATTCCAAAATACCCTTAATTATCTTAATAATTAAAACATTAAATTACTTTATTAATTTTATTCCAAGACCCACAAATACCCTTATGTCTTTAATTTGAATGCATTTCTTTGATTAGGGAAGAAAAGGAAAAAGGAAATGAAAACCTAAGAAAGACGTTTAATTTTTTTTTTATTGATTTTGCCTTTTTATATTTTTTTAATTCTAATGAAAAAGAAACGTAAAGAACATACAAGCATTTTGAAAATTTAATAATAAAATTAATCAAGGTAATTTAAGAATTTTAACTATTAAAATAACTGAAGGCATTTTAGGTTTTAACAATAATATTAATGGAAGGTAATTTAAGATTTTAACTACTACGGTAATTCAAGGTAATTTAAAATTTAAATTAAAATATATTTTTAATTGAGCATAATTTGAGATTTAAAAAAATATTTAATGGTAAAAATAAAATTTAACAAAAAAATTAGAGCAAATTGCACTGGCCCCCCAAAATGGAGGCTTTAAAACACTGACACCCCATTTTATGTTTAAAAAACACAAACACCCAATTCATTAAACATGGTAGTCCATTTTGTTATTAAAACCATTAGTCCACTGTTTATTTGTTTTAAATTTCAAAAATACCCTTACCAAAAACTGAGAAAAAAATGGACCAAATTTATTCTCTCTCTTCACTCAGACTCTGCCGGTTCACCTCTCCACCTTCGGCTCCGGCTCCGGCGACGCCAACAAGAGAGACAGAAAAATCAGGGTTTAATGAGAGAACAAAAACAGTGTAATATCCCCCGTATTTCTAACCCGAGATCCGTATTCCAGGTCCGAGAACCCGAAGGTCTAGTCGGGTGAACTTGTGGAGTATCCGGATTGAAGCCCATGATCCATACCCAGGACCCATGGATCTGGATCCTATGTCTGAAAAGCCTGCCTTGGCTGGTGTGGGAAATTCTGGAAGTCATGTGTCGTTCAGAGATGTCCGGAATGAAGGTAAGATCTCCCCCATCTCTTATTTAGGGCTAGGTTGACCTTGGGTATCAACCCCCTAGTAAAAGCACCCTTGTATGGCAAATTACATGGGGGCGGTTACTAGTGGCGGTCGCTTAACCTAAGCGACCGCCCAAGCGACCGCCCTCTGGCATCTGTTTTGGGGATTTTGCCCTATTTTGCCCCCGCACTTCTATAAAAGGTAAACTCCGTCTCATTAACGATTATTTTATTCGTTATTTCTTATTTGGGAGTTAAGACGGCTGCGGGGAAGATCCGAAAGAGTCTCTGGATTACTGACAGTGGTTTGGAGGATCAGTTCTCTTCTTCTCTGACTTTCTGGTGTGAGGTATTGAACTAACCCTTCGTTCTCTACTCTCTTATCTCCGTTAGTTTAATTTTATCCTTTTTCCTCGTCACTGTGATTACCCCCCTTGGTTATTCTTTACCCTTTTTTTTTATCTGCGTGAGATGGAATAACCATAAACAGAACCCTGCTTCTGTGAGATGGAAAATTCAATAAAGGAGAGGGTTAGGGATAATCCACTGTTGATAGGGGATTGTTTTCTCTTACCCTTTTGGCTTAGGGGGTGTTTAATTCGAGACTTAGGATGAGATTACTCGAAAACGGATTGAAATCGAGTAATCGAAGCCCGAGTTTCGGATTGAAGCTCATCATTTTGGGGCGGTCACTAGTGGCGGTCGCTTAACCTAAGCGACCGGCACAAGCGACCGGCTGGTAAACAGTGACCAAATAGATTTCGGTTTTGATTCAATTTGGTTTATGTAACTTATATATTCTAATAACCCTGTGTTTAGGTGACTACTGTTTGTAAGAAAAGTCTACTAATAATTACTGGATTCCATTTTACGGACGTTTCAGTATATGCAAAGTAAGGACAGATCTATCTTATCTATTATGTATACTTCACAGATGTTGATTTAGCAAATTGTTATTCTTAATCTGTACCAATATATACTGCTGTAGTTTCATATATAATGCTTGTCATACTACTGCTGTTACTTTAATTTCATGTTTACTTTGTGGTTTGTGATTGTTATGAGATGGTGGTAGTTGGTATATGATTATGATAGTTGGGGTATTCCTTTTGGGATATCTTAGCCGATGTTATCGGAGGTCATGGAATGGGACACAAGCCTCGCGATGACTTCACAGCACTATCATGATTGATTGATGACATTGTTAGGATGAGTCTAGATTGCATGGCTAGGTACCCCACATGCTACTACCCTTTCGGTAGGGGAATTGAAACCGAGTGACCCGTGATGACAGTGATGTGACTTGGTGGTCCACCGTTGGTCATGAAATGGTAGGGTTGCATATGTTAGGGTTGGGCTCATGGATGTCCAAGGACCGGACCGGGTGTCGGGAGGAATCATGAGAGCATCCGCCCCAATGATATGTGGATGACCATAGGGTTATGGAGTAGAGTCCAACAGAGGTAGCCATCCGTGAGGATTCTTACTCCTAGGTTGCGAAGGATACTTTGAACCGAGTTGGTCGGTGCCATAGGGGATGTATCTGGACTTCATGTAGACATGTAACCATTATGACCTTGCATTGGATTAGAAACCCAGGACATGCGCCAAGACTCATTACCAATGGTCGTGGTGAGAGAGTGTGGACTTAACCCCTAACCATGGTTTGTGAGCCAGTGTGGACTTTCCCTTTTTCCCGGATCCCTACAGAGGTAACCGGTCCTTGCCGGATCGTAGTGATGAGACTTACCCGAGAGGAGGGCTGGTGTTTATCTTAAAGCATGTCACTATTAGAGACTTGCATAGTTAGAAATCATAGCATCATTCATGTTTTTGCATTCATTCATATTACCGATGTATCATGGTATTTTTGGATGATGGATGAGATATATGATTGTTTCCTTACCGAGTTCTTTAGAACTCATTCCTTTATTCTTTGTATGTCTTTAGCTTATACAGAGGAGGGAATTGTATCCGAAGATGGGTTGGTTCCCTATGAAGGAACCATCCCGTTTGAAGAAGACGTGGCACCGCCAACCGGGAGATGGAAATAGCATGTGCGGGAGTTCTGCGGTTGCATGGAGTGCGCTTATCGCACCGGTTGATGGTCCTGACCGAGAAGAATTTGAGGACTCCTCACCTCATTAAACTGGAATCTAAGTTCATTAACTTAGAGAAACAAACTGGAAAGAAACTGATTTAAACACTTTTATTCCGCTGCCCTCATTTTTGACTTGTTCATTATTCTTTATTTTCTTTCCTTTGTTATTGGAGCATTTTGGGCTTCTGTAATTCATTTAATTTAGTTATTGGATATTCTTGCTCATGATTATCTGTTTTTGTCTTAAATATTGTTGATAGACTAAAACCTTGGATCTTGTGACGGATCGCACCCACGGGTTGTCGGGCGGGTAACCGAGACCGACGGGTGGGGTGTGACAAACAGCGTGTGAGTTGCTCTACTTTGGTCCGCGTAATCGATTAGGAGAGGCCAAAAACAGCGGCGATTCTTGAGGTGGAGAGGCCCTGGCGGTCCCCTGCCTCTGTCTCTCCGCCTCTTCCTCTTCCTTTTTCTCTTTTCTCATTCTCCTCTTCATTTCTCTGAGAGTTCTCTCTATGGCCAGAAGCCCCTGCAGCTCTGCCTTTCTTTTCCCTCTTTCTTGTTGATGCAAGATCTGGATATTTCTCCTTTGAATCTGGAAGTTCCGAAGTGCAGGAAAGTTCAATTGTGCAAGTTACTAGACTCTAGAGATGGTTGTGAACACTAAAAGCTTCCTCTCCTTCTCCCAGCAACACCATCGGGAGAAACAATGTCGAACATTGCAGCATGGGCCAAGTCCGGCATGGACAAGACTAAAGCCACAGTACAAGAGAAGGTGGAGAAGGACATGGCTACCCAACGTAAGCAAGAGAAGATCGAGGAGGCCGAGTGGAACAAGCAGGCGGCACAACACCATAAAGAGGCGGCGAAGCAACAGTACACTGCCGCCGCCGGTCGCACAACTGTCCAATTGCACAAACAAGGCTTGACTGGACACCCACTCGCAGGAGTAGATGAACCGGCACTTGCATCTCACCCATTTGAAACCACCACCACCACCAACATGGCTCCTTTTGATCCTCGTCTGATCGGTGGTTACACCCAGATCGGCAGCTATGGCACCGATACCCAGACAGGAGGCTACGGCACGGGGACCGGCGGTGGTTACACCCAGACGGGAGTCCATGGCACCGACACTGTTTCCTTCACCGTCTGCTCAAACGCCAGCCCCTTCAATCTTCTCACGAAATCAGTGTCGTCTAGCCAAAGATCCGGCGAAGGAAAAGCCCCCACTGATGCTCCCTTGGGTTGCCTGGTGACACATGGTGGCGACGTTGGCGTTGCCGGAGCCGAAGGTGGAGAGGTGAACCCGCAGAGTCGAGTGAGGAGAGAGAATAAATTTGTTCTATTTTTTTCTCAGTTTTTGGTAAGGGTATTTTTAGAATTTAAAACAAATAAACAGTGGACTAATGGTTTCAATAACAGAATGGACTACCATGTTTAATGAATTAGGTGTTTGTGTTTTTAAAACATAAAATGGGGTGTCAGTGTTTTAAAGCTTCCATTTTGGGGTGCCAGTGTAATTTGCTCAAAAAATTAATAGTAGAGATATGTTTGATAACTTTGCAAGCTAAGGGGAGCTAAGTGATATTATCCAACTAAAAGAGGTCTGAGTGTGATTTGGTCAACTATGATGGGTGTTATTAGTATATTTTCTTTAAGGCTTCAACCAAATCCGAATAATTCACGAACTATTCGGCAATGAAAGGTTTTAGGCTTTAGTTCGAATACCATCGCGATTCTCGAGCGAGCCAATCCCGCCAATCCAGAGAGCTGCCATCTTCGATCACGTCGACGAAGAAGAAGAAGAAGGAACAAGCGAGACAACTGCGTGATCGATGGTGTCACAATACGGCATCAAGTTCGCCGTCAGCATAATTTCTTCCCATTTTGGTGATCTCGTAGCTGTAAGTCTCCGAAAACTCTCCTTCTTCCTTCTCTCTGCAAACCTAAACTTCATATACAAGACTTTCTGCATCGAATTTTATCTCATTACTTCTTTGATTTTCATACATCTGTAGAAAGTATGTGAATGTCTCTTGCGCAAAGGAACTCTTTCACTGGCAGAGTTGCTTCGGTACACCGAACTCCAGAATAGTCAAGTAAAGAACTCTCTACTTGTTCTAATCCAACACAACTGCGTTCAACCTTTTGCTGTCCAGAAAGATGGTAACTTGATTCTCTTCGTTTTCGACTTGCCAGTTTCTCTTCCAGGAACCTTAGAATATCTTTCTAACATATTAATAGTCATAACATATCCGTCCAGGTGGATTTGGGGTTGCTCCGAAGCTTGTCACTCAGTACACTGTGCTATTCAACAACATCCTTCATCGTTTGAGGTTCTCCAAATTTTTGGCTATTGTTGCCGAGGAACTCGATAAAGAGGTCTAGACTTAAGGGGTACTTAAATTCATTACTCAGAGTTACGGGGGCATACAATTTTATTGAAAATTGATAATTTTTGGCAGTGCGAAGAACTCCTTGAAGCTTTACTTCAACACGGTAGGCTTACCTTGGAACAAATTTTACAGCGGGCGCAGTCCATGTCTAAGCAGAGTGATTGTGAGTTCTCTTTTGCTTCCCTTCTACCTTATGGATCTGCAATATGAACTAATCATGGTCTGTCTGAATAGATGATCTTCAAATGGTTTTCTCGTTGTCCCTTCTTTTATTACTTTGAAGTTCATAAAATTTTTATACAGACAGAAAATTTGTTTATTGAGTGCTTGATTTGCAGTGAATACTACCTAGTTCTAGTCTTTGTGTCTTCAACAAAATTTAAATATTTACTAGTTGTTATTTATTCCATTATCTTCTTTAGGGATTCTCTAATCTTCTTTTTCAGGGAGTACTTCTGTTCAGGATGCTTTGCGAGAAAGCTTTACTAGACTTGTCAATGCCCGTTATGTGGAACGCTGTCCAAACCCAGAGCCCTTTCTGGCACCACCAAATGAAGATGGTGATTCTTTAACTGGTAAACCTAGTGCTAAAGCTGCTAAGGTATGTGTGATAGTAATTACAATTATCTGATTGGTGGGACTGAGCTATGGGGTTATCTCCAATATTTGTGAATTTGATTAACTTAGTATATTAGTTTAATTCACTGACTTTTATATGATCACTTAATTTTGTACAAGCAAACTTCTTCGACTTGATCTTTGCCTTGTAGGTAAAATTGGGGAATTATTAGTCTTGGAAGTCAAGGAAACACTTTGTTTCATGATAACTTCTGAACTTATTAGATGACCTCTACATCTTGTTTTTTTTCTTTTTCTTCAGTTTGTAGAGGACCCCTTCATGAAAAATACCTTACAATTTCACGACTGTAACAAATGGGTTATCTAATTGATGGAAACTATAACAAAGAAAAGGTTGCATAATCCAACACATACTGGTTAGGTTCTGTTTGATAATCTCTCAAGAGTCAAGAAAGCAGTGTCTTAACAAGTAGATATCAGTTTCCATGTTTTGAGTCCTAGTGGCACAATTGCTGGTTTTATAGTCTGCATATGGATTTTCTTTCTTTTTCTTTTTATAGGTTTGTTTGATGAATATCACTGGAGAAACCAAAAGACCTATGTCATGGCTTAGTGAATGTTGCAACATTGTAGAACTGCTAATTTTTTGTTAGTCTTATGTCATTCCAAATGATGGAGCTATGTATCTATTGTCTTCCTATTTATGCTTGTAGTTGGCTAAAAGAACTGCACCAACTGTAGAACAACGAGCTATTACAGCTGCAGCTCCTTTGGAATCCACAAGATTTATGATTATGCCAGATATCGAGATTGATGCTGGAGGAGAAAAAACTGCAAGTCAAACTCCCAGTTCAAAATTAGGGGAGAAGGTCAGTGATGCTGGTTATTCCTTAAATTTGCTGCTTCCTCATGCTGATTTTAAATTTAATGTGGCAGCGTAAGTACGCAGAATTGGAGATGGATAGAAAAACTGTGGTTACAATTTCAGAGAAAGAAGTTCTTTGGCGAGCCAATTTTGAGGCATTTATACGTCATCTTAGACATAAGGTCAGTCTTATTTTTATTTGCTCGGAATTGCGATCAGAAAATGACACTGAAAAAACAATTTGCTTCTCAGAGAAAGTAAAATAATGGAAACTTTGTTTTGCTGTGCTGTAAGCTTCTTCCATGTGAACGTTAAGAAATCTACTATAAGCTTCCTTTTTCCCCCCAGGAGGTAGTGTCAATATAGATACATTTCCAATGGCATCAGCTACCTCTACCGTGCCATTGGTGGATATATGGTTACCGAAAGCTAAAAAAAGGGAGTGGAAAAAGGGAAAAAGAATTCAGTTCTAAGATGTCTTCTGATATTGATCTTGGATAGCTTCATTCCCTTCGTTTTCAAGCACCATAGCACAAATGGATAAAATTATCCGTCAGTGATTGGGTAAATATGAATATTTTATGGTCCAAAGTCCTACTAAAGTGTCTTCCTTATATATGGTATGTCCTATCATGGATATTTGAGTATTTATTTGCAAATCAAGAAGCTATCTCAATGGCACCCAAGGAGATCTGAATTGGTATGTTTTTATCATTTGAATAGGTGAGATTATCAAAGCTTTGTCTCAGTTTAGGTTGCTAGGTTCTTTTCAGTGGCAGAGGAAATTTTCGCTTTTTGATTATTGTGGACAATTGAAAGTGACTGCACTTGGCCTTAGACGTGAGAGAGCTTTATCATTCAACTGCAAAAACTCGTGAGATATGAGAGCTAAAAAGATCTGTTTGAACTTAGAAATGAAAACAATTTAGCACCCAAGGCTTATGGCATGCTGGAAGCATTGAACTTCTGTTGCAGTTTTATGTTCAATCTATTAAAGAAGCCAACTGAAACTCATTCATAATGCTAAAAGTTTACTGTTTGATGTTGCTGCATATTGAGAAATACTGATCTAGTTTTGAAGCGTGCCTTCTGAGTTATGACTCCCCACATAAGAAGATAGGTATTTTATGGGTTCAATTGTGGATCTTTCTCATGCGACTTATAAAAGTAGTGCTGGTGGTTGGCTTTATACAATGAAACATTGTTAAATTATGAGTTGATTTGAGGTTGTATTGGTTAGAGATTATCAAACCCTTAATGACTAACAGAGGAATTGGTGACCCTGGTTTAAGTCTAAGATTTTCGGTTCTCTTATTCATAGTTATCAAGGCATCCATGCTATTCAATGCAGTTGGATGGAGGGGGGAGGGTTGGGAATAAAATTGAGGTAACACCAGCAAGGCGACAAGGCGATACCAGGCGCCTAGGCAGCAGCAAAGCAACTGGACGCCTAGGCGACACTCTGACAACTATGCAGTCCTATTAACATTTGGCAACCCAAGTTTGTGATTTCCTTTGGTTGACACTAAAGGCTTCTCTGATGCAGAAGCATTGGTGTGGCTGGACAAACAAGACCTTGTTTGGTAGCCCAGGCAAAGGAGAATTGGGCCTGAATTTGGCCTTCAGTTCCAGTGGGTATTTCATTTTTTTTATTAGGGATAATTTACTAAAGAGTAAAAACAGAAATTAACTATGAGGAGGGTCTTCAGTTGCTGTCAACAGGTATTTGAGTTCATTTTTAGTTTTGAACTCTTTCAGTTTTATGTCATGATTAGGAGTTCAATTTTAATCTCTTTTATCCAAAACTATATGTGCTTGACGCCATTGATTCAACAGGCATGAATGAATTGAACAATTTTGAGTTTTATGTGCTGCTCTTGTGCTGACTGAGTTCTCTTCTTTCTAATTGACTCCAGATTCTACCCCAAGGTGTGAACTTCCTCATATTCTTCTTCTGTGTTTCTTCTTGACTCTGTTTTCCTTTTTTTTTTTCCCTTAAAAACCCCTTCTCTCTTCCTTGATGCTGATAATCATATTAATGGGCTTACTGTATTAGAAAAAATGTTTTGATTGGGCTATTTTTAAAGAAACAAATTTAGGCTTTAAATGGTTGAATGATCAGCGTAATCAATCAAGCCCTTTTAAGTTGGTGGGACATCAAAATTACAATGTGCCTCCCACTTGGGCATATCGTTGCAATTTAACGCTCCTCAAGTTGGAGCATACATGTCACACATGCTCAACTTGGACCTTGTAATCCCTCACTGAATATATTGATAATTATAAGAGAAATAAATGATAGAATCATTCGAAACCTTAACTTCTCACTTTAAAACCAATGGACGATGGTAGGCTTGTCTCTGCTAATTTGGTTGAAAGAGATGTATCACAGCAACAATGATCAAATCTATAAGAAATCAATATAACAATCAGTGGTTCTCTCTCTCACTCCCTCCATTCCTTCTCTCTCTAGATCTACCTGAGATGGCTGGACCAGAGCAGAAGAATCCCTCCAAGAGGAGGTGAGATCTGCTTGTTCTGCCTTTCTGTCTCTGTTTGTCTCTGTCTCTCTCGCTCTCTCCCTCATTTGCTTTAGATGGTCTGGAGCCGGTGCTGCTGTTTTGCCTCCTTCCATCACTCTCTTCTTTCCCTTATTCTCTCTCTCTCTCTCTATTCTGCTTGAGAAGACCAGCAAGGAAGAGATTTGCGTTCGGCCTCTCTCTGCTTTTATCCTCCCTCTCAACTGTCTCTGCTCTCTCGTCCTTCCCACACTCTCTCTCCCCCCTTTTATCTCTCTTGTTTCTATCACTCCTTCTCTTCCTTCTCTCTCTATTACTTGAGAATAGTCAGGAGCCGGAGCAGGCGTATCCCTTTGAGAGAGGGATCTCTGCCTGTTCTGTCTCCCTCATTTTCTCTCTTCCTTCTCTCTCTCTCACTCTCTCTCTCCCTCTTCAAACCCTCTCCTCTCCCCTCTTCCTGGTGTGAATGAATCTTTTGTCTCTGGTTCCGTCTCTCTTCCCTCGTGCTGTCTCTCTTTTCCATCTTCCTTTCTTCCCACTTCTTTCTTGCCTTGGCTGAGAGAGTTCCCTCGAGCCCTTCCCCTGCCACCTGCATTGTACTGTGCCTTGATCTTCCTACTTCTGCTGTTGCCACTGATTGATGCAAAGCTTTTGAAGTCAACTCTGTTGAAGGAACCTCTATAGTTCGATGCTTTGCCACTTGCGGTCCTTGCCGAGTCAAGAAGAAAAGGAGAGAGTGATGTTCTAGGTTTGGCTCAGTCGAGCTTGTCCTCTTGTCCTCATTTTTTTGGGTCCATCACTGCCTAATTCTTTGTATCTTCTTTCTCTTTATGCTCTTTAAGGATAGTTGTAACGCTTGGTGCCACATATTGAGCCTTCTTGGTTCTCTTTTATTTCCCTCCCTCATCCTTCCTTTGGTAATGAATTTTTTTTTTTCATCCAAAAGAAAAAAAAAAAAAAAAAGACAATCAGTTGAAAGGTCTTAGCAACTTTGTTGAACTCTTGAATCGATTAGTGCAGAATAGGGTGTGGAATGAAAAAAGGATTGAAGGGATGGGGGAAGCGAATGGGGAAAGGTGGGGTTGTTTCTGTCAGCTTGGGCTTGTCACCAATCCTAGCCCAGTAATTTCACAAAGGCTCAGGGAATTACTTCATTAATCATATCCGTCCTCAGTGTTGTTCTCCCTTACTAACTTACATATAAAAGACTCAAAAATATACACAGAAAAAAGGAAAGGCTTAGTCCTATCTTTACCTGCTAATGTAACCTAAATTGACTAGGAAAGTGAATTAATAAATGAATTGACTCAGTAAAGGACTCTAACTAAACCATTGAAGTATATCCCGTTTTCCTACTTCCTGTCCATATTTTAGGCTCATTAAATTGGTAAATCACAAAGCAAGCCCATGGGATCAAAATCCCAACACACATATAACCCAACCCAAGGCTTATCTCCACTAAAATAAGCACCAATTGATTTTCCTTCATCAATGTTTCCCCTCTTCCTTTGTGTATTTCAAACTACAGGTCTGAGAGAGATCTCAATGATCTCCCTCAGCTCCACTTCTTTCTCTTGGATATAGTTAGTGTGATAATGTCTCCCCTACGTGACGTAACCTTTATGACCCTAAACCCCCAAAAAAGCGTTTCATAGCAAATTTTGGATCTGGTTTCGGCATTTCATCCTGAGAGAAAGATCGGACTACTTTCTTTCTTTCTCAGATTGAAGTATTAGTGTTGTGCAATCAATTTGTCCCCTTGATGTACCTTTTCCCTGCAGGTTTGGTCACTGGTCAGCGGCAGTATTTCGAGAGTTTTACTCTAGCTGGAGGTTGAAGACAACACCCACCTCTGCCATTGCATGGCATATCAGTCTCTTACACCAACTTTCATTGTCAACCCCTCTTTCCCTTGTTCCAATTATTCTTCAATTAGCATCATTCAAAGTTTAATCCTAGCTGATAAATAATAAATATAAATCCCTATTTACCCGTTGTCTTTAATCTATCGAGTGACCCCTCACATATTTGATTAGTTAATTACTGCTCTACCACTCCCCAATGAAAAGCTTATATATTTTCAGAACAACCACCATTTCTTGTTATTTGACAATTTAGAAATTGGGTGGATCCATAGTGAACCCAAACAGGGTTCTGAACCCCAGGATCCTCACAATTTCTTACAAGATCCACCTGATTAGTCTGCTTAAACCTCGTCCAAATCTTAATCACAACTTCTTCCTTAGTTTCCCCCCTTCTGAGAGAGTGTGTCCACCTCCTACTGCCCTACTACCACTACCTGTGTCGTTGTCACGAATCCTAACCTGGACAAATTGATGCTTTCTTCTTCCTCTTTTTTTTTTTTTTTTTTGGTTGGGGGGGGGGGGGGGGTGGAAAGTTAGGGGCTGGCTTTACATATTGATGAAATTGTTGTGTTTGTAATATTTCTTGTCAATGGAAATTATGCGATAATTCTTCCTTTTTGTTCTTTTTAAATGTGTTGTAGGCTTGTGTTTCAATTGAGACAGCTCGGCTAGATGATGGAGCTGGAACCGTCTTGAATGCAATGCTGGAGGCAACAAAATATGCAGAGAGCAACGTTAAAACAGAGAATTCAGGTGATAACTTTCGTGACATCAGATGATGCTTTAAGCATTTCTTCATTGTATAATACCATTTGAGTTTCTTTGCTTGCTTCAGAAGATAAGGATTTTTAAGCTATTTAGTTCAGTTTGCTTCACAAGAGACTCAGGGCTAATGGAAATGAGAAGTAGAGAGGTATCTGTCTTGTCATTACTCATTAACATGAAAAAGAAGTGTCATATGGGTGTTAGTAAAGAGTGAAAGTATGCTGGCTAGCTAGATTTTTTGTGTTAACATCCTTAAGAGACCGTCTGTTTGATGGAATAAAATGGGTGGGAAAAGTGGATTATTTTCCTTAAATTAAGGGGCTTGTCCGCTGGAATGGCACGCACTTTTCCCACCCAATGCCTTATAAAAGTCCCACAACTGGGGTGGGATTTTGTGAAAAACAAAAAGCAAGCTTACATTTTGGCTGTGGAGCCCACATATTCTACTTTTCCGTTACTTTTCCTTCAGAATTCTGTCTTGCTACCCCATTTACATGGGTCCAACGCGTTTAACTATACCACCACCTTTTCTCCATTAAAAAGATGGTCTGTAAATGGCTCACTAAATTTTGAATTCACTCAAGCTTTTACTTGGGTTGGACACATAAGTTCCATCTTTTATCATTGAACTTTTGAAGTCATAGTGTCATACTAAGGTCTTGTGGTCTAAGGTTCTGTGCTGCATGCCAACAGTAGAGAAGGAATGAACCTATCTAGTATTTAGAATAGGCCAGTGATTCCAATATCCTTGGCTCAAGAGGAAATTGAAACTCTTTTACAAGAATAATGTGAACTTGATCCATTACGTTTCTTTGGTGAACACACTAGCAAATTGATCCTTACTCCTTCGAGGCCACATGTTCAGGAAGCAGCTTCTTAACTCTTGTTATTGTGGAAAATGACAGTCAAACTCAATCTATTTCTTCTCTATGAAAAGAATTGGTGCGAAGACATTCAGGCACAAAGGGTGCAAAGCAGTTAATTGATTAGTTATGAAATTAGTTAAGCTTTGTATATATTTGTATAATTAGCTGCAATGGTGAACATGGTTTCATATTTGTCTACCTAATCTGTACCCCCTTTTCTGATATTGGAAACACTAAAAAAACACTAGAAAAGATGTGATAATTATCAACGAAAACACAAAGGGTACGATTACTAAGCAATTAGGTCATATAGGCAGTTTTATAAAGCTATTGATATCTAATATGCCATAGAAAAACCCATGGTTGTTAATGTGTGAAGGATTTGCATGGACCCTAGAGGAGTCATACAATAGTTACCAATGTGGCAAGGCAACCATGGCATAGAAGACGTAAACAAAGCACGGAAGGATTGTTGATATTGAATTTTTTCGTCCATTTTGATGGTTTTCTTGTTCTGATATTTTGGTCATATTGTGATTTTACAGCTCCCTTGACAATGGATACTATTTTTGAAGAGGTGATGAAAAGTGAAAATGGTCGTACTATGACCTTGGAACATGTGAGAGCTGCACTCAGTCAGTTGGGTTGTCATACCACTACCAGAGTGACTGAAGAAACATACAGCATTGGTACATGTTTTCTCATTTTCAAGCCCTTTTTCTTTGGCTTGGAAATCATAAATAGTGCTTGAGGTGTTAAGTTTGCTAGAGATTTTAATGTTAAAAAATTCTTCTCATATTCAACTAATGAATGCACTGATCTTTTATAGATTTGAAGAGCATTATTGAAAGAGCGCAAAATGAGGAGGTATTTTTATTAAAGGAAGTTCTTCCATTTTATTTTTTCACCCAATACTGGTCCAACCATCCAATGAAATCTGCAGGTGGAATCCATTGTACTGAAAAGATATGGTAGAGACACCTATAGGGTATTCAGATTTCTTTTAAAGAACGATCACTTAGCTGAGACTGACAAAGTAAGAGTTTGTTACATCTTGGATGTTTCTGGGATTTTATTTATGTTCATCCTGACTGTATAAATTATCAAATGCATAGGTTAATAATTTCATGTGTGCAGTATTCCATTAATTTTTCTTTTCTTGTAGATTGCAGATGCTACTTTTGTAGAAAAGAAGGAAATAGTCAAGATTCTTTATAAACTTTGGAAGGATAACTTCTTGCATATGGAGGTAAATTTTGGGGAAAGAGAAAACAACAATATTTGAGTTTGCTTCGGTTGTTCTGTTTTTATTTCTGAAGCTTACTATTTAAAGATAATCTATCTGGACCAGAAATCTCCACAACCAACACTTCAACAAAATATCAGATAAAAGCATACGATCCTTGACTGTATCTGCTGTTGGAATTGGAGTTGATGTAGCCTTGGGTTGAAGGTTTCAACCAGAGACCCTGCCATGAACATTATTAAACCAGAACCATATTAAGAAATTTTTGTTTGACAAGTAGAGATGGCTGTATGGGTGGTTAATGCTCAGAATGCAAAGTGCTAATGATGTCAGGCCCTACTGAAGAACGTGGGTTTCATGCAAATCTAGTGGTTCCTAAATTTTAGGGGATAGTTGAGGGTAACTAGGAGTTGGTCAAAGGTTCTGGAAGGGGGAATTCAGGCCTTTGACTCGGATTGAATGGGGGTATCCTAAAGGGGATGACTTCCTCGAAGGAGGTGCAAATTTGATTAAAAAAAGAAAGGAGAAAGGTCGCTGACCTTGAGAACAGTTGATGATGGGATTCCTTGCCCAAGTCGTGGACCTGCTTGGTGAATCAATAGAGCAATGCCCAGAAGTTATTAGGGGAGGGGGTTAGGTCCCGGACCTCATGAAGACTGCCTATGCCCTAGACCAGTTTGGTAGTCAATAAGGGTCTGACAGCAGTCTCAGAAAAATTATTTAGGTATTCTTTTTTTTTTAGAATTCAAATTAATTAGAATACAACTCTAAAATTGGTACTTGGTATGGTTTTTCTTTTTTTCTTCCCCCCCCCCCTAAATGGACATACTATTGTGTTTTGACTTCTTAATTTTAGAAGGACAAAATAGACATTAAACATTCAACTGTAATGGTATCTTAACACGGTTAGAACTGAGGGAGGCAACAGTAATTTCATAAAGATTATGGTCTTTATAGTAGTTAAGTTATAGTATTGGGGGGCAACAGTAATTATCCCTATATAATATATTATTTACCTAGCCATGCCAAACCCATTTCTTGTTATATAATATACTATACCTAGTAGTAACATAATGATTATTGTTTATTATAGATAACCTATTACTATAATTGATTATTCATAAATAGGTCATAAACATAAATACTGTTGCCCCCCTGTACTATAGCTTAATTACTAAAAGGACTCTACTCTTTATGAAATTACTGTTGCCTCCCTCAGTTCTAACAGTGTTAAGAGACCGTTACAGTTGAATGTTTAATGTCTATTTTGTCCTTCTAAAATTAAGAAGTCAAAACACAATAGTATCTTCATTTAGAAAAAAACCCTATATCAAGTACCAATTTTAGATTCATATTCTTATTATTTTGAATTCAGAAAAAAGAATACCTAAATTATATTTTTTCCACTAAGAAAAGGAACTTCCTAAAATTGATAATGTCAAATTAGATAGTAAATAAATGAAAACCTAATGGAAGTAGGAACTTCTTAAAATTGATAACATCAAATAGGAAAGTAAATAACAAAAACTATAAAATAACACCAAATGGAAAGTAAATATAAAAAAGCTAAAAAATAAGGAGGTACCAAATTAGGGTTAATTTTTTCTTAATTACTAAAGTAATAATGTAATTTAATATAAAGTGTAAATAAGTAGTATAAAACTTTAGGGTTATTTTGGGATTTGAAATAAATAAAAATTGCTACATCATCACTTAACTAATGGAGTTTAACGGTAGGGGGCAACAATAATTATAGGTAAAGTCTAAGGTTGGATTAGTAATTTCAAAAAGTATAGAGGATAAAATAGTAAGCTATAGTATAGGGGGCAATAGTAATTATTTCTATTATATATCATCAGTTTGGTTTCAGGTTCTTCCCCCCCCTCTAGTGAAGGGGTTGGTTTTGGCTTACCGTGTTTATATGTACTAGTAAACTTTCAGGTGTAGATGCACCAATAGCTATATATGAGAGTACATAAAAGATATCAGACAAACGAGGGGAGTAATATATCTCACATATATGGCATGGTATTAATTTTTACAAAAAAAGAAGAAGAAGCTAATTAATTACTTTTTAGATTTATGTACAAAATTACTAATAGATCTCATAGTACTTTGGCTACAGAGTTCGGATATTTGGTAAAACTTATCAAAATTAGGTTGGGCCAGCTCTTAACCAAATAAATGCATCCAAGTAATACTCGTAAGTGACCATTAGTTATAAGGTTGTTAGATGTATTATGAAAGCAAATAATATTTCAAACTATATTATGTGTAGTAGTGATACTGGTGAATTAAGTGAACACAAAGAAATATTTAAAATTGTGATGTTTATTAAAAATTATAATTGCATGAGGCATTTTAATTAAGAGTACTTGATTTCTTTTTTTTCTTTTTCTTTTTTTCTTGGTGATTTAGAAATTAGAACTACTTTGTTCATACATTATGTATGATTTTTTGTTGGCAATCACCCCTTTTTCCGTTGGAAACTTTAATTAGTCAAAATGAAATGAAGAATCACCCTTAGCTGTATTATTCTATACCTTATAATATAAAATGGCGAATTGAGGAAATGAAGGAAATTCATTGAGGAAGAAATAATATGAGATTTGGGATTCATTTTTTTTTAGGGGCAACATTGTAAAGTCATAAGAGAGTAAAGGTAATATATGAATTGTGAAATTATCCAATCATGACTTAAGGGTCTATTTGGTTACATGAGTCTGGAGATTTTAAATATCTAGAGATTTC
Source organism: Hakea prostrata (assembly GCF_041222555.1). NCBI lineage: Eukaryota > Viridiplantae > Streptophyta > Magnoliopsida > Proteales > Proteaceae > Hakea > Hakea prostrata. The sequence goes on along the minus strand of NC_142600.1, from coordinate 74,330,243 downwards.
AAATCTATGGAGTCATAATTCATAAAATTAACTGTTTGGTTAACCTGAATTTGTGGAAATTTCATTACGAAAAACTATTTGGTCGACGTGATTTTTGTGAATACGCAAATATTTAGTGCTTTTATAGTAGGGGTAAAATCTCTGGATTTCACCCCATACCCATAAATCTACAGATTCACGTTTTTAGTGTAAAAAGATGAATATCTAGATTTCATGAATCTAAGGATTTTCACAACCAAACGGGTTTAAATCTTGCATTCATGAATCCAGAGATTTCAAATTTTGGATTCATGTAACCAAACAGGCCCTAACGAAATTTGCTAACCAAGTGTACCATTTTGAAAAATTTTAAGAGACATTTTAGGGTGTTTATGCCAATTTGATAGATCTTTGGGGTGTCTGTGCTTTTTGCCAATTGTCTTGGGGTGTCTCTGAAATTTTTCTTTTTTTTTATTTAGATATACATAATGCATGATTGAGTATAATATATAATCATACAAAATTCGCACTCGCATCCCCAAAACCACCCTCTTGTCCGCCTTCATTTCCAATGGCTCTTGGTCCCTTGGTCCCCTCCCCATTCTCGCACAAGTTTAGGACTCCCTTCCCACCATTTCGGGCTCCCCCAATGACACTACCATTTGGCTTCCCTCCACTACCAAAACCTTTTCCACCTCTTCAGCATGGAACCTCCTACGTGCCCATAACCCTAAACCCCCGGCCTTTTCCGGTTTGGTTTAAAAGACACATTCCCCGTCACTCCCTTACCTTTTGGACAACCCTCAACCATGCCCTCCCCACCCAATCCTTCCTTATTGACCACCACATCCTTGTTAGCCCAAACGAAGGGTTGGAGGGCATGGGGACAGTCCATAGGGAGTCTGAACAGAGAAGGAAAGAGTAGACCTAGGAAACCCAAATGGAATCATGCTTAGATGCAATTTCTAGATAAGCTTGAGAAGGCGGGCCAAGTTAACATCAGAGATCCGGTGAATGTCAAGAGCACCTTCAAAAGTTGGGCGACAAATGGTCGACCAACAGACAGGGTGAATAAAGCGAGAAGCTTCACGCCCTTTCCAGAGGAAGGCAAAGTACAGGGACTCCATGGCATGGATGGTAGACTTTGGGATGGAAAAGATTCCACACCAATAGAGGTAGGAGGATTGAAGGACAGAGCAAATGAAGACCAATCTACCAGCAAATGAGAGAAGCTTGTCTTTCCAAAGTTGAAGCTTTCTACAAATGTGATCAAGCATAAGGAGACAATGATGGCGAGTGAGCCTACCATGAATGAGGAGGAGGCCGAGGTAGGTGATGGGAAAGGAACCTGGCTTAAACCCCAAGAGCTGAAGAAGAGAGGCTCGCATTTGATCAGAGACACCCGAGAGGAAGATGGTGGATTTATCATGGTTGACCCGGAGACCAGAGAGATATTCAAATAGGGAGAGGGCTGAGAGAATGGAAGAAATGAACAAGTGATCAGCTTTGGAAAAGATCATGAGATTATCAACAAAAGCGAGGTGGGTGAGCTTTAGAGATTTACATTTGGGGATGGGAGAAATGAGGAGTTGGTCCGTGTTGGATTGGAGTATGCGAGAGAGAGCCTCCAAATCCAAGTAGAAGAGATAAGGGGAAAGGGGGCAACCTTGGCAAATGCCAACACGAGATGAGAAGAATCCAACCAGGGACCCATTGGTGATGATGGAGAATTGGGGTGGAGAAGCAGATCTCAATCCAATGGATGAAAGGAGCAGGGAAATCCATGGAAGGACATTACTAACATTACTAATGAAGTCCCAACGAATGGAATCAAAGGTTTTATGGAGGTCTACCTTGAGAAGGGCGGCCAGGGAGTGAGAGGATCTATCAAAGCCACGAACAATTTCCGCACAGAGGAGGATATTGTCCGCAATACTACGGCCATAGATGAAAGCAGATTAATTCAGGCTCACAAGGGATGGCATGACCTTTCTGAGCCTATTCGCTAGGATTTTAGAGATGAATTTGTAGAGGAGATTGTAGAGGGAGATGGGGCGGAAATCAGAGAGTGAGGAGGCTCCTTGCTTCTTAGGAATGAAAAAGATGAAAGTTTGGTTGATGGAGGAAAGCTGGGAAGGGTTGAAAAAGAAACTACGGATGGCATGAACAATATTGTGCTCAAGAAAATCCCAGGAGGCAAGGAAGAAACCCATATTGAAGCTCAAATTTCCTTGGCAGATTTTAAAGCTGTTTTAGACATAATGTGTAGGCCGTCTATTGTGAAGCCATCTCTTCTGATTCTGCCCACATACCATGAGAAACAACAATTGTAGTTTGGATGTGTTTCAACTGCGAATAAGCTGCTACAAAGAACTGTCAATGAAATTCTGTTCCAGTATTCTGTAGTTCAAAATACACCTATCATTTTTCTGAAGCAATTTGTTTTATTAACTTTGCACTGGAAATATTATTTAAATCTGTACGTTGATTGTTGGGTACCGGATATCTGCCATACTAATTGCTACATGCACAATCATTGGTGCTTCGGCTTTCAATTATGATATATATTTTTTTTGGGTTTGATAGTTTCAATTTATGCATGATATTACGGTCTGCTGCTGCAGAAAATACTTACACATGGAGCTAAACAGTCACAATTTTTGTTGTGGAAAGTGAACAAAAATTCTGTCTGGGAAAATATTGTAGACGAAATGTGGCATGCTGCCTTAAATTTGAGTCAACGGGTGGCATATGAGCTTGAAAAAGAACATGAGGTTTGCTCCTTCCGAATTCTTATGTAGTATAATTTCTTTCAGTTGATTCTTTTGGACTGCATTTGGTGTTGAATTGCAACGATTTTTAATCTGATTAATTTGATTCCCTTTTGTTTCTGTCACAATGTAAAAGATTTTAATCTAAGGGTATCTTAATTGCTGGCACCTTAAACTTCCAGTTTGCTGCTCTATTTGGTTTTTTAATTCTGATTTGTTGAGCTAAGATGGTCCTGAATCAGTCTTTAATCGATCATGTTAAAATGTACGTTTTGTATCTTTAGGCAACACCAAGACAGCTCCTTGTGTCAGTGTATGCCTTATGGACTGAGCAGTTGCTTTTCTAACATTTTGTATTTAGATTTCATTTTTTTGGGGGCTCCTTTAAATTATCAAAGTTTATTCTATAACAGTACATACTATTTGTAGTTCACTTTGTTACCATGAAATGAGAAGCATGAGATAATTTTAAGATTAAAGAAACAGGTCGAATGAGGGCTGAGGTCATCCGTAGAATACTCTTATATTTATATAGATCATAATCATTTGGTATGATGTATTCAGTATGTTGCTATTGTATTATGATGGGACGAACCTAAGTTTTTTTTTTTTTTTTTTTTTTTATTTTTTTTTTATTTTTATAATGGTAATCTTGCATCATTATGACTCTTTATATTTCTTTAGCCTGTAAGTAGAATTATAGAAATTTTAATATGCTACTTAGGTCACATAAAATGTTCATATGAAAAAAATGTACACGAGAACACTTTGTTCGCCAAGACAACGTCATACAGCTAGCTGCCTAATCACTATGGCACTTAGGGGAGCACTCAAGTGCAATGGTTGTGTGCCTCTTTATTAACTATTATTAACATGCACTTCTGGTTTTTGAACACCATAATGGGTGTGAATTTCTAATTTGGATTTGTGATCAGTTGCACCAAGGTTCATCATCGTCCTATCAACTAGCTGCCTTTGGGTTCTGATAAGTGTTGTTTGTTTTGCAGACCCCCTCCCCCTCCTTTTTTTAGTTGTCTTCCCTTGGTTTTCCAATCCTTTCTCTAAATGTATTGTGGACTGAAAACACATTGGGGAAAGGTAGCTAACAAAGTGCTGTATTAACTGGTGATAACTGGTAAAGTTTCAAGTTTGAATGTGTTGTTATCATGATGTATATGTTCTTCAGAGTAAAGCAGACCCAGCAAGAAGCATCAAAATTTAACTTTTTGAGCTTTTGTGTACAATTTTAATTCCTGTGATGACATTTAATCAAACCTTTTGAAGAATCTGCATAATATTTACCTTAAAATTCAAAATCCATTGTTTTTTATTTCATACTTGCCTGAATTGGAGGCACATCAGGCAAGTGAGGGGACAAAATTCTCCCAGATACAATGAGTACAAAAGCAAAGCATGGATTCTCTCTCTTGGTGTAGAATTACGCAAGACAACTGTTTAATCATGTGATTCGGCTGATCTTAACAGTCACTTTTGCTGACTAGCCATGTATGCCCGTCATAAAATGCTAGTTGAAATTGTTCGAGTGATTCACATGGTCTCTTTTTATATTGTTTAGTTGTAACTGATTTTATTGCAACTTGTGCAGATTCTGCAACTGCCACGAGAGAAGCGAGTTGGAGCCCAAGGAAAACGATTTGAACGCATAAGAAGAGTCAAGATACTCCTAGAATCATCCTTGATGAAACTTGATGACGCCCTCATGCTATTTCATGAGTTCTAAATATATAAATATTCATGGCGAAATGTGGACTTCTACTAGGAAGTGTAGTAGTCTGATTTCCTCTATATAGAAGCATAACTAATTAATCTCCCACTCCTTTCTTCATCTTCTAAACCCGTTTGCTGCAGCAAGTTTTATCGGAACTGTACAGTGATTTGTTTCAGATAACTTTTTTGATGATCTATAATCTGCTGGTAAAGCTTCAATATGTTTGCCAAGATGTCATTGATAAACAGTTGGTGCAAGTTCCGTATGTCTTCAGCTGCAATTGCAGGCTTTTTTTTTTTTTTTTTCAGGGGGGCCACCGGTAGGGCTTTTTAGTTTAAGAGTTTACACCGGTAGGGCTTTTTTATAGCGCAGCGTGCCGTAGGGGCCAGCTTCACCCCTCACCGGGTGGGGCTCGCTTGGTCGTGTCGTCTCGTATCCCTCCCCGCCCCCTTTTGCGCGCGGGGCGGCCCGCTTTCTTCGCTGTTGTGGTTTGGGGCTCCGCCTCGTGGCGTCGCTCCCCTCCGGGTCGGGGGGTGGGGGGGGAATTGGTGTGTGGATCATTTCCCTTGACGGGGAGCACTCTGTGCTCTTCCAACGGCATTACAACCGCAAATTATGTGGAGCTTACATGTAAAAAATAAATTTTATAACCCTAATCCTATGGGTCCTCTTGTAAGTCGTGGTCAACAGCAGTCGGGGGAGACAGACTTGGAAAATTGTTCCAACTCCGTGCGTTAAACATTGAGATTTGAGAGTTCAGCAGCTACCTTTTAGTCTCTTTTTTCATACATACCCTTTTGAGTATTTGGCAAGGGGTTGGTAATAAACACAAAAAAGAGGGAAAAAAATTATATAGAAAGAAGAAAGAAATAATTGAAGGCTGACAATGGAAAAGAATAAAGAATTTTAATACTTAGATCCATAAAAAGTTACAATACCCATAAGGCTGCAAGCCTATAACAACATCCATTCTTTACACAAATGTCAAGAAAAACTGAGACTAAAATCAAAATGGCAAGCCTTTTTTGAGGGTGAAGAGGTATTTTCACAACTCCCGAACAGAATTCAAGCATTACCCCAAAATTCTTCCACATTGTCATTTCAAAGAGCAGAAAATATTAAACCGATCATCAACACACCTGTAAAGTATTCTCTTTTAATTCCATGTGAGAATGATTCAAATCTCATTCCTTAAGAATTTAACAAGAAGAATGTAAAGTAGAAAATAAAGAGGGGGTCAAATGGAAAGACCCCAATGCCCTTCTTTCCCTTCAAAGCTTCAAAGAAGAGCATTTTATCACCATACATTAAGAAGTTGAACATTGGGTAAAGAGAAAACCCAACTTGAGCAGTGCATCAGTAACCACAGTGACCACCTGGGCCTCCAAAATCAAACGAATAACATCCAAATTGGTCCATTTGGTTGAGGCCCACATTGTAGAAATTTGGTCTGTCTGTGTAATTTGCAATGATAGATTCATTTAAAGCCACAAAGCTGCCGTTCTCATCCACAACTTGAATTCCTGTCATGAAGCTTGCATGCTGAAAACCTTCCTCTGGGAAATGTCCACTTCCCATGGGTGGGCTATTAAGTTCATTCATGACCTTGAATGTTGCTCCACCCCATGATATCCCAGTTGCAAAGCTATCTAAACTATTGAATAAGGCCTTGGGCCAATATCCAATTATGTGCAGCTGGTCATGTAATAGCCACCAGTTTCCAGTTAATCGGTCCTGTCACAGCCACACAAAAATATAAAGAGATTAGCCCCAAATGGGCCAAAATAAGCCCAAGCCCAGTCCATTTATGAATTTTCCCTCCCCAGCAAGAAGCAGTTCTGTCCATAATGCAATGGGCATGCTACAGAACTAGTTTTACCTGAAACACAGTGGGTCTGATTTCATACTGGGTGCCATTGTAGGTAGACAATGGTTCTATGATGTAGCCAATTGGAGTTTATGGATTAACTTGAACAAAACCTCTGGGCAGAAAGTATTCCAGCAACCTGTGTTCCCTCTACCTGTCCAAGTGAATGAACATGAAAGGAGTAAGAAGAGAAATTAAACCCAGTTAGTGAAGATAACATGGTGGTGGGAATATCGAATTAGAAGATCAATCTTACAGTCCATCTTGCATACATTCGAGTTGCCTTGTCCCCAAACACTAATGGATCCACCTGAAAATCTTATACCCTAAATCCAACTAACAAAAATGTGGAGTTTATACAAACACTGATGAGGAACAGTAAATCAATCTGAAAGAAACATGCTGACAAGGAGCTGTCTCCCTGGTCTCCATTGACAGTGAAACAAATGTCATCTTACACTGGGCATAAATAATCTTGCCGAAGTTTAAAAGCTTTTAATCCCAGAGAGAGGGGGGGGGGGGGGGAGGGAGGGAGGAAATAGGACTTACCACCCACCCTACTAGAATACAATTGTCATGGTTGGGAGCTTCATTGTAGATCCACATCAAAGCTTGAGTAAATTGGTGGTCTGAAACTTGTGGATTGTAAACATTGATGTGTGTTTTAGCCCCATAATAGACATTATCTTCTGTCATTATTATTCCTGCTCTCTGATAATGAATTTTTTTGAGATGTTAATTAAACTATAGCCAACAATGGAGAATGGGAACAACAACTTATATCACTTGACCATTCATGATAACTGATGAAAAAAGTAAAAAAGAAAAGGATAGGAGTTTAGTTTCATGAGGTAGATCAATGAAAGGTGGCTTACGTGAAAACCTGGATAGTTAGATGTTTGGGGATGAGATTTAGAAGCAATAGTATCCATGGAGATCATTCTAGCCCTTATCAGATCTTCCTTTGTAGTTCTCTTGATGGGGACTGTTCCTTTTGGGCAACCCTCACTGTTTAGCTTAATCTGTGGATGCCTAACCCCTGATGAAGCTCCATGTATCATCCCTTCTGGGAATTGACTTGGTCTCATCTGTACAGAAAATTTTCAAGTACATCCCTAAGACATCAGCATACCCGTCATAGATTCTTTTATCCTTGTCTACATTGAAAAATCCAAATCAACTTCATTGCAGAATCAGCCCATGACGCTTGAAATTTGAAGGCAAAATTAGAGGATGACTTGCCTGGATTGTATGATTCTTGAGCAACGGATGATAAAATGCAGGCTGCTTGTTTATATGAACGCCCATGTATAGTCTGTAGAAACAAATCATTTCATCTAATGGTGTTCTTTCTTATCTGATACAACTTGTTGGGGACTTGGGAAGATTTCATCAAGAGAAAGAACCAAACCTGAATAGTTTTGAGTGCAGGTTTGTTGAGAAGTCTGACTTGTCTATCCAGTTCCAAATCTTCTTCTCTGGATAAAGTAGCCATCTTTCCTTCTACACTATAACCAACCAATAACGTAAACAGAAATATTGATAATGGAGAGATCAGCAGGGAGACCTCTTTCAGATCCATCAAATGCCAAACCTGCATCTTCTTTACACTGCTCATATTCCTCTAGGGACTAATGTTGCCCATTTTTTTCACAACACAAAACACCATGGAAAGTGGTATCGTAAAGTTTTAGAGGTTGCTAAAGAAAGGATGTCTACGTAGTACATGTACATCCTGTATAATCCGAGAGAACTAATTTAGCCATGTTTCTTCTCCAGTGGATTTCGGAAAGAAATATTAATACTCATGGAAGGCGAATCATTTAGTTTGCATACCATCTCTTGTGTATATATATATTGATTAAAAAAAAATCTCCTATATTTCAAATTATATATCAGATGAATCCTTCTGTTAGAATAATGAAATTAAATGGTGACTCTGCATTTATTGTATTTCTAAAATTTTCCAAACTGCCTCCTTTACCTTTATACTTGTTATTAATACCCATGACTGATTTTTTTTATTTTTTTTTTTTTTTTTTTTTTCCCTCACTGGATTCAACAAGGATAAATAGGCCTTTCAGTTTTAAGTACAATGGATATTGTAATATAACAAATTTCAGGGGATATAAACGTAACAGCTCGTAAACTTAAGAGATTTATATGAAACTATATTATTTCCTCATCATTTATTTCCTAGAATGCAGATGATATCGATCTCAACTCGAACACTACCTTGGCCAAACTGGATTACGGGAATAGTGTCCCCTAAATATGTGATGAAAGTTATATGTGGGTAATGGTATCCTCAACCTTTGAAAGTAGAAGATTCTGATTTATTGATTTTGGTGTTTTTGACAAGAACCAAAATTGACGAGGAACACTAGCAATCATCCACTGGTTTTGGGTTACGGGCCCCGAATGTTCTTGACTGTCTGATGTGCATCGATTGACCTAAGAATACCATCCCAACTCTCAAGAATATCAAATGCATTCCAAAATGTTCTGACTCTCTCTCTCTCTCTCTCTCTCTCTCTCTCTCTCTCTTTCTCTCTCTCTCTGTGTGAATAGAGAGAATGCAGTAGTAACAACCTTGCTTCCCCCATTGCGTAATGTTCGACATTTCGAGTTCAACCTATATAAGCATTAGCCACGTGAACTACCAGCATAAGCACTGACCCCATCAACGTAGCCCCACTAGAGACTTGTATAGTCAACACGTTTGATTTGAAGCCTGTATAAGTGAAATTAAGAAGATTAGTTGTAATGATTTGTTTGATCTGAAGGAAAATATAGTTCTCTTAAGACGACATTTCCCTCCACCACCTACTGAATGTATTCCCTTGGAAAAACTGGTATGAAGTCCAGAAAATCCATCTACCTACAACAAAAATTTTTGGGGAAGATTGTTCCTCTTGAAAGATGTGCGCCTTCTAACTATAAAAATGCACAGGCACTAAAATTTTAACATATCCGCTCGAACATGACAATAAACCTTGGGAGCCATTTGCATTTTGCAACTGCAGATCAAATGTTCCTTTTTTGAATATACAGAAACCCATGTTCTGATGTCTAAAAGCAACAATCCCTCATCCTGCGGTTGTGTCTTGTGAGCAAATAGACGGACCACGCAGAACCCTTATGGTTCAAATCCAAATAGGTTCCCATGCAACTGATAACCAAAGTACTTACTAAATTCTCAGTAGCATAACAGAAAGGTTAAATAGGCTGTATCTATTATATACGTTTCTACTGATGGCTTTTGAGCAGACATACAACATCATTATTCAATTTTACACCTCACTTTAAGGTAGATTATAAGCTGTAAATAGGGGCTAACACTGGCAAAGCTGATGAATATACAGCCATATCTGAGTTACAGCATAGACCTCTAAAGTATGTGCTGAATCTGGAAAAACAAATTACAGATAAGAAAGCACAGTGAAGGCCAAACCATACAAAGTGATACTTTGATATCCACACGAAGACCACTGGTAAAATTGTTCAACAGGGCAAAATTGCAATAGTAAAAATAGATTCACATTGTTGATGATAGTTCCAGTTTCAAGTTAAAAGGTGAAAAAGGGTAGCAGAAAATGTACCCAGAAAAAAAAAAAGAAAAAGCTAAGCAAAGAACCTTCAACAAATTAGTTAAGATGGACGGTAATCTTAGTTACAGAAGTGGATTTTAAGATCATTTAATTGAATTGGTGACTCCATATTTTCTTTCCCCCTAGGGGAGAGTGGTCCGTGGTACCTCTAGAGATTTGATTTAAATCCAAAGCCCTGAATAGCACTGATCACTCAGCCAAATAGTCCTGAAAACAAGTGAGGACTTCAAGTAGCTGTAACAATAAAATTTCACACAACACCCTCAATACAACCATAAATAAGTGAGAGCTTGTATTTTCCTACAGCAATTAGCCACCCAAAAACCAAAAAAGCTTACTCAAATTATGTTAGTATGCAACAGAATTATGTGCCAATCACAGTTTAGAGTTAGAAATAGATAGAGCATATATGGTAGATACATGAGTTAAATGGGTAGACCACCCACTGCTTCCACATTCCCCCCCACCCCCTTTTTTTTTCCTTTTAACTTTCTTGTGTTTTCCCTTTGCCACTTTTGTTTTATACTCACTAGTGACAGTAAAATCAATATACATAGCAAAGGGGGACTCATCACCTAATCATTTTTTGGGAGTAAAAGACTAATCACCTAAACATGATCACTATAAAGAACAGAATGAAAAAGGTAAAATAAATCAGATGTAAAACAAAGATTTATCTGTACATTTACTTCTTAAGTTGTTACCAGAACTCATCAGCTGCCACAGAGGAAGGTGGATATGGGTCATCTTTCTCCACCTCCATCTCCACTTCTGGTTCTCCAGATCCAAATTCCATCAATTCGATATCAGCAAGGTTTTTCAGATCAACAATGGAGAGCTCATTGAGACACCTTACCACCAAGTCGGCAGCTCCAAGTTCATACACTGGCTGCTTGCTTGCAACTGCCACACACTTCATGTGAGCATCATGAGCAGCCTCCAAAGTTGAATTAGAGTTCCCAAATATAATGCATCGCTCTGGTATGAAGTTGAGAAGCTGAGCAGCATAAACAAACATCTCCGGGTCAGGCTTCCCCCTGTGAACATCCTCAGCCGCGACAATCACACTGAAAATACCTTCAATTCCAATTGATCCAATTGCAATCTCGAGAGTTTTCCTTGGACGGGTTGAAACCAAGGCCATTGGAATCTTGTAATTCATCAGGGCATTAACAAATTCTTGTGACCCTGTCCGCAATCTATAAATCCCACCTTGCAAACCTTCATATATCTCTTCCTTTCTTGAAGCCATTTTTCTCAGCTGCCCTGGATCTCTTGACCAACAGAGAACTTCAGAGATTGCCTGCTCATTTTTCATTCCTTCTATTCTTTTAAGTATGAAAGTTGGTGGTGGTGATTTTCCTTCTTCTCGGGACAAAACCAACCATGCCTGCTTCTCGAGATCAGTATCATCTTCAATAAGCACCCCTTCCCATTCAAAGATTGCACCCAACCACCCACAACCCATTCTTTCCTGCCGTAGCAACGGATTGTGTATTGAAGGATTATCTGCCTTATTTGGTGGTGGAAACAAACCTGGTTTATGTTGTATGGTCGTATCAGTCCAGTAATTCAAATCCTTGGTTGCCCTCTCTTCCCTTGGGGAACCCAAATAAGACTCTTTTGTTAATTCCATTCCAAGGGCTTTAATTTTACAACCCCTTGAGGTAGTTGAAGAAGATGAAGTAACCCATCGACCCAAAAATTCTGCACAAGGGAGCTGGCAAAAGTCAAACATTCTTCTCCTGAAGGAACCATCCTTGAAAGGAGACCCTTGAGATACCGGACGGTGGCTAAGAAGAAAGGTCGTTGCAATTGAATCCACCATTTTATGCCAAAATTGGAAATGCAGACACTACAGCTTAAGTCAAAACCAAGCTTCACGACAGTATCCGTCTTTGAGATTAAAGAAAATTACAATTTAAGTACCTCGTTGAATTGAACCAGAAACCAATTGATTCCTATGAAGCCTCACGCCCAGAAGCCAGTCCTGCCACTTGAGTTTCCCAAACCACTCTGCAATCTCCTCAATTCAAGCAGAATTTTGTTCCCGCAAATAAAAATACACAGGGGCGGGGGGAACCAATTTTTTTGGGCTGTAATTCGTATAAGGTGATTAATGTAGTCTATACATTCAGAAAAATAGAAGATTTACTATATAATGCTATAATTTCTTCATCTTTAATTGCATTCCCAGCCAACAAACACAAGCCAAGAAGAAAAATACGAGCAAATTCGAAATTCCACACCAGAGGAGAAATAAAATCGGAAGGAGTACAAGATTCAGGTACAGAGAAAATTTAACTATATGAAATCTAATTTTAATATTATAAACAGATACACAGAGAAGCTAAGAATCGAAGCTCTGATCAAATGAGAAATGGTTAAACAGAGGGTTAAAAAGAGAAAGAGAGAGAACCCGATAGAAAACCTGGAGAAATAAGAAGCTATCGAAGAACACAGAGATGACGACGAGCAGGAAGAAGTGATGAAGATATCATAAAGGAATTCAGAGATTGGTTACCAGGAAGACGAATGGATGAAACGAATTTCCTCTCTTCGAGCAAGATCCTTCCTTTCTGTGGCTTACAGAACAAGTAAGCCTGGAGAAATAAGAAGCTCTGATCAAATGAGAAATGGTTAAACAGAGGGTTAAAAAAAAGAAGAGAACCCGATAGAAAACCTGGAGAATAAAGCTATCGAAGAACACAGAGATGACGACGAGCAGGAAGAAGTGATGAAGATATCATAAAGGAATTCAGAGTTGGTTACCAGGAAGACGAATGGATGAAACGAATTTCCTCTCTTCGAGCAAGATCCTTCCTTTCTGTGGCTTACAGAACAAGTAAGCCTGGAGAAATAAGAAGCTCTGATCAAATGAGAAATGGTTAAACAGAGGGTTAAAAAGAGAAAGAGAGAGAACCCGATAGAAAACCTGGAGAAATAAGAAGCTATCGAAGAACACAGAGATGACGACGAGCAGGAAGAAGTGATGAAGATATCATACAGGAATTCAGAGATTGGTTACCAGGAAGACGAATGGATGAAAACGAATTTCCTCTCTTCGAGCAAGATCCTTCCTTTCTGTGGCTTACAGAACAAGTAACGTTTTACAAATTACAAGAACAGCAACGTTACCACCGGCACTAAACCGGTTGAGGAGTTTTACGTGTCGGTTACGCCACCATGAGAAAACTGAAATGGCATTTATACCCCCGCCTTGTTTAAGTAATCATAATTCCAGCATGAGCTCAATGATTGGTTCTCATTTTGCTCTGAAATTCCAAACGCATCAAAGACAAGCTTCGTCCGAGTCAATCCAACCGATCGAACCCATCGGTTCAGTCTAAATCGGATTCAATTGAACCATTTGAATCAAACTTGTAACTTCTTTTTTTTTTTTTTTGGTTTGTCAACCCCGGTTTATAAACCGGTGGTTTGACCCGCGTCGCACATCTGGCTGTGGTGGGTGAGTCTCCTACCGGGATTTTTGCATCCACAAGGATTCGATACCAGAACCTTGCTTAAGGGAACCAAACTGCTTACCACTTGGACCAACCCCCGTTGATGCATGCATCTCTTGTCACTATGTGAGTACCATTTCAACCACATGTGAGATGATTTTCTTCTTCTTATTATTTTTATAAATAAATCGATCTTATTGTTTAAAAAAGAAATTGAGAAATAGATAAGATTAAAAAAAAAACGTTATGAATTTAAAATTATCCAATTGAAGCTGTGTTTTTTATAAATTAACTATTGCCCCTTACTTCTAATGATGTTAAGAGATAGTTACCGTGGATATGTAATGTCTATCGTTAAGAGGCACCAACAATTGCCCTTATAAAATGATTTGAACGTGATTGGCAAGAGAAATGCATGCATTGACCCTTCAACGATCTAATGGCCCCCATCACCAATCAATTGGACTGATGGATCACTTTCTTGTCAAGAAACACGTTTGGCCAGTTGAACTTCTGAACCAGTACTTAGATTAGATGTGAGCCCCTCCTTATTCCGTGACTGAGAAAACGTCAAAAAAATTAGTTATGTGCTCTCCTAACAAAGAAGTGATTGACTCTCCTGACTTGAGTAGAATAATGCCCATATCCTTTCGAAAATTCTGGGTCGGTTGGTAGGTGATGGCTCTTGAAGTGTCTGGAGTGCTTGTGGATGTCATTCAATCAGTGTAGCAGAAGATACCAAAAGTCTATCGGTTCATGATATGGAGATGATTCCACAGCTTCCAGGCTTAGCTTGGTTAATTTTTTCTCTTTCCTTTTTTTGGTAACCAGCTTGGGTAGTCTTCCAGGTTTCCAGCAAGATGCACTGTTTCCTATTTATACAAATTTACAAGTTAAAGATAGTGTTTTTTTTTCTTTTTCAGATTTTCTATTTGATAAAAAGATTTTTTACATGTAGCCCCTAGTTTTGGATCCAATCATGTTAAATCTCTGAAACTGAATGAATTTACATGTACTTCCTAATAATAGGGCACCCACATCAATTACATCCTCAGAGAGAGCTTTGTCGTCTGCAAAGGTCGAACCTATGACCTCTCTACTGAGAAGTATAGATCTTACCACTCAACCAACGTTGCATTGACAGTTTCCTAATAGTTTTCATTTTTGCGACTTTCCTTTACCGGCATCCTTCATTTTTTTCCCATTTTTCAGTATTCATTTTTTATCTCTTCATTCCCCCTTTTCTTTTAAGACTTAATTCTCTCTAGTTTGTTTTAAGTGGTGTTGTTCTTGGTATTGCAAAATGAAACAATAGTAAGTCACTGAAAAGTGAAATTAAAATATCCAAACAAGATGACATATTTGAAAATCCAACTTCCGTCGCTAGACAATGCCAATGGCTACACATAAGCAACTTATATCTGAACCAGCAAACCAGCTTGTCTCACAGAAAAGCAAACTACAGCTAACACTTCCAAAGCTGATCCAGAGAAGAGATTGATGACACAAAATGGAACAGTTAGCAGCAAGCGACTCACGAAAGAAGCACCAGAAGAGATTCATTATAAAGACGATTAACAAGTACAGAAATGTGTGAAAATTATACACTCAAAATTTTCCCCACAGTCTACACCTTGACCTTCCACAGTTTTTTCCCTCCCTAAATTTGGGGCCATGGATATAAGAATTCAGCATTTACAGAGGTTAAAATCATCCATTTCTAATCCCCTTGGGAAGTACACCATAGTGATGCAAAAATGTGTACCGATCTCTTACTTTGCAACTTGACGAGACTCCTTTGTTACCCCATAGTAGATTGATTTACTACCAGGATACATGAGAAAATTCCAGCCACATGGTGATCCCCCGACAACATATGTGCCGGGAAGTCGACCGTCATCTGACTTGTGAGCGTTACCTCCAGGTGGTTGCTTCCCACCTGATGATTTCTCTATAGTTTTGTCAACTTTATGCTGCTCCGCCCTCTTGTCCACTTGGCGCTTTTCAGCTGGTTTCTGCTTGTCCTTGGTTTCACTTATCAAAGACTGACCATCCAATGTACTCTTACACTTGCCCATAGAGATCCTCTCCATTGTCAGCTGTTTATATAAATCCATCATAACCTTCATCCCTGCATGTATCAGTTAACAAATATATCAGAATGCCTACATATGAAAACACTCAGTGATCATAACATACTAGGGAAGAGAAAATGCATTGGAGACTGCTGGCTGCATATAAAGTGCACCAGACAGCATTCAGAATCAGGGCAGGTGTTGCCCTGAATGCTGTCCAATACCACATAGAAAGTGAGGGACCAAAGTACTACTTATGTGAAGAAGAGAAACTGATTTAGTGGAAGCGATCACAAAAGGAGTATTCTCAGCTGAATCTTACATAGACTGGTGAAGAAGCAAGTCAACATACTTAACATTTATTAAACCAAGACACTATTAGCCATATTATTTATAGAGTGGATCTTGTTGCAATCGAAGTGACGAACTACAAAGTTGTAACCATTTTTTTGACTGCCTTCTGTCTTGTTCCCAGAAGTTCTTTAAGTCAAGGGTACAAAGGTTTTTCAACCTGGTTGACAATAAACTTAACATTGAGCAATTCTTATGAGAGCTCATTGTCATGCACACTTTCATAGTTCACATGTAACTGACAATATTTTACCCTCATAAGGAAAAACACAGGTAATAGTAAAACGGCAGAAATGTACCGTAGCAACTTATTTTTCATCAATTTTGATGTAACGATCATTTACTTATTTAATGGGATAATAAACCATGTGATCTCCATGATTTGGATTATAATGTCTTCTGCAAATCCTACACCAAGACCAATTGAGCATAATTCTGAACAAGAGTCTGGGTTTCAAGGACAAAATACAAACCTGAGAAAATAGAGCAAAGTACTATTAAGCTACTTGCCATGGCTTAACCTGGCTACACCAATGGTACCAGCACTTTACACACTTACTAGTACCAAATCAGCCTTACTTCACCCTGAAGGGACTTGGGAAGATAACTATAAAGAACTCATAGAGATTGAGAATTGCACTTCAGTAGAAAGCTTGTCTACAAGGCTTGAAAGCTTGCTTGCTTTCTGGATGCATTATCCAAATGAGGTCCACCCTATTTATAGGCACCACATATTACAAAAAATGTAGATGATATTTAAAATAGGGTGGATGAAGTGGAGAGGTGGATCCGGGGTCTTATGTGATCGGCGTATTCCATTAAAACTTAAAGAAAAATTTTATAGGACCGTTGTTCGACCCACTATGATGTACGGTGCAGAGTGTTGGGCTGTTAAAAAAATCATATAGATAAACTCAGTGTAGTAGAAATGAGGATGCTAAGATGGATGAGTGGCAAATCTAGGATGGATAAGATAAGAAACGATCATATTAGAGTTGGTTTGGGAGTTGCTCCCATAAGTGATAAGCTTAGAGAAAGTCGTTTGAGGTGGCACGGCCACGTTCAACGGATACCTATAAATGCTCCTGTACGGAGAAGTGATATAATCCATATTGAAGGAACTAGAAGAGCTAGGGGTAGACCTAAGATAACCTTAGGAGAAGTGGTGAGAAAGGATATGTATAGCTTAGGCCTTGTATCTAGCATGGCCTCGAACATAACTGATTGGAGTGCAAGAATCCTTGTACCTAGTTGGGACAAGGCTTGTTGGTGTTGTATATTTAGATTTGTCCTTCATCCAATGATTGAACATGTTCTACTCAAGGAGACTAGAAACTTCCCCACCTCCTATATTGCTTACTTAAAATGGGCTTCAATGACAATCAATTCTAGTCACACTCGGTATCTATTCATAAGCAGAAAGAACCAAGGATCAAAAGTGGACCAGGTTCATATAGTATTGAGCGCACTCAGTCTTGACTAGGCTAACCGCTGCATGGGATCTTAATGAGTACCACTTTAATTTAAATTGTGCTACCTCTTGACGTCCTCCTAAATGTGGTAGCCTTGCACTAAGTGCAGCCTTTTGTTACTTCATTCCTAGTTCAATTAGGAAAGTCTATTTCAGTTTTATTTTATTTGAGTTTAAGACATAATAGCTATTTAGACAAGGAAGACTCCTTTTCATTGTAGGAATTTGTTTTAGCTGTAATTAATATATTATTAGACTCAATAGCTACGCACAATTTTATTAATGAAATAAGCTATATTTCCTAAGATCTGTGAGAAACAGTGCGGATGAGACACCAAAGACCTGAGATTGGTCATTTGCTTCAGTTTTCCTCTCCCCTCCTGTGTTTTACCGCCAGCCAGGTGTTGTTTGAGCTTCCTATTGATTGGTACTGTTAGTGACAAGTTGTTTCCTCTGTGTTCCTTAAAGATTCAATCATTCTTCACTCTACTATTATGTTCCATAATCTGTTCTTATCTAACAGCATTGTAATTGATTTTCTATCCACAGTAGTCTCTTCATTTCCAGTTTTCAGCCAAACTGTTTGGACTGCTGAACCTGTTCTACCAATTAGTTCAGGGCCAAGCTTAAGAGTATTGAAAAGAACCCCAGAGGCCCAGAGGACCACTCCACCAGGTTTTTGAGGGTATCAGATCTGTTGATCTGAAGATGGTAAAAGTATCCTAAGTTATGACTTTCGTGATTTCAGATATGAAGTTTGTTTGATTACTCGAAATCCGACCATTAGGTTGGGTCTATCTTTTGAGCTTAAGTTGAGCATAAAAATGAAACTCAGTCTGAGTTTTGGGAGAAGCTGACCTCATGATTTGATTTAATTTGAATATCCTAGTCTGAGATTTCAATTTTAGATTTGATCTCCTTCTAATTACTTCTAAACCAGCCACAGTATTGCTGCTATATATCAAAGGAACTTTATTCTAGTTGCTTGTGATTGAATCCTAGAGTTGGACCCTAGTCTGAGGAGGTTGACTTTTTGTTGACTCGTTGCATTTCAGCTGGCTTTGTGTGATTTGTTTGTCAACTTGAGACCCTGTAGCAAGATTGGGCCTAGTTGCCACAGATCCGGTATAGCATTGAATTGGTATCCGAACTATGGTCAAAGAGAGTTCTAAAGCCCCAAAGTAGGCTATAAAATCTCTTATTGAATATTCAAAAGCTAGCTAGGACAACTAGTACGGATAAGTAATTGGATTCATTTACTGCACAAATCAGGGTACAACAGAAAACTACAGTTAAATCATCAATAATCCAATCTTCCGAGAAAACAAAGCTACATCACATTTTGATCGAGACTTGAAGAACTAAGGTAAAGCTGAAATCCGAGGAGTACAATGGTTAACATGATCACAAATATTTTTCTGATTGGTTGCGTCCCCTCGACAATTAATTTCATTGGTTCAACCTATCAGAGGAGTGAAAAATGAAACTAGCCCTTACCAAGTTAACAAGAATAGACAGCAAGGGACTGCATGGTGCACTCCTGAGAATTTTTTCTATCATCATTGACAAAAGCCTACAATTTGGGAAGAAATGAAACTGATATTGAAGAATAGCATCTAGCATCAACTTTTCAACAGATTAACACAATTTGTCAGAGGTATATGACCTTGCAGGAATGACTAGCTCCTTCCTCACGTCGAATTGGGATTACAAGCCCATATTTGTGAGCATATCCTCAATTTGAATGACACCTTTGGGATGGCCCTTGAAGCATAGGTTTTAATCAAATCAGATCATCAATGTTGTATTCACAATCCAGAAACAACAGGGAGAACTCCATGGTTCCACCCAAGGAAGGGGGAACAAAAGAGGGGGGGGGGGGACTCCACAGCAAATAATCCAAGTGACGCTTATACTGAGCTCCACAAGCCACATCAGATAAGGGCAAAGCTCCAATGATTACTAGAGGTGCCATTACTAATCTCATGAGTTCGGCCACTATGCAACGTTTTCGGCAATGACATTTTGGACATGAATAAAAGGTCAACGGTGTCACTGAAATTGAGAGAATATGAAGATGTTTGAAGCAACAAATACCCATGGTATTGACTGATGTCTTACTGGATGACCATGGATTATGGCAATAATGTGGCCTGGGAGAGACAAGAACCAATGTTTCTTCGATTTCAAGGTAAAGCTATGGTACTTAACTGGATGACCATGGATTATGATGCACTAAAGTGTGGCCTGGGAGGAAACAAGAACCAACATTTCTTTGATTCAAGGGTGAACCTATTGTACTTAACCTACTCAATGTATCAGTCATGAAACCAAGACCTAAGGCTGCCCAAGCCAAGTGCCAACAATAGTAGCAGCCTATTCTAGAGAAGCAACTAGCAAAAGGAAACGTAAAAGAAATCAGTTGTGAACGAGTGTAAGCACAAGTGAAGGACATGTCAAAAGCAATTACTAGGATTATCTCAGGAAGTCCTTGATAACAAGTGGTGAATCAGATGTTGTAACCCCTACAAACAGAAATTGAGTCTACAGTTGAGACGGTTGGAGACAGATATGTGGAGGGTCCCATGGATACATTTAAAGATGTTGACACTGTGCATGTGGAGTTCATTTTGTCAAAGTGACTGAAAGCGCCCTCCTTACCTATATGATTACATTTTTACTTGAAAGGAGCTGCATGAACGTTACTATGGGTTGAAGACAAACATACACCAGGAGAAAATTGGTTACCAACTATATGGTAGAATTTCTTCTAAGATGAAGGAAAGGAGAAAGAGCAAATGGATGAACTAGAACACTTAAATGAGTTCCAAAGGAGGATCAAAGCTGGTACAGTTGGCATCCATTAAAAAAATAGGAAGAAAGGATGTCTAAAAGTGAACCAGGTCAATAGGGTATCAAGCAAAATTCTAAAAATTGGGTACTGAATCATTGAACCAACCAACTCATATCGGAATCAACCATTCCCAAGTTGACTGACTCAGTGTCAAAACCCTAGAAATTTCCTAGTTTTTGGATAATGACTGTCCAATTCTGCATTCAAAAACCTTGGTTTCAAGCCACTTAGTCCTGGCACGGATAGCCAGCTCATGGGAGCTTACTGAACCTAATAGAATTGCTTTATTTAATTCCTGGTTCAACAGTCTGAGTATTGTTTTATTTCAGATCAACTTGCAAGAGTTATATAGCTAAGGAAGACTGACCTGCAGGGGAGGGGATTGTTTTCGATGTTATAAATTACATTGTAAGATTCAATGGAATCACCTCTTGGCCCACAATCTGTGAGAAACAGCATGGATGAAGCACCTCAGAACTGAGATACTTTGTTTACTTTAGTTTTGTTTTCCCCAACTCTTTTTTGATGACAGGTAGTTCCCACCTCTGGGCATTATCCCCAAAACCTAAATTTAGGCCAGACCACTGGTAGAAAGTTCTAGACAATGGACAGTGCTTAGCCCAAAAGCTCAAATCCATGGGCTACTGAGCTTGGCCTGTGGACCTTTGGGCAAGCAACCCATGACATGCTGATCATAGGAATTAAGGAAAAGAATACACAGTTAAGTGACTCCAAAAACAAACTGACACAACCATCAAGACAAAGAAAAAAAGTAAGATAACACAATCATGTCATTTAGTCTGAAGGTTTTTACCTGGAAATATCTCAAAGAATTTAGTTATTAGAGTTACTAAAAGGACATCATGTGTGCTCAAAACTCACTTATTTCAGTTACAAGAGAAGAGGACTTGGGGAACATCCACAGTAGGTGCAACTAGATAAAAGCATGTCACAATGACTGCTGACACATGATACACCTGTTAATTGACCTACTTGTGTAAAGAATGGTATGTTGATCAGGTTTGACACTTTGACCTTGTTAGAAGAACTAAAACTATGTACTTGACGGACAGAATTAACCAAGATCCAATTCAGTCAAATGCTATGAAAGGAGATAACTATAGTTGGCCTGTTTTTTGTAGGAGCAATGAGTTCCCATGGGTCTTGATTGAGCTTACTCAGAATTAAAGATGAATTCACGATCAGCTTCTGCAGGTTCCAATGTTGGTATTGAAGTAATAAATAATTAAACTTGAGCATCAGTAACTCCATATTTGATTTAGACAAAAGATTATCAATATCTAAGGGAAAAACATTTGCAAACACACTGAAGAACCTCAGCAAGTGAACAAACTAGAAGTCATTTTCAAGAGCTTACTTTTCCGGATCTCAGTAGCTCCTTTGGAATTTCGAAAGTCAGGAGTTTGGAGAACCTTCAAGAGAACAAAACCTTTTAGGCTAAGGGGAGGTAAAATAATATTTCAAGATGAATCAGATGTAAATATACATTAACAGAATTGCTTTCCAACGTTGACTTTGGTAAGTTAACAGTAGAATGTTAAAATCCTAGGAAACAAGTGCAAAAAGGACAGTTCTCTTACAGAAGGACCAATTAGAATACCAAAATATAGAGTATCACACAAATATTTCATTTGAATGAAAATCGTGATTTTTGAATTTCACTGAAATTGTCCATGCTCAAAAATTTTATGGTTTCACCTTCTACCCCCATTTTCTTGATTTGTTTACCTGAATCCATCACTCTGCACTAAATTGGTTTATATGTTTGCTGAATTTAGCTTATTACATTTGAAATTATCAACATAGTAATTCTAACATGTGCCCATCTACTAAATTTAGATTCCAACTAAGCAAGGCAAACTAGACTGAAAAACATCACAACCTAGCACAAAAAGCAGAAGCTAGTCAAAGATAAGAACAGAAGGAACAACAATATCATCGTAAATGCTCAAGAGAGAAAGGAGAAAGAAAAAAAAGGCTCCTCGATTCAACTATGAGATAACTCCATCCAGCTTTCTTTCCTCTCCTATTAGGTGAAGCAGTGATTTGAGAGTTCAATGCTTCATACCCCAGCCAATTAATTTCAAACCACCCTAGAATTTCTGTCTTGCATAGATCAACTTGGTCTCACCAATGAGAACTCATTATTCAGTTGCTCTCCTAGTCTTCTAACACCTCTGTGGTACTCATCCCTATCCATAACCAATGAATCCCCGACATCCAGAAAAGGATCCTCGGTGATTAAAGATGGTCCATTCTCACAAAGATTGGATGCTGCTCTAACATTATCAACTCAATTCAGCCTTATCCCAACTCTACATAAATCGTTCTCCAACAAGATCTATTTCAAACCGTACTAGTTACAACTTGCAAGGTCCAAGTTAAGCAAGTCTTTAACTACCACTTCTCCCAAAGTCTGTATAGGTCTGCTTATGGCTCTTTACCTTTTCAATCTAATCAAATTGTAATTGGGTCACTACCTTGAGATCCCTCCCCCCCCACCCCCACCCGGCCATGTCTATATCCACATATATATTTAAAACTCTTGTTTTCTTTATGCTTGTCAAATTACTCTCCGGAGATCATAAGCCTTTTGTAGATCAATTAAGACCATATGGAGATCCTTGTTGCATTCTATCTTTCCATCATTCTCTTAAGTAAACAGCTAATCTTGCTAATCTTATAGCATAAAATCAATATGGCTATCTATAATAATAGTTTCATTATGAGTTTCAATAACTTTGTTCCACAATCACATAGCATGTCTCATTAGATTAATCTTCCATGCCTTTACAAGTATCATAGCTTTTATATACTAGAACCACAATGCTTCTCCACCATTCATCAAACATTTTCCCTATGCTCATAATCTCATTAAACAACATGGTTAGACAAGATAAACCACCGATCCATAAACTCTTCCTCACTTTTTAGGGGGATCCCAAAGATTTGGTGCCTTGCCTACTTTAATCCTCATTGAAGCTCCTTTACCTTCAGGCACCTTAATTTTTTGTATATATATCTCTGATGGGTAATGCAACCTAGCAGAACACTATTACTGGAAATATCTTCATTCCATAAATTGAGATAGTTTTTTCCATCTCTTCTAAATGTCCTTCCTTAATAGAACATCATCATATTCACTTTTAATGCATAATGCGGACAAAATCTCAACTCTTCCCTTCCCTTGTGTTGGCTATATGATAATAGCTTCTCCCCTCCCTTTGTAAATATCCTCATATTTCTTTGCCTCTTGCTTTTCCCACAACCTTCCCCTCATATTCACTATCTTATAAAGATCCTTATTCTTTGCACCTTGCTGCCTCAACCACATTAAAGAACATAATAACCAAGAGTTCATCCAAGAATTATGTACACACGGCCTATATATGTATGTCTATGAGGTAATCCCCAGAGCATATTGTGCTCTGATATAAGTTGAAGTAATTCCAGCAGCCGAAAAGTCAACAAAGTTATTCTTCATGGTTCCAAAACAATACCAGTTGGAGCAATTCGAAAAGCTGAAAAGTGAACAATGTTATGCTTCATAGTTCCAAAATAGAGGAAAATATCATCCAACTACCAACAATAATATTTCATTGATAATATTTGACGGCTATGACCTGCAGTAGGTAGGTGGAGTCAAGACACAAAATGTCACACATCTTCTTTGATATCATTCCATCTTAAGGAGGATGCTAGGCAGATATCAGGGGAACATCCTCTAACTAATGCTACTGCCGACCCCAAACATACTCATAGATAACACAATACCAGCTTTTAACTTTCAACTTCCGCTCAAATTAGTTAGTAAAGCTTAAACCTCATTTATCCCTAAAAACAAGAACAGGAAAGGGTTCCAATTTAATTTGAGGCAATGAGCTCATTCTCATTAGAAAAGTATATCCCAAGTTCCACTGCTTCGCAGTGATTCACAGGTAGATTTTGCAGCCAACTCCAGAACTTGCCGTACGCGGTGGACTGTAACACTCTATACATTCTTAATCTAGTTTCCTACATAGCCTAAACTGCATTATGCAATGTTTTAATGACAATCTTAAGATTACAACATTACTGTACTCTCAGCCAGAAAATGAGCAACTCCAACAAGCACCTTGACAGCTAATCGCCCCCACCCATGAAAACAGAGAGATCGCTGACTCGTATAAATCAAGTATATTCAATTAATAACATTGAGTTGAACGTAAACTGAAAAATCCTATAAGCACTTATCAAACTCCTCATGCCATGACATGATATAAAGCAACGAGTGAGCACGAAGAACTAAATATACAAAGGGCCAGCAACAGGGTTAAGGGAAAGAAAGATCGTTTCTGGAAAAATTCAAGCTTAGAGACCCCTCAGAGAGCGTAGAGGGTAGTGCGAAGAAAAAAAGAGCCAAAAACACCAGCAAAGCGGCCGTAGCATTTGATCACATAGAAGTAAGACAATCTGTACGGAGTCAGGATAACCTAGGGATAAGCGTTTTTCCTCCCTTTTCCTGAACAAGCTCGTAATTACCTCGATAAAGAAGGGGCGAAGATCTTTAACGACTGCACGGATCTTGAAGTATGTAGAGTTGCGGAGATCGGCACTTTCGAGCTTCCTTTTCTTGTTCTGAGAAGCAGCAGAAGAAACAACAGCCGTTGGAGCAGCCACCGCCGGAGGATCAGCAACCGCCGGAGGAGGAGGAGCAGGAGGAGGAACTAGTGGCGGCTCCGAAGGGAGAGTTTGCGCAGAATCCGATGGTTTCACCGTCCGAGTCTCGGCCACAGCGGTCGCGGTCGCGCTCGCGCTCGCGCTCGCTACAGATTTTGCCTCTTCCACCTCCATAGCTTCTTGTGCCAAGTAAGAACCAGAGACAGAGAACGGAGAACTGAACAACCAAATACAATTTTTCAGAAGGTAGCGTGTACTCTGCAACAGCAGGGAGCGAGGCTGCTACGGATGCTAAGGGTGGAAGGTCCAAGGCAGCTCAATATTAGAATGGATTCATGTTCATTGATAAGCCCATATTAGTGGACCTGTTAAACGGCCCAATAGTCACTAAGTGGGTCACAGCTTATATGGGCCCAATAGGTCCAATCCAGCCCAATATTAGAATTCATGTTGATAGATCGGCCCAATAGTCACTATGTGGGACCGCTTATGGGCCCATGGTCCAATCCAGCCCAATATTAGAATTCATGTTGATAGATCAGCCCATATTAGTGGACCTGCTAAATGGCTCAATAGTCACTATGTGGGACACAGCTTAATTGGGCCCAATGGGTCCAATCCAGCCCAATATTAGAATTCATGTTGATTGATCAGCCCATATTAGTGGACCTGTTAAATGGCCCAATAGTCACTATGTGGGCCACAGCTTAATTGGGCCCAATAGATCCAATCCAGCCCAATATTAAAATTCATGTTGATTGATCAGCCCATATTAGTGGACCTGCTAAATGGCCCAATAGTCACTATGTGGGCCACAGCTTAATTGGGCCCAATAGGTCCAATCCAGCCCAATATTAGAATTCATGTTGATAGATCAGCCCATATTAGTGGACCTGCTAAATGGCTCAATAGTCACTATGTGGGACACAGCTTAATTGGTCCCAATAGGTCCAATCCAGCCCAACATTAGAATTCATGTTGATTGATCAGCCCATATTAGTGGACCTGTTAAATGGCCCAATAGTCACTATGTGGGCCACAGCTTATATGGGCCCAATAGGTCCAATCCAGCCCAATATTAGAATTCATGTTGATAGATCAGCCCATATTAGTGGACCTGCTAAACGGCCCAAAATTCAGCCATTAATGGCCCATGAACAACTTCACTTTCGTCGTGAAATTGCCGGTCAGTGCAGCTGCCTCAATTGGTTTTAGCGATGGGGGGGGGGGGTAAAAGACTACTCTGGCTCTCTTTGGCGCCGATTTATATTTCAGTTTATAACCTACTTATGAATAATCAATTATGATAATAAGTTATGAGTAACAAATTATTTTAATTTGGTTACTATTAAATATAATATATTATATACCAAGAAGTAGGTTTAGTACAATTGGGTGAATAATATATTATGTATCGGGCTCTTTTTTATATCAATTCTTATTTTTTATTATGTCTATTTAAAAGAAATAAGTACAAGAATTCATTATTGGTCAAGAAAGAAAAATGGTTTGGTGAATTTTGTCAAAAATAAATTATGTAATGAAAAATAAGTTTAGTATGTCAAAATAAAAATTGTTAGTAAATAATAGTGAACAAGTGTGAAGAGAAAAATTTTATGGTTTTTAGAAGAAAAAAATGTGTGCTGACTATTTTACCCACAACTTAACATAAGTAAACTTGCATAAATGAAGAGAATGAAATTCTCATCATAATTCATAATAAACAAAAAGTTCATTATGGATTTTGAAAGTTTTTCTATTATTTTAAATAAAAATAAAACTGAAAACAGATGCCAAACAACTTAAAATAATGAAAAAACCTCATAATTGAGAATGCTGATTGATGCAAAAAAGAACCTTAGTTCTTTGTTAGTTTACCTCCCAAAACTAAAAAAGACCTTGTTCTAATTTTTTGTAATTTTACTTTTTGACCCCTACTTAATAGTAATTCTGCACATGTTTGTTAATAGGGGGGGGGGGGGGGGGGGGGGGGGGGGAAAAAAGGGGGGGGGGGGGGGGGGGGGGGGGGGGGGGGGGGGGGGGGGGGGGGGGGGGGGGGGGGGGGGGGGGTGGGGGGGGGGGGGGGGGGGGGGGAAAAGCAGGTACCCACAGAAATAAAAATTTACAATTATACCAAATAAATCTCTTTATGTTTATAGATAAAAAAAAAATCATAAATTTAAATTGTAGCAACAAATATTGATTAAAGAAAACTAAGTTGAATTATTTTTTGGTTCTTAATTTCAAGAACAAATTGCATTGGCATCCCAAAATATAGGCCTTAAAGCACTGACACCCCACTTTATGTTTAAAAAGTACATACCCCAAAATTAGATTTTTATTGGATATATTTGTCTAATTTGTCATTAAAAACTTTTCAAACATTGTTTATTATAGTAATTTTTTTTTAAACAATGATAAATTTGACAAATATATCAAAGAAAATTTTAATTTTGGAATCTCTGTGCTTTTTAAACATAAAGTTGGGTGTCAATGCAATTTGATCTAATTTCAATTATCAAAAAAATCCTTAATATCAATTGGTCTAGTTTGTACACCATACAATCAGATCGACAAGACCGACCTAAACTAGTCTAATGGACCAAAATCAAGAAAACAAAAATGCACAAGCCTTTATGAATTTTTTTTAGGGAAGTTTTTGGGGTCAGGGGGTTGAGAGGAAGGTTTGGAAGGAGAGAGGTTCAAATCCAAATTCTTATTAGACTTCCTATCTCTAGAGTTGCCAAAAGCTCATATTTTAATGATTCTAGGTAGGGAATTGATGTTCCAACCAATGAACGAAAGTTCGGTCGTTTCGCTTGGTTCGGTGGTAGCCGAAACCATTAAATCGGCGAAATTTCGGCGAGATTTCGCCGATTTAAAAGGTATTTTTCGTTCCAACTGAATAAGAAAATAAAAAATAATTAAAAAAATAAAACCTACCGTGAATGCTAAACCACTTTCAACCAGCTTTCACGCAGCCCAATACCCTCATA
Organism: Hakea prostrata; assembly: GCF_041222555.1. Classification (NCBI taxonomy): domain Eukaryota; kingdom Viridiplantae; phylum Streptophyta; class Magnoliopsida; order Proteales; family Proteaceae; genus Hakea; species Hakea prostrata. The sequence continues at coordinate 74,302,395 of NC_142600.1, read as the reverse complement.
ATTACCCTCCATGTGAAGACAGAAGTCACTCAACTGAATAGTGAATACTCACGAAACCCAAAGCCCTCATTAATTTCTTTTCTTTGGGGTTGCGTACACACTTGGTTTTGGATTGAACTTCATCTCTCATCTTCATCATGGAGTTGGACGCTGGGCGAGCTCTCGCCCGCAGAGTCGTCGGAAGTCGCTGCTTTTGCCACTTATTCGCATACCTTATCTCTTCTCCGCCAACGATAACAGTGCTCGCTGCAGTGTAGAGTGGAGAGTTCCTGTTGCAGCCATGGCTTGTGCAGCTCTTTCTGCTATTCACTCATCCAGCCCTGCTACGTTCTTATGCAATTCTCAGAAGCCCATGGCTTCCATGATTCCTTCCAAGTCATTATCCCAAACCTTAACTGTCCCCGGAAGCTTCAACGGTCTCCGCAGGCTCTTCCAGTCTAGCGCTTCTAAGCCAATTTCATCTCGCAGATCTTCTCTGAGAAGGAGCTTCATTGTCAATGCGGTAATTTGCCGAAATATTGTTCCTTGATTTCAACAGTGGTTTCAGTGCTGTGAGAGAGAGAGAAGCAGTGAACGATGAGGAATATTTCGCATCTTCTTCTTCTTTGGTCTTCTACCGTCGATATTGGCCGAATTTTCGCCGATTTGACGAAATTCCGGCGATATTGAGCGATATCTCGGCGACATTCTGTATTTCTCGTTTCGCCCCTCGTTTCGCCGGGCTTCGCTGATATTTGGCGGGGTCGCGAAATTTCCTTCCATGGTTCCAACTTCCAAGTCTTCTCTTTTAACTCAAATTTTTGTTTGCTAAAACACAAATATTATTTATACATGCAGCCAATTTTGACATGTGCTAATAAGTATGAATATAAAAACATTAATTGAATGAAATATTTTTAACTTAACTTGAAAGAGGCAACTTATGTGAATTGTGATATTTTGACATCTTTTTTTGCTTCCCAAAGAAATAGGTTCAGCCATTCCAGCCTTTCATGAGATCCAGAATCTAATGTTTCCAAGGCTTCACTTTGTGTTTTGCATCTACTTTGCACCTAATACTACTAAGATACACCATTTGAACTGAGTATAAGGCTGATCTAAACTCAATTCTTTTGAATAATCAAATTTACTCTCTAATTTATCTATTCTCTGAACTTTTTTTTTTTTTTTTTTTTGGGTGAAGAGCTTTATTCATTTAAAAGAGAAGCCCCTGGGATACAAAGTACCAATTACATCAAAGTGCAAAAGCCAAAGAACGAAAGGGGGGGGGGGAGAGAGCGAAAAATAAGATGCCCGAGAAGCGGCGATAAGAAGCTAATCTATCGGCTACGAGTTGCCTTCTCTATGAGTATGATTTACAATTAAAACATCAAACAGAGAGGAAAGGCTGAAGATATCATGTATATAATGACTGATCTTCCAAGGTGGAGTCTCCGACTTCTTGTTAATCAGATTAACAACAGCTTCATTGTCACTTTCAATAATTACTTGCTTTAGATTGAGAGAGATAGCCACTTTAGACCTTCTCGAATTGCAGACTTCCATTTGAATGGCTTGTGAATTTCCTCCTTTACGGTAGAAGGTGAAGAGAGTGTGACTCAAGTGATCACGAGCAATACCACCAAATCCCGATGGAAGCTATTGGAACCCTTGCTGATTGCAGATCCATCAACATTGATTTTGATGTAATGCAAAGGAGGTGCACTCCATTCAATGCTTTTGAACTCTTTTCTTGATTTGCTATCTGATGAAGGGCTAGATGCTCTGCTGTTGATCGGCGGATCTCCATATATGATATGGATTACTCATGGTCTAGAGTAACGACATTATTGAAAGCCATCCAAATGTGCCACAGCATGAGTAAGTGTTGTATGAGTTCCTCCAATGCTGAATTGTTTCTTCTTGCTAAATTTAACCACCGAGAAATCTGATCTATAAGATTTGTGGATTGATTCCACCAACAAATTCGAGCTTTGACCATACTGTTTGGCAAAGTGACAATGAAGAAAGATATGATTAGTAGTGGCCCTTTCTTGTGAACGGTGAGCAAATATCATTGATTCTACACCCTCTTTCGGATAAAGGCGGGTGTGGGGAGCTTTCCATGCGAAGTTTCCAAACAAAATGAATTACTTTGGGAGGCGGTGGGAGGTGCCATAAGACAAGCCATGGTATTGAAGGACTTTGATTATGATTTTCCGAAAAAATCTATAGTGGCAACTGTAAAAATGCCGGTTGATGTTTTCTCCCACATAATTTTGTCTTGACAACTCAATAATGATAATGGATGCTAAGATTTTTTCTGCCAAATCATTCGCCACCAATCTCTAACTTTGTCATCATTCCATTTAGTTGTTTCGTATCTACAAAGGAAGATACTAGGTTGGGGACTCACCGGGTGGCGGTGGAGCTTGAAGAGCTGGAGTATCTGGGATCCATCTATCCATCCATGGATTGATGTTATTGCCATTGCCAACCATATGCATAATGCCGGTAGCATCAAGTCTTTTACTTTGATAATGGATTTCCATCCCCATGATGCATTAATAGGGTTGTGGCTTGCGGTTACAATTTCTGAAGTATTTTTCCTTCATTAATTTGTACCAAAGTGATTGCTTACCAATTATAAGTTCCCAAGCTCTTTTAGCAATAAGAGCAAGATTCCACATTTCCATATTTTTGATGTTAAGGCCTCCCAATCTCTTAGGTTTACAAATTGTGTTCCAGGTGATGGGTGAAAGTGAGATTTTTCTCCATTTGACCAAAAGAAATTTCTATTGGAAGAGTCCAACTCATTGAGGATTTTCTTTGGTAAGATGAAACATGACATGTAGTGAGAGGGAAGAGCTTGTGTGACTGATTGAATAAGAACTGTTTTGCCACGAGCTTAAGAGTTTTGCTTTCCACCCCGAAGTCTAAGATTCACTCTTTGAATAAGATTTTGACAATGATGTTGCTTGATCTTTCCACTAAACAATGGGATGCCGAGATAGATGTCAAGATCGAAGTAGGAATGATATTGAACTTTTCAGCAAGAAGATTTCTAGTTTGGTTTGGAGTGCTCTTGCTGTAATGAGCTTTGCTTTTCTATCTATTTAGTTGTTGACCAGAAGCTAGACAATATTTATTTATGACCTTCAGAAATTGGTTAGCTTCGAGAGATAGTTGCTTGACCAAATAGAATGAGGTCATCGGCAAAAGCTAAGTGTGAAATGCTTTCTCCTCCCTTGCGAGTTTAATACCTCTAATCTTCTTGCTTAATCGGCTTTTATAAGTGACTTGAGAGTAGCTCCGCACATAGAACAAAAAGATAAGAAGATAGAGGGTCTCCTTGTCTTAGACCTCTAAAGGGGTGAAAGAATCTAGAGGGTTTACCATTGATAAGGATGGAAAATTGAGGAGTGGTTATGCGAAACATGATCCACTTAATCCAATTTAAAGGAAATCCATAAGCTTTAAGAACTCTCTCCACAAATGACCATTCCATTCCGTCAAAAGCTTTACTCATATCAAGCTTGATAGCCATTATGCCTTTCTTCCCTTTTTTCCTTTGATTTATCTTGTGCATGATTTCATGGCCAATCAAAATGTTGTCTTGAATATGTCGGCCTTTTATGAAACCATTTTGATTGAAAGAAATGAGATGGGGCAAGATCAATTTGATTCCGCTCACCATTAGCTTAGAAATGATTTTGTATGTAACATTACATAAGCTAATGGGCCTGAATTCATTGAGAGTTGGGACATCAACTTTGGGGATAAGAGAAATGAATGTTTGATTGATTTGTGCTTGGGAAAGAAGCAGTGTCAAAGAAATGTTTTACATGCTCAATTAGATCAGATTTGCACAAGCTCCAACTGGATTGAAAGAAGCCACTGGAGAAGCCATCAGGGCCAGGTGATTTCAGACTAGAAATGCTGCTGAGTGCTTCAAATATTTCACTTTCAGTGAAAGGTTTGGACAAGAGCTGAATATGATCTGAGTTGATTCTGTTTTGGATGGGCTCAAAGTAGGAGTCTTCAAAGACAGGTTTGGATGATGAGTAGACTGCTTTGAAATGATTTATGAAGGCTTCTTCAATTTCATTCTGATCATGAAGGGAGCTTCCTTGAAAATTAAGACATTTGATTCTGTTTCGAGCTCTGAACCAGTGATCCTATTATGCAAGATATTTCTAGAATATCTATTTTATAGTGCTACTTGCATCTTTTTATCTATGGTCGTTTATGCATTTGGGTATGTTGGTCGTTGAAAGATTTATTGACAGAAGAGTACTAAAAGGGTTCATAAAAAATTCAATTATTCTTCTTCAAATCAAATAGAAGTAAGAATGTACAAGGGCAACAAGTATAAGACTATATAATTGATGAAATAAAATTTATCTGGATTGGCAAAACATGTCTTTTATAGAAGTTGAAGAAGAAATCGAGAACACTACTATGCATCCATATTTTGTAGAAGAAGCAATATAATAATAGCAACAACAATTTGAATAGGGTGAGTTGAGGCGTACATAATAGTACTTTTCTTTAAGGTATTTAAACGCCCCTATAGTGCCAATTGGATTTGACTTTGGTGTCCTCACCTCCAAGATATAACAACTCCTTAGTCCTAATGGCATGCACCCCAAATGAATCTACTTGCAAATAACATTTGCAGATACTCACAAACTTGTCAACAAAACACATACACTTTGATAGAAAACCAAAAAACTAATATTGGTGTTAAGACTATTAGAGTTATCAAGAATCAACTTTTCTCTTTATATAGACGAGGAAGAGACACCTAAAAAGGAGTATCTCCATAAGGTACCTCCTAGACCATGTCTTTTCCCTTAAGTGTTGTTGTTAGTCATTTAAACAAGACTTTCTATAGACTACCATTAATAATATTACCTCTAACCCTTCATTATAAAACACAAAAAATATTTTGAATCTTATAATTTAAAAATAAATTTAAAATTCCAACAAAGAACAAGGAAAGCAATAGGAAAGAGAGCTCATTTAAAGTAGCTTATCACTCCTAGACTCGTAGTTAGGCTCTTATATCTTTCAAATAGAGTTAATTTCCTTTCTTAGAGGTTGCTACTACCGAGTAGCCAAGAACAGAACTTTGATTCCATCTTCTTCTTCATTCCCTTTCTCAAAGCTCGCTACCTAGTAGCCAAGAACAATACTCATGGGGTTTCTAGCTTCCTCGTTTTATTTTGTAATCTATACGATATAATCAATGCACTCTCCCCCAACCCCCGGGGCCACGACTACTGTAAGTGTCTGTTAAGCTATATAAGGGGAAACAATTTATCTTAATTTGTTGGTTTTGAGTTTCATTATTAAGATGGACCATTTAGAGAATAAAGGTTTATAGCTCTTCATTAATTCATGCACAGATCATAAAGTATTCATCTAAGCAATGTATGAATTGGCTTGTAGGTACGAATGTCTCTCTCATATATATCAAAAGATAAAAGGGATATGAAATGTAATGTATAATGATTGTGTGAGCTCTACGCTCAATAATCACATTTTTTGGGAATATGCATATGGGATCACCTAGAAGGAAATCTCAACCGTAGTTAATCTATGTTCAAATATTAATCTAGTTTATGTTAGGGTTTAGGGTTTAAGCACAAAGTTGCTTAAAACATTACACCCTGAATATCTAATTTGGAATACCCGGAACATTGCTTTCAACTAATATTTATAGAACAATACTAGGTTTTATGGTAGGTAAATTGGACTCTCCTATAAGGCCCATTACACCGTTGGATCGTAACTAATCTGATGGTCTATTTTATGACATATGTTAGTTATAACTCAAATACCTCAACCATAGTTAAGTATGACTAAATTACCTCAACAATCTCCTCCTATTTTTTACATATGGCTCCGGCATTAGTCCCATAATATAATGTTCAAATTGAATACAAAATCATTCATAACTTTTCAAAATAAAATAGTATCTAATTAAATCCAAATGAACACTTTGAATCAAAACATGAGTTTTAGAACAAATCTAAACCCAATCTAATTAGAAATTCTTCTTAGAAATGCATTACTTATTTTTACAAAGAAACAATACAATTGTTCCTTGCATCTTTGAACGATTGACTCATAAAGTGAATCATCCTTATCGAGACCCATCCTAAAAACTTTGACTAATTACTTGTCAAAAAAATATATCCACCAAACCCTAGGATTGGATTTGCTCCTCCATTTTTGCCATCCATTGCAAATTACCAAATATAAATTTCATAATATATGAGTTCAATCATTTGCATAAGTATCTAGTTCAACCAAAAGAACTTAGTACAACTTACATGATGGCTGAAAATTCATTTTCTTATCAAGTATCTATACAAGAACAAGATATAAATGGTTTATTTTACAAATAACCATTTTATGTTTCCATTTGGAATATTATGGTTATTATGTCCAACATAGTTATCGATTGTTTCATTAAATTTGGAATGATAAACCTTTTTATAGAAGACATATCATCAAATGTGAAATGATATAAAGATAACAACAACATCAATAAAATATGTTAACAATTTTCATATTCCTTGTTTGGAATAATAATGTAATTAAGCTTCATACAAATGTTGTTACATCATCAATGTGGAATGACCTTGGACACCTCTATACTCTATAATCCTACCAAATTATCTGAAATGTGTAAACCTTCATGAATGCTAACAACTGCTAAATGATATTCGAACAATTCAAAATAGTATAGAATTAGAATAAGACCTACCTATATGGTTTTTAAACCCATCTCTCCGATAATTTTGAATGTTAATATGTATTTCAATCCCTTTGTAAATGTATCTATCATGTTCTCATTGATCACACATCAACTAAAATGATCACTTCTTGTTCTATTAAGTAATCCAGTACAACATTTCTTAGCCTAATTTGTCTCCTATTACTATTAACGAGTGAGTTATTAACTATTATTGTTGTTACTTAATTATCGAAAAAACTTAAAGAGATTATTTTTAAGTTAATCAAAGGAACATCCATAATCATATCTTTTATTCACTATCTACTTTATCTCCTCCTGAGGCTGGAGAATATAATTCTGATTTCATACAGAATATAATTCAAAGCAATACAAATTTATCTCTTGATTTCCTTTCAACAGCTACTTTACCGGATGAAAAAATAATCACTAGTAGATTTGTTGTTCCTATTTCTAAGCAACAAGATGCATCAGAATTATCCCACTCGAATTGAAGGATGTATGGTTTAGAAAAAAGCATAGTTTGAAATACTCTTAAAGTATCTTATTAGTCTTGTGAAAGCAAACTAATGCTCTCTACTAGGATTATTAGTGAATCAACTCAGCATGCCTATCGTATAAGCTATGTTAAACTTAATGTAACTTATTGTATCTATTTTGTATAGATCAAAATATTCAAAACGTTGAAGGAGGATTATCAATCTTAAAATATTGCTTAAATAAGAGAAGAATAGAATCATTCAACTCACTGTGATTAATGTATTGCAATGTTTAAAATCAAAGTACAAAATGAAACATTGACATTAATTCAAAGCAATCTTGACATTGTTAAAGGTAATCATGAAAACTCTTTTTTTTTTTTTTTTTTTTTTTTTTTTTTTTTTTTGTTGTAACAACCATGAAAACCAAAATAGCAAAATTCTATTCATTTCCTTTTTCCTTTCAAAGTATCGTATTCAAACTTTCAAGGGCTTGATTGCACCAACAATTTTTAATTTTTCTCCCGGTTTTTTACCAATTCAACTGCCTTTTGGATTTAAGATATCCATACACTGTTACGAACTTGGGATTTTGGATTATCTATGGCTTTCAACCAACTACAGTCCACTCTACAAACTGAGCTAAGGTCGGTTCCCTCCTCAATAAGATAAGGATAACATTAAACAAATGAAAATTCTCAAAACAAAACAAACTGTATTAATCAATCGTCCATCAATTTTATCCTTCTTAAAGCATGAAATTTCTTTGTGAGTTTCATTCAGAGGTGATTCACAAGTCGTCTGCAATTCAAAGGTACCACCTTCAAACTTTATTTTGGATATACGTGTCTTATTCACATTCCTCTTTAAATCAAAATAATGATTAATTATTATTTATTTTGGTTTGAGGAATAATGTGTTTCCTTGTTGATATCGAAACCAACAAGGAATTTGGTTAGTTTTTTCAAAATTAATATTCTGGGAATTACATGATTAACAGATAAGGTGCTTGAATTCTCTTTTCCCTAAAAATTCAGGAAAAGTAGGAAAAATATTCAATGCTTGTATCTTGTCATGATTATGATGTTTGACAATGCCATTATTACAACGAATTCACTAAAATTAAATACAAAGAAAACTTAAAGACAAATGAACTGATCAAAGCAGCAAGCGATTTGAAAATGGTAAACAACTATTCACTACGTATGTCAACCTCACTTGTATGAATGTCTCTACATTTGCTCACCCTATGCAAGTGTGTGTTTGTGTGTTCTAAATACAACCAAGAGAACGATGGAGCACAAAAAGGTTAGACAACACGAGGCGTTCACCGGTTCCGTCGAAATCAATCTTGATTTGATCCAAGATACCCAATTCCTTGTCTTGATTTGTGCTTAAACCCTAAACACTAACAATCTTAAAGCATTACACCCTGAGTATTTAGTTTAGAATACTCAGACCATTGCTTCCAGCTAGTATTAATAGAACAACACTAGGTTCTACGATAAATTGGACTCTCCCACGAAGGCCCATTTCACCTTTGGATCGTAACTAATCCGATGGCATATATTAGAACATATGTTGACTATAATCAATACCTCAACCATATTTGAGTATGACTAAAATACCTCAACAGTTTCTTGGCCGTTGCTTGGCCTATTTTATACAGACCGCACGCAAGCCTTCATGTTTGCATCTCTCAACTACCTTCAGCCATTTGAACAAGCACAGATTCACATAAATTATATCGGCAGTGTTCATCGTTAATCTAAGCCATCTAATAAGCTAGACACGGTGTTCAATTTAATCATTTTTTTTTTTTTTACGTGAGAAAAAGTTTATTGCAACTTAATCTTTTGACTTTTAACCTTTCCAATAGAAATTTTGAAGGTGGGGTCATTATGTGCTAGTTTAGGTCGGGGGGTAAGAAGGAGTAAGGTTCCGAGAAGAAGCTTATCACTCTTAGAGGAGGAGAAGAAAACACTCGCAGTAGAGAAGAGACCCGTCGAGATAATAGAACAAAGAAAAAATACTGTAATTTTGATAAAGTAGCATGGTTCATTTGTTTGACATTTCGTAACAATTCTCTCCATTATAGAGGCATGGAGCATTGTTCTTGTTCAAATGTTTGATTTGATGCCTCAATTGTGAAGTCAAAATGGTTGAAGCTCTTGCATCTCTAACTACTGCCAAGCCTGGTAACCATCTTTCCATTTTAGCACCTCTATCTTGCTAGAAACATAGTGGTGCTCATTGTTGTTTTTGAGTTTGATTTTCTCAAGGGTTTTGCTTGGTGTGTAAGAATGAACTAGTGAACCATTGTGAGATATATGTAGTATGCCATGTATATAATCTCATCTCTGATTTGGCAAATCCATTCGAGATTCATCTCCAAGAGCACGAGCCTGTGGTCTTCATATGTCACCTACATAGTGAACTCCTTTCCAACTTGGAGAAGTATATTGATTACAGGTTATCTCTAATTTATTGACCTATTCTATATTGTTTTGTTGGCCTATTAGTTTAGTTGGTTAGAGTGTCGTGTTAATAATGCGAAGGTTGTTTGAGACCTCAGATCTGCATGGACCAAATTAAAGTTTTGCTCATCCAAAAAGGAAAACAACGAAATTAGAATAGGGAGATTATCCTATGGAGAACTAAATTGAATTTTCCATTCGTACTTTTTTTTTGTTGACTCAAATGTATATAGTGGCCCATTAGCTCAGTTGGTTAGAGCGTCGTGCTAATAACGCGAAGGTCGCAGGTTCGAGACCTGCATGGGCCAAATTAAAGTTTTATTCATCCAAAGAGAAAAATATCAAAGTTAGTGATTTTATGGAGTGAGTTAATGATGTTTTTGGTAATGGGTCACAAAACTGATTTAGGGCCTTTTTGGTTACATGAATCTGGAATCATTAATGGGAAATTTATATCCGTTTCATTGGTGTGATTGGGTTCATGAAATCTAGAGTTTGCTTCATTCATCCAAAGAGAAAAACATCAAAGTTAGTGGTTTTATGGAGTGAGTTAATGATGCTTTTGGTAATGGGTCACGAAACTTATTTAGGACCTTTTTGGTTACATGAATTTGGAGATTCATGTTTTTTTCGGTTTGAAAATGTTGCAAAACTGCATGATTGGGTTCATGAAATCTAGAGTTTGCTTCATTCATCCAAAGAGAAAAACATCAAAGTTAGTGGTTTTATGGAGTGAGTTAATGATGCTTTTGGTAATGGGTCACGAAACTTATTTAGGACCTTTTGGTTACATGAATTTGGAGATTCATGTTTTTTTCGGTTTGAAAATGTTGCAAAACTGCATGATTGGGTTCATGAAATCTAGAGTTTGCTTCATTCATCCAAAGAGAAAAACATCAAAGTTAGTGGTTTTATGGAGTGAGTTAATGATGCTTTTGAAAATGGGTCACAAAACTTATTTAGGACCTTTTTGGTTACATGAATTTGGAGATTCACGTTTTTTTCGGTTTGAAAATGTTGCAAAACTGCAAAACCTCGACGCCTGAGAGATTCGAACTCTCGCGGGGAAACCCCATGTACTTAGCAGGCACACGCCTTAACCACTCGGCCAAAGCGTCTTTATATTTGTTGGAGCGAATTAATTTACTCAAAACAAAAGAATTATAATGGTATATATCAACCACAAAAAATGGTGGGACATTCCACCATGTTCTATAAAGGAATAGATGATGAACTCCCTTAGCTAAGAAATCAACAAAAACATTTTTCAATTTATTAACAAAATGAAAAAATACAAATACAAAGTCTACTAAATCTTTAAAATATCATAAACTAAGTTGATGTACATTCAATCCAAAGAAGATGTAGCAACTTGAAGAGCTAGAATCGCAGGTAAACAATCCAAATTAACTTGAAGATTATCAACCCCCAACAATCTAGCAAAAAGTACTCCATCTCTGATAGCGAGAAGTTCCAAAAAAGAAGCGGATTCACCCCTCCCCTCCTTGCATTGAGCTGAGATGAAATTGCCCAAGTAATCCTACAAAATAAACCACAAATCAATTTACCTAAGACAAAAAATTATAATATCATTCCTTGCATTTTTTGAGATCATTTGTCGAGCCTTGTACATTGTGAGCGTTCACTATTAATCATTTACTATTAAAAACATGTTAATTGATGATCTGATATCTTTCTTTTTTTTTTTTTGGTTGCCAACCCCGGTTTCCAAGGCTTTGACCTGACTAATCCGGTGTTCGACCCGGGTCACACACCTGGCTATAGAACTCAAAGCAATACAAATTTATCTCTTGATTTTCTTTCAACAACCACTTTACTTGATATAAAAATAATCACTAGTAGATTTGTTGTTCCTATTTCTGAGCAACAAGATGTATCATAATTATCCTTCTCGAATTGAAGGATGTATGGTTTAGAAAAGAGCATACTTTGAAATACTATTAAAGTATCTTATTAGTCTTGTGAAGGCAGACTAATACTCTCTACTGGGATTATTAATGAATCAACTCAGCATGTCTACTGTATAGGCTATGTCTGGCTTAATGTATTTTATTGTATACAAGAGACTACCAATTAGTTTAGAATAATCTAAGTGAATCACACCTTTATTGTCACGAGATACAAGCTTTTGTTATAATCATATGGTGTTTCTATCGATTTGCATCCACCTCATCATCTAGAAAGTAGTTTTTCAATATGGTTAAATTGGCTAAGGGTAATTCATTGCCCAAAAAACTTACTTTCATGCCAAGAATAGTGTCTACAATATCAAGATCCGTCATGTCAAATTCTTTAGTGAATGTTTTTTTTTATGTCATTCACTATAGAATGATCAAAACCAATAATCAGCATGTTGTCTACATATAAGCAAAAAATTATAATCATATTCGACACAAACTTATAGTAAAGTCACTTATCAAAGTTACTAATTTGAAACCCTAAGCTCTTTACTATTTTGTCATATTTTGATGCCATAATTTAGGTGTTTATTTAAGATTATAAAAAACCTAGCTTAGTTTATAGTTTTTATGTTCAAATCTTTTATGACATACCCTTTAACTTTGTTTATGTAGATTATATAATTAGTATACTCTTTATCTATATCATTCACTATATCGGAATCCACAATATTTAAAACCAATATGAATCACTTGATATGAAACAAAAACTTATATACATATCTTTTTTTATTTTTAATACTAAGAATCAACGATACAAAATTCATAAGACTGAATCAAAAACACATTAGTCTTCTAAAGAACAAATTCAAACTCTTTCATCCAAATTTTGTTTTATCTTTCTTGCATTGATTTTAGACCAAGTGAAGGTCTCCAATTTGGTCACAATAAAACACATTTACAAACTTTAATTCAAATTGTGTCTTTTTTTTTTTCAATTCTTTTTTTCTTCTTCAGGTATTAAACTTAGATCCATTAAAAATCTGCAGTTTGACCATATCAATTAGAACGGCATCTATTATAATTTTATACACAATTAATTAAGGAGGAATTTAATTAACTAATGTTCAGTCAAATAAATATCAAACCTGAAGATAACTAAACTGTGCAATTCACTCTAACCAATTCGTTGTAACCAATTTATTTTCTAATCAAATTTACTCTAATTTAAGCAGCAAGCGATTTGAAAATGGTAAACAACTCTTCACTACGTATGTCAACTTCACTTGCATATATATCTCTACATTTGCTCACCCTATGCAAGTGTGTGTTTGTGAGTTCTAACTACAACCAAGAGAACGATGGAGCACAAATGGATGTATGAACAATTCAAAGGTTAGACAACACGAGGCGTTCACCGGTTCCGTCGAAATCAATATTGATTTGATCCAAGATACCCAATTCCTTGTCTTGATTTGTGCTTAAACCCTAAACCCTAACAATCTTAAAGCATTACACCCTGAGTATCTAGTTTAGAATACCTAGACCGTTGCTTCCAGCTAGTATTAATAGAACAACACTAGGTTCTACGATAAATTAGACTCTCCCATGAAGGCCCATTTCACCGTTGGATCGTAACTAATCCGATGGCATATATTAGAACATATGTTGGGTATAATCAATACCTCAACCATATTTGAGTATGACTAAAATACCTCAATAGTTTCTTCCTACATCATGAGAGATAATTAGCTATGCAACCTTTGCTTGGCCTATTTTATATAGACTGCACGCAAGCCTTCATGTTTGCATCTCTCAACTACCTTCAGCCATTTTGAACAAACACAGATTCACCTTTTTTTTTTTTTTTTTTAAAATTTTTTTAACGTTATTGCAACTTAATCTTTTGACTTTTAACCTTTCCTTTAGAAATTTTGAAGGTGGGCTCATTATGTGCTAGTTTAGGTCGGGGGTAAGAAGGAGTAAGATTCCAAGTAGAAGCTTATCACTCTTAGAGGAGGAGAAGAAAACACTCGCAGTAGAGAAGAGACACGTCAAGATAATAGAACAAAGAAAAAACTACTATAATTTTGATAAAGTAGCGTGGTCATTTGTTTGACATTTCGTAACAACTCTCTCCATTATATATAATTAAGTTTTCAGTTTGTTGACCAAAAAAAAGAGGCTTGGAGAAGTGTTCTTGTTCAAATGTTTGATTTGATGCCTCAATTGTGAAGTCAAAATGGTTGAAGCTCTAGCATCTCTAACTACCGCCAAGCCTGGTAACCATCTTTCCATTTTAGCACCTCTATCTTGCTAGAAATATAGTGTTGCTCGTTGTTGTTTTTGAGTTCGATTTTCTCAAGGGTTTTGCTTGGTGTGTAAGAATGAACTAGTGAACCATTGTGAGATATATGTAGTATGCCATGTATATAATCTCGTCTCTGATTTGGCAAATCCATTCAAGATTCATCTCCAAGAGCACAAGCCTGTGGTCTTCATATGTCACCTACGTAGTGAACTCCATTCCAATTGGAAAAGTATATTGATTACAGGTTATCTCTAATTTATTGACCTATTCTATATTGTTTTGTTGGCCTATTAGTTTAGTTGGTTAGAGTGTTGTGTTAATAGCGCAAAGGTTGTTTGAGACCTAAGACCTGCATGGGCCAAATTAAAGTTTTGCTCATCCAAAAAGGAAAACAACGAAATTAGAATATGGAGATTATCCTATGGAGAACTAAATTGATTTTCCATTCGTACTTCTTTTTTTTTGTTGGTTAAAAAGAAGAGTTCATTTTGACCTAAATGTATATAGTGGCCCATTAGCTCAGTTGGTTAGAGCGTCGTGCTAATAACGCGAAGGTCGCAGGTTCGAGACCTACATGGGCCAAATTGAAGTTTTATTCATCCAAAGAGAAAAACCTCAAAATCAATGATTTTACGGAGTGAGTTAATGATGTTTTTGGTAATGGGTCACAAAATTGATTTAGGGCCTTTTTGGTTACATGAATCTGGAATCATTAATGGGAAATTTATATCCGTACGGAGTGAGTTAATGATGTTTTTGGTAATGGGTCACAAAATTGATTTAGGGCCTTTTTGGTTACATGAATCTGGAATCATTAATGGGAAATTTATATCCGTTTCATTGGTGTGATTGGGTTCATGAAATCTAGAGTTTGCTTCATTCATCCAAAGAAAAAAAACATCAAAGTTAGTGGTTTTATGGAGTGAGTTTATGATGCTTTTGGTAATGGGTCACAAAACTGATTTAGGACCTTTTTGGTTACATGAATTTGAGAAATTTATAGCTATTTGGTTACATGAATCTGGAATCATTAATGGGAAATTTATATCCGTTTCATGGTGGATTGGGCACGTCAGAGTTTGCTTCATTCATCCAAAGAAAAAACATCAAAGTTGTGGTTTTGGAGTGGTTTATGATGCTTTTGGTAATGGGTCACAAAACTGATTTAGGACCTTTTTGGTTACATGAATTTGAGAAATTTATAGCTATTTGGTTGCTATGAATAGTTGGATTCATGAAATCTAGAGTTTCACGTTTTTTTCTGTTTGAAAACGTTGCAAAACTGCAAAACCTCGACGCCTGAGAGATTCGAACTCTCGCGGGGAAACCCCATGTACTTAGCAGGCACACGCCTTAACCACTCGGCCAAAGCGTCTTTATATTTGTTGAAGCGAATTAATTTACTCAAAACAAAAGAATTATAATGGTATATATCAACCACAAAAAATGGTGGGACAGTCCGCCATGTTCTATAAAGGAATAGATGATGAACTCCCTTAGCTAAGAAATCAACAAAAACATTTTTCGATTTATTAACAAAATGAAAAAATACAAATACAAAGTCTACTAAATCTTTAAAATATCATAAACTAAGTTGATGTACATTAAATCCAAAGAAGATGTAGCAACTTGAAGAGCTAGAATCGCAGGTAAACAATCCAAATTAACTTGAAGATTATCAACCCCCAACAATCTAGTAAAAAGTACTCCATCTCTGATAGTGAGAGGTTCCAAAAAAGAAGCGGATTCACCCCTCCCCTCCTTGCATTGAGCTGAGATGAAATTGCCCAAGTAATCCTACAAAATAAACCACAAATCAATTTACCTAAGACAAAAAAATTATAATATTATTCCTTGCATTTTTTGAGATCATTTGTCGAGCCTTGTACATTGTGCGCTTTCGCTATTGATCATTTACTATTAAAAACATGTTAATTGATGATGTGATATCTTTCTATTTTTAAAAATTATAAAAGTAACCCTGAATACATAGTAGTTTGTATTGATTTAACATTTAGTTAATAAATTACCACCCTTGATAAATGATTGATAAATTACCTCATGTATTATTTTTTATTCACTCTCAACCTTACTCCTCCTGAGGCTGAAGAATATAATTCTGATTCCATACAGGATAGAACTCAAAGCAATACAAATTTATCTCTTGATTTTCTTTCAACAACCACTTTACTTGATATAAAAATAATCGCTAGTAGATATGTTGTTCCTATTTTTGAGCAACAAGATGCATCATAATTATCCTTCTCGAATTGAAGGATGTATGGTTTAGAAAAGAGCATACTTTGAAATACTTTTAAAGTATCTTATTAGTCTTGTGAAGGTAGACTAATACTCTCTTCTTTTTTTTTTTTTTTTTGATACATAAACGCGGTTAAAAAACCCAAATCAATTTAAAGAGAGCTGGTCAAACGATCCACATGAAGGAACTCCTCTATATCTTGAGGGAGTTCTTGAAAGAAATGCGTAGGAGACTCCAATGTTGTTGTTCTCTTCGCCATCCAATCGGCAACCATATTTGCTTCTCTATTAGTATGAGTAATGATGATATTTCCATGCAAATCTACCAACTCTCGAATCGCCACAATAATCCTTGTCATCCTTCTTTGATGTTGAGCACTCAGTTTCAAACAATCGATTGCTTGTGAAGAGTCAAACTCCATGTAAACAAGTAGCATATTTCTTTCTATTGCATAGCATATGCCTACACAAATAGCATGGAGCTCAGTTTCAAGAACATTTGTCTTGGGGATTTTATGCACAAAACCTCCCAAGTACACCCCTTCTGAGCTGCGAAAAACCTCTCCAATTTTATTGAAATCTTCTTTACCAACTGCAGCCAAGGCAGACTAATACTCTCTACTGGGATTATTAATGAATCAACTCAGCATGTCTACTGTATAGGCTATGTCTGGCTTAATATAACTTATAGTATACAAGAGACTACCAATTAGTCTAGAATAATCTAAGTGAATCATAACTTTATTGTCACAAGATACAAGCTTTTGTTATAATCATATGGTATCTCTATCGATTTGCATCCACCTCATCATCTAGAAAGTAGTTTTTCAATATAGTTAAATTAGCTACGGCCCATTTCACCGTTGGATCGTAACCAATCCTATGGCATATATTAGATCATATGTTGGGTATAATCAATACCTCAACCATATTTGAGTATGACTAAAATACCTCAACAGTTTCTTCCTACATCGTGAGAGATGATTAGCTATGCAGCATTTGCTTGGCCTATTTTATACGACTGCGCACACAAGCCTTCATGTTTGTATCTCTCAACTACCTTCAGCCATTTTGAACAAACACAGATTCACAATTTTATTTTTTTTTAACGTTATTGCAACTTAATCTTTTGACTTTTAACCTTTCCTTTAGAAATTTTGAAGGTGGGCTCATTATGTGCTAGTTTAGGTCAGGGGGTAAGAAGGAGTAAGGTTCCAAGTAGAAGCTTATCACTCTTAGAGGAGGAGAAGAGAACACTCGCAGTAGAGAAGAGACACGTCGAGATAATAGAACAAAGAAAAAACTACTATAATTTTGATAAAGTAGCGTGGTCATTTGTTTGACATTTCGTAACAACTCTCTCCATTATATATAATTAAGTTTTCAGTTTGTTGACCAAAAAAAGAGAGGCTTGGAGAAGTGTTCTTGTTCAAATGTTTGATTTGATGCCTCAATTGTGAAGTCAAAATGGTTGAAGCTCTTGCATCTCTAACTACCGCCAAGCCTGGTAACCATCTTTCCATTTTAGCACCTCTATCTTGCTAGAAGTATAGTGTTGCTCGTTGTTGTTATTGAGTTTGATTTTCTCAAGGGTTTTGCTTGGTATGTAAGAATGAACTAGTGAACCATTGTGAGATATATGTAGTATGCCATGTATATAATCTCGTCTCTGATTTGGCAAATCCATTCGAGATTCATCTCCAAGAGCACGAGCCTGTGGTCTTCACATGTCACCTACGTAGTGAACTCCATTCCAACTTGGAAAAGTATATTGATTACAGGTTATCTCTGATTTATTGACCTATTCTATATTGTTTTGTTGGCCTATTAGTTTAGTTGGTTAGAGTGTCGTGTTAATAACGCGAAGGTTGTTTGAGACCTCAAAGTTGCATGGGCCAAATTAAACTTTTGTTCATCCAAAAAGGAAAACAACGAAATTAGAATATGGAGATTATCCTATGGAGAACTAAATTGAATTTTCCATTCGTACTTTTTTTTTTTGTTGGTTAAAAAGAAGAGTTCATTTTGACCTAAATGTGTATAGTGGCCCATTAGCTCAGTTGGTTAGAGCGTCGTGCTAATAACGCGAAGGTCGCAGGTTCGAGACCTGCATGGGCCAAATTGAATTTTTATTCATCCAAAGAGAAAAACATCAAAGTTAGTGATTTTATGGAGTGAGTTAATGATGTTTTTGGTAATGGGTCACAAAACTGATTTAGGGCCTTTTTGGTTACATGAATCTGGAATCATTAATGGGAAATTTATATCCGTTTCATTTGGTGTGATTGGGTTCATGAAATCTAGAGTTTGCTTCATTCATCCAAAGAGAAAAACGTCAAAGTTAGTGGTTTTAGAGCCTGTTTGGTTACGTAAGTCTCAAGATTTCAAGTATCTAGATTCTTGCCCTATTCTCTATATTGTTAATTTTCAAGTTAATTGCACCTTTGTTTCTATCTAATACAAACTTATACTATATTTGGACTAGTTGGGTTATTGACATGTATTTAAATGCCAAAGCAAGATTTTTTGTTTTTTTTGTTTTTAGTAAGATGTAGACTTACAGAGTTCAACTCTTGCTATGGTATATATGGCCATATAGGAACTCCTTTTATAGTTTTATTAAGGAAATCCACACTTTGATTTCTCTATTTATATAACATATGAACCCCACCGGCCCCACTAAATAAATCCACTTTTTTGTCCTCTTATTGGTTGGTAAGATTTCCCAATCTATATTTGCAAAATCTGACTTTTCTTTATATATATATATATATATATATCATCTGTTGATCAATGTTTGAGTGAACCATCAATCCTCCAATATTGATGGGTTCAGACAGTGGAAGTAAATTAAAGATTCAAACTATCTCAACAGACATCAGGAAAGTCTAACTTAGAGACACAAATTTGATCACATCCGACAAATTGATTGCTCAAAATTAAAATATAAACCGGAGGTCCAATGTGAACCCAACTAATTTCATATGAAGTACGCCAAACGCGATCAGACAGTCGTCATTTGAGCCTTGCATTTGCCCTTTCGGCCCTATTGATTATTTTTTTTTTAAATAAAAATTAAAAAAATAAAAATATATATATTATCTTAAATATGTGACTTTAGGAAAACATCATAAATACGTACATGATAACACCTATCTCTTTTGGAAAGAAAGTGTAATTATGAAAAAAGATTTTGGGACCATTATTAACAGTGTCGAGTAGCGACTTCGAAGACTGACTTTTTTAAGTCATGGAGGTTGTGTGTGACCAACCAGGGTAGGAGCTAAGAAGATTACCCTTAGAAAAAGGTAAAAAGTATGGTAGGAAAGTAGGGCCAATCGGTAGGGGACCGAAAGACTAGCACATAGTAGTTCCTAGGAAGATTACCCTTAGAAAAAGATAAAAAGTACGGTAGAAAAGTAGGGCCAATCGGTAGGGGACCAAAAGACTAGCACATAGTAGGGGACCAAAAATATGCACCATCATATAAGCTTTTGCTTTTTGGTAGACACCATATAAGCTTTGTTGAGGTTATGCTTCAGCTAGCTAGCCCACCTCTGCCGCGTATGTTTTTTTTTTTTTGGTAAAGGCAATGTTGGTTTTCTTATGTCCCTAGATCTGCCAACATAAGTGCATATATTCTAGTCAAGAAGGTTCTGTCCATTTAACAAAAGATAGACTGCCTTATTTCCAATATGTGGCTTCGGAATTCTTGTATATCTAGGCTCTGACTTCTTATTACTGTGGTCGTACTTCTAACACAGTAGTAGTAGCATTTTATGTAAAGGTACTAAAACCAAAGAGGTCTTTATTCTTATGTATCTTTGCCCTCCCTCGATCTATGGGGCCCCGGTAATTGAATTTGGCTGACAATGATGACCCAAAAAAAAAAGAGAACGAAAGCCTATTTACCCTTTTAAAAAAAGAAAGAAATAGTAGATATCATATAAGACTAATTAGCAAGCTAGGTTGCCTAGACTAGCTTCCGTGCACATTGACTACATTCTCAGGATGTTATTTTTAATTTGAATATAAAACAAGGCTTTGCCTCTAGCATCGAGGAAAATTTTATTTTTGGGGGTGTGTGGTAAAAAACTCATTCATTGAGGCTGCAAAGCTAGGAAAACAGAATAAGAAAGAAACTGCAACCAAGGAGAAGAAATGGGTTATGAAGTAAAAATTACCACCGACTAGTCCCTCCATGCTAGGTGATCAGTGATAACATTGATCTGCCTACAAATTTGAGTGACCATACTGATGCGTCTCAGTTATGTCGTTGTTGTATCCAACTAAACCACCTCTTGTTATGAAGACGATGAGTCCTGCAAGAAAGGTTAAATGCCGGCCGGCTAGAATACTAGGCAACCGCCTCCGATGGCTTAGTCAGATAGTAAACAGAATAAGATCCCGTACAAGAATTACACAAGATTATGTTCAGAATGTATTGGATGCCTACCGGAGGGGAGTGTCTTGGTATTTATACTGTAAGTATTACCTTTTATGTATTTGGTAAGTTTACCCGACGTAGGCTGTTGTTTCTCCTGAGATTATGCCTCCATGTCGTTGGTCCCACTCGATCGATTATTGAGTTGACCTTCTCGATTGAGAATGGTTGCCATACAAGTCAAACATACGTTATGCTTTGGTCAAGTTAGTTGGCTCTTATCCCGACTAGGTGGTATGCTGAGCGCCAACCGGGTCAGACCCGGCCGGGTAGGAGACTTCTGTATCACATACATTTCTCGAATTTCAGCCCCATAATGGGGATAAGACCATGAGGGGACACGGTTTTTGAACTTTAGAAACTTAAAAGCAAATATATTAAAATCAACATCCAACAAAAACATAGACCAAAACAGTAACTTAGACCACGAAATAAACCGGTTTAACTGCTGTCTCCAACCGACCATGGTCGGAAGTTTGAAAGCTGAAAAGTAGTCAACATTTTTTGGAACTTGACGTGATGACGTGTCTCTGTTGTTCATCTACTTATTAAAACCCTAAGCTGAGTCACGGCCCCCGTGTTCCCACCCTCCGTCCCTTCCCCTGGTTGCACTCAAACTGCTATTCTGTGTTTGGATGGTCACTCACTCCATTTACTTTTCTCATCTTAAAAATCAATTTTTAAAATCCACCTTCGAAGTTTTGTCGATTTCTTACTCATTTTTCGGCTTGTTTCCTTTATAATTATTTAACACGAAAGTCAATTCTTAAATCAACATTTCCATTTTCCAACCCAAAAGTCAAAACATATCTCACCAATGAGAATATTAGATGTGATCAGCTCCGTTATTGTCTAAAATGTCATTGACCATATTGAGATCAGGTCAGCTCAAATTGGATTTAATTAGATGTGAACATCTCGCATGAAACAATCAAAGGAAACAAGTCAGAGACATGTTCATGGCAAGAAAGAAAAAGAAGCAATAAACAATGTCAACCTATGCACATAACTTAGGTAAAGAAGCAATAAGGTAGCTTCTATTGCTTTTCTCAATAATTTCCCAATGGAAAATATATTTGTCTGTTTGGCTTTTACACTAGAAGTCTCGATTATATGACCAATTGTTCAACAATTTAATATAGTTTTTGATGTATTGACCTCAAGTTATATTGTGATCCGTTGACCATTGTGTTAGGGTTCATTTCTTTTGATATCACATATACTAATGATGAAAATAAATTTTGATATGGATTGATATGATCTTAAGTTATTTTGCCTTGCAAACTAGTTTATGGAGTCCAAAAAGCCGCTTCATAGTATAAAGTCAAGAGTTTGAATTTCTTTACGACTAATGACAAAGCCCTGTCATATATATAATAACTATCACTCTCCTTATACACAAAGTTACCCCCCTCCCCCGCGGAGTGTAGTTGAAGTGTATGTAAGCTGAACCGAATGAACCTCAATTCTTGAAAATATATCTCAAAAATTATAATAACATTTGAACGCTCTACCTGCATAAAGAGAAAAAATTTCAAAGACATAATTAAATTCTTGATGCTTATCCAATTTCAAACCAAGATTTTCTTCCTTTTAGCAAATTAATGGAAATGACATGAATTGTCAACCCTTAATTTTACATGTGGTTGACTTGTTATTTTCTTGTTTTTTATAATTTATATTTAGGTTAATATAGAGACAAGAAAATGGCATTGAATTGGCTTTTAGGATTTGAAAACTAGTTTGGAGAATTAATCAAAAAAACATTTATCAACCGCAGTTGCTTCTGTTGATTTGCAATGAAATGTTATTTGAAACTTCTATTCAATTATTATGCATTCAAGACTGATTCATTTCACTCGCTTGAGCCTTGAATTGGATTATTAGATATAGAACATTTCAGACACCATTTTGGTTTGACATAAATTGGATGATGAAAATGTCTAACCCTTTTAATTAATTTGAATAATGAAAAAAACTAAGTAGAGAAGAAGAAAAAAAAAATTCAACTTTGATTAAAAACTTTGACCTTAGACTTTTGATCTCTTCTACGAAGATTTTTGACTGATAACATTTAACATTAATTATCCAAAATTTCAAAAATTTTAAGGTTAATTGAGGTAAATATCCTTATGGTAATTTCCATCATGAGTCATGATCACCTAAGCCCACATCATCTATTCTTGTATTTGAATTAATTCTTTTTTTATCATGGACAGCCTTCTATTAATAGAATACAAATTAATCAATACCTGAATTGTTTCATTCTATAAAGAATATATATTTTTATTATCCATAAAAAATAAAATAAAAATCCTAGTTTAGGGTCTTAATCTAGTGTTTGGAAAGAATCTCAATTCCTTGGCTATATCAAACCACAATCCACATCACCTCTTACGTCAAATTCACAAAAAGCAAAGAGAATAGTCTAGTAGCACTTGAGCAACACAAAAAGAAGTGGGACACAATCGTGAAGCCTTCGTCGTCATCACTTGCAGTTGCATCCAGACACCTGGTTGGAAAGGGTGAAAAGGAAAGAAATAGGAAAGAAGCGTAGAAAGAAACCATGGGAAAAAGATTAAAAAAGAAAAAAATGTAATGCACGAGTGAGACCGAAATGCCTTCGAAGTTGAACAAGTTCAACTCGTTTCTTAAAGTCAAAATCCGACATTCTTGAACCCTCTTCATCTATAAATACCCCAGTTCTCCTCCCTCTGAGTACAATTAATCAATCCTCAATCTGCTCATAGAAAGGAAACAGAAACAGAAACAGATAGAGAGAGAGAGAAAGAGAGAGAGAGAGAGAGAGAGGGGTAGGAGAAATGGGTTTTCTTCAGTTTCTGCAAGTTCTGGGATTAGCCATGGCAGCCCTTGTCATGTTCGTATGTTGGGTTTCACCAATCCAAGCATATAAACGGCTCAGGAAGAATGGTTTTCGAGGTCCAAAACCGAATTTCCCTTTGGGAAACATTGAAGATATGAGAAGAAAGGAGGAGGAGAAAGATTCTCTTGAATCTGTAAATGAAACCCATAACATCCATTCAACTGTCTTTCCTTACTTTGCCCGGTGGAGGAAGACATATGGTAATTAGTACTTAAGCTTCAATCATGTTGAGTTAATGGATATGGATTACCTCTGTGTATATATAGCTAACTTGAAAAGGGTTTCAATCTTTCTTGTTTGTTTCAGGAAAAGTATTTGTGTATTGGCTTGGAACAGAGCCTTTTCTGTATGTTGCAGATCCTGAGTTCCTGAAGCAAATGTCATCAGAAGTAAAAGCCAAGAGCTGGGGAAAGCCCAATGTGTTCAAATATGACAGAAAACCTATGTTTGGGAAAGGATTGGTCATGGTGGAAGGGGAGGAATGGGTTCATCATCGTCATCTCATTGCAAATGCATTCTCACCAACCAACCTCAAGGTCTCATTTTCTTCTTCTTCTTCTTCTTCTTCTCCCTCTCTCATTTTCATGGCAGGTCATAGTATAGTTTCATGCAGTCAAACTCTTCTCATTTACGTATACGTCATAGCTTGCATGAACATGATTTATTGATTCCATCTTCTCTTTCACCAATTGACCAAAAAGATTTCCTTCTCGTTGTGCTTTTATAAACCCTTTAGATTTCATTTAACTGTTCAAACGTTCAATTTAGTAAAGCGACCGCTTTGATGGTTTTAAATGGGTTCAGGTTGTTGATCGATTTCCTTATCGAGAGCCATTGCTCTCTCTCTCTCTCTAGACTAAATGATCAGTCGGTGCTGTGAAACCGTTATCCTTTCCTCTCTTGTTAAGGACTTTTTTTGGTTGGTGGGAAGTTGCGAAATTGCTTCGGAGCTGTAGAGAATAAGATCTTGATCGTACATTTTCGAAAAGTGTATATACTTTTACTCTTTTGAGAAACAGATGGTCAAGATCGAATTCTCCAGTCAAATCTTGATTGACTGTTCACGGCACTAAAGTCAAGCCCAAGAGGTTGGGTTCCAAAAATTGAGTGACTAGGCCCACATGTTGTGGAAATCTTAAGGCAAGATTAGCCTTTTCCTCAAATAATTCAAACTTCTTAACAATTTTTGATTAGCTTTTGCAAAGAAAAATATTGGGTGAGAAAATTTGCTACCTTTCTTTGACTTTCCTTCGGAATTCTTTGATTTTGAAGAAGCCAGGAAATGGAACAAAGGAGACAAGTAAACATTCTCACATTTAAAAACCCTAAAAAACTCTTCATTTTATTCTCACCTTATACACTTCCAGCCCATCAAACGACACCATTAATTCAATTAGTCTATTTTAGTGTTATCAGTCAATACTTTAATCCAGTTCGACTATGGTGGGCCCATGCACGATCCACTCCGACCCAGCTCCACTACACAATCATTCTCAACTGTTGATTCTATTTACTAAACCATCATTTAGTTTCCATTATCACTCAAAATTGTCCAATTAGCGGTATGCAACAATGAAAAATATTTATTAAAAAAATATAATTAAAATGTCTCAGCAGAAGCGTGGTGAGTCCATAACTCACATGTCCCAGATCGAAATCTGACTCTGATAGCATAGAAAAATGCTTTCACCACTTTTTATTCGTATTGAATTCAATGATTTTGTCATTTTTCTTTTTTTTTTTTATCTTTCTTTCTTTCCTTGCACTTGATTGCACCATAAACTTGACTTTATTTACTTTTGTTGATCCCTTAGGCACTAGCAAGCTCAATGGTGGAGTCTGCCAATCATATGCTAGACCGGTGGGATACCCTCATTGCCTCTGGTGAGCCCACAATCGATGTTGAGCGAGAAGTCATAAGTACAGCTGCTGAGATCATTGCAAAGACAGCCTTTGGTATCAACGACGACAATGGGCGTAAAGTGTTTGAGAAATTAAGAGCCATGCAAGTGTCACTCTTCAAGTCTAATCGCTTGGTTGGTGTTCCTTTCAGCAAGCTCATGTACACTAAAAACACCTTGAAATCGAGAAAACTAGGAAAGGAAATCGATAGTCTACTCTTATTGATCATAGATTCCAGGAAGAGAAGACTAAGCAGAGTTGCAGATGATGATCATGATCACCCACAACAACAAGATCTGCTTGGGCTTTTACTTGCTGATCAATCGTCAGAGAACAATAACCAAACACTTGATGGGCAAAAGGGAATTGATAAGAAGAAGGAGAAGCTTACAGAGAGAGAGCTCGTGGACGAGTTGAAGACATTCTTCTTCGGTGGTCATGAGACGACGGCTTTGGCCATCACATGGACGTTGCTGCTCTTGGCCTTGCATCCTGAGTGGCAAGATCATCTGAGGGAAGAGATCAAAGAAGTTGCCGGAGATGGCCCCCTTGATCCTACCACGCTTGCTCGACTCAAGAAGGTATAATTTCTAACCGGGCTCTGAAATATGGGCACTAGATTGCATCAATCTAATGTGTGAGTGCGAATCACTTCTATAAGTGCTCGCCGCTCTCAAAAAAAATTTTTCCATACATATTGTGTGGGGTCCACAACTGATAAAATAATTCAGAATAGATCCCACATGATATGTAAGGTAAAAAAAATCAGTACGGACTTTGTCTCAGCTCAATTCGTTCCATCAGCTTCATAGTTGTTAGCGTGTTGACCAGCACGTGGTTTTTCAATTTGATGTGTTATGGGTAGTTTAGTAAATATACTCTTCTTCTTTTTTTTTTTTTTTTTTTTTTTCTTTTTTCCTTCATCTGATGGGCAATTTCCTGTGTGACAGATGGGATGGGTGATGAATGAGGTGTTACGTTTGTATCCATCAGCACCGAACGCTCAAAGACAAGCAAGAGAAGACATCCGGGTCGGGCGAATGGTTATTCCCAAGGGAACAAATATTTGGATAGATACTGTAGGAATGCATCATGATAGGAGTATTTGGGGTAAAGATGTGAACGAGTTCAGACCCGATAGGTTCAAGGAAGATCCGAATGGGGGCAGCAACCACAAGATGGGGTATATGCCTTTCGGGTTTGGAGGTAGAATGTGTGTGGGTAAGAACTTGACCCATATGGAATACAAGATTGTGTTGACCCTTATGTTGCGTAGGTTTTCTTTCTCCCTTTCTCCAAGCTATTGTCATTCTCCCACCATTATGCTCTCTCTGAGGCCTAACCATGGCTTGCCAATTGTGCTTCGAGCCCTTTAGAAAGCCCTTATCAAATTTTTTCTTGTAAAATTGTTACATTGAAGAATTCAAATTTGTTTTGTCTCCACCACGAATTGATATTCTAAGAGTTTATACATTCCATCAGATGAAAACCCTAAGATTAGAAGAAAAGCAATTAAAAACGTATACATTGACCTATTAGCTTAGTTGGTTAGAGCATCATGCTAATCACGCATAGGTCATATGTTCCAAACCTTCATGGGCTAATTTAATATTTAATTCATCTAAAAGGAAAACATTAAAGTCAAACTACATTGGCAGGAGTTGTAAACGATAAAACACCGATTGCATTTCAAATCCCAAAGTATATATTAACAATAGAGTAAATTGCATGGTGTTCTAAAATGGAGTCCTTAAAGCACTGATATCTCACTTTATGTTTAAAAAGCACAAAGACCCCAAAACTGGATTTTCATTAAATATATTTGTCAAAATTATCACTGAAGAAAACAGTTAAATCACTGTTTTATTTTCAAAAATATCCCTATAATAAACAGTGTCCGAAAGATTTTCAATAACAAAATCGACAAATATATCCAATGAAAATCCAATTTTGGGATCTTTATACTTTTTATGCATAAAGTGGGGTGTCAGTTCTTTAGACCTCCATTTTGGGGTGCTAGTGCAATTTGCTCTTGACAATATTAGCTTTGACCTGCCTGAGTCAAATTAAAGTTTTACTCATCTAAAAATAAAAATATCAAAGTTATAATAGAGAGATTATTCTATGGATAATCAAATTATAATTTAATTTGTGTTCTTTTTGCTGAAAATAAAATTCGATCGATAAATACATATTGGCCTATTAGCTCAAGTTGGTTAAAGCGTTGTGCTAATAACACGATAACCAAATTAAAGTTTTGTTAATCCAAAAGAAAAACATCGAAGTTCAAGCAGAGAGATTATTGGAAAATCAAATTATTTTTCCATTCGACCTCTTTTCATTAAAAAATTACATTTTGTTTTTTCGGCCTATTAAAGTAGAGAGATTATTCCATGGATAATCTAATTATTTTTTCATTCATGCTCTTTTCATTAAAAAATAAATAAATAAATTTTGTTTTGTTGGGTTATTAGTTTAGTTGGTTAGAGTGTGGTGTTAATAACGCGAAGCTCGTTTGAGACGTCAGACCTACATGGGCCAAATTAAAGTTTTGTTCATCCAAAAAGGAAAACAACCAAATTAGAATATAGAGATTATCTTATGGAGAATTAAATTGTTTTTTTCATTCATACTTTTTTTTATATATAAATTAGTTCATTTTGACTTAAATATATATGGTGGCCCATTAGCTCAGTTGGTTAGAGCGTCGTGCTAATAACGCGAAGGTCGCAGGTTCGAGACCTGCATGGGCCAAATTAAAATTTTTAATCATCCAAAGGAAAAAAAAAAAACATCAAAGTTAGTGATTTTAAAGCCTGTTTGGTTATGTGAATCTGTAGAATTATGACTCCATAGAAACTTTTTATAAATTATAACTCCATAGATTTGAGTGAGTTAATGATGTTTTATAAATTCATAATTAAAGAAAATTGTTACATTGAAGAATTCAAATTTGTTTTTCCTTCACAATGACTTGATATTTTTTGTCAATGGTGGATTAATAGAGCAGTTAAAAGGCCACCCTCCCACAAGGAGTTCTTGGGTTTGCACCCATCGGGTGGCACATATATTAGTAATATTCCCCCCATATACAAACTCTTTGGCTTCACCCAAAAAAAAAAATAATAATAATAACAAAAATCTAACAGTTTATATATTCTATTAGATAAAAACCCTAAGATAAGAAGAAAAGTAATTATAAAAGTATATATTGACCTATTAGCTTAGTTGGTTAGAGCATCATGCTAATAACGCAAAAGTTGTAGATTCCAAACCTGCATGGGCCAAAATAAAACATTAAAGTCAAATTGCATTGGCACGAGTTGGTTAGAGGGTCGTGTGCTAATAATGCGAAGGTCGTAGGGCAGAGACTTGCATGAGCCAAATTAAAGTTTTATTCATCTAAAAATAAAAACATCAAAGTTATAATAGACAGATTATTCTATGGATAATTGCTTTTTTCATTTGTGTTCTTTTTGCTCAAAAATCAAATTTTATTTCAATTTATAAAGTATATATCGGCCTATTAGCTCAGTTGGTTAGAGCGTCGTGCTAATAACGCGAAGGTCGCAGGTTCGAGACCTACATAGGCCAAATAAAGTTTTGTTAATCCAAAAAGGAAAACATTGAAGTTTAAAGTATAAAATTATTCTATAGAGAATCAAATTATTTTTCCATTAATGCTCTTTTTGTTTTTGTTTTTTTTTGGCCTATTAGCTTAATTGGTTAGAGCGTTATGCTAATTATGCAAAGGTCGCAGGTCTCAAGACTGCATAGGCCAAATTAAAGTTTTGTTAATCCAAAAAGGAAAATATCGAAGTTAAAGTAGAGAATTATTCTATGGAGAATCAAATTATTTTTCCATTAATGCTCTTTTTGTTAAAAAAAATATATTTTGTATGTTGGCCTATTAGTTTAGTTGGTTAGCACGTTGTGCTAATTATGCAAAGGTCGCAGGTCTGAGACCCGCATGGGCCAAATTAAAGTTTTGTTTGGCCAAAAAGGAAAACAACGAAATTAGAATATAGAGATTATACTATGGAGAATTAAATTGTTTTTCCATTCATGCACTTTTTGTTAGAAAAATTAAATTTTGTTTTGTTGGTCTATTAGTTTAGTTGGTTAGAGCGTCGTGCTAATTACGCGAATGTCGCAAGTTTGAGACCGGCATGGGCCAAATTAAAGTTTTGTCATCCAAAAAGGAAAACAACAAATTAGAATATAGAGATTATCCTATAGAGATTAAATTGGTTTTCAGTGGTACCTTTTCTTTTTTCTTTTTTCTTTTTTCTTTTTTTGTTAAAATGAAAAGTTTAATTTGACCTCTAAGTATATGTTGGCCTATTAGCTCAGTTGGTTAGAGCGTCGTGCTAATAACGCGAAGGTCGCAGGTTCGAGACCTGCATAGGCCAAATTGAAATTTTATTCATCTAAAGAGAAAAACGTCAAAGTTAGTAATTAGTATACAAAAATCATTTTATGGAGTGAGTTAATGATGTTTTTGGTAATGAGTCACAAAACTTTTTTAGGGCCTCATTGGTTTAGGGCCTGTTTGGTTACATGAATCCAGAGATTTCAAATCTCTGGATTCATGAATCTGAGAATTATACCTGTTTGGTTGTAAAAATCTCTAGATTTCAGAAATCTAGAGATTCACCTTTTTACACTAAAAATGTGAATCTGTAGATTTATGGGTAAGGGGTGAAATCCAGAGATTTCAAAAAAGTTATACATTTGCACATTCACAAAAATCACGTCGATCAAATAGTTTTTTAGGATGAATCCACAGTTTTCATTCCACAACCAAACATCTAATTTTATAAATTATAACTCCATAGATTTGAAATCTATAGATTTGAAATCTTCAGACTCGTGTAACCAAACAGGCCCTTATGGAGTGAGTTAATGATTTTTTTGTAATGAGTCACAAAATTGTTTTTAGAGCCAGATTTTGGTTACATGAATCCAGAAATTTGAAATATTTAGATTCATGAATCTAAGATTTATACCCGTTTGGTTGTAAAAATCTTTGGATTCATGAAATCTAGAGGTTTATCTTTTTACACTAAAAACGTGAATCTATAGATTTACGAGTATGGAGTGATCCATATATTTCATTGCTACTATAAAAAGATAAATATTTGCACATTCACAAAAATCACGTTGACCAAATAGTTTTTTAGGATGAATTCACAGATTTCATTCCACAACCAAATAGTTTTTTAGGATGAATCCACAGATTTCATTCCACAACCAAATAGTTAATTTTATAAATGAAAAATTTATAACCGTTGGGTTGTTGTAAATCGTTGGATTCATGAAATTTTGGAGATTCACATTTTTAGCTCAAGATTGTTTGTAGATTCATGTTTTTTGGGATTTTTATTTGCAGCAGCCGTTGCTAGTTGCTGACAACGATATTGATAGCAACATGTCATCAAAATATGATCAAACAATTGAGAATCAAATAGTGTGGGTTCACTTGTAAGAACTATTTTCTATTTTTACATTTTAAGGATTTAAGGTTTATTAATTTACAAAATCAACACTTTATTTATCCGACTCCCAAATCCCGAATCTGCATTCTTTCTCTCATTCTTCATTTCCCTTCTTTCGCTTGGGAAGGAGAGGAGAAGTTTGGAAGCATCTCACTTCTCCTCTCCTTCCCAAGCATACTTGTCTTCTCCTCTTCTTGTGGCCACTTCCTGATCCAGCAAAGCGGCTGAATTGCTCCTGTCACACCCTACCCAGCCAAATCCGGTCATATCCGAATGCCCGTGAGGGTGATACACTGCAAGATCTGGGTTCAGTGACAAACCTATACAAAACATGATATAGCATAATTAAATGGACAAGAATAAATAAAGTTTATCATATTAAGTTATCAAAACTGAAATATTGGTTACAATCATCCATTACTTCAAAATAAAAGTATAACATCAGAGTTTTGAAAAGAAAAGAGGAACGTTTTATTTGCAGTGGAAAAATAAACTAAACTAGTTCTCTAGTGGAATTCACACTGACATTAAGCTCCATGTGTGGCCACTTCTTCTTCGGTCACTCCTTCAAGAAGATATGTCGGCAACGAATCCTCCATTTGGAAGAAGTCCTCAAAACTTGCAGTGTAATCTAATATAAAAGACATATAAAAAGGAATGAGTTCAAAAGAATTCAGTGAGGTCAACT
The DNA here is from genome assembly GCF_041222555.1 of Hakea prostrata. Lineage (NCBI taxonomy): Eukaryota > Viridiplantae > Streptophyta > Magnoliopsida > Proteales > Proteaceae > Hakea > Hakea prostrata. The sequence goes on along the minus strand of NC_142600.1, from coordinate 74,270,789 downwards.
CAACATCATATCATGCATTCATTCACAGGATTCCACACCACACATATAACATGAATATCAATAATGTAATTAATGACAATGATATGAATGTTTATGCTCTTAACTCTACCATGAAGTCTCTATGGTAGAGACGCATTAAGTCACACACTAGTTTTCTTTGGGCGGTCTCATCACTCTTCCCTCACGGCACTCAAGCACTGGTTCTCCGCAGTTGTTGTGTATAGTCCTGTCAAGTCATGGTTGGGGATTAAGTCACCACTCTCTCACTATGACTGGCGAGTGTCAAGGATAATCCTAGGCCCAATGCAAAGTCATACAGTCTTATACTACATGTGGTATGGATACTTCTCCTATGGCACCAACCAACTTGGTTCAGTATCCAATATCCCCCCTCATGCCTAGTGCCCTGTTGGTTCGATACTTTCCCACCTATGAATGAAATCCTCAACGAGAGGCATCTTTTGGATCCCATTCTTTAACCCAGTGGTCATCCACATATAATGGACATGATGATATCCATGTCTTCTTATGGATCATTTCACTGGTCTTGAGCGTCCATGAGCCCAAATCTATTATATGCAATCCTACATCTCTATGATGATAGTGGGCTTGCTTGACACATAGGACTCAGCCACTAACATCACAGGTTTATCAGCTTCAATACCCCTGCCGAAAGGGTAGTAATACTCATGAGGTCACCTAACCCAACATTTCTAGACATGCCTTAGGTATGTCAATCAGTATTCAGGGAAGCGCCAAGGGCCTTAAAATCTAAAAATAGAAAATAAGTTTTACAAATTACAAGTGAATCCAATTTTCAACTGTTTAATTATATTATAATTTTAATTACATGACCCTATCAACACTGTTGCCAACGGCTGTTGCTGATGCAAATAAAAATCCGCAGATGTGTTATTTGCGCATTCACGAAAGTTACCTCGAGGAACTCTACGAAGTTCGACAGATCGACAGTGGAAGCTTTGGTCGAACGAAAATAGCATTGAAAAAGGTAGATCATTGCTTGCATCTTCGTTATTCTTCATCTCTTTTGCATCTTCTTCTTGTTCTTCGTTCTTCTTCATCTTCTTTTTGCATGTCGCGTCTTCTTCATCTTAGTTTTATTTTTCCCCCCAACTTTGTTGGTGGACGTCAGTAGTTGGTGGACATCAGTAAGGCTAATAGATTCTTCCTTTTGCAGGGCCTGTTTCTTCGCATCATTGATGGCTAGTTGACCCTGTGGATTAGCATAACCTTTACCTGCATTCAAGGTATGATTTTTAGTTCGTGTAAAGGTAGTTAGACACCCCCACCCCCAAACCTACCAAAATAAAGGCCTAAATATATATTTTGGTTTTTCAATATTTTTTTTTCGTCACTTAGGATTCAAAGCATTGGTGATTCAAACCATTTGGCCATTCTCTTAAGATGAATAATTTGAGGTAATTGTTCATGAGAAAGGCCTAGTGAAATCCATATAATGAAGCACCAAAATTTAAAACCAATATGATTCATTAATACGAACAGCGAGATCAGCTAAAAGAATATCATACCCATTGAAATTTACTCTTGAACCTGAAGGAAATAATTTAAAGCCTTCATGTTTAGGGTTATAGATTTCGCATGAGAGAGCAACATAGCAGGCAACTGATGAGCACATTTATGTGTGAAATCTTAGGGCATAAAACATGCATTTTACACACTTATAGTGGAGCTAACTTGGGTTTTATGTTGTTTTTGCAAATTTTATGACTTTTCAATATTTAAGCAAATATTTGGAGTTTTGAGTATGAATCATGCAATTTTACACGTCAAGAAGTCCATTCAAATTCTCAAATGCGAAAATGAGCCTGATATGCAGCATGATGGGCTAGAGATATGATTATGGGCAAACTCCGAAATATTTAAGAGATAAAGAAGGCAAATTTGATCTATGGCTGAGATTATAAATTATCAATCAAATTTACAGAGATATTATTGAGAGAGTCAAAATGGAGAAAAGAGTCCTTGCATACCTCAATATCATATTTCCTATTTGTGATTTGATTAAAGAAAGAAAAAGAGGAAAAATAATTATATTTAGATAAGGAAGAAGGAAAAATCTCCTTTTTGAATGTTTCTGTTCAATTTTGATCAAGCCATTCATCGAACGGACATCCGGTGTTCGATCGAGCTGATTTTTGGAGAAGAGCTTCACGACTTCTTGATCCTCAAATCCAACGGTGCAATTGTGCATTTTATCTTTCTAAGTCAATCCGATTAGTACGTTAAAACCCTAATTGGTTGAGTCAGATAGAAACCCTGAGTTTGATTCAAATTATATCAGTAACAAATAGGACAACACTTCAGATTCTGAGAGAATTTTCAGACTTCTGCTAGGAAGTTTCTGGCCATCTGCGTGATGATAATAGTAATAGAACATCTAATTAGGATTATAGTTAGTGAACTAATATTAAAGTTCTGATTCTAGCTGCAAGTGGCCTGTTAAGTCTGGATTGAACTGGACTACATGGCTGGCCCTATTGTACAAAGGACTTGTTGTCTCACACTCAGGGTCTGGTTGTTTCTTCTTCTCGTGAACATATTCCTTACATCAATCTACATCACAAATCCTTCAAATAATTAAATTAAATTCACATATTAATCACTTGAAAATTTGTTATTCAATTTTGCTCTTTCACCTGATAGAATATGGGAATGCACTGTAGTTTATAGTGAAATCAAGGTGCAATGGAATAACAAGTCACAAAAATTTGTTTTACGGGCAGTGAATGGGAATTGGTTACGGGAATAAAGCCACAGTACAAGTACAACACCCAGGTGCTAGGCCGGTAGGTTTCCTAATCACAAGTGGTTTCTCTGAGGTTTCCACTTTCATTACTACCCAGTACCACTGATCTAAACAAGTTTCACCCAAATGATAAAAAGAAGAGACAAGAATTTAAACCACGTAACCGTGAAAAACTAACAGTAATTCAGAAGTTGATGATTTTTTTTTCTTCTTCTCTTCTCAATCTATTTCAGTAGAATCAATTATTATTGACCAGCTAGTTTTGATATACAAGATTACCTGAGTAAGGGACACAAGAGAGTCTGATATAGGTGCAAATGGGAAATGACTGGAAAGTGAAAAATCATACTAGGTTCTGGTAAGTGCCTTTTGAAATTTCAAAGTTTGGAATGAGATGGGAACAGCAGGACGACTTTAGTTTTTTATGGATTTAGTGCAAGTATTCATCACAAACTGAAAACAAAGCTTCTTAGTGGGTCACTAATCTCTAAGCCCAACCAACATTCACCAATCCTATATTTAAAAATTAATAAGATTATGAAACATGGTTAAAAGAGGAGACACGTGTTGTATGGTAACGATTTTGACACACTTATTTTATGCCATTTGCCTGTTTTGACACAGAAACAAAAATCTTGTGCGATACACCGGTCTAAAATTTATGTGCCCGTACAAGGATTTGACACACAAATTTGTTGGGTAGAGAAGCCCCAAATTACGGAAGCAATTCTGTTTGAAATTGCGGGGTACTGGTGAGGCTCGTGACGGTGATTAGGGTTATCGATGTAATTTTCACGATAACCCTACGCTTTGCTCAACTCTGTCGTCTCTCTCAACTCGCTCAACTCTGTCGTCTCTCTCTGCTCTCTCTCGTCTCGCTGGTCTCTCTCTGATTTCTCTACCTGCTCTGTATTGGAGGTTGAAGAAGAGCATCAAGTCGGGTTTGGTTTCGCGAGAAAAGGAGCCCTTACATCTTGACTGCCCTCCTCCTTTGTCTCTCAACAATATCGCCCCTGGTTGTGGATTCTGCTCTGTAGTTCGAGCTTTTGGTTACCGAAGAGTTTTTGTGGATTCTGCTCTCAAGGTTCCTCGTCTCGTCTCTCTCATCTCACTCAACTCGGCAAGCTCTCTGCAACCGACACTCTTCTTCTTCTTCTGTGGTATACTACCGCTGCCACCAGGTATCTTCTTAAATCTCTAGTTTGTTGAAGGCCAACAACTGAAACTATATAAATCTCCGTAGAAATTTCTAATGATCTGTTCCCTTAGCAATCGACCTTCTCTGTTGCATTATGAATTGTATCTAAGAAACACGTACAGCCTGAGGCAAATTCCACGGATAGGCTTCCTATGGATTTGTTCTTGTGCCAGACTCTCTGGTTGGTTACGTTGATACTCTGACCTGAATCTTCCTGTTGTCGGTTAGATTCATTTTGACAGAAAGGCCAACAACTGAAAATATATAAATTTCTATAGTGATTTAAACTGTTTACATGTATAAATTTCTGCAAAATTCTATGAGGTGATTTAAACTGTTTACATATATAAATTTCTGCAGAATTCTATGAGGTGATTTAAATTGGTTACATATATAAATTTCTGCATTTCTTGCATTTATGGATAATCTCATTTTTTGGATATCTTGATTTTCTGTAGCAATCTTGATGATTGAATATCTAAGAAATGGTCTATAGTAAGTCAGTGTCATTATCTGCCTTATGGTTTGCTTGTCCATCAAAATTTCATTTTGAATGAATCACTTGACAGAATTGAGCATCCACCAACCATGTTTTGATGTCTGATTTTGCTGAGTTGTGTAAGCTAAAATGTCAAACTTTGATATGCAAGAGCAGTAATTCGAACAGTAGTTTTGTTTGCTTTTCACTTTGGCTCATACTAGTTTTCTTCTTTCCTTTTAACAAACTGGATCATCTGTAACTAAACGTAGAATTGCAGCTCCGCAGGCTTAAATCAACCTATGACACTATGGCTTGGGTGGGCATTAATTTTAAATGTTTGTCCCCATTCTTCTGGAAAACAACATAGCAAACTAAGAAATCATAGTGCAAACCTCCACAAGGGCAGTGGGAACCATACACCCTATGGCTTCCAGTATGTGCAGGGTGAAAAAGCTCTCCAACTATTCATGTTCAGTCTTTATTATTTAGTTAGTTCTATGAAAACCAAATGCGTTGTTGGGCCTTGTCACCTGCTAAATGCTTGATCATGGGTTCAATTCATAGAAAGAATCTGAAAAAAAAGAGAGAGATAAGGATGCTTACACTTGACTTGACCGTCCCTAGGCCAGGGGCTGTGCTGTTCATTTAGCTTAGCATGCCCATATCTTTCTAGGGGTGTGACCAATTGTTACTTGATTTTGTTTTATGTGACCAATTGTGTATCAACTGATGTGTATTGTACTTTTTTAATTATTTTATTAAAAAAAAGTGCCCATTTTATATGCCGAATTGTACATACCATACAAGATTCTGTGCCAAGATGGGCCAGAGAAACGTGCCCATCTGTGTCCAACCATACAAGATTTCAGTATAGATTCTGTGCCAAATTTGCCTAATTTGGCACAGAACCATAAAAAGTGGATTTTGTGCCGAATTGGGAATTTTGGAACAGAATCGTTACCATACAACCCCTATATCTAAATTTGATTTGAAACTCTTAAGCCCAGCAGAGTTTCAGATTGGAGCTCTAAAGATAAGGTTGCTCACAGGTAGCAATCCGACGAACCAACCTAACCAACCAATGTTTGAATTCTCTCTCAACGTTTCCTTTGTTCGTAACTCTCTATTCATAGGAACACAGCTATAAGAAGTGACTGTTACTTCTTACCATCAACATTGAAATAATTTCCAAAATCTCATTAGCATCACATTTGAAAATTGTGTCTTTTCTCCAGCTGTCTAGTTTTTAGACAAGAACAATTAGCCCAAAGGGTAAATGGTATTATTTATCATACACTTTTTGGATAATAGATGATTTGAGACTCTTAACTACTAAAACGAACAATGAAGTTCCAAACACAGCAATAAAATGTTGTAACAACGTCTATTTGGTTATGGACCAAAAGGAAGAAGCTTCATTGAGAAACAGAGCAGATATCCTTATACGAAGAGAGGGTATTTTGCTTGTTTTCTGTTATTTATTGTCCCCAAAAACGAGATTGGTTGTTTTCAGGAAAGAGGATTCAATTGATGAAAACAAATATAGATATATAGAAGAACTCCCTATAAGGATAAATAAATTTCGGGGAAAGACAAAAGAAGAAGAATTAGATGAACATAGACGAATACTAATGAGAAAATCCTATTTCTTTCTTTGACCTATCGGCTCAGCTTCTCGCGATGCCACCCCCAAAAGATGCCTAAACGAATAATAATATGATAAAAAAGATAAACAGCTGCAACAAGCGATCCCACCATCAAAAGATGCCAGAATGAATAAGATGGTAAAGTGATAAACCGCTGCATCAAAATGACACCGACGAAGAAGTTTCGAAGGGACGGCGGCTGGGTTTAAAGCTCGTTTGAGAATTAGAATCCCTTTCGATTGTTCTCTTTCCCTCTTTTTTAAAATAAAAATTATAAAAGATTTCGATTTACCGTTTTAACTTCACTTATGGACGTAAGCACGGGCTTTTATTCTTATAAACATCACCGTGAAAGTACTAAAATTTGGGAGAAAAAAAACCACTGAAATTGATTTTTTTTCACCAAAAAATAAATAAATTTGAAATTGATTTTTTTCTCATAGATCTTCTCAACACTTTGTAAGTGAAAATAGTCTGTACTAACAGTAACACTATGAAAAATATATATTTGTGTAAAGATCAAAAATGAAAATTATACCAAAGACTACTTTAGGTTTGAGTTCGGACATTTTTATGAAGAAATTTTGGGTTAAAGATGTTTATAGAATTGGCAAAACATGTCATGAGACCTTTTGAAAATTAGTTTTTAGTAGTCAAATTCTCATTTAGGTGTTCTATCATTCTCGGAGAACAAAATAATGACCAAAATGCTTTTAGCAAATCGGGTGGGACTTCGTTATTTTCTTCCTAGAAAATTAGTTGATCCAAAAATCATGCTTTACGTGGCTATCTGCAAAACAAGCCTGACTTGTTTTTACATTTCGAGGCCACATTCCAATTCTCAAAAAGGAGTGGAGAGAAACTCAGGCGAGAGTCGTTGGAGGAACACATCCTTTTCTTGGCTCGCAACTTGAAGAAGGTAACAAGTTCTTCGTGTTTCCAGATAAAGCTCCCATGAGACTACACCTACTGGCACACCTAGTCTTGCCTCCATCACTCGTGCTCGTGGATCTAATTTTGGAAAATGCTTGTAATCATGGGGTTGCTATTGGAAGAAACTCAAGGCTAGTTCTCAGGTTTCTACAGATTCAGTTGGACCAAATAAAACTTGTTATCATTGAGGTCAATCCTAGTCATGTTTATAAATTTTATTGGAAGTTACATGGCAAACCTCCTCAGGATGCTCATATGGTTACTATTATGGAGACCACTTTTACATCTTCACAACCTAACCACAAATTGTATATGAAGATACCTGCAGAGGATTGCAATAGCTTCGCCTAATTTTTAGAACATGTTTATCTAACACTAATCAAATAGCGGTCTTCTAGCGTAGGAACACTGATAGGCAAAGAATGTTCCTAGCACAGAAATGTTGTCAAATGCTACCTAGTTTGCTCGGATCTCTCAACCTCTGATTTTCTCCCTCTATTGGTTTTCTTTCCCATGCTTTTATTGTGTCTCTCGCAACAATTATCTAGGTTTTTCAGTTAATTGTGCGTGTTTTTTCTTGACCTGGAAAAGCAAATCATCATCTGGATTTTGTAGTCAGCTTTGGGTTATGTTTTGCGATTACCTGTTTTTCCTATCTGAACAATCCATGAATCATCTGAGGTTTTAGATGTCTCTACTGTGCGTTTTTTGATGACGTTTTCTTTGAAGTTGTTGATTTTTCAAATCTGTAGATTAATGAAGAACTTTTTCGTGTTTTCTACTACTGTCTAGGGTTTAGACACGTCTTGTACTGTGTCGGCATGCCCATAGCCATGATGTGGTTGTCTCCCCCCAATTGTTGATCCTAGCAGTCATAGCTCCTAGCTGGCAAAAACTGATGCACACAGTGTGGTTTGATTGAATCAGTATATAAACATTGACACTTGAAAGAATACAGTGATGGGTAAGAAAAAAGGAAACAGAGGAGGCCAGACGCCATCTTCAGTGCACCAACTTACGCTGACGCTGAGGGAGGAAAGTAGCGGTAGGAAGCAAACCAAAAGTAGATCCAACAATATCAAGTCTATATTGAAAAAGCAGCATTTGCAGAATCTTGCACAGTGGGCTGGTGCAGAAGCATCTATTCCATCGCTGGCTGCCCTCTTTGGGCATCGTTTGGCAGATTGTGCCGAGGCCATGGAGACGCCACTTGATCCCTCTCTGTTCCTTTGCCAAAGGTCAGTACCTCTTCTTTCTTTGATCCAAGTTCTTCCTCATTGACTGAATACTTCATCCTTTCACCATTTCTGTTTTGACTACTATGTACATATATCAAGATATTTGATCTATATTTGTTCATTATAATGTTTTCTTCCAGTAGTTCTAATGAAGATATTTTCTTTGATGGAATCTAATGAAGATATATTGGTTCCTAGCTTCATGTTGCACTCAAGTTGAATTTCCTTGTTGATATTAATGTCTCCTCCCAATTACATATTAGTTACAACGAGGTGCAATATTCTCCTGTTTCCAGTTTTAATAACTTCACTTTATACAACTTTGGTGTTAAGTTTCAACCTGATATTGATACTTATCATTAGTGTTCTGCTCTATTATATGTAAATGGTCCAATATTTTAGTTTTTATCCAACTTTGAGGGCAAAATGATCTGATCTAACTTGATTCGGCTGATCCTTATTTGTATCAATATCAATTTTATGGCACGCGGACCAATATTACGAGTAAATCCCGGTGTAGAATTGCTTATGCAGGCGCATGCTAGCAAGAGTGTCAATTGTGTACCGAAAGCGTAGCATACCATACCGTTTTAAAATTCGGTACGGTATATTACGATATGGTATCGTATTGATATAAGATATTATACCGTCGGTATGTACCAAATACTGTACCGATTTACCATATTCCGAATACCGTACTCAATATCAAACACCGAAAATCGTACCGTATTGGGTTATTTCCGTAATTTTACTTTAAACTTATAACCCTAACTCCCTTCGTTTTAGACTTATGTTTTACACTTTTGCGAATTACTCTTCGTCTCTTTGAGTTCGACTTCGTTTCTGACTCTCTTCAAGTTCGACTTCGTCTCTTCGAGTTCGATCAATCCACGAAGGGAGGATTAGCAGTGATTTTAGGCTGGGCTTTGGCTTCTGAGGTCGAGATTACTTTAGCTCCATTCATTTCTCTTCTAGGTCTTCTTCGTATCTTTTCTTATCAACTACCAAAGTTCCATTGTCGATTGCTCGAGAGGTTGACCATCTCCGTTTGGCTAGCGAAAACCTGTCTACTTTGTTAGTGTTTCAGATGTGTGTGACCTCTCCGAATTACCCATTTTATTTTGTTCTTAAACTGCTTTCATGGTCTATCAAAGAAATTGTTGGAGCTGAATGCATGCATATGACGAACCAGGGTAGACTTTCAAGTACCCTTCTTGCTTCCCACCCCCCACCCTTTTTTTTTTCTTTTCTATTTTACTTTTATTTCTGAATTTCCCTAATCTCCCTTGTTTGTTCTCTACAAGTGTGATCAGAAACTTGATCAAAGTAACAAAATTCTTGGGGAGAAATGCAATCATTGTCAAGTACTTCAATTTTGATATCAAACATAACTTTTGCCCAATGAAAAAAATCGAAACTGGAATTTTGACCTTGAAAAAGGCCAAAATTTTGATATTTCGGTCCAAATTAGTGATTTTTTTTCTTTCTGAAAATTTGAACTTCAATTTTGGGCTTCATATGGACTCAAAATGATTTGGATTCTTGCATACTACCTATTTTAAGCATATAAACACTATAGAACTTCTAGTTTACCAAAAAAAACCATTGAAAATGTAACATTCAAGTATGTACTACATATGAGAAGAAGCGAGAATGTTACCAATTACAAGTCTACTCTATTCCATGTCTTCCTCTTCCGTCTGCACCCCATACAAATGACTATACAAGCCCCATAATGTTTGCCCCATATAGTTGCCGATGTAGTGCAGCTTTGTACGTGGCCTCATCCACATGTCTAAGATTTCCTGATGGTGGGAAGTTTTGAATCTCCAGATAAAGAACTGGCTCAACTGCATATGGAAAGACTGGTGGTGGCTGTGGTATAGAGTGGAAGATCTGCTCAACAAATGAAGACTTAGGCATAGAGTGGAAGATCTGCTCAACAAATGAAGGAACACCCTAGTTGTTAGTATAAGGTCCATACTGACAATAAGGTTCCAATGGGTAACTCCGATAGGTGATAGTGGGAGGGACACCATAAGCTCTATAAGATTCATAACCATAAGGCTCCACTAGTGGCTGACCCTGAGTCTGATAGCCAGGAGGGACACCATATGGTCCATAACCATAAGCTCCATAAGTCGACCCAGTAAAACCAATACTCTCCACAACAGTATCATATGAGGACTCTGCAAGCCTATGCCATTCGGATTCTCTGGAGGTGGAGTCTCTAGAATCAACTATGCTTATCGATCTCATAGATCCCACCAAGCTCTCGGCATCAGCTGGAAGGTAGGACCCATATGATAGCATGTCCTTTGTGCTATAGCCGTGCTATCTCCCCTTCCCCTTCCTCGAATATGTAGAGGAAACATTTTTGCCTTAAGATGTAGCTCAGTATGGTTTGAATCTTGTGTCGTGTGGGTGAATAGACTCTTGCTTGTAAATCTCGTTGGTCGTCCTCCCCCCTGACTCTCATGTACTGGTGGTGGTGGTGGTCTATCCCTAGGATCAGTTGAATCTTGATCACGAGGTCCAACACCCTCCTCACCCCCTCCATCATCATCATCACCATCGTCGTTATCATCCTTACCATTGTTGTCATCACCAGAGGCCTGAGTCACATCATTCTTAGTGTTGGACCAGACAATCAAATCCTCGCTCTGGGTGGATGCACTAGAGTGTAACACGAAGGGACGGGCGGGCGTTGCATGTGCACCCCCCTCTTGGGCCATGAAGTCCTCCACATCAGCCCGCATCTCCTTTGCAATCTATCTACTGGGACGACCTCCTTCCTCATCCAGCAATGGCTTTCCACTGTCCCTGATCCAGTCAAACTACTGGGTTATCATCATCCATCTCAAATATGTCGGCCAACTCAATCTTGTTACTCTCTTTGTCCATCCCCTGTTTAATATGATCCTCCCTCAGTCTCATATTATAGTGTAAGCAAAAAGGTCCTCTAGACTCTTCATGCCCAATCGGTTGCGCCTCTTTAAGTGAATGAGGTTGAAGGTGCTCCAATTTGGCTCACAATTAGTGGCAAAACATGTCTGGGAGAGCACTTTGCTTGTAATCGTACTCAAGTGGGGTGAGTCACGTCCAAATTGCAACCACCATTCAACTGCAACAAACATGGACTCCAAGTCATTTCAATACTTAAATAACTAAGTTAAAGATAGAATATAATAATTAAATATATAATGAAGGAACTTACCCTTAGGGGCAGATTCCTGTCCCAATGCGGCCACGAACCGACTGAAGCTCCTAATGGCATCCCTAAATGCCTTTATCTAATATATTAAGAAAAAAAACAATAACTAGGTTAATAACTTAGTATAAAACTATTAATTCTGAATATCTAATCATTATCTAATCATTATCTCACCTCCATAAGGATGTTTTCTTGTTTAGATGGATCTTGTTCCAACTTCTCCACTGTAGTTTTGATGGCATCCATCAAATCTTGCCTCATCCCAAGATTGTCCTTGTAATGGTACTTGGGATTTAAATAGTATGTTGTGTAAGAAAAAGTATGTCATAAAAGGGAATAGTTAATACTTAATAGTGTGATAACATAATGAAAATTAAATTGAACCCTAGACTTAACAACTCACTAGCATCATGCAGTGGATGCTGCAACATAGACTCCCATCTAATTTGGATGATGTTAACGACTTTCTTATTGCCGTGTGGGTAGACCTGAGCAACTTGCTGCTTCATCTTATCTACTGCAGCCCATATGTGTGGAAGAGTTGGTCTTCTCTGCTGATCTACCATCCTTAACACATGCGCCACAGGCTCAAGCATCTTAACCACTATCCTCATATTATGCCAGAAAGTCTCATCGAGTATGGTCAACTGTGCTCTCCTTCCTCCCATGGATGAAGAACCCTCCCAGTTAAACCACTGCTCTAATGCAAACATGCTCCTAAGACCAGTCTTTCTACTCTCAAAGATTTGAAGTGCTATCCAATTGGTAGCAAATCTAGTTACACCTGGCCTCACTAAGTCACCCTGACACTCGTCGCTCATCATCTTTAATGCATAGGTGTGGTTATAAATGAAGGTGCTAACTTGTCGGGCTTGTTCCATGGTCTTTTTCACAAGCTTGACCTTTCGGATGTCCTTTATCATTAAGTCAATGTAGTGAGTAGCACATGGAGTCCAAAACAGCCTATATATGTCCATCCATCAAGGCATCAATACAAAATTATAAAGTGTACATGTAATGTAAATATATGTATTTAAAAATGAGAATTTGTACTATATGTTTTGATACCTGAAGTTCCCTTGCATCTTCAACCCAACTTTCTTGTCATTGGAGACATTTATCAGTCACAATTTGGATCACATTTTTCACTCCAACCTCCTTCACCACTTGCTTTAATAATTTATAAATGTATTTTGCATCCTTCTTCTCACCGGATGCATTTACTGACTTGAGGAACACTGTCCTCCCATCACAATTCAACATGAAATTGATGATGGACCATTCCAACCATCAACCATCACAATCACTCCATAATGAGCCCACACAGGCTTTAATTCATTAATATACTCATTTAACTCCTCCTTATGCTTAGGCAAATAGACATTATATATCTCATATGGAGTGGGTTCCTGTACACCACTCCCAACCCTTCATATCTCCTCAATTATATCCTTATAGTAAGGCTGATGCAGCACAACCAGAACCAGAAATTACTGTTCACGCTACAGTAGCGTGAACAGTAACCTAGATGATATTTTTCATATTTGGTGGACCCCAAGTCTAGCTTGCATGGAAATAGATTCAAATTTGGTGGGCCCAAACTCCAGCTTGCAAGGAGATAAAATAGGATATGTTTTCGTGGGAGTTCTAGAGATAATTTAGAATTTTATTATTTATTATTGGGATAATCATGTAATCAAAGTTTTTTTATTTGGGTAGGATATCTAGGATAAGTTTTAGTTAGTTTTAAATTCCTAAGAGTCCTTGTAGGATCAGTCTTTTGTTAGTTTTAAATTACCAAGAGTCCTATTAGAGTCTGTTTTCGTATCAAGTATGTTTGTTTTGTTATTTAAACACTTGTAATCCGCTTATTGAGTATGGAATAGAAAAATATGAATTGAAGCTTGAGCTTTGTGCGTTTGCAGCCCCCCCCCTTCTCTCCTCTTTTCTTCTTCTTCTTCTTTTCTTCTTATGAGTGTTCTTCTCTCTCTTCCTCTTCTTCAAGACTAATTCTTCTAAGATTTCCCTTCTTCCCCCTATCTTCTTTATATCCTTCTTTCTTCTATATTCTGTCCCCCATTAAGGGCCCTTGGGCTGTATGTGTTGCAAGCCTGGAATACTATGGTAATAAGCCCATTTGGAGAAAGCCATCCCCACCTTTTCTTCACACTTCCCCACAAGTGCTTCAACTTTCTCTGCTTTTGCTCAGGCCTCCTAAATAGGGCCGAATCATTGTGAAGAATTTTCAGATTCGGATCTGTAGGATGTGCTGGTGAAGCTCGACCCCTTATTGAGGCCCGTGGGATAGGAACCTCCTGCCTCACGCTGCAACTCCTCCTCATAGGGTTTTGGGAGTTGCATGTGCCTCCCATACTTGCTGGCTCTCTAAAGGACCCACAACCCATAGACCTCTGTTGCCTCCTCATGTCATCAACTGTCTGCTAGTCCCTACTCATCATTATTGCCCTCCTGATTTGCTCGGCCTCTAGGTCAAGGTCACATCCATACTCTCTTGGCTCATCTAAACCATAATCATTGGGCTCTGGAAGGTCATCTAGGCATGCATCGTCGAACTCCTCCTTTTGTGTTCTCTTCTCTTTCCTCTTTTGCTTTCCCCCATTAATATATGAAGCCATTGCCTTTTTGACCTCTAAGGGCACCTTTTGGCTCCCTACTACATCCCTGTTTCCACTAGCTAGATGCACATTCAATCTAGTGGCCCCACCTCCTTCTATTTGTTTTTTGTAGTAATTACACTCACTCTTCCTCCTATCAGCTGTTAGTGGCCTCCCATGTTGCCAAGTTATGTTTGACATCTTTGGAAGAAAGTGCTTGATACAAGAAATACACATTAAGTATCTTGAAAAGCTCCACAATATGCTCCAAAAATACATACATGCTTCTAATATAACCTCCTTATATATATATATATATATATATATATATATATATATATATATATATATATATATATATATGTACATATATGTACATATATATGTACATATATATATACATATATATGTACATATATATGTACATATATATGTACATATATATGTACATATATATGTACATATATATATATGTACATATATATGTACATATATATGTATATTACCAGGGAGAAAAGCGAGGATCTTTTGCGGTGTTCACAAATATCAATGGAGAACCATTGATGAATGATACATGAATGGGGGAGGGTAAGCCTACTTCTAAAGAGAAGTGGAGAAATGAATGCTAAAGAGAGTCTAAGGAGAGAGTCCAAAGAGAAAGTCCCCTTCATGATAGAGAACACCTCTATTTATAATCATTCCAATGATCTTGATGGATTTTGGTGAGATATTGTTGATTAAGCAATGAAGGGTCTTGATCGTATTGTTGAGATCTTCCTGTAATCTTCTTGGATTTGGTGAGATAAGGTTGTGATAAGGTTACTGTAGATGAATAATAACCTGTCGGGTACCCTTGTTTTCGGCCGTCCGATTGGAATCTCGAATCTCGACCCTTGAGATGAATTGTTGAGATATTGTTTAAAATGATGTTTAGGTCTTGATTTGATCTTGGCCATTGATTTGCATTGTTGAGAGGGTATTTGCTTTGCACCATTGGATGCATATATTTGCTTTACACCGCTTGATGCAGATATTTGTTATGCCCCATTGGATGCATAAATGATGATTGATGAAGAATCTTACCAGGGCATTCCATGTGTCAAAGATACTGTTTTCGCTTTTGGTTTGGTTAAAAAAGATTAACCCAATTTGGTTGAGCCGGGTTTTGGTTGGATTGGTTTAACTGCGACATTTCCAAATGCAACACTCCTGCCCTTATCAAATCATTAACAGGGCTTGTACCAATCCCCACAATTTCTCTGGCTTCATCTTACAACAGCAATAAAGCCAAGCTGTTGGCTAAACAAGCACTTCTTGAAGCCCAGTTCGCCGCCCTTGACAAAGAAGATGAGGACGACAAAGAAGATTATGAACAATCCATCAGTGATTCCATGTTGTATTCCTTGTTATTTTGGACAACATGCACATGATCCACTAAATGATGAGAAGGAGGACAATAATAAAGACCTTCTCGCTGAATTCGTTGCATCCACCTCCTTTCTTTGTGTTACTAGCAAATGTGGCCGAGGACGTGGCAATGGACGTTCCAAAAATACAGCCAATACCACCGACAAAGGAAAAAAGCGTGCTGCCAAATAATCATTTTGCTTGAACAATTATGTCCAGTTTTCAGGATTTGAAGATGGGAAATCGTCAGCCATGATGACATCAAAGAATGGCCCGTAAGCCGTGACGGCAGTGTCGGCGCCCTACTACCCAAGGTAAGATATGGATTACCGTAACTATTCCAGCCATGAATAGTTTGATGAGTCCTATCAGTAAGAGGACAAACTGTTCATCATTCTGGTTTAAGAATGGTCCAGTCTATATCCGGTTTGGTCAAATATGATTAAACCAATCTAGCAAAAACCTAGCTTAGCCAAATTGGGTTAATTTTTTTTAACCAAACCAAAAGGAAAAACAGTGACATATGGAATGCCCTGGTATGGTTCTTCATTTATCATTTATGCATCCAATGGCATTTATGCATCCAATGGTGCATAACAAATATCTGCATCATGCGATGCAAAGCAAATATCTGCATCCAACAGTGTAAAACAAATACCCTCTCAACAATGCAAATCAAGGGCCAATATCCAATCAAGGCTAGGACATCATTTCAAGCAATATCTCAACAATACATATCAAGGGTCAAGATTCGAGCTTCCAATCGGACGGCTGAGAACAAGGGTACCCGACTGGTTACTATACATCTACAGTAACCTTATCACAACCTTATCTCACCAAATCTAAGAAGATTACAAGAAGATCTCAACAATGCGATCAAGACCCTTCATTGCTTTTTCAACAATATCTCACCAAAATCCATCAATATCATTGAGATGCTTATAAATAGAGGTGTTCTCTATTATGAAAGGGACTTTCTCTTTGGACTCTCTCCTCGAACTCTTTTTGAGCATTCATTTCTCCACTTCTCTTTAGAAGTAGGCTTATCCTCCCCCATTCATGTATCATTCCTCAATGGTTCTCCATTGATATTTGTAAACACCACAAAAGATCCTTGCTTTTCTCCTTGGTGTGTGTATATATATAGTATTTTTTTAATATATAAATAATTTAAAAAATATATAAAATGCACACTAATTATCTTAAAAAGCCCCACAACATGCTCCAAAAAATTGCATACATGCTTCCACTAATACTTTCCTATCTTTAAATTTAAAACAACAATTAATTAGTTTTTTTAATATTTAAATATTTTTTTAATTATTGATATATATATATATATATATATATATATATATATATATATATATATATATTAAATATAGTAAAAATAGATAATTAACAGAAGAAAAAAAATTTGATTCAACACCATCATAGCAATTTGGTGTCTCAAGTCTCACATACATTAACATGAAGCTCATACATCTACTATACATATGCATTTTTAGCAATATACATAATTTACAAAATATTTTTTAATAACAGAAAAATAAAAAAATAGTAGAAAGAACCAAAAAATTAATTTTGACACTACAAATTCATAGATCAACACTCTAAAGTAAACATTCTTAAATTTGGAAGTAATCCAAGAAGATTTAAGGCTCAAAAAAAAAAAAAAAAGAGGAAGTTGATTACTCACCTTGCAAGATTTGAGAAGATCCACAAATGGAGCAAATCTAGTGTTTGAATGAAATGGAATTGTTGAAATTAGGTGAAAATAGGGATGAAAGCAAGAGAAATCAAAACAAATTTCAAAATAGGGTCAAAATCAGAGAGGCGATATGGTTGAAATTAGCGATAGGTCTTAATACCGATCGAAAAGCTTGATTTTATAAGCTGGGGTTGTATTGTTTTGTGTCGATATGACACGATACGAAATATTGTGTCGTATCAACCGAAATAGCGTGTCATATCGATCGATATATTACACATTTCGTGTTCCTATCTTTGCATTTCGTTTCGTTTTTGAAAATTGCAAACATTTCGGCCGAATTTTGACAATTTTGGTTGAATTTTCTTCTATGCTTTTGTGGTCTTAGAGTGTCACTAGAACGGGGATTGGTTGTATGCTTAAGGATTAAAGTGTTTAGGAAGGGAAGCGTTAAATCAAATTGCTTAGAAACCGTTTGTGGAGAGCGTTATTACTTATAACTTAGTAGCATTTGGGATCACATTCGTTGGGTTGATGGTTGACCGCATATGTTTACTAGACAATGGAACATAATAATATTAATATGCCTCTAGTCAATACTTTAGCTTATTGTGGCAACATTACAAATCAGAAGATTAGAAGAATGGGTTTTTTTTTTACTGAAATTATGCAGTACCATATAATGAACTGTGCCATTTTTCCGTACCAATTTTATACCAAAACTGTACCGTACTGTTTTCATACCATACCATATAAATTCGGTATTGTACAGTTTCGGTATCCGGTTTTGAAATTCGGTACAGTACTGTACCAAATTGACATCCTGACATGCTAGTATGAAAACTACAGATCTGGTCCATCTCATTATCAAATCTTTGATGCTGAATGCTTTGGTCAACTGGGGGGGTGGGGTGTAATGCTTAACCCAAACCTTAAGCTTTTCACCTTATGTGTAGTCAGTTGAAAGTTAGACTCATCTTAGGACATGGAACTATTGTTTTAATACTTGGTACTCTGTTAGGTTTGTCTACAACTTCTGGAGGAAAAACTTATTGACATGATACATTTTGTTGATTTGTTCAATCTGTTGGTTGTTTCAGTTGGACGGATACAGGACAGAAAAGAATCAATCTTTTTAGTGCAATGTGTTGATTGTTTTAATTGGACAGATAAAGAACAGAAAAGAATGAAGCTTATTAAATATCCATCCCAACAAGTTAGATGGGAGAGTATGGACAGGATGTATCTTCCACGGGTGCATCTAATGTATGCTCCCATGATGAGAAGCTATCCCATGAATTGTGTGAGGATCTCCCTCAGATTTTATAGCTGATTTCCCCTACACGCAGTAGAAAAATTCCTTCTAGACTGGTTTTACTATTTCATGCTGAAAAATATCTTGCACCTGTTTATACATAGGTTGCTGTTTAAAGCTAGGGTTACTTGTTTTGCTAACTCCTTTTCCTGCTTCAAATGTTATATGTTGAACAGCATCAACGTATTGCTTAACTTGTGAAGAGTTTATTGTGAAATCCATGAGTTTAAATGCTGTCAGATTCATTGTTATGGATGCAGTGACAAAACAAAAGGAAAAAGAAAATCATGTGCCTGATGTGGTCATATGATTGGCTCACTCCTTGAGTCTTTAGAGTTGCCAGTCTAGTCATTGTCTTGGGGACAGTTCTGGGCATTATTTTGTCTTTTAGGTGCCACCGGTGTTCAAATAGCAGAGAATTCCCTGTCATTGAAGATTGGAGATAGAAGAGATAAGTAAAAATAAATAGGCTTGGAATTCTCTGAAAACCCTAGGAATTTACCAAGAATAACCTGAGAAATTTTCTGTCAGCTACTAAATCCTCAGCAAACTACTGAGAGCTCTGTCGTCATATTGTTTTTTTAGGCTTGGGTCTTACGCCTGACATTTTTCTACGGAAATGGCAATAGACGAACTCATGGAATGATATGCTCTGTGGACCAGTTTTTGAGGATCCTAATCCACTACTGGAGAATATAATCCTCGTTCATCCGACACTATCAACGAGAAACACTAAAGCTAACCAAAATAATTGCTTTTATCTGCACATTTCACTAGCAGGACTGGGGCTGAAGGTCTAAAACCCAAGGAGTGTGCTGTTGTAGTACCAATCCAGGTCCTCCTCTTGGTATGTGGTCCTAGATTGGTAGATGATCAACTAGGAGCCAGTTCTTCCAAGATCTTGATCAGAACCAACTTATGGGACAAAACAAGTTAGATTTAGGTAGGTTTGGTTATGGTGTATGAGTCGACTTCCTTTATGTGATCTCAAATGGGCTATCTTGTGGATAGTTATGGAGACACTAGATGGTTTCACATGGTTTCAGTGAGGTGCTTTAGGTGGATCTTGATCATCTATTGCCTGACACATGCTGCTGACCCTGCTGCCTGTCGCTAAGACCCTGAAATGTGCACTGCAAATCAATTTTATGATTTTGTGGCTTTGATTCAACCTACTCTTATCTGACACAAACTGATTGACTGTTTAACCAACAGGGAAAGATAGATTGTGTCTTCTCCGTCATCCTTAATCATGTCTTCCTCTTGTTCATCTTCCCTGCTTTCTTGCTTTGACTGTTGCAAAGGCTTGTCTTCCATGTTGACAAGTTAAGCTTTATTGGAGAGATCCTGGTGGTTATTTATGCTGGGGAAGAATATGAAGGTTTGTTGGTGGGTGTTCCAGGTTCATCACCAGCAGATCATTGAGCTATTGGGAACTTGTGGCGAGTGCTTCCAGGAAGGAGTTCCAATGGGGTAGGGATTGAGAAGTTTTGCCTTTCATGACATTGAAGTAGTGAGAGAAAAGACTAAGTAGACTTCCTTTAGTAGAAAGTAAATGCAATTCCTTAAGAAATTGGGTTTTCGTAGGGTCCAACCATATTGCTCTTTCATGATTTTAGGTGTGGCAGGTAGTAAAACTAAATGAGCAAGAACTTAGAAGACCCATAATGAGGCTTTTTTTCTAAAATTTTCTGACTTTTACATTACTGTTTTTGGGTTTCAGGCTTTTGTTCAGATTAATTTCCAGAACCCTTATTTTTGGGGACCATGAAATATATGACTGTTAATCAGTTATCCATTTGGAAATTACTTGAATTTATGGATCAAGGGATCCTAAGTTTGCTTGTCTTCTTTGATTTCCGCACTTGAATTTGTTTCTCCTGGTGGAGGATTTTATTCTCATTTCCTGTGAATTAGGGTTTGAAGATGTGATTCCCCTTCTTTATGTGAAAGAGATTAAATTTGGTGGTGGGTTTCTTACAGCAATGGATTACTGCGTAGATGTTGGGCAGCTGATTCGTGAAACCCCTAGCAGCGGTGTTTATTGGGTTCCAGGGTTAGGTGATATAGTTGTTCGTCGGATAGGATTAACGCTAGTGGGAGGTCCAGGACCTGGGCCAGATGCAGACCCCAGTCTGGTTTCGGGTTCATTGGTTTGGCAACAACACAAATCTGGCTGGTTTACAAGTACTTTCAAAATTTTGAACTTTCAAAACCGTTGGATTGCTTTGCAGTACATGTGGGAAGATCTTAACGATACACAGCAGGGGCTGTATGGGGTGTCAGGCAGCAGAGGATCAGGATCCTAGTTTAGGTTAAGTTTACAGGATAATGGGAGGTTTCTTGGTTTGGGGAATATTCTAAAGATGTGCTTGGGTGATATAGGAGTTTTGAAGTTGATGAAATTTGGATCGTGTCCCCCCCCCCTTTTTTTTCCCGTGGTGGGGGAGGGGCGCTTATGGTGGGGATGATGATCAAAGTTTGGAAGGATTTGAATGCTTGGTTATAAAGCTATGGGAATTCTTGATTTTAGGTCAAGAATTAGGGCTCACAATCAGGAACTGTTGAATTCTAGGTTTAGGGTTGTCAGAATGGGCTGTAACTTTGAGTGATGTAGTCGATATAGGTATATGACCCCCAAGTTTGGTGAGATCTGGATGTCAAAATTGGGAGGTATTGAGTTTGCTTGTTTTGGGGGCTATAGGAGTCCGAAAATTCACGAAAATAAAGAAAAGGTAATTGCATTTGGGGATGGTAATGCAAAAAGTTGACCGAACTGGAGATACCAGTGGTAGATCGATTGCAACCAGGATCTGTACAATAGCGAATACAAGATATAATAACTAGGACCCCTTTTTTTCTCCACATAAGAAAGAACATAAAGAAGATAAGAAATAAAGAAGAGGGGGGGGGGGTATACAAGAAGGATAGATAAAGAAAGGGTTAGGGGGATCGGCTATCTCAGCCCTGGGTCTCTTACCCACGGCTATCTCAGCTGTTGAACATGGCTTCCTCCATAAGCAATGGCGACATGACCTACAAATTTGATTTCTTTAAACTCTGCCTTTTGATTGCTATGTAAGGGCCTATTAATAGCTTGGTTAAGGCTTCACAAGGAATAGGAACTTAAAAGACTGAAAATAGAAACTAATAACCTGGTGACAGTAGAATCTTATGGCAAATAGAAACTAATTAAAATTAGAAATTACTAGGCTTTATGATTTGGTCATATTCATATATGATTAAAATAGAAACTAAACTAAGGTCCTATATCTCCCAAGAATAAAATCTGTGATCTCATCTTTGGCTTCTCAAAATCCTATGAAATTCCCAATATGCCTCATATCAACAGTGTTTTTGCCTGCCTTCATGTGTTGATCTATTTAGTGGTCTAGGTTGTCTAGTCAAATTGTGGAGCAAGGGGACCTTTTAGTTGGACCAGCTGGCTGGTTTGAGCTGGCTTCCAATGCTGGTTGGAATTGGTCCTAGCTGTTCATTCTTTGGCTCATTCCAATGTGTCCCTGTTCTACGTCAGGTGGGGTTTAAGCTTCATGCTTAATTTGATGGAGCAGCACTGAAATGGAGATTTGAAGGCTGAACCCTCAGCCACTGCAGGATCAAGGCTTGACTTCACCAAGAACCCAAATAATTCCCACCTTGGAGTTTCCTTGAGAGGCTACACCAATCAGTACCTAGATAAAAAACATCCTTAAGAGCAGCAGCATAAGGTGAGAAGTAACTCCATGTTCAGTCTGTATTCTTCATTCAATGGGGCTCCATATATCTAGCTTTACAGCCGAAACCCTTGAAATATGACTTAAAACCAACAAAAACTAGGGCTTAAACTTAGGACAACCAACTGAAATTGAACTTGGACATATGAACTTTAATAGGAAAATATAACCTAATAATAGCTAATTAAAAGACTTATTGACCCCTAAACTTTTTTTGGATCAGAAATTGAACCAATTGAAACATGGTTCTGTTAAACAGAAAAAGGACTGAAACAACATTAAGTTCGCGTATTTTCATACTCTACGCAGATTTACTCATAGTTTAGGTCTATTAAGTTAACCAATTATATAGGTAACCTATGGAAGCAGGCCCAATACCTATATGACTCAACCTCGTGCCTATTCCTAGGAAAAAGAACCTGATTTGGTGTTGGATCTGCATCAATTGGCCTTCAAGGCTGCATGAGTAACTGATCAATTCCTTGTCGAAACAACCAAGGTACAGTATTCATCCGTAACCGTAGTGCAGTTTTACTAGAAAAGGGTGCTAGTGGCACCAGGAGCTACCAAAGCTGAACTAGGGTCAACATGGATGACTTCCCAAATAAAGCCATCTTGCCTTTTGGTTTCCTTCTTACAGAAACATTTGATGTGGAGAACATAGTTTCACTTAGTTAATTCCTCGAAAGTTCTTGAGACTGGACTATTGGACCCTCGGCACAATAGAGCAAGATAACAAATCACCCAATCCAAAGCAGAGATGGAGAGCTAGTTCCCCTTTTTTCTCATTCAGTTGAGATGTTTAAGTTTTTATATTCAAGCAAAGATGGAGAGCTTTTTCATCTTTCTTCCCTTGTTTGAAATTTTAAATTTGCTTTCTTTGCTTTTCTCCTCAAATTAT
This sequence comes from Hakea prostrata, assembly GCF_041222555.1. Taxonomy (NCBI): domain Eukaryota; kingdom Viridiplantae; phylum Streptophyta; class Magnoliopsida; order Proteales; family Proteaceae; genus Hakea; species Hakea prostrata. Next base: position 74,247,608 of record NC_142600.1, on the reverse strand, counting down.
TTTCTTTTCCCTAACCTCATAAGGCATGTGGGAACCACTGGATACCCACCTTGAAAGTAACTAACAGGGGAGATTCTGGTTAAATCTGTTCCATGTTGAGAATACATTTTCAAAAAGATTTAATAAAAAAAGTCCCTGATAATTTAAAAAAGGACTTCTCTGAACAAAATATGATTAAGATACATCGACAGAGAGCACTGTGACAGTTCTTCACCTTGTTGCAACCTTGTATCACAGACTCAAAAATTGAAAAGAGTTTCGAAGTATGTATTAATTTTTCTACGTACCTATTAGCATCGTGTTCTCGTATCTTGTCTTGCACTGTTTGATGTGGTGCTGAAATAAGTTGCCCGGATACTCTCATGGTTACTTGGCATGATCTGATGCTAATTCTAATCTGGTAGTTTGCTTCAATAATTAAATGATATAGTTCACTGGCTCCATGAATGAGCGTAAATGTATTTGTTAGAATGATAGTTGATCATTTCCTAATACCTTTTTTCTTGTGTGAAATTTAAAGCAAAAATGACTTGATGGCATAGATTGTTTCCCTTATTGGAAGGCATGCATGGTTTTCCTGACTGTAATTCACTTTGTTACAGATGTGAGACTATTCTTCAGCCTGGCCACAACTGCACTATTCGAGTTGTAAAAGATAATGGCAGGGTACGGGGACATCACAAGAAACTCAACAATCCTACTCAAAACAATGTGGTTTATACATGCCACTTCTGTTCATATAGGAACGTGAAAAAAGGGACATCAAAAAATCACATGAAAAGACCTAGACCAGTTACCAAATTGGAATGTGTTACTTCCACTCCACAGGAGTCTACCATTGTGGAGAAAGGTGTGGCAAGGAAACAGGGTAATGACAATGTAGAGGACTTGTCATTAGAGAAGGCATCCATATCAGAATCAACGCCTGGTGGTCCAGTGGCTGATCTAACAACAGGTGGACAGATTGCTCAGGATGATATCCCTCTAACGCCGTTGGTGAAGACGAGTCTTTCTGTAGGAGAGGGGAAAGGGAAGACGTCTGTATCAGAATCAACGCCTGGTGGTCCAGTGGCTGATCTGACAACAGGTGGACAGATTACTCAGGATGATATCCCTCTAACGCCGTTGGTGAAGACTTGTCTTTCTGTAGGAGAGGGGAAAGGGAAGACATCCATATCAGAATCAACGCCTGGTGGTCCAGTGGCTGATCTGACAAAAGTTGGACAGATTGCTCAGGATGATATACCTCTAACGCCGTTGGTGAAGACTTGTCTTTCTGTAGGAGAGGGGAAAGGGAAGACATCCATATCAGAATCAACGCCTGGTGGTCCAGTGGCTGATCTGACAAAAGTTGGACAGATTGCTCAGGATGATATCCCTCTAATGCCGTTGGTGAAGACTAGTCTTTCTCTAGGAGAGGGGAAAGGGAAGAAAAGAAAGAAGAGAAGATCAGGTTCTAACCAGGCTAGCGGAACTGAATGCAATTCTGTAGGTGCTACTACGGAGGGTCCGGTTAGTGGCTCCAGTAAACGAAGGAGAAAATCTTGGACTACACTGAAGGAAATTGTTGAAAATAGTGAACGAAAGAACAATAACGTCACTAATTTTTCAATCCCATTCTTTTTGTAGATGGCCATTTCTTATGTGCGATAAGAAAATGTAGAGACAATAAAGAATCTGAATTTTTGAGCCGTAAGATCGGTGCTGAGTCGGCATGTTAGCACTTGGAAGTTGGAACTGAGTCTCAAAATGTGATGGGTACAGCCCTTGTCCCCACATTGTCGAACATGTGGAAACTTGCTCTTGTCGACTCCCACCACAACGTTCTGCGTCGAAGTGGCTGGTTCCAGAAAATCAGTCCGACAGGGCCTTAAAACTCTTCTCGTTAACTTAACTCGGAAGTTCTCTATTAATCTATCGTGGAAAAACAATTTTTTTTGTTTGGTTCTGGAGAAGGCATTCTTTTGACTACTCTTTTAACCGGTCCGTTTTCAGAGAACAGGAACGCTAATCATTCAAACAAACTCTTTTAAAAAACTCTTGGTGTTAAAAAACGTTTCCTAATCAAACGCGCTCTCAATTTTCTTGTCATGCCGCTTCCAGCCAGTCCACCTAATATATAGTTTGAAGCAAGTCCAAGACCCGGGCTGATCCGGTACTAGTGCCTTGCTTGTGTTGTCGACACTTTGAACCTGGATCTGATTTCTATAACGTCAGCAGAGCAATAGATTCAACTTTAGCATCAGGAACAAGCCGACCAATGAATAGCCAGCGTTTCATTAACAGTACCAAATATCTATGAATCGGCTGGAAACAATCCCAGTTCTTGCGAATCCAGATATGTGTACCTCAAATCTGAGTTTGATAATCAAACGACAATTCCAGACAATCCAATCAACATAATTTGATACCATCGTGCTAACTCCTGTTATCATTACCTCAATACCTGAGAAGGGTTAGCTTCAGATATCCATAAGTTACAAAATTGAATAAGATAATATTATCTAATATCATCTAAAACATCATGCAGAAGTGTCATCTCTTAATTAAAACTGTTTCATTTCTTACCCTTGGTGCCAGGATAAACCCTCAACAATACAGTGAAATGGCTAAATTGACATTCTGGCGTTGACAACTACTTCATCCCTACAACCTAACTTAATGGATTAGAGTTGATGACAGCATCATTTTGACATTGCAGGAATGAATCACTTTACCTGCGTGCTCTGTTCAATGTATGCAGAATTAGGATCCCCTCTATGAAGCTGGAAAACATAAAGCTGAATCCATAAACATCTAAGAGAGAGATCTCCTTCCCCCCCCCCCCCCCCACCCCCTCTTTTCTGGGGGTAAGAGACAGTTATCAATCTACACTTTAAAGTAGCTCGCTATACACTGACAATAATTCTTTTAACACATCGAGCTGCTACACTCCTCAGCGAGAACATGAAACAAAACAGCAGCTGTACAACCCGTTAACCCTACCTTTGAACTACAATTAAACCAACTACCTTCACAAACTACAAAACACCAGGAACACTCTGCTGTGGTTGTTAGTTAAGGTATACGATCTCAAGTGTTGGCCTGCCAAATGGTTTCTGCATTTCCAACATAAGCATATTAGTCGCTTCCTTAAAAAGAACAAAAAGGGACTTAAGCAGACCAGCTTTCGGAAAACGTCTTCAGACTTGGTGTTGGCTTGCAGTGCAGGGTGCACATTTCTGTATCATTTGCTTGCTTCTATTGTCAGTGCAGATACTTCATCGCGAGAAGCAAACCATGAGTTACCACATGCAGTACATTCTAACTGAAAAACGAAAAAAGAACACGGTCAGAAAGAAAAATCACAATCATCACAAAACCATGAAATGTCAACCTTCCCATCTAATAAGACACTAGGGCCCCTAATCAGATATACAGCCAGGTACATTGGCACACCTCTCTTTCCGTATAATTACTAATGTAGACAAAATCCCATAAAGCGGCAGACTGAAAAATCTGCAACAACAGGATATGGCTTGTATTGATTGTCTGTTATACTTCGTCCTGGTTGGTTTTGGATCAAATCGGCACGGTTTTACAGGATAAAAACTGACTCCAAAATAAAAAGAAAGAAGATAACAGAAGTGAGTACACTTCTTAATTTTGGTACGAAGTGTTATAAGAAGGCAATTCACAAGATACCATGGGGACCCTGAATCAAATATATAACGAATGGTGAGAACAAAAACACAAGAAAAAAATTTGCAACCTGATAGCGGTCACCACGTGCACCTCCCTGGATAATATCTATCAGACCAACTTTCTTCTCCATGCATCTTGAACATCGGGCATCTGTAATCTAATTCACAGACAACGAATCATATGCTATGTACATGCTTACTAAACATTTAACCACAGTTATATAATTTTTCGGAGCAAAGACTATCACATCAACCCATCAAGAGAGGCTAGTTTCATCATCCTAAAATATCTGCCACATGGCATGTTGATGGGTCCAGATTCTGGACAGAAAGACGCCCCTTCTCCCAATAGCCCAGCCCAAAATGTCAAGTTTAGGCCAAGTGGGAATAGGTTAATAAAAAAAAGACTTCCTCATTCGAGGACTGCAAACAGGGTGAACATCAAGACATGGTTAAACATGGAGGTACAGCATGCAAAAAATGACAAAGCTAAGACACAAGAAGGCATATGACATAGTCTATGCAACAAAATGTATTGGAAGCATGCCCTAGGTGTGCATGACAATAAGATATGATTATATGTAATATGGCAATAATAATCTTATATAATGATGCTCATATGCAACATAGAATACATATCCATGCAATATGATATAACTATGTTGATAAATGACCAAATATGAGAAAAACTACATACAATGAACAAATGATGACATATAATATAAGAATATTCATCCCTATATATATATATGGAAAATTACATATAGACCAATCTGCAATCAATTACATCTACAACCCCTAGAAAAAGAAATCAATTACAAACACCCCCCTACTGTTAGTATTAAAATTAAATGATGATATCATCACTAAACATATTGAAAATACCAAGTTTACCCTTTATTATACAAATATATTTTTTTAAACTGCCATTTTACCCTCTTCCCTCTATTCTTTTTTCTGTCTTCTCTTGACCTGTCCTTCCTCGACTCCCGCACCACTGTTAGATAGAGAGAGCTGGGTGAAAAAATGCAACAATCATAAGAAATTGAAGAAAACGAAGAGCATCAGTACAGGATCTCTGGGTTCAATTCAATTTGCATTTTTTTAGCATATATATAAGACATTTCAGACTTTCAAAGCTAACCCGTTTGAATTAGGGCTTCGGGGATCCACTCGCTGGTTATTCAGACAGAGAGCTGATTCTAGGGTTTTCAGCAAAGTTGATTTTAGGCTGACAATGACCCATTTCAAGACCAACCCCCCCCCCCCCCCCCCAAAAAAAAATAATAAAAATGAAGCATAGTGAGGAAGAAGAAAAAACTGAAGTCAAAGGTGGAGAGAATAACGGCGAATTTTTTGTTTGACAAGCAGTTATGAAGCTGTAGGGGATGGGCCTTGGTCTGAAAACTGTCTGAGCACCAAAATCCTGCCATCCCAACCTCCAGGTAATTAAAGCATCTGAGACTGCAACCTTTCCCCCTGGATTGCCAAATCACCCACTACTGTCTGTATTCTCAAACGGTCATACCACATCCTCACAGTATCGGCAAGGCGTGAAGTACGGAATGTCTCAAACTCTTCATCCAATTCATCAGGATGTGCATTATCAGCATGTAACAGACGGGTATCCATGCGAGGCAGGTATCTTGGCCTCCACCGATAGTACCAAACCCCAGTCAAGAAAAGGCACAGAAACTGTGGGTTAAGTATCAACTCTGAATACAGGACCAATATCATGAAGAGGATGAGAATCAGCATTGTTGTAAGAGGGTTTTCCAATTGCATATCTGATCAAACCATTTCCCAACAGCATAATCTTGAAAAAAATTAACCCATTCAGAACCCCCATAATCTTGAAAAAATCGCTTTACTCCTCATACTCCACATGCAGGAGTCAACATCTAACATATATTCCACAATTTTTTTCTCAGAGGTGGCTCTGTGCAATTCAGACTCATAGAGAGACAATCTGACAAGCCTGATGTCTCAACCTATCAAGCTGAGTAACAGATAAAGGATGAAGGAAATGCACTTTGGGCTGCAGAGGTTGTGTATGTATATGCATCATACTTAGCAAAGACAAGCATGTAAACCTCACAGCCAACTGAACTTCACCCATCTTCTTCACACCCATGGGATGTAAAACCAGGATAGGATCGGAGCTATAAACCCTATCAGTTTCGAGGGTAGCAGAGGTGGACTGCAGAAAGGGAGGGAGGGGGGGTGGTGTCGGAGTTGAGGAAGGAGAGGACAACAGAAGAGAGACAATAGAATAGAGGGATGAGGGTTAAAATTGTAGTCTAAAAAAATATTTGTATAATAAAGGGTAAATTTGGTATTTCCAATATTTATTTAGTGATGATATCATAACTTTAATAGTTGACAGTAAGGGGGCATTTTTAATTGATGTTTTTTTTAGATGTAATTGATTGCAGATCCAGGGGGTCTATATGTAATTTTTGACTACTACAGTATATGATTGATTTGGGTCACACATTTAGCACATGGCCAACGCGTCATGCCTTATCTAATGGATGGCACTGCCACATTGTGCCACGTGAGACAACCAGGTGGACCCTCAAAGAATCTTCTCTCAACAGAAAAATATTCTAGTGTTGATCCAGATTTTCTAAAAGAAAAATAATAACCTGCATGCACTCGGATTCTTCAGGCTTCTTTGCAATTTCTTCTGCTGTAAAACCATCCTGAAAGAAAACAAATTGAAGTATAACTATTTTCCTTCAGACACAAGAAATCAATAATATATAAGTTTTTTTAAAAAAATGCCACCTTGATAATATGTATGGATGGAATGCTAGAGGCAGATTTTGGTAGAACAGCCTAATCAAACCTGCCTATGGCAATCCGAGAGTCCAGGTTAGGGATCTCAGATGCTAGCAGACCCAATGATTACATCTGTGATTACATCTGAGATAAATGAGGCAACTGTGTTGTTAAGGGAAGAAAACAGATCAATAGAAGAGAGAAAATTGATAAAGTCAACCCTGTTGGGTCGAAGATGAGAGAAGAAAATTGAAATAGCAATCTCATCAATACTGCTCAACAGTATCAAAATCCTTCAGAAATCATATTTAATCCAATTGATGGTGTCTTTTCAACGACCTTCTAAAATTCCTAAATGGGCTCATAAAAAGACTTTTAATCTGTCAACCTATATAATAAGGTAAATAAACTCAAAAGAAAATTCAATGCAACTATTAAGCATTCCAACCTAACTCTAAGCGCTCAACCTATGACACAGGTCTGAAGACCTACATGCACATGATGAAACCCAAAAAGAGGCCATGAAATTGCTGCCCAGCTGCATAGCCTAACAATAGTAGTTGAGTCGATAGTTGGTTTTTTTCAGTTGTTATTTGTTATTTCGGTCAGACCAGCCTGTTGGTTCAATTTGTTTTAATTTGGTCCAAGTTAAACGAAGGTAGAAGATTTGTTTGCATTTATTAGTCAGTACCTTTTCAGCCTCCACACATGGGAGAGTTGGAGTTCTAGTTTGTGTTAGTTTTTAAGTCCTGAGATTCAACAAAAAAAGGGCGAATCTGTTGTGGAAGGATTCAGCAAGAGAAGAGCGCAAGGACAATTTTCCAATGCAGCCTTACCCCAGCAAATTTTTTCTGAGAGGTTGTTTCAATGCCTTGGCCTTAGGCAGCAACCGTGGACCACCAACCATTGCCCAACGCCTGCCATCCTGAATTGCGGCAAGTTAGTTCTGAAGTAATTAGGAGTAGTTAGCTAAGTTTTATGGTCCATCAGGTCTTTACTATTTCCCACGCATGGAATTGATTTCCTGCTTTGATTTCTGAAGTCCTCATCCTTATAGAACTTGTTTTGTAAGGTTAATAAAACACCTACTTAAAAGTCTCCAGTGTACTGAATAGGGAAGAATTTAGTGAACTGTTGGTTGATTTATGAGCTTTGAAGCTGCTGCCTTATTTCCTCTCTCCTTGCATTTGAAGATCTTGTAGTGGGATTCTCTTACTGCAAGTCTGGACATTTTTCAACATAGACTGCTGGACAGTGCTCTAGAAGCTTTCCAAGCTTGTGGACCTTGGAGTTTCAACCTAGGCAGGAAGTTTTCAAGGTCAGGGGCTTCTTATTCTTCCACCTTATTTTTCAAAATTTATTTTTCAGTTTGAAGGCTCCATTGAAGACCTGGTCTTCATGTTTCTCCACTTTGCTGTTCATTAGAAACCCTAACCCTAACTTAATCTGTCAAAGATCAGATCACCTACATCCCAGCATCAAATTACACTGATATTTGGAATAAATCGGCAGAACCCTAACCCTAGCCTCTGATCCAAGTGAAATCTCCTGGTATGCCCCCGAGCCCCTCTAACTTTAACATCATAAATTGTCTCAACTGCCCCTGAAATTTAGGAGACCTCAGTATAGGCCTTGGTATTTACATCAGTCCTTCCTATAGAACTGCATAACATTACACAAAAATCCACTTCTCTATCTAAGCATTAAAAACCTTAAAACAGTCCCCTACTCGACAATTGAAATTCCTTGTTCTTGGTCGGTTTTTCCTGACTTCCTAGCAGCATTTTCCTTTGGTCGAGCCCATTAAATCCAAGGCACATCTATTTAACTACTAATCTTCTCCACTAACTTAATCCAACTATTGCGAACCTATAAATCAAGTAAAAACAATGAAGCCAGATACAGCTATAACCACAACATTATCCTAACCAAATGGGTTCAACTACATGGATTTCATAGAGACTATGACAATGAACACGAGAAGTAAAAGGAAGTAAGAAAAGAAGATTAGTAAAGAAAGTAGTTAAAGCAGCATCTCAGAAACTTACCCATACAAGGGTTCAGCTAAATAGGTTCTTGTCCTTCAAAAGCCCTCTTTGTGGCCATACAAGTGATCGAGCCCTACCACATGCCAGTCCTTTCTTACCATTTCTCCAATGGTCATTTTAGGCTTGCTCCTACCTCTTTAAACTCCGAACGAAATCAGGCGACACCATAGTTCGAGGTCTAGCGAGATTTTTGCCCCCCTTCTTTTTGAGACCTTAAGATGAGATCTCATGCCATACCCAAAAAGAATACATCATCTCAGTCAAGTTCTTGGTTAACTTGAGATCTTAGTTCGAAATCTCGGATCTTGTGAGATATTGGTTCACTCTAATCTTTATAAATACCCCATCTCGGTCGAGACGAGTTGAGATATCTCAATCTCAACCTATTTTAACACTAGTTCCTTTTTTGCTAGTTTTGGTATTTTGACCAGATTTTTCATCAGAAAGTTGGTCGGGTCTCTACCTACGTTGCATCAACAAGTGGTTTAACTCATCTATAACAAAGATCTACTAATTTTGAAGCCAATCTTGAAGCAAGGTGAGTGTTCTTCCAAACTTCATTCTTTTCAAAAACTATTATCCACACTAGTGGGGCAAAAGTTGGACAAGCTGCTCAGTAATTGATTTTACTCTTGTACTCTTGTGATGTAACTTATAAGTACACTGAAGTTGTAATGTGAAATTGTGAACAACTGAACATGTTTGATGTATTAAGTCTATTGACTTTAAACCTTTATGTTTTCATTTATATCAAGTAATGGTAGTGCATTTCATGTTTATAAGTCTAAATGCACTCCTTCAGTATTCAAAGTTAGGCTGAGTAGGAACTCATATATACTTTTGTTCTCTCACAAATCTAAGGCCACCATTGTGTTCAGAAGGCCTGAAATAGGCTAAATACCAAATTCCAGCCCCATCTAAGCCCTAACATCCACCAAGATGGGCACTTGAGTTGGGTCGAGCTGACTAGGAATTTTGACCAGATCTCGGTAAGATCCTGGTTCTTGGGGTATCAAGATACTTGTAAGACTGAGATCCCAAACCATGGGCCAAACTTCCTGACTGGTGGATCTATGGGTCACTATTGGACATGACCACACCATCTTAAGCAACTCTCATTGAGCTTGTCTTGAATTGGTGCAACTCCTAATTAAGTTTTTGATCCAATATGTCATTACTTCATCTCTCCTGGTCTTGCTGCAAATCCACTTCAACACCCTTATCTCCACTACACTTAAATCTATACTAATCTTCTTAGTTGCCCAACATTTTGCTCCAAGTTTCAACATTGTTTTTTTAATTATTGTCAAGTAGAACTTTCTACCAAGCTTAATAAGCATGCATTTGTCACATGACACTCCCGATCCACCTCCCTCCCCACTTCATCCATCCTACTTTAATTTTTGCTGGAAGCAACATCCTTGATATTACCCTCTTTAGTAGTGGTTGACCCAAGCGCATAAACTTGCTCCTCAAGTTTCAGCACAAATGTCACCTCTCTGAGTTTGACTGAAGTTAGACATCACATAGTCTGTCAAACCTTTAGATTGCTTGATCTCCATAACTCTAGCTTTGAATTAACCCTTCCATTACCTGAATCCCATTTAGTTGGTTAAGGCCAACTTGTTACTGTTGTAGTTATAAGTTATAACACTTAATTAGAAAACTGATGTTGAAATTTTAATTACAAAATGTTTTGGACCTAGTGTAACCTTAAACACCACGGATAAATTTCAAGTTATTAATGCTAATTTAGACAACTAGCTAACCAACACTAGGAACAAATAAAAGACCAATACTGGAAGTATACTGAATTCAATCATCTACCCATCCAAACACCACCAGAGAGAGGGGGGGGGGGACAACAAAACAAAAGGCTAATAATGCAGAAATAAAAACAAAATGAAAATATACTACAAGACAAATACCCAAAATATCATCCATACCTTCAGTTCATTAGGTGACATGTTAAGCATTATTGAAGGTTCCAACTCCCTTTTTATCAGACGTCTGGCTAGCATTGCATTGTGCTGACACAAGTTATTTGGCATTGAAAATCATCAGGCAATGTGATACTTCATTTAAAAGGAAGAAACATAAATGATGCTCTAATATCAGCAACCCAACAGTAGTTTTCAAACAAGGACATCAACTTGAATTTTAAAATTCCATAACACAAAGATGAAGAAAAAAGGGAGGGGACTAGGATAACAAGTGTACTCTTTTCCTAATGTTTCAAAGCCCATTAGGTGCTATAACAAGGTTATCAGGTGCAATTAACTAATGTAATATCATGTATAATGGAAAGCTCTGTAGCTTACAAAACGAAAACAGCATTCCAGGCTCTGTTATACTCTGTCATTCCACTCTGAATGCAGTTTTCATTATCAATGACAGCAAACATAAAATTCTACTTACGCCAGAGAACTGTTTCCTAAGCTGCTTCATTAGTTGATATCAATGTGTCTATAGAGACTCTGAAACAAGATATCGACCATCATTGTTTTCGGCAATATGGTTAGTTTCTTTATTTTTCAATTGTTTTAACTGCTGAAAACATCAAAATACTAAATTAAGCCAAAGCCCAAGAACACAATGCTATGTCCAACCTATCGTAACACTCATGCAAATCCAAGGCAACATGGTGGCTCCTTGAGATCCATCGTAAAGTATAGCTTATACATGCCAAGTATCCAAGACCCAAAACCTAATGATCATAACTAGGCCAGTTTGACCAGTGGGTCAAAGTAGGTCAACACAACGGTATGAAGAAGGAAGCACCATACTCAACAAAATAATAGAGATACTCTACAAAATTATAGCCATCTATTAATTTTGGGGAAGTACTGCTGTACTGGTACTTCTGTACTTCTTTATAGGGAAAAAAGAAAAAATGCTTCTATAACGGGAAACAGCCTCTCCACAAAGGAAGGTATGGCTGCTCATTGTGACCCTACCCAAATACCAAAGTCTCATGATCCTAGTGCTTCATGTTTCAATGATCATCTAACTAAGGCCAAATGATTTAGCCATCTGGCACTGGGACAGACAGTTCACCTTCAAAATGGACAGTTCAAAGAGCCTGTTGATTCTCATAGCTCTTCAGAATCAGATCCATGTGAGAAGTGACCCAAAAGGTTGTATATTGATGATTCAACCAGTTCGGGCATTCAGTCCAGAACAGGATTGGAAAAACTCAATGGAAGACATACCAAAATAAATACTGGAGTAATATGAAGACCCAACAAATTGAAAGATATAATGCTTATAAGGGACCAATGCATGCATGACAAATGGAAATCCATCAATCACAGTAGTTGATAGTTACGAAACCCAACAAATACTTAAAAAGGGTAAACAAGATATGATCAAGGTTTGCTTATGGGTAAGTAATCATGACCAACTTCAAACTGATACAACATATCTATATGTCAATATGCACCACATTGTACATATTCTTATAAGATTTAACCTGTCAAAGAGCAAAACATAAAAAAGTGGAGTAAGAAGTATCCATTGCTGAACCTTAAGGTTGAATAATAGCTGTCTCATCTTTTGGTTATACTTTGTAACATCAGAGGCGAAAGTTTCATGCGAGACCCTCTCAAGAGCAGTTACTGCTGAGACAGCAGCATCAGGCCAGCGCATTTCTTCCTCATCCTGTGAAATCCAATGAGTTGTTATCACAATTAGAACATTATACCATTAATAAAAAGCCAAACTGTATATATATACATATATAGCAACCACTATGTATAGCATGAAATTGGAAATTCATACCAATATTAGCTCAGATTCATCGAACACTATATAATCATCCAGATCAAACACCAGGTTTGCATCATGCCATTGCTAATTCATGAGCACAATGGTATTTTATTTTGCATTCCAATACACCACACCTTTTATACATCAGAACATTATCATCATCATCATTAATTGATTAATTCTTAATACTACTGTAACTATTGTTGTGCCTGTTACTTGGATCCCATTGATGATTCCAGTTCTATTGCAATTTCCTGACTTTTCAAATCAAATCTTTCGTGGGGGGGGGGGGAATCATACTCACCTTCTTTTCTGTTCAGAGTCTCCGAAATAAACTAACTACCTGATCAATTAGGAAAATCTTATTTACTAGTCTACCTAAAACCTGCCCTAGTAAGCCTGTTTCAAAAGTCATCCTGATCACCACCCCAACCCCAGCTTCTTGATAAAAAAATTTATTTGAAACATTATACCAAATAGTAATCAATACTTGACCCTTCCATACTCTCACTTCCTCGTACCAGAGTCACAGACATAGACTCTCTAACTCTTAAAGCCACAAGGAGTCCCACATGGCTACATCAAGACAACACTTGGAAGAATAAACACATTTCCACAGTTCTTTCCGATAAAATTTCCTGCTTCATTCATCCCGCTAACCACCTCCCCCCACCCCCAAAAAAAAAAAAGGCAAAAGAAAAAAGAATCCCCACTTCATTAATATCCCCATGTAAACTTCCAATACTCGGTAAGTCGAAACGCAAAATCCCTAGTCCATATCATGCTAATGAATTTAAATTTACAGATTCACAGAAACAAGAAAAAGGAGGTTTGACCAGAAAATTCGCCAGCAAGCAATTTAAGTATGAAAGCTACCAAAATGTTGACCAACTTTATCAAAACAACTGTATTAGCAATATCTCAAAAGAATAACATAGTAAAATTGTCATGCTACTAATAAAAATTGTTATTAGTGGTTATTTACTAGCCAATTATTTGAGGCACGGAACCTAAATTCAAAACATATACAGTAAATGAGGGGAAATTTTCATTGGGCACCTTCATACTCCCCTGAGAGCCATCTGCAGATTTTTCTGAGATATTGTTGCCATTTGCAGCATGATCAGTCGATACAGGTGCAGCTTTTTCTTTATCATCCACCTGCTCTTTACCCTTTGGGTTACATACATACTGAACTGTTTGGAGGAGCTTCTCCAAACATCTGTCACGATATGATTCTCCAGTTAACGCCTTGAAGTCTGCCAATATCAAATGATGCTCGGAAGCATCATTGGCAGCACTTCCTGGTGTTTCTGCTTTTAGATTGGACCTGGAGGCCACATCATCTTCCCTTGACACATCAAGAGGAGAAATATCTTTCCTTCTGAGGGAACGTTTTTGCTTCAACAACTCTTCCTGTTCAGAAGGGGCATCTTCAGGCTCAACATCAGGAAGTTCTCCCAGGCGCTCTCGAGTCTTCTGAACTAGAAGATCAATCTCATGTTGTTTGTTGTCCTCATAGTCCTTATCTGTCAATTTCCAAAGTTTTTTCTCTACAATATCATACACTTTTTGGATGATAAAACCAGGATGCCTTGAGCGCTGAGGAAGCTGCTTATTTAACGGCACAAAATGAACGACACATTTGTGCATTATAGATTCTGCTGGTACAGCATCTCGATGGAAACTGTAGAAAAGCTCTCTAGTATCACGTGGTTCCCAACTTCCCCCAACCTTTTTTTCTGCCTCCTCAGGGCGATAGAACCACTGCCCAGTGACCATCACACTCCCATCACTAGTTTGTTCAATATCCTGCAAACAGAAATAATCAAAACGTATCCCATGAAAAGAGCACCCAAAAAAGGGGTAAGACTAGACCACCTGAAATAACACAGAGGACCAAAAGAAGAGATATAAAATAGGAAAAAAATGGAATGTAGAACACTAGCCCATATATACGCTTAGAAACAAGCACCAAAACCAGCCCAGCTAGAATTGGGATGCCACTGCTTCGAGAGTCAGCCTGGTCTGATGATGTGGTGAGTTTCTGTTGGTTTGATCGAGCATCTCTTAAGGCAACCCAACATGAAGAAGAGAAGGAATCAAGAGTATAAAGGAAGAAAGAGGTTACAGTCCCAACGGTCAACGTTACTGTTCACCAGAATAGTGATTTGGGGGCAAATATGGATAGCTGGTATAATGTTTAGTTGGCTATTGGTGGAATAATCCATAAAAAGCTAGCATCAATTTATTTTCTATTTCTAATCTTCGAAAGTATATCTATTCATTGGAATAGATAATGCACTTTTTGGTACGGTTTAAATTTATGATTAGTAGATGTAGTTGGTATGATTTAAGACCTCTATTTCTCATTAAATAGATAAATTTAAACATAAATTCATCAATGGCTTAGGGTTTCTTTATCATTTACCACCATAAACTATTAATTTTTGTTTATGTGGGTAATGTTAATGAACATGTACAAAATTAGTACTTAACTAGGGGTAAGATGGTAATGGATCCCCGGTTGGATTCTTCTCTTCTAGTGTTGGTATCCACCAAGGTTGCCCCCTCTCCCCATATCTCTTCTCCTTGGCTCTGGAGGCCCTCTCTCACATCCTCCAATCGAACATTGATCGGCTCCTCATTTCTCCCATCCCCGAATGCAAATCTCTTAATCTCACCCATCTCGCTTTCGCTGAAGATCTTATGATCTTCTCCAAAGCTGATCATCAGTCCATTTCTTCCATCCTCTCAGCCCTCTCCCTATTTGAAATTTGAATCTCTCTCCAGTCTCTGAGTCAACCTAGATAAATCTACTCTCTTCCTTTCAAGTGTCTTTGATCAATTGCGATCCTCCCTTCTCCAACTCTTGGGGTTCAAGCCTGGCTCCTTTCCTGTTATCTACCTAGGCCTCCCGCTCATTCCTGGTAGACTTACTCGCCATCACTGCCTTCCCATGCTTGACCACAATTGCAAGAAACTTCAACTTTGGAAAGGCAAACTCCTCTCCTTTTCCGGTAGAGTAGTGCTTATTTGCTCAGTCCTTCAATCCTCCTATCTCTACTGGTGCGGAATCTTTTTCATCCCGAAATCTCCAGTGGAGTCCTTGTTTTCTGCCTTCCTCTGGAAAGGGCGTGAAGCGTCGTGCTTCATCCACCATGTCAGTTGGTCGACCATCTGTCGCCCAACCTCCAAAGGCGGCCTCGACATTTCTCCGAATCTCTGATGTTAAGGCATGTCTTCTCAAGCTTATATGGAAAATTGCTTCAAAGCATGACTCCACTGGGTCAACTAGGTCTACTCTTTCCTTCTCCGGTCAGACTCCTTCTGGATGGTCCCCATGCCCTCCAACCCTTCTTGGATCTAGAGGAAAATCCTTTTGTTATGTCCCCGCGCTCTCTCCGCCATCTCTACCTCAGTCTCCATTGGTTCCTGTACTTCCTTTTTTGGCCTGTGGCATCCGATGGGCATTCTTTTTCCCTTTTTGGTCCCCGCTCAATTTAAAATACCCACATCCCCAAAACCACCCCCTTGTCCACCTTCATCTCCAAGGGTTCTTGGACCCCGTTCCCCTCCCTGCACTCACACAAGTTTGGGACTCCCTTCCCACTCTTTCTAACTCCCCCCATGACATTACCATTTGGCTTCCATCTCTTACCAAAACCTTCTCCACCTCTTCAGTCTGGAACCTTCTCCGTGCCCACAACCCTAAACCCCCTTGGCCTCCCCTAGTTTGGTTCAAAGGCCACATACCCCGGCATTCCCTTACCCTAATTGATTATTCTTAAACCTTAAGTAGGTCATACACATAAAAACAAATTATGCCGAAGAAAGCCTAAGGTAGTTTCCACAATCAGTTTGTTACTATTTTACGAGTTCCTATTTTGATGTTTATAAGAAGTATTTATATTAGTTGTTACTTAGTTTCAATTTTTGGTTTGGGACTTTCTATTTTGTGATGCTATGGACATAAATAGGGCCTCCTTCATGTAAAAAGGAAGATATTGAAGAAATCAAAATTGTGGCATAGACTCAGTTATGAAGTAATAACCAAGTTCAACAGCTGAGCTAACAGTAGCCCATTCCCTACCCCTTCTTGAAAACATTAACAACTTATAAAGTATCCAATTTATGCAAAACTGAAAACAAGAACACACAAACCTTAATGATAGCAACATAAGGCTTCTGATCTGAATCCTCAGGTGTTAAAAGTACTGGATCTTCCTGCATGATAACAACAGCCAAATGGATTATTTAATGAGAAGTCGTCAAAGCTAGCAAAAGAAAAAGTAACTTCACTATAAGTAAGTCAAATTAAATAGGTAGACAACAGATTCTTAAGATCTACCATCCAAATAACTGAAAACCTAAAATCATGCATTCAGAGACATCAAAACTGCAATTTGAAAGCCAGAGAAATAGTTAGATGACAGAGCGTGCCCAGATTTTCCCTTATTTCCACCCTACGTGCTTTTCTTTGGTGTATTCAGTGTCAGTCATAAGTTCATATGGTACTTAGCCAAACGGTCGAAGAAAATGTTTCACTTAGATGGGACTTTAAGAATAATTCAGGCTTTCCTCGACTGCGTACAAATGGTCAGAAATTGCCACTTCATATCCGAAATTGAAAATAGAGAAAAACACAACAAGAAGATCGACAAAAGCAAAGAAAGCTACAATTGAAACAAACAGAAAAGGATAACGTAGATCTAAAACCCTAATAAACTCTCCAACAAGCGTAAGAACAATGGACGAGTCAATGACGCAAAATTGGAGTAAAATTCCGAGAGGGAGGAAAAAAGAAAAAAAAAAAACTGGAATGTTACCAATTCGAATCGATTTCCATCGAACTCGAAAGCACTGTAATGAGGTCGCCGTCCTCTGCCTTTACCAGTATACCTGATTACTTCTCCGATCGGCTTGGCTCCTTCTTGCATCGTTTCATCTTTATTTTCGTTGCTCTCAGATTCTTCTCCCGCAAGTTTCATCTTCTTTTTCTCGTGATTTTCCGGTTGTGAAGAAGACGAAGGACGCTTTGAATGGGCTTGAGCTTCTCCCTCGTCTTCTACATCGCTGGTTGAGAGTCTTGAGACCTGTTTGTACCTTTTGTTCCCCATTTCTCGCTTCCATTAACCGAGATTTTGCCCGCCAAGTGCCACCAAACGGTGAAGTCATGTACGATGAGGTGGTGCCCTGGAAAAGGACATTGTTTTTTACGTTAATAACGAATCTGCCATTCCCGGATCCGCAACCCCAAATCCGGATCCACTTCTGACTTCACCGACGTTGCGTTGACTGTGAGTCAATCATTTGGTATTTTTATTTCCAAAAATACCCATCTTCCTATCACGTATGAATCCATTATCCATGGGTTGCATGAGTCAAGCCCTTAGGCGTCCTCACTGGGAACAAGGGCATGAGCGCAAGAAACAATGCGGGCCGGTTTTATGGGCAGGAGATTCTTCCCATCAACATGTAAATTCTGCTGGATGGTTCTAGTAAGTTCTTTCACCCCAACTCAGCTCTGTTTTGTATGTTTATTTTATCCAGATTCTAAGAGATTGCTATATGGTGGTTACAGCAGTAAAGACCAAAGTGAAATTGGTGCCTCAAATACTTGGATGTGAGACTTAAGATAAAGTCTAGGGGTGGAAAGAGAGGTTTTATCCCAGGCTCAACTACGATGCAAGTGTTGCTCCAAAATCTTGTTCGGCAGCACAAGCAAATTAATCTGTAAAAATGTGCTCGACTGGGTTGGTCAAGTAATGTCTCATACAATTAAGTTAGGAAAGCACTTAGCTTTAAAAAAAATAAATTGCATATCTCAATGCTAGTGGGAATAACTCAAGAATATTCATAGCTTGAGAGATTACCTTGACCATATGGTTACAAAGTTCGACTTAAACTCTAGAAGTGCTTCACACTTCTAAGAGATCCATTGAGTATTACTTGTGCTTAGGTCGTTGAGTTCGAACAAGACTCTAGCTACAAATTCCTTGACTTGACGGAATCCTTAGTAATTTGATTCTAAGATCTAGATATTTCGTGTTCAACTATGTGTCTCTCTGAAGACTTAGAGAGTTAGTTAAACCCTACTCGGATTCTTTGTTTAATGTGTAAGTCAAGCCTTGGTTCGTCAACAATCCGACTAGGACTTGTTCGGGCAGTGTTGAACCTAGTCGGTCCTCATTTACTTGGGTCAATGGAACTTACCCATATCACAAAGTGTGGCGGTCTTAGGAATGCACAAGGGGAGGCTATTTTTGCAGTGTGTGAAAAGTTAGACCATGAAGACACTCTTCTAGGTCAAGCGTTGGAGGCTAGGATGGGCCTCCAGTTCTTGTTGATGATAATTATGGTTTGTATTCGTTGAGTTTGATGATCCACTTTAGAACAATGATATCCCCCCCCCCCCAATGTTGTCGATGTAATTAAAGATAGGGTGAATATCACCCCCCCCCCCCCTTTCTTGCCAAAAAAAACTCCCCCCCCTTCTTACTTAGAAAACCCTCCCCTCTTACCTAGCAAATATATCAAACACCTCCATTGTGTTAACTTTCTTGGTTAAATTTAACTTTTATCGTTAAATATTTTTCTAAAATCCCAAACTACCCTTGGCTAAAATTTTTTTTTTTTTTATTTTAAACCCTAAATTACCGTAATCACCTTAACAGTTAAAATACTAAATTACCCTCAATTAAAATAATTATTAAAAACCAAAACACCATAGTTAAAACATAAATTATCTTTAATTTTTAAAAGCCCAACATACCCTTTTTTTTTTTAATTCAAACAATAAAAAAATACACGTACTAGTATGGTACATCGCCGACACACGGCGATAAATTGAGGTGTCGTTTGGGGGCTACACAAAACCCCCAGCGACACGATTTTTTCTAAAAGTCGACAAGAAATCGTCGAAATAGCGCGATATATCGGCAAAAAGTCGATATATCGCGATAAATTCTCAAAATATCGAATAAATTTAAAATTCAAAATTTAAAAATCTCGCATTAAATACTCTCTCTCTCATTTAAAAATATTAAAATATCTCTGCGACCTCAATCTTCCGATTTCTTTCCTTTCTCTTTCTCTGCAGAAACGGAAACATGGCTCCTCTGCAGAAACGGCGGACTCGATTTCTTTCCTTTCTCTTCTATTTCTTTCCTTTCTCTTTCTCTGCAGAAATGGAAACCATTGGAGCCATCGAATCTCTTCTATTTCTTTCCTTTCTCTTTATCTGCAGAAACGGAAATCATGGCATACAGTGTACTCCAGCGATCTCTTCTATTTCTTTCCTTTCTCTTTTTTCTGATCTGCAACGGAAACCATGGCATCTCACGACTCTCTCCCGCTCTCTGATCTCTCTCAGTCTCTCCCACACCTGCAGATCTCATCGATTCTCAAAAAATCGACCGAAATGTTGCCGGTAATCGTTGTGTCGCCTGTGTCGCCACGCACCGACACGGCGAACATCCGGCGACATTTCGATCCTTGGGTACTACTATCAAGTAAAATAAAAAATGCAATTTTAAAAAAGGGTATATTGATAAAATTAAACAAGTACTACTATTTTATTTTAGGTTTTTTTTAATTGTTTGATAATTTTAAAAAAAAAAAAGGGTATGTTGGACTTTTAATAATTAAAGATAATTTGGATTTTAACTATGGTGTTTTGATTTTTAACAATTATTTTAATTGAAGGTAATTTAATATTTTAATTGTTAGGGTGATTACAGTAATTTAGGGTTTAAAATAAAAAATTTAACGGTAAAAGTTAAATTTAACCGAGAAAGTTAATAGAGGGGAGGTGCTTAATATATTTGCTAGGTAAGAGGGGAGGTTAGTGATATTATCCAACTAAGAGGGGTGTAAGTGCTATTTGTCCAGCTAAGAGTGGAGGTAAGTGATATTTACCCTTAAAGATATTAAGGGGTTAGCTTTTTTGTTTAGGGTGCATGTTTTCTTTTGTATTTCTAGGGAGGCAAATTAGATTATCGACTCGCTAGCTCGGTTTGGACAGTCCAGGTCGTAAAGACCACTAATACCACTACTTAGCTTGTAATCAGGAGGCCTTGAGCCCCTTATGTTCTTCTCACTAGATTAATTTTCATCCAAAAAAAAAAAAAAATGTAAGACCTCCCCTTCCTCCCACCCAAAATAAAAACCCCAAAGTTCTATGAGCCCCTAATCTTTGTGATCAATTTGATGATGAAAATAGAAGTAGAAATGTATAGGTTAAGGTGTTTGTTCACTTCATAGCCTCTGTGTTGTAACTTGATCGTTTTGAAATAAAGTAGTTTGTTACCCCATAAAAAGACATTTTATGCCCCTAACTACATGCAATGCACATCGTGTACAAACATGGCCATTTAATGCTTTAACTAGAAAAAGAGAATTATTAGGGCCTGTTTGGTTACATGAGTCTAGAGATTTCAAATCTATGGAGTTATAATTTATAAAATTAGATGTTTGGTTGTGGAATAAAATTTGTGGATTCATCTTAAAAAACTATTTGATTGACGTGATTTTTGTGAATGTGCAAATGTATAGCTTTTTTGAAATCTCTGGATTTCATCATTTACCCATAAATTTATAGATTCACGTTTTTAGTGTAAAAATGTGAATCCCTAGATTCATGCCTAGATTTCATGAATCTAGAGATTTTTACAATCAAAACGGGTATAATTCTCTTATTTATGGATCCAGATATTTGAAACCTCTGGATTCATGTAACCAAACATGCCCTAAAGTCATGTTGATGTGCGATATGGGCCCCTAATAATGATCTTGCTTGCCGTAAATTGGCGTTGTTATTGAATTATTATCTTCTCAAGTTTAGCGCATTGTCTAAAAAAAAAAAAAAAAAAGAAGAAAGAAAGAAAGAAGAACAAAGAAAAAAGAAGAATAAGAAAGAAAGAAAGAAAAGAAAAAGAAGAAAAAGAAAAAAGAAGAAGAAAAGAAAAAGAAAAAAGAGAGCATTGGATAGTTTTTAATACAAGTAAGTTTACTTGCATTTTCATTTAGGATTCAATTTTCTTGAGTCACTATTATGATCTTTATGAGGCTCTTTAATTCAGTTAGTTCCTCCTCTTTATGCCATTTATTTAACTACATCTCTTCCTCTTTAAATTGAAGAACTCTTTACCTTCTTTAGATCAAGGAATCAAGTGTGAAGTCCCTTCCCTTCTTTATCAAGTATCTCTTGGTTTAATCAACTCCTTCGTTTAATAAGTCGAGTTGCTCATCGGATTAATCAAAGTTATCTTGAGTTGAATCCTCTAATGTTATCTATATGCTTGTATTGGATGTTATTTGTTCTATTGATTTTGTATTGAGTTTTGACTTAACAATATTATCATAAGTATTTTTATACTAGGTTGAACACAACCCTATATCACTATAAGGATTCCAATAGTTGAGTGCACAACATTGGGGGAGATAGAGGTTATTTTATCTTGAAGACCAATTTGCATATTCCTTGTTGAACTATAGGGTGCATTTATGGTCATAAGGACAATATTGAGTGATACAATCAACGCACCATCTTACTAAAATCGTTGTTATAAATTATAGAAAGAGATACCAATGCAAAGTTATTTTAGCAATAACTAGTAAGACCCACGCCTCTTAGTGGAGAGATTGTGCTCCCAATATAGTCCAGGTGAGGAATATTATCATTTACTTAGGACATCATTAATCAGTTTCATTATCCTCAAGACTCGGATGTGGATAATTTTTTGCTGATTCAAGATATTAAACTTCTTTGCAATTCCTTCAATAAATGCAGTGTTCAGGAGTGTCTAATGCCTTGTCTATGATAGCCCTATTGATTTGAGCTCCGTATGATATAATCTAATTCTAATCTATGGGTCCATCATATTTGTGAAGAGGAGGTCTCCTTTTTTTTCTTTTTTTTACATCCTTTTTAAACCCAAAAAATAAAAAGAAATAAAATATATAGTTTTTTCTCACTGGCATTAAGATGGATGACTTACATTTACAAAAAAAAAAAACCCTAAAAGTGGAAGAGAAGGAAAATTAGAGCTGAAATTGCAGAGAGGGAAGACAACCATCCAACCAAACCCTCCAAATAAGATCACAACACTTGAAAATTAAAGCCAGAAGGAAAGAAGAGGTTGGTGAAGGCATCCTCCACTTTCATCTTTTTTCATAAAGTATATTTAATTCCTTTCACTCTTCTTCACACTACATAAAGCAATGGGCACTCCTATGCTTTTATGAAAACAAGGGTCCCAGGCCTAAAGCTACTTACTTGATTAGGGGACTTCATAAACTTCCGTGTCTTTAATTGTCAAGGAGTTAGGAATCACCATTAAAATCCCAATTGTATTAGGTGGGCTCCATTTAAGAGATTAAATAGATTTTTTTTTTTGATAAGAAGATTGAGTAGAATTAAATTTAACGTTAATAGATTTTAAATGCGAGAATCTAACAAATGTTCTAGAATTAAAACGAATGATCGAAGTTCATTACATATAACATTTGTCATATAAGGTTGTTGAATCCACATGAATAGATTTGATTGGGTATTTTATCAGTGTCAACTATCGATCTAAGGCATCAATCCTTTTGTTTACTTGAAATAAATAATAAATAGGTGACATTTTAAGACAAAATAACAACCATTCTTGATCAATTTAATTGAACTACAAGAAGACTTTTCTTACACCCATAAAAACCTAAAAAATGCTCTTTTTTAAGCAAAATATTTACAAAAATACATGAGATAACTAAAATTTTGGTATAACAAATTAATTAGCCAACTTGAATCAGAGACAGGTCTCTAACCGATCCTTCCCATATCACTAAATGATATTAAATTAAATTTCTCTCTCATAGTAATTATATAGAGAGAGAGAGGGAGAGGGAGAGAGCTCATAAGGTGAACATTAATGACTAATCAATGTGGAAAACAGCTTTGTACAAGTAGAGTAAATAAGAATAATTAGGTGTAAATTGGTCGATTTATATAATCAAGCACATTGATTACTTTACTGTTTCCCTTTAAATGTACTTTAACACTTTTTATGCCCCCCCCTCCCCAAAAAAAAAAAAACTATATGCTGCCAAGCTCACCCCTCCAAAAAACAAGGACCAAAGACTAAGGGATTGAAGGATGGTGGTTGATGTTGTTGTATCAAGGATTTATGTGGCATTACTAATTGGTGTTAAGCATTTTGTGCTTTCAGATTTCCCCCTGTTATAACTAGTCGTTAACAATCTCGTGTAAGATTTGATTGTATTATGTGATGTTGTTGTTAGCAAAGATGGTTCCGTTTGTTCAAAACAAAGAGTTTAGTTGACACTTGACATAGTTGTAGCTCTAAAGCTCTAACATATTTCAAGTAGTTAATCCCTGATTTTGCTTGGGAGCAGCGTTGTTCTCAACAGTCAAAGACTCAAATGTATTTTGGAGTTCATAGCAAATCTGGACCGTTGAGTAAAGTGATCATTCAACGACCAAGATTTTCTCTAAACCCCAAATTGAATCTAGACTGTGCACTATTGGAAGCAGCGTTGCTCGTAAGCATGATTCGTTAATCCCCACTTGATAATACAACGAGAGTTAACACAGTTGTTAGTCTCCACTGATGAATACAAAAACTTATATTTCACAAACCTCAAAACCAAACACTTGATATCTCATGCTATGCCAAGAATACAAGTAGGGGTAGTTAGATTCTCCTCAATGGTGGATATGTTTTAATTTTAGTGTAATGGTGGCAATTTATTAGATAGAGGGGGAAAAGAAATATAAAGAGGTATTGGATTTGAATCTTTATCCTATCACACATTTTTTTATTGAGTTTAGATCATCTCTCTTGATAGGGAGCACAATCCCCAAACGGGTTTTCCACAAAAATAGGGGTGGGGCCTCTTATGGTGTTCCTCGTCAAGGGAAGTGATCCGGACTCCTTCCACCCCTCTTTCCATACCCTATGCTGCTATGCATGTGGGTCTAAGTCCTTAAAATGACAAAATGATACACATCTTTAAGTGGGGTAAAACTCTATTCTCCTTCCTTAATTGGGAATATTGCTCGGTTATCGACTATTTTGTCTTTACAGTAGCATTTTGACTATACATTACTCGAACACATTGTCATTCCATACCCAATTCTTAGATGCATGACTTCATTCATCTTCATCTTAGACCTCACTTGGAACAAGCCCACCCATTGTCAGAAATCAACGCGGAACCTTCTGCTAGAAACCACCACTCCCACTAGAAATCACATAAAAGCTAAAAAAAAATAAAAAAATAGAATTTTTTTTTACTCCTCAAGCCTTAACTAGAGATTGACAATCCACCCTTCACTTCACCATATCCACCTGAATCCGAATCCTCATCCCGTTGGGGAGCACAGACTGCTCTCCGATGGCTTCCCAACCACACAAATACGTGGGGCCCACAGGTGAAAAATACTTTTTGAAAAAAATAAAAAAAAACTTCAAATTTTCACCTGTGGACCCCACGTGTTTGTCTGGTTGGGAAGCCGTCGGAGAACAGTCTATGCTCCACCGACGGGTGAGGATCTGAAGTCTATCCACCCACTCCCCTATTAAATAGGGATCTAGTTTCAGTTTTAGGCACAGATTTTCTTTAACTGTACAATACTAAATTACTGACCGTACAATTTTACACGTGATGATATACATTTTGCTACGCTGGCGCTGTACCTAGGCTTTTCTTATTTGGTGTAAAGAAAAAGGAAACCAGAGAACATATGGACTTGGAAGTTGAATATGGTCTTCCAAAGTGGACATGAATGGACATGAACAGAAGGATCTCAGTTGCTTGTCTCTCTCTAAGTCTCGCTCTGTACTTCCTGCGAATGACCACTCACCGAACAAAGCTCCTGCTCACTCAGGCACTCTCAGGCATGCCTCTCACACTCTTATCTTTCTCTCTAGTTTCCATTTTCATGCTCTGCTGTTCTTATTCTTGAACTGAACTGAACTGAACTTTTGAAAGGACCTCTTTTGGTTGTTTTCTAATTGTGGAGAAGAGTGTTTTCCTGGCGGGTTTTGGTTGCTCTACTAGGAAAAGAGCTAGGGTTTCTAACGTATTGTATGTTTCAAGATCGATGAAGCAAATGGGTACTTCAATTAACTGTTGTTTTCGTTCTATTTTAGTTTTCTTGGGCTGAATTCACTTCCATGAGATCTGGTTGAAATATGGGAATTCCTTTTGGCTTTTTTAGTCTTTCTTTTTTCTTTTTGCTTAATTGGGTCCGGAATTGGCATGCAAATGCAACGGATGACCTTTCGTTTCTGCATTTTACTATTTTTCTCTTCGTTGGGAGTTTAATCAGTGACAGACGATTTACCACGGATTTTTGGTTTCAGCCTAAATGAACTAACGATCTGGTTTTACCAGGTTGTTCTGATTTTCTATTTTTCTTTTTTTTGGTATATGATATCTTTAGGTTTCTAACTGGTTTCTTTTATGGACTTTGCTCAGAGTTCGGCCTTGTAAAATAAGCTACCGAACGTTTTATAGGTTCCTATTACCCTGTTTTTTCTACTATTTAATTCGGAGCTCATAGATCTACAATGAGAGTAAATGAGCTTGTGTTGTTTACGTTTGTAGTTCTTGTTTGCATATTTTGCGAATTCTGTATTCATCCATGTATGTTTCTTAGTAAAGTTTGCATCTTTGGATGCCGTTATTCTTTATTTTTAGATGTTTACTCGTTTCAAATTTTCCTTACGGATCAAATTGAGTGTATGAGAGGAAGATTTATCACCAAGCAGTACTACACCTATTTGTTCAGTAGGTTGAATATATTACCTGGAACTTTTTGGTGCCATTTTATATTGATGTGAGGTACCATTCGCCCATTGTCAAGATCTGTAGGTTTTTTTATGACTGGAGTCTTGTTAATGGGAGGTAGCAGTTATGATGTTTGGTGCATAATTGGATGCATCAAATGAACCATTGCTTAAGTGAAGCATAATTTATTTTTTATTCACATATTCTTTTCATTTCTTGCAGCACTTTCTGTTTGTTTATGGGGTTGGACGCTGAGCTACAATTTCAAGAGTATCATAGAGTAGGTCGAACTCCCAGTAATGTTCGTCATTCTCATTGCTCTAGCCCCAAAGCTGAAGACGTAGATCTGAAAAGAAACCCTGCAAAAAAAGAGTATGACTTAAAGAGCGCAGATCAGGACTACACAGAAATCGGCTTTGATGACTCTCAGGATTTTTTTTATGGCATCACACCATATAGACCAAGTGAGATAGCAGGTAACGAAGGGCCGAAGAGGGGTTCTATATATCAGAGCTCAACAGAAGTGAGGAAAATGAAGAAAATGGGAGAGTTTGAGGGTAAAAGGCAGATTGAATTGTTGCACAGTAGTGATTCATCCCTGTCCTTCCAAATAGTCAATTCCTTGTCACAGCCAAATGATTCAAGCTCGTATGCACAGCTGAATAGATCATCGCTGACGTCCTCGGCAACAGACCCAGACCCGGGCACAATGTTGGATGACCGAACGGACATGGAACCAAGTTCTAAGGGTTCCTCAGATCTATCCTTCTATGGGTGCTCCTCCCCAGGTAATGTTGCTCATAAGGACGGCCCATCAGATTATTTTATTGAGTTCTCTCTAGATAAGGAGGACAGAGATCAAGATTCTGCTGAGACGATTTTGAGATGTGATCAGAGTTTTGGTCCTTTGAACAGTGGCCATTGTCCCTTGGAAAGAGATACAGTCCTTGCTCTGCAGAAGTCCTCTTCGGCAAAGGTGGGAAAGACCCATTCTCGCTATTGGTCTAAGAATGAACACTCGAAAGCAAGCACAAAGGGCCGGTTAAACCCCATTAGAAGGATGTTGGATCCAATCATGAAGTCTAAATCTCAAAGGACTCCACCTGTTTCAGTGGAAAATTTTGGTGATGTAACAACAGTAGGGTTAACAAGTATTAGGAGGAACCAGACAGTCTCTAAGTCTTTGTTGAATGATTATGTAGACAGTGTACAGAAGGAAGAGTCCAGTACTCATCTTGCTAAGAAAGATCAGCACAGTTTGGATGTGGCCTTATCACCTGTTCACTTGCAGGGCCTTCTTAAATTGGAGTATAAACATGGAGTTCCATTTCTGGAGTTCTCACGGAATAACTTAGAAGATACCCTTGTGGCCAAAACATGGAAAGGCCATAATGCTTTCAATTGGGTTTACACTTTCCACTCTTTGAATGATAGAAAGAAGAGTAGCAGTGGATGGGGTTCAAAAGATAAACACAAAGAGGCAATGGTTGGTCAAATGCAAGTTTCCTGTTACTTATGTTCTGAAATGAGAAGTTCTGGAGGTTTTGATAACTCCATGGTGACAGAGTTCGTCTTGTATGATATTGCACATGCAAGGAAGAGCTTCAGTGCAGAAGACAGCCCTCACTGTCAAGCAGACACCAATAAACTTCCCAAGGTTCCTTCCACTGCGGATGCAGAGAAGAGCTCTTATATGGATTTGAATGGTGTCTTAGATCCTGCAATGCCCAAACAGCGAGGAAGACATGCGTGTAATGATTCAGATGCTTCAACAAGTTATCCCTGGGCTCCTGCAGATCTGCATCCATGCCTTGAAGTTGCAGCAATTGTTGTCCAAGTTCCATTTCAAAAGAGGGAAAGCCTTAAAGACAAGGAAGGGGTTTGTGGAAAGACATCTTCAAACTTGCTTGATCTATCTTTATCTGAGCGGAGAAGTGATGATACTCCCCAAAACATAAGTCCAGCCAAGGTAAAGGCTGTGACTTCAACTGGAACCCATGGTTTGCCCAGTACAAAAGATGGTGGTGGTCCTTCATCATTATTGGATCGATGGAGGTCTGGTGGAGGCTGCGATTGTGGTGGCTGGGATATGACCTGCCCACTTATTGTCTTTGGAAATGCCAATATCCAGAATGCAGGATATCATCATTTGAGGCACCGCATGCCTTTGGAGCTCTTTGTCCAGGTATGTCATTTATTTGATGCTGATTGTGGATCTACGGTAGACTGGCTTTGGATAAGCATAAATATGCTGTAGAGGGAATTAAGTTTGTGGACCTGACCTGATAAAAATATCACCTTGTCTTGGGTGTTCCTTTGCCAGTTCAAAGAATGATGTGGCAATTCTGACAGCTAGATGTCCTAAAGTCAGGTTTTAGACTGAAACTCAACATCCTCTTTCATAGTCTCATTTGATGGCTTGACCTCTTGTGTACGGTCATGCATCCTACTGTAGTGCTGTGCATGCTCTAGGTGGGGTTTGGCTCCTCTCCATGGAGATATCTCCCAGGGATTGCCCAGTGAAGTCTGAGAATCTGCCATGTGGAATATACCGATCCAAAGGTCAAAACAAAATTGCTCTTTTAACCCTAAATGAAACCACAAGATCCAAATATAGAACCTAGACCCGATTTGGTTTACATCTTTCCCCTTCCTCTAAAACTGATTTATAGATATACGGCTTCTTCATTTGAAGCCTCCAAGCCTGCCTCTCATGGTATGAGCAGCACATTCGTAGCCATAGGCAGCCTCTTCTGCAGT
Source organism: Hakea prostrata (assembly GCF_041222555.1). Lineage (NCBI taxonomy): Eukaryota > Viridiplantae > Streptophyta > Magnoliopsida > Proteales > Proteaceae > Hakea > Hakea prostrata. The sequence goes on along the minus strand of NC_142600.1, from coordinate 74,218,762 downwards.
TTCAAAGGTGCCCATTCATTGCCTTTCTTTGGTCTGTGGATCCCTGGTCTCCACTGCATATCCACCCTCATGGCCACTGCCGGACCCCCCTGTATTTTATGTTCCCACCATCGCTGGAACTTCTGACCCTTCCATTTATGCATCTTTTGTTACTAAGTTTCTTCTCTTTCAAGTCCATCTCTGACAAGTGAGTGAAACCATTTAGACACCCCGTTTGTTTAAGTTTTACATTTCCTCCTTGAAGGTGGAGAACTTCATTCTTCATCTTTGTCTCTTCAACCTTTATATTGGTATTGGCTTCCAGAGTCACCATCTTCCAGAGTCATTTGCTTCACCGTCCGAAAAAGGCTTGAAAACGAGATTGAAAGCTAAAGATTGAAACCAGAAATTTCCCCTCATTCCCCATTCTATTGCAGGCTTCGAACAAAGAAGATGAAGATCTAAAATCAATTTTAGACAAGGGGAAAGATGTAAATCAAATCGGGTTTGGGTTCTATAGTCGCATCTTGTGGTTTCATTTAGGGTAAAAAGGGCAATTATGTTTTGGCCTTTGGATCGGTATACTCTCATGTGGCAGATTCTCAGACTTCACTGGGCACTCTCTAGGAGATATTCTCCATGGAGAGGAGCTGAACCCCTTTATGCTGTTCCAAAATTTTCAATTTCTTAAGTTGGGTTGGTTTGAAATTCGATGAGGAGTGGAGCTTGAGGCCCCAGCTTTGCATGTCTGGATTGCCTCATAGCTGTGCTCTTCTAGTTTTTTAATCAACAAAAAATCACATTTGGAATGCATCGTTCCTTTTGAGGAGATCTTGCTGGTGATGAAATTAGATGGCCAATCACAACCGTGCAATCATTACCACAAACCTATTACTGTATTCATCCTGGCCAGCTTGCGCACACTTCGACTACATCCTCAGGGGAGATGCTTTGGCTAGAGTCAAACCCACAACCTATTACTCTATTCCTCTTTTTTATTTGATGTACTGTAGAATAATTATATTTATGGTCATTTGATTGGATTCATCTTTGCATTGTGAAGACCTCCTATGGAATCCTATCAAATTGTGGGTGGTCAGTTCCTGTATGTTTTCCATTGTCCTTGTCATTCTGATTTTGGATTGTTACACAAAAATGACAATCAGATTTGAGATTTACCCATCAAGGCAAATTACAGTATTTTGTATGATCCCTTCATGGGGTGTAAAATTGCAATGCTATTTTAACAGTTAAGAATTTGGTATGCATGGTGACATATTGCTGTTTATTTCTCTTTACACAGGGAGCAAAAGAGAAGATACCAGCATTGACCATGACTCTTGTTGATGAGGGGCAGTATTTGGTTGATTTTCATGCTCAGTTGTCCACAGTGCAGGCTTTCTCAATTTGTGTTGCTATCTTGCACAGTGCCGCAGATTGTACTGGAGCTGGACAAGAGAGGACCAGACAGAGGTTACAATGCAATTCGTTGAAGTTGCTGCTCGAAGAAGAAGTGAGATTCTTGATTGAAGCAGTTGCAGAGGAAGAGAAAAGGAAAGCAACAAAGAAATTGGAAGAGATCTCTCCATCTTTTGTGGTGAAACCACCCTTTTCTCCAATTGCCCGAGTCTAGCTTTAAGCTGAACTGCTTGGTGTTGGCCAGAGTTTGCTAGAGAAACAAATCTGAAATCGAGGATGTGGGATTTGCTGCCTGGTGTTTGCATGGGTACCGCCACGGATGGGCTACCTGAGTCTCCTATCACGTTTGAGTACAGTGTGCCATGGATGTGTCTGATCATGTTTAAGGACTGCATTCTGTACGAAGTTGTTGCTATACCATGATCACCAAGAAAAAGTTGCCGCTCACCATCACCTGGTAACACAAAGTTCTAGTTCCTGCCATTTTATCTGTATTACTCCCATGGAGAAGTTGACATCCTTCCTCTGGGAATCTGGGTATTATTCAATTTTCCTTGTACTAATATTTTTGTCAGAAACTTAACAGAGTAGGTTTTTGCCTGTACTATTTACAAAAGAGAAGAAAAAATGTGCATATACGGCTTAGAAATGTTTTTCTTCAAGCTTAAGTTTGCAGGGCTGGGTCTGTTGTGACAGCATCTATCGCTTACATGAGAAATATGTTCTTTTTTCAGAGTTCTGTTGATTTAACCTTTGCTTTTAGCAAAACCTTTTGTAGCACTTGTGTATCTATATTTGGCAGTTCTTTACCATTTTTGACCAAATGCTAAACAGAGGATTCTTGTAAATTGCACTTCTGTTGGGTTTTTTAGCAATTTGCTCTACAGATGATATCACGTTATCACAATCTCAAACTGACCATGAATCCTCTAAGCACCTACTATGTCCTGATACCTTTTGCATCCCACTCTGTTCCATCAAACATCTGATCTTCTGGACTTCTTCCCAGGCTTCCCTGTTTGCATAAATACTTAATATGAGATTGTAATAACCTGCAGTTCTTATATCTGTCTTTAGCACTTGATCCATAGACAATTTTGCCATATTGAAATCACCATGAATCCTACAAGCACCCAAGAATGCTCCCCAGATGCTTATATCTGGTTTTAATGGCATTGACGTGATAAACTTGAATGCTTCATTGACTAATCCTGCACGTCCCATAAGATCAACCATAGCGACATAGTGCTCTAGTTTAGGTTGGTCCTGGAATTGTGTAACCATGTAATCAAAAAGCATGCACCCTTCCTTGACCATTCCACTGTGACTGCAAGCAGACAAAAGAATGAGGAAACATAGACCATCAGGGTTAATGCCTCTCTTCAACATCTTGAAAAAACCCATCAAAGTAGCTTCTCCATGTCCATGAATGCCGAGGCCATGAATCATGGCACTCCATGAGTTCACATCTTCTTTTGATACCCACCTAAACACTTGATAGGCCAAATTCAGCTTTCCGCATTTTGAGTACATGTTTATCAGAAGCGCTTCCACAGACGAATCTGAAACTAGTCCACTTCTTATGATGTAACCATGGATGATCTCTCCTGTGATGAGGTTTGTCAAATCAGCGCAAGCTTGGAGAGCAACCAGTACAGTAACAACTGTGAATCCCACACCTTCGATCTGCATCTTCTTGAAGAACTCAAGTACCATTTCCAGTTCTCCCATTTGAGAATACCCACTGATCATGGCATTCCAAGTTATCACATCTTTACATGGAATCTTTTTGAAGAGTCTCTCAGCAACACGTAGACTGCCACACTTAGCATACATATCCATAATGGCGGTAGCTAATATTGTGTCAGAAGACAGACCTACAACAATGACATGAGCATGGACAGATTTTCCCAGCCGAAGTGTACCCAGTTGACCGCAGGCTGGAAGAATAATCTTCAAACCCACCGTGTCTAATTTCAAGCCTTCCACTTTCATTGAACTACATAATTTCAATGCGATATTGGGAAAACCATTCAATCCGTAACCAGAAATGAGGCAATTCCAGGAGACCAAATTTCGTTTTGGCATTTCATCAAATATATCATGGGCAGATTGTATACACCCAAATTTTGAATACATGTCGATCAGAGAATTGGCGACAAAAACATTTTCGCTAAATCCATTTTTCAGAACCTGTGAGTGGATCAAGATGCCGTCTTCGTAAGTAGCAAGAGTGGCACAGGCCTTGAGCACATAAGGGAAAGTAAAATTGTCTGCTTTTCCATTAGATAGCCTAAGAACCCAGTAAAGATTGAGGATTTTCTCAAAGAATCCATTACAACAAAGCTCTCTAAGACATGAATTCACCAACAAGATATCAGCTTCAAAGAGAACAGCAAAAATGGAACGGACAATGCAAAGCTGCCCATTAAAGAAGTAAGCGAGAAGAAGATCGATGGCGATCGAATAGTCAGACTTAAGCCCACTTTTCAAAATGACAGCATGAGAAGCTCGGAGACTCTGCAAGTCTAATGTGAAAGGAATGCTAGAAGATCTATAGAAGTAATAAGATTGATTCTTACAGTAATGATTCCGTGCTTCCACAGAGGAAGAAATACATGAATATCCATTTGAGCAAACCGAACTAAAGAAGCAACAGTTATTAACTAGGAGCAAAGCGCGTTTGGTCTTCCTATTGTCGAGCCAAAGCTTGAGCATTTAGAACCAGTACCTTCTTGTTTAACGGTCCCTTAACTGACTGAAATTGGCCATCTTGATGAACGTTAGTTTTGTGAAGATAATGCCATCTTTATGGTATGGCAAATCCTTTATTCTTTTTCAGACACTATTCTAATACATGAGAGATAAAAGTATAGAACATTGCCAGGCATTTATACAATTTTTTTCAAACACTACTCTAATACATTATTTACAACACTGAGGAAGTGATATCTGTGTATGGAAGCTGTTGGAAAAAGATAAAAAGTGAAGAGAGAAAATCACTGCACGCCTTACCAGTGGAACTGTGTAGATTCAATAAAAGTATTGTTCACAACACTAGCTGTTAGCCAAGCTTTGCTGGAGAAACCAGGCTATGTTCAAAGATGAGGGATTGCAGCTTGTGTTGCGTGTAAATTTCAATAGAGGAGACATTCATTAGTTCTTCCATGTTCAAGCCAGCATCTGTATCTGAGATTGCAAGTTGCATTGGTGCTGTGTTCACCAAAAGAGCTGTACAGTTGCAATGATAACCAAAAAAAATTGAATCTCTACTATACCCTGGTAGCAAAGAGTGTGGGTTCCTGCCACTGCTGGTGAATAACCACTTCCTGTTGGTGGAGTTTTATTCCCTGATATTGGGGGAGAACTAGGCCCTGTAGGTATCGAAATTAGTCCTCTTGGTTTTATGCAGTTGTTATAGACAAGTAATTGAATCAAAATCTAAAAGATTTGACTCAGAATTTAACAGAAAACCAGTATAGAGTTATCTATTGTATCCAAAGATCAATATGAAAAATATGTCTATGTCAAAGCTTAGAAGAAACAGATTCTTCAACCTATGGGTTAACAATAATAGCAATTGCTGCTAACCCCCAAAAATAGGTTAATTGTTAGTTTCTGGGGTCTCAGCTGCTCTCTCATCCCCACACTTGAGCTTATTGCTCCTCCCCCCCCCCCCCAAAGTTCGGCTCCTTTGTATTCTTCTCTTGTAGTGTTGCTTGTTGCTTTTAATATATTATTTATTCATCCAAAAAAAATAATATCAATTGCTCTCTTCTTCTCTTGTCCCTTCTCCGGTTTGAGATCCTTTCATGACTCTTCTATTTGTGACATCACTAGTAAGATGGTCTTCGATGCTGCCATTCATCACTTAAGGTGGAAGCGAAACCTTAGGAGATGGACTTCCAACTAACAAATTGTTTGTACCTTGATCATACTACCATAAACTTATTAGCCACTTAAAGACAACAAGCTCCATTAATCATTGGACACAATACATAAAACTTCCATGGCCAAATAAGCTCATGTAATTGAAAAAATTAAAAACAATTGACAAAGAATTGCAGCAAAGAATTTTGCAGCTTCTTTGCTTAAAATTTATTTATTTTTTCCCCAAAAAATGGTAAACCTAATGGAAATCCAAGACTAGCATTTTCCAACTTTGAGCATGTGTTAGGAAGTGGATTGCATTATGTCTGGTAGTCCATATGCGCTGAATTCATAGACTGTCTTGGTAATCCATCCAAGATCTCATCTGACTCCATCAGTGAAGCAAGAGCATCCAAAACTCAGTCATTTCCACCTAACCTTCACCTTCTCTAGGAAAACTGAAAGGATAATTCCGTGTTCACCAGAATCTAGCCAATGTAGAGCTTGTAAACTTTAACTCATAGATACAACAGCTTTGAATGAATAGAATGCTGATAGTGTACCCACTTCCACCTCTAAGTAGCTGCTTGATCGGAAGTGCCTAAAATTTTGGGTCAGTAGTCAGACACTAACAAGATCCTAATGCCAAACAGGAGCAGCAAATATTTTCAATGAAGTACAAATTTCAACCATTGTTACTATTATTTCTTCTCACAGCTAATTGCATTCTTCACCAATAATGCATACCTGGAGCCTCAGGTATTCCAGGTATGGTGTTGTGGCAAGTTTTATCACAAGGGTAGGGGCAGTCAATCTCTTTTGTGACACTCCTCTCAAAATACCAGTCACCAACTGCCGCTGCAATTGTCTGCATAAAAGTAAAATTGATCCTTAAAATGAAAGTTGCCCAGGCTAAAAAAAATGAAATGCACTTTTATAAAGTTTTGCATAATTTCGGATAGAATCTCATGGACAGATACATGAGAGAAAAATAATAGTATGGCCACTGTTTTTTGCACCTGGCTTAAAAGTTTTAAGATGGAAAAAGATTTTCCAAATACCTTATTGTGCACTCTGGGAGAGTTGGCTTCAAGCCATGTATCTTGTAATTCAGACTGACAATGAGCAAAACATGAATTTATGAATAATCCGCCTTTTTTTGAATTATCAGTGAAGGATTTCAAAGCTGCAAGCATTTCGTCTCTAAAACCTGCAGGGTGGAAATTTAAAAATTAAAGATACAACAGCTCAAATGATAGTTATTTATTCATCCCCCCAGAAAAAAACTTTTCTACAGCATAAGCATTTAAATTTGCAACTTATTACAGCCTGGTCACTACTTTCTCTTTTCGGTTTTCCTTCGAGAACCCAAGAAATAGGGGGGAAACAGACGGGCTGAAACCATTTACAGAGTCAGGAAATAGTACCGGTACTCATCTCTCGTGGTCTGGAAAACCCATACACTAATAATATATGATTATGGGCAGACAAAAAACTAATTAACTTTAGCTATCACTCCACAGGAGTTTAGGACCCTTTACCATCATAAAATCTCTTTCCCTTCCATAAGGACCTAAGTGGTGGCTGAAATTAGTTTCCATCACTTCCCACCTTGCCAACTGCCAGGAACTTATAAATGTCCTTTTGGAAATGCAATTCATGACCATCAAAAGAAACAACACAACACAACCTAGTAATTGTAATAAATATGCAAAAATTAGCAATGGAAAGGATACCATTAGAAGTTGGGTGATTAAATGAGACAGTGGACACTGGAAATCATCACTCTAAGTGGGACTTCTATAACCCAAGCACCAGAAGCTGGAAAAGTATGGAGGGACGAAGTGAGTATCATATAGTGGAAATTAGTAGGACAGCATATAATTATCCTGCATCCTGCAGAGAAATTCCAGAGTTTTCTATCTCTATATCTGTCAAGTCTTCGCCTCTCACCCACTCTTCCCCCAGGCATGGGTAACAGTAGCTTAGAATAGGAAGAGCCAAAGGGTGCACTGTCAAATGATTCCAATAATTCACATGCAGGTGCAAAATTTGATTCCAAACTATGCCAGAATCAATAATTAATTACGTGATTCACTTTATTATATGCAGTTTGGAAAACATCAGCAAATATGCCATTCAATGGTCAGACTGTGTAGCAGCAGGCATCACAAAAAGCCACTGTATCGCCATGTTCAAGGAAACTCTCTATGTTCAGGATACCCTTACACATGGTTCAATAATGGCTCATGTGAATGAGCCTGCTTTTAGTCTGTGAGAGAGCCACAATTAGCTAATATAACAGATCTCAGTGATTTGTCATCAAACTTCAACAGCTATTTCCATAGGAAGACATGATTCTATCTTCCTCAAACCTGATTCTCCCCACTCCTAGGACTTTCAGATTGCTTTTATCTTGCTTTCAGTTATGTACAGTGCTCTAGCTAGAGGCTTTGCAGAGAGTCTAGATCCTCTACCCACATTGAGAGGAGATTTTCAAATCCACGTGGTTAGATTCATGACAAGTGTCCAATCTAAAAATAAAATCCTCTTTCTAGGAAAATTCTGAAAATGTAGGAAGGCAGATCTTTTCTCTCCCACCATAAAAAGAGGGTTTTTTTTTTATTATTATTAGACATGTGTTATGAATCTAACCAAGTGGATTGGAAAATTTCCTCTCCATTTGAGTAGAGGATCCAGACTCTTGCAGCAAGTAGTGCCTGACTCCATACTGGAGATTGTAAACAGAAAGGAAAAACTGAGAAGAAAAGATGAAGAAGAGGAGAAGAATGTTTGTAGTAGCCAAGGAGGATTCATGTTAACTTGTGGGGCCACAAGTAACCATCCCCTTTATTTATAGAATATTATAGGTGTATGATCCTAATTGGGAAAACTAGAAAACAGAAATAAAGTCCCAATCAAACAAGGAATCCCTGCTCTGACTTTTTCTTCTTACACTTTTGTGCTTTTAACCTTTCTTTCTAACATGGACGACTAAAATGACCAAGAGAGCTTCTATAAATATCAGCTTCCCAATTTGAGATCTGTATGGCATGAAGAAACCCATAGATGCAGCAGTCCAGCAGAGGCAGAGGACAACCCTTTTCCAAATTACTTTTTCCCCTCAGACATGCTAAAAGAGTTATGATTGTATCTTATTGATCTCTTCATTAAATACTTCTTGGAGTCCTAAATTCCTGATACCTACGTCTTATCCTCTACGTGAAAAAGTAAAGTCTCAAAAAGGAAAATGGTGCTTCTTTTTGGGGGAAGGGTAGGGGATGTGAGGAGGAAGCCCACAACTGAATGAACAAAAGAAGTCATTGAAGGAACAAATAACTACAATATTATTAGGTGAAGGAACAACCTTGCAAGGTGGTTATCTGACTTGGAGAGCATGCAGCAGGGTCTAGCTTGCATTTACTCCATCGTCCCTTTGAATCAGCAGAAGGTGGCACAAATATGTGATGAAACTGCAAGCATGAAACTCTGACAGTTAAAAATAGGCACAGCTTCTAGACATTACCTAAAGTTCAACCTAAAGAAAGCTGGAATTATTACCTGAAATACATCATATGCTGAATTTAAGATAAAGAATGGCGTTTTTATGTATGTCAATGCATATTGAGGGAAGAAACACTGCACAAGAACTTGTAATCTTTAGAACCACAAGTTAGAGGAAAAAAAGATTGAACAAACCATTTTTCAACAAAGGTCCCATATTAAGTCAGAATTTTACTCCAGTAAACAGAACTCTGTGGTCACATCCATCCTCTATCAAAGGAAAGAAGAGAAGGGGAATGGGGGTGGGAAGAATAACTAGGATTCTTACAAGATTCGGAGAAGATTGAGAACTAGTGCAATTCCTGTCCAGATTTTTTTCTACACCCTGCAACATTATGTTCTGATTTGTGAAACAGCAACACAACCTTGGACAAAATAAGTGAAACAGGTTATACATGAAGGGAAAAATTCATAGAAACATAAAATGAAGCATAGCATGCTTTAAGCCGACTTGAAGTTCTGTCCCATAATCAATCATTAGTAGCAAGGATTGTGCTTGGTGCATTGGTCAAATTTGCACTTGCTGAATGCTTGGTAACAGGTTTAAGAAATGGAAACAGGGGAAGGCTGGGTACACCGTTTCTCTAATTTTGTACCCATCCGATCCTAATCAATCTTGGAGGACTATCCTATACCAACAACCTGCAGAAAGTCCAATTTTCAACCCATTCTAACATCTAAAAACCCTGATTCCCAAATCAAGGAATTCACCCCACATTACACCATCTCAACGACCTCCCATCAAACTTTTTGAATTGATTGTTTCCAAAACTCTAATAAAAAATTCATTACCAATGGAAAGAAGGGAGAAAGAAATACAAAAGAGAACCAAAAGGGATCAACATGAGGCACCAAGCCATGCAACAAACTTAAAAGTGTGCACAAAGAGAAATAAATAATTAGGCACTAGGCAACAATGGACCAGAAGACAAGGCCAAGAGGCCAAGCTCGACTAAGCCAAACCTAGAAATTTCACGAATCTCTTTTTCTTCACTCTGCATGGATTGCAGGTGGAATAGCATCAAATTAGAGGAGTTTCTTAACCTAGATGCTGCCTTACTGCTTGGAGCAACATCACAAGATTTAAAACTTGTAGTACTGGAGAAGGATTCACTGTGCTAATATCAGCAATCTCAGAACCAAAGGATGAGGAAATTGCACTGGTTCAGAATCTTCATCAGGAGCAGGGTCTTCAACGGAGTCAACTTCAGAAGCTTCACATTGATCAGTAGCAGCAATGGTAGCAGGGGGACCAGGACAAAGCACAACAAAGGTGGCAGGGGCAGGGAAGCAGGGCTCAGGAAAACTCTCAGCATGGCAAGAAAGAAGCAAAAAGAAAGGAAGACAGAGGTAGAGTAAGTGGAAGCCAAGAGAGAGACAGAGAGAGAGGGAATGGGATGAAGAGACAATAGAGAGGGAAGAGAGAAACAGAGAGAAACAGAGAGAAGGAACAAGAGGGCATAGGCTCAGACACACAAGGAATTGAAAGAGGGAAGAAAGGGTTTGAAGGGGGGGGAGAGAGAGAGAGAGAGACAACACGAGAGGAGAGGGAAGAGAGAGATGGGATAAGAAGAGGAAGGAGGAAGAGAGAGAGAGAGAGAGAGAGAGAGAGAGAGAGAGAGAGAGAGAAAGAGAAATGGAAGGAAGACAGAAGGCGATGGAGACATTGCTAGAGAGGGAAGAGAGCATATGCGCTTGACTTTTGGAGCATTATTACTTGAAGTGACTTTCTTCAGTAGACTGTAGAAATAACCTTCAGACCTCTTCTTAATATCTCCCTCTCCCCCCCCCCCACCCAATTTGAGATCACCCCATAAACCATAATCAACTTGCCCTAAACCCTAACCTTTTTATCCCACTGAGTTGGTTCTTTTTAAGATCTTGGTTGATTGGCCATCATTCAGTTAAGGCCCCCATAATAGCCACGATTGGAATGGAGAAGCCTCACAAAAGATCATCAAGTCATCCGCCTTGATGTTAATAGTTTTACTAAACAACTTGATTAACCAAGATGGGCCATGGATACCTTAGGTATTTCATAATGGGACTTCATTTGAGTCTTGTGCCTTGTTTTATTCAGACACCATAACTTTTAATGTGTATCCATGGTATATGGAGTCTTGATGACTAATTGCAAACTTCTGGAGCATTATTACTTGTAGTACTTTACCATCTTCATTTCTAATCAAGCTAAATTGGTTGATATCTCTACACATTTTCTTCACTTTAACTATTACTACCTTTAAACTCTGATTGTTGTAATGATCTCCATATTTCATTGTCTTACTTTCCCCACATTCTTATTATATTGCTGGCAAATTTACACCTTTGTAGATCCTCTAAATCCTTTGTCCTTTTCCAAGCCTTAAAACTAACTTTCTTAACCTAATGGCTGCTTAGACCTCATCATCCCACTACTGAGTCTCTCTAGATGAATGATGTATTCCTTTTGATTTGCCTAGAACACCTTTAGACACCTCGTGAATACAAGTAATTCTCATTCCACATTGTATTAGTGTCTTCTCAAAGTCCCACTTTATTTGCTTGACCATGCCATCTGCAAATGATTTCCAAGTATCTCCTTTTAAGCTCTATTTTGCCTTATCCTAAGGGAAATATGTTCATATCTTTTACGACCATCGGCAGTGCGGCACAGATCCATGACCACAACTTTATGTTTTGTGGTTAGGCTCTCCCCTAGTATAACCTTACAATCCCTACATAACAATCCATCAGACCTTCTAGTTAAGAAGAGAATTGATATTTTGTATTTTTGGAACTTGTGGCTGTGACATGAAGGGACCATATAGTGAGTTAGAGGTTTTTAGTGGTGAACGGATCCAATATTTGGGTTGAGTGAGTCTCCAAGAACCCAGACCTGAATGGTTTTGCCCAGTCATTGAGTTTAGCTCCTCACTAACTCTAATTACCATGTACTAATCTTCATTTTCCATCTTATTTGCAGTTTTTCCTTTCCTTCCCACCCCCCCCCCCTTTAAGAGTTGCATCAATACCCAAACCACAAAAGAAAAGGGAGAAGGGGGAAGAAGAAGAATAAGGAACAGAAAGGATCATCCTGTTGAAATTCAAAACCACATACTATGGTGACAACAATAACAATATAGTTCGCATTGCAATAACTAGTGTTCTTGATTTTCAAAAAGGACAGATGGCTAAAAATGCTTAGTGAGTATTCTAGTTCTGGTAAACCTTTCATTTGGATCCTCTACAGCGAGATATGTTCAGGTAAGAATCAAGGAGTTCCCCCAACAATCTATGTCCATATAGTCACAGCAGAAAGCAAGGGGTGGGGAACTGTGGTGGTCGAAAATTCTCAATTTCCAAGAGTTAAATGAAGGATAGTTTATATACTTTTTTTTTTCTTTTTGGTGGGAAAATTGAAAGCTTTATTTATTTAACTGAAATCCCCTAGGGATCTTACACATTAAAAAGTCAAAGAGTAAAACCCAAGCTAAAAAGGGGGGTGGGGAGAAATGGTACATGAACCAATCCTGTGTGCGGGCCGCTAATTTAGCAAGTTCATCAGCTGCAAAATTGGCTTCACGAGGGATGTAGGAGAAGGAACATTCAGTAAAGGATGCTGCCAGCCTACGAATGTCGGAAATGAGGTGTGAGATTTTCCAACTTCCACAGATTCCAGATGTTTAAGGGAAAGAACAAGTGATGATTATCTCTTTCTACTTGGATATGTGTGATCTGGAAGTCGAGAGTGAGGCAAAGACCGCGATGAACTGCTTGTGCCTCGGCTGTAAGAGAGTCTTGAGAGCACGTTCCTTGTCCAAAAGCAAACACCACTTGATGACAAGAGTCACGAGCTAGACCACCAATCCCTGAGCATGTTGGATTAATAAATGAAGAACCGTCCACATTTAATTTGATCTTGCACAGAGGTGGAGGTTCCCACCTGATGAGAGATATATGTTTACCAGGGAGGTGAAGAGGGGTTGGGGGTGAAAACGCATGGATCGCATGTTGTAAGCGCAACATGGCTTCTGGAATCTTTGGGGGGGGGGTAGAAGAGTTGATAATCATGTTATAGTATCCCCAATGGGCCGAAAGGGCTATAAGGGTGTGAAAGGGCTGCTGTTTGTGAGAGGAAGAGCTGGCAGGTTGAGTGGTAAGGTCTTGAATTTGGAGTTCGAATGGACGTGTGGGATCCCATCGATGAAGGTTAAGAGAATGCCATAAGTGGGTGGTGAAAGGGCACATGATAAAGAGGTGATGTGCCAAAAAGGGGTAATGGCCACAGAAGTGACAATGGAGCTGTACACGACAGCCTCTCTGATGGAGCAGATCTGCCGTAGGTAGTTTCCCCATAACAGTATTAAGCAAATGCCTAATAAGCTCTTAGTACTTGACATAATTGTCAACAATCAACTGTCATAAGAAATGGTGAAATGAGGGAGTAGTAAGCTTTTACTACTACACATAATTGTCAAAAATCAACAGTCATAAAAAATGGTGCAACGATGAACTGCATAACTAGAATTTTGTTAAGTATATTACTAGGAAAACTACTGGGGTGGAGGTGTACCTGAAGTACAACAAGTTTCTCGAAGAAGGACCTCTGTTGGTAGTCCAAACTTATATCTTTTCTGTAAGAGAAAATATCAAAACCATGAAGATTTGATCAGAACTAAGGCCATATAAAATTTAAGGTCTTTTCTTAATGAAAATACTATGCATGTAATATCTATGTAGTGCTAAAGTTTATCAATGGAGAGAATTACGCATCAAGGAAAAATCCAGCATCACTTAAGCATTTAACAGTGGCAGTCTTAGGTAGGGACTGGGCGAAGTCATCACAGTGCAAAAATACTGCCAGACCCCCTGCAGAGCAACCTGATAGCAAAGCCTACAAAGAAATGCATACACACATGAGCATGTGCAAAAGCATAGAACCATAAATATGCATATTCTCACCTCAAAGTCTCTTTTATTCATCCAACAAAAAAACATTAATATGCAGATTTCAGATGCTGTATGTAACTTCTACACATTTAATGACTCCAGGCATGCACAGAACCCCAGTCCTTGAAAAAGACTTCTTTTGTACGCAATTGAAGATCTCTCAATGCCTAACTTACAACTTAGGTCTGTGCAGCACAATCATGGATGGGTACTTCATTAGTGCATACACCGTGTGTTTTTTAAGGATCTCTATATTCACACATGTCCATGGCAATTTGGAGCCTTGTAACATTGTTGTTTTGCAAAAAACTATGTAAAGCGAAGAACTTTACCTTTGAACGGAAAGAGACTTCAATGAATGTACAGAAACTGTTGAAAATTATTCCCTCGGGTCCTCAAACACTAAGCTTTGGAGACAATTCATCTTCTGAATCTAAAAACTTTACGGAGATTTATAGTTTTGCGCTGGATTTCCTTCTGATTTTTGAATTATAAATGTGATTTGTCCGTAAAAGCTGTGTGTGGGTAACTCTACAAAGCGCTGGGAGCAAGACACTTGTTAATTTGAATGTACCATTGGTGAAAGAACAAAATTTGCCATCACATTGGTTCTTATCAACCATTGTGTTGCGGAATGCCACTTCAGCCTCTAATTAATTTTGATGATAACAAACATAAGGGACAAATATCTTGTTTAAGATGTGTCTAAGCCAAATGAACTAAATCAAGAAAATGGAACCAAGGCAAGGATGATCGAGACACAAATGAATGGAACCAAGACATAAGTGAAGGCCAAACCCATAGATTCAATAAATAATTGGGAGTACGTGGACTTGAAGCTTGAAGACCATGAAGAACCAAGAAGAAGGATCAACCAAGCTCAAGTGGACCAAGTGCACTTAGAACACTAGATACACATGTAAAATTGCACACACTCATCCATCATGTCCATTCCATCATTAGATAGACCTAGGACATTTTAGGTAGGGTCAATTTGGACTCAGGGTTAGTTAGGAGGACTAAAAACCAAAGAAAAACCAAGCATCCAGTTGTTGAACGTTTGCTGCTTATCCACAAAGGGCCAGCCTTTTATTTCAAAGGCAAGCCATTTGATACATTTTATCAAATGTCTAAAAAGTTTTTCAATCACAGAGACAAACGGAAAGTAATCCACTTGATGAACCATTTCAGCAAAATTACGTTGTTGAAGAATCATTAGGTCATAAACTCAGGGAGATTTTGCAGTTTATAAATACCAGCACCTCTTGAAAGGAAGAACTCTACCAAGTCCCGATAACAACACTTTTCCTAGTAGTCAGAATCCCTCAAATCATACTCAAGCAATATTGATATAGCTTCTCACCCTTGTGCACACCTTGAAGTACCCTTCCAAGGAATCAATCCTATCAAGATTGACTAAGGCTAGGGTGATTGAAGGCTAGTTGGGAGCTCAAGCAATCTTAACATGATGCAAACATTACATTTGTGCATTCATCTCTACATTGCATCGCATTCAGTTAAGCGGTAAGGTGTCACCTAATCATTGTACTTTTGGTTCCTATTGTAATTCTAGTTCTAGGTAGAACTAGATTAGTAAAGGGCAATCTTGCCCATTAACAAAAATTGTAAAGGGTGCTCTTGCCCTAAGAATCATAAATTCATAAGGATTTAAGTCACCACCCACCGTATTGAAAGAAAAAACTAGTGGAATACTCTCATGAGGCCAAGAGAGGAGTGGATGTAGACTTCCAAGTTGGACCACCATAAAATCTTATGTCGTGGTTGCTTGAATTAGTTAAACTTGTTGAATTAAGTTTCAAATTTTCAATTATTTGACACATTGGAATAATCCACTAATAGTAACCTATTCACCCCCTCCCCTTTAGGTTACATTTACACATTGTGAATGTGATGAGAATATCCAATTGTAATTGAAGAACATCTCCATAGAGAAAGTTGCTTGATGTATAAATGATTGGAATTACTTAAATAACCATACTCTCATATGCATGGCTAGCTGTATATGTAATCATGTGCTTGCATATGTTTAGCTCAAAAATAAAACTGGCATGAATCAAAGAGGCAATCATCAACTGTACCTTATCTGCTCGATTCAAGCCTTTAGAAAGAAGATCGAGAATCATGGCCTTCCAAATCCTTTGTCCTCTAAAGTAAACTGAACCTGTCTGTTCATATTGCACATGTAGAACCATCTTAGAAAACCATCTTGTACATTCCTTATTTCCCTCTATTATCTCATTATAAAAAATTTCTCAAGTGAGGAACTATTTAATATTCATAAACTGTGAAGGCCCAAGTATGCAATACAGCCATGATTTGGTTTGCTCTCCCCCTCTTCTTCTCTTTTAAGATTTGTATTATTAGGAAATGTTTGAATAATCTGGAGCAAGGACAGTCTCTTTGTGATTGACAAAATATTGTATACACCAAAAAGTAATGTTTGTCTTACATAATCAATAAAAGCTCTGAAAAGTAAAAGTACCATCTTCCCAATTTTAAAAGCTGTAGAATGCAGAAATTTAGGTAGTTTAATCTCCCCTGCTGTTCATTGGTGTTTATGAGGGTTATGAACATTAGGATGAACTCAAGGCCAAGGGATGCTTTTATTTTTGTCAGCGTGTTTGCAAGGAATTTGTGGGGTTTCTGTACAGACTATGAAGTCAATATGCTACAGTTTTTCCCAGGCTGATACTTACTGCTTTTATTGGGTGGACAAGCAGTTCATGTTCTTTCTGTGTTTATTATTTCTCAAGAACTAATAGTTTTTGACATCACAAGGGGAGTGGAAGCTCTTTAGAATTTGTCAGTATAACGTGTCAGCAAATCCCTTTATAGCAAGCATAAGTTTCTATTTTTCTAGCAGAATGTTAAATCAAAAGATTACTGCTTGTTTTTAATAACAATCTCAACCTTAAAAAGAATAAATTTTGGTCAAAATGTTTAAACAACCCTTTTGAGGGTGTGAGATTTATAGATATCAAGGACCAAAAATTATGATGATATTCCCCCATTAACTGTTCTAAGATCACAGGGGAACTTGGTAACTTGAAAGAAATATCAGCTGAGTTTTCAAAAACATACTCCATTTTCAAAGTTCACATCACCAGTAAAAGATGCTCCATCACAGTACCGAAGCTTCACCCGATTCCAATTGTAGAAATCTGACATTTCAAGAGGAAAAACAAAAAGGTACCATACAAGTCCAGTCAAACCAATTTCAAACCCCAACTATCACTAAATAAATAAACTACTTTGTGGTGTTAAATGAGTTTAACACTGAACTCTTAACAATTAAGGAATAGCAAATATAGGCCAAAAAATACTATGGACAAGCCCAACCTAGGAGTTGTCTGAAAAAGCCAATTCTTGCAGTCTAATTCACAAAAAGTAAGGTTGACCAAATGATCGTCCCATCATGGACATCATCATGAGGAAAAGCTGAAGAAAGAAAGAACACATTCCATACCAGGATTACGTGTCTTATTGTTGCTCAGGATTCCAGAGAAAATCGCCATCTTATTCATGTATTTTGTAGATCCTCGTCGAGTTTTTGCTCTCTCTACGCATGATTTTAGATCATTGCACCACCCACCTCCCTACTTGGGAGACAGAACCATTGGTCAGAAGAATTATTAAGAAATATTTGTGCATAGTTAGATGCTAACGATATTAAGCAGATGCAGATTGACATGAACCCCACTTTAAACTCCTAATAAAACAATTGAGGAAAAAAGAGAAAAAAGAAAGAAATTACTGCAGAGTGGAAAGTAAAGAAATTACTGCAGAGTGGAAAGTGAGACACTATGTTATTTTCTCTATTCCCTTTAATGTTTTCTTTCAATCAAAAATTATATTCATCTTTTTTACCTCAAACTGTAAAAGCCAGTTATTTGCTCCAGACCCAGACCCTGGGTGGAAATGATAAGCAGGCAAGCTTCCATCCAAGCAAACTGGATAATCAGTAGCAGGAACTATTCATCATTATAACTGTATAACAATTTAGCAAGGATATTAACCAAAAATACTATATGATTTTTAAATTGACAAACAAACTTGCCTGCCCCTTGAGCTGTTGCATTTTTAACCATGGTCATTTTTACTGCAAGCCGGTCTTGTGAATATATACCCTGAGCCCATAACAGCCAAAGAAAGCTAATTGCAAAGAAGTCCATTGAAATGAAATTTCAATTTATCAATCCAATTGCAGATTGTCCTTTTTCTTCTTCCACTTCTTCTCTGGATGGATGGGGAGAAACTATATTAAATAGATGAAAAGGCAAAAAAGTTCTAGTGAAAATTAATGCTCCCAAACATCCAGATGATTGTGCTAAAGGCTTAACTTTGATAGGAACTCATTAAGCAAACCATTAAAAAAAGCTGTTTCCTCAAATAGTTGGGTGATTTTCATATTTGAGGATTTTCAAATAAATTAGACAGCATAAATCCCATGCTGTCATGGTCAATAATACGAACAATAAAAGAAAGATATCAATTTACAATAGAGAAACGAATCAAGACAAACTAGGAATGAAATAAAATGGGAGAAGGAAGGAGACCAAGTGGGACAGCTGGAGATAAGGATGAAAAAACAACCTTTCACGCCTAATATGGAGAATAAATAAATAAATAAACCTAAAAAATGCTAATCAATAAAAAATCATTCTCCAATCTTCATTCACTTTCGAAAATAAATCTTCAAGTTTCTTCTTTCTCTTGGCTATGGTTCATTCAGCGCCAATGCTGTATATTCCTATCTCGTCTATCTTAAGAGCTATCTAACAACTTAAAACAGTAATGAAGTAATGAGATCCACAGTTTACAAGCTGGAGGAAGGACTACTCAACTGTCAAAATCTCGAGAATAACACATCAAAAGCAGACAACGAAATCAAATATTCAGTTCCACAAGACTAAGAATTTCATCTGACGATAAGAAATGAAGAGGAAAGAGACTTGAAAATTTGAAGTACTAGTCAACACCAAAACCTGAAATTCCGAAAACGAAAATTCCACTAAGCAAATCTGAACTGAATAACGATATACCTGGCTGTCAATCTCAGAGCAAATCCAGAACGAACGACCTGAATTTCCTTCGCTGTTGAAAGCAGCTTTTATACTCTCCAGCCTTAACATTCCTAACCAACCAATTCCAAATCACAAGAGAGTTAGTTGGTGTGTCCGTTCGCATCCTTAGACGACCCCATTTACGTGAAGTGAAGGAAAAACTTGAAACCGAGCATTACCCGTCATTCACGCCTGGCCTTGCTCTTATGAGGGGAGTCGATTGGAAATTAAAATTTCGAGTGTACTTCGAAGTCGTTCCGAGTTTATTAAATGCTATAAGCTAGGGGCCAAAAGTAGTTTTCTCAGGAAAAATGAAAAAGAAAGAAGACATCTTGATCCGAGTCACAATGATCCACCCAAGAAATGACAGGGACAAACTGGTTTGAGTTTCCCAATGTGGGATGTCTTCTAAGGATTGAGAAGTACCTGCTCGTTACAATGAATTTTGCTTCAGTGCTGCGCCTGATGATTGATGGGCCGTGGCAGCACATGTGAGATTAGAAATAGAATACTACCAAGTGGGGGTACCAAAAAAAACATAGGACATGGGAGCTGGGAGCTGGGAGCTGGGAGCTGGGTCCCACGCCTCAGGCTCAGACCATGGATCTCACGTCTATGGGTTAAAGGGTGCAAAATTGCTTCAGTTCCGCATTAAGTGCGCTGGATCGTCATGCCGAATTTTGGACTGTCTGATCTAAAATTTCGATCGAGATTTCGATCCAACGACTGTAGTTGTTTGTCATGATGGTCCTACGCATTTAATGCATAGGCCTGAAGCAAAGTCGTAAAGTGTATGTACAAGTTTCAGTCTGATACTTTACTTGTTAGGGTAGAGATGTAGAGTCCAGATAATCTCTTCCTAAATTATGTACTTCAACCATACAATTGGAGTGAGGCCCATATAAGACTTAACTGAGTCCCGCTATTGATTATTTTTGTTAAATTCACAGATAAGCTTTTATCCAATTGTGTGGCAAAAAAATTAGAAAATCACATAGTTCTCCACTTATCTCTGACAAGGAGGTGATCCAGACTCAAAGATATTTGTTCCCCTCATACATTTTCACTATAATTAAGGATGGGGTTCATCTCTAAATATTGATAATATAAATCAAATATGAGATTCTCAGTAATTCTCTTCTGACCCTTCCCCTAATACATGATAGAGAGTGAGAGGAGGGCAAAATTCTCTATCCCTCAAGATAGAGGGGGTAGAGGATCTGAATCTAAACAAGCTGACGGTTTCTTATGACTTTGAGGCTGTGTTTCACATGGTTTTTCTTTTTGATTTTAACCTAAAAAGTCGTTTTTGACTGTGTTTGGTACCGTTCACGGGACATGTTTCTGTTTAAAAGTGAATATAAAAAAAAAATAGAAAACTGAAAATTGGTAGAGACCTATTTTTAAGTTTTGGTTTTCAGTTCTTTTTACGGAAGATTTAAACTAAAACTCATGTGATATTATAACGATAAAATTGTAAATCTCTAGATTTTTATAATATTACTTCTTCACACGAACAGGGCAAGCAACCGATTAATTTAAAATTGTAAAATTAATTGTATTTCCAAAATAAAGAAGACAACCTTATAAAAGGGATATGGATGCTGCATAGGTAGCATGAAATGAGTCTTTGTTTGTTTTTTATTTTTATTTTTCTTGGGATATGGATTTCATCTGGCTAATTTAGGGCTTTATATAAATCGATTCCATTCTCAATATAGCTTTTATAATTTAAGTATACTACTAAGTACCCACGGTCTCTTTAATAAGTTCTCTTTATTTTTGGGCAGACTATTACATTTACCAAAAAGATTATCAAACATTTGAACCTGGTGGCCTTTTCACTGAGAGATGCGAGTCATTACCGAGTACTGAGTAAGCAGCCCTTTGATGGTGCTCTTCTTTGTTTGTTATTACATGAACATCTATTGCATGGATCTCATATCACGAAATGTGGCCTCTTTTTTTTTTATATTCATAAAAGAGTATGATCATTTCCATGTAAGGTTTTATGCAATACTAAGTTTTGGCTCTAGAATCTCAATATTTTCTCGTCTCCTAGTGTTGAGATTGATGATACACAATAAAGTAATATTTCTTTTTGTAGGCTTTTGATTACGTTGACTTTTTTAAAAAAATTTGATACGAGTGGGAGTTTAGTTGTTGTATAGCAACGTTCATGTTGATTGGGTTCTTTTTTTTTACACTTTTTTGAACAGCAATAGCTCAAATCATGTATGTGTAATCTGGTTAGTTTCTTGTGCATGTGTGTCTTTCTTTTTCCATTGTGAAACAAATCGACACTTTTGCACAACTTTGAGCCTAATTTGAGAAATTGGCGTTTCCTTTTTCAAACACACAAAAAAACAAAAACTAAAAAATTATTGAAAAGGTGTCTGGGAGGTATTCTTGTATTTTTCATATGAGTTTTTTTTTTTTTTACATAAACATTTCTTTTCCTATATAACCATACATTGTTTCAGCACCTAGAAACATTAAGAAAAGCTATTTCTCACCTAAAATCAGAGAAATTGAACAAAAATATTTTCAAACATTATGAATGGCTTGGTGTGTTCAGATTTTTTGGGTGGAGTATGATGCATTATGCATCAAAAGAGGCTTAAGTCATGTACTTCTTCTAGTCTTGACATCTATAAAATTTGATGTACCAAAAAAATGTGCTTGATCTTCTTCGGGCTCCAATAAAAGTTGTTTTAGGGCTTCTAATCTTTTGATATTTGTTTCTTTTTGCGAGACTTTTGCACCTGAGTTGAAAAATTAATTTAATTATCTAGAGTGCGTGTGATAATATTCTAAAATAATGTTTCTGACATTTTTTTTTTGTCTTTCGAAAACATAAGAATTGGTGATGAGCATTTGGTAAAATGGATCAATTCTTTTATTCTTTAAGTGAGATAAAATAATAATTTTGATTAAATTATTAACAAGTAAATAATGGTATTAAGTTTGGAAGTCTATTTGTAAGATTTGTTTTTTTGCACCTAAACTAGCAAAATGACCTCAAATCCTTGGGGTTGAGAATAGAAACGAAAAGATGGACATAAAATACATAATAGTTTTGAATATATGTAGCTTAATTTTATTTATTATCACTTGGCAAGTTTTTTTTTTTTTTTTTTTTTAAATCTTTTTACAAAAGATTCCTTCTTCGTCTCTTAGATTCCTTAATAAGCTGGGTTCTTAAATAATGATACTAATATTATTAAATTATTATTATTTGCTTTTGGCTTTTTCTGGTTCAACATTGTAATGCTGATGTCCATTTCCACTGGAATTTCAAATGGGCCTCATTAATCCCCTACTGAGCATTACAAGGGGATGGATGGGAAGAGTTTGAGACATCCTGGATTTTAGTTCCATCCATGCCAAAAGTGTTTTTCTTATCTGTTGGGTCCTCCTCACCAAGGCTGGAGCTAGTAAGCTTCATGATGCTATTCTGAGAGATAATGATCTTCTAATTATCGTAGAAATTGGAGTTGGTAAAGGTATGCAAGCATAAAGAAACTCCTTATGATTTCCATATCTCGTTGTTGTGACGAAGCGGAGGTAGAAGCTATATGTTTTATTGTGAGACCTTTAAAGAACATATCTTTGGACAAGCGAGCAACATCATGCAAGGTACCCTATCTTTTGATTGGTGTTGTGAGCCTTGGCAGGTAAGAGGGATCCGCATCATCCTTGAATGCCATTGTTGAGATCACTTGAGAGAATTGAGGATTCTCTTGCAATGGATAGTTCATTCCTCGATGATGCCTGATGCGAAAACAATATGGACAAATAGTAGCTGGTTAGAATTCATAAGCATAATGTATAAAGATTGGAGGATTTGATGCGACATAAAGCCTTATAGATGTGGGTAGGTCCATGCGAAGATCAATGGCGACACTTGCTGCCGGGGAATAACTGATAAGGGTTCCCGAAGGGCATTCAACCTCAAGCACATAGGGCATAGCCCACCTGTCAATGAGCATAAGGTAGCTTGTCAACTGAACCGACTGGGTTCTCCATTTTATGGTCTAACCGGGTTTCTAATTTATGGCATCAAGCTTTATAGATGTGGGTAGGTCCATGCGAAGATCAATGGCGACATGTGCTGCCAGGGAATAACTAGTAAGGGTTCAGGAAGGCATTCAACCTCAAGCACATAGGCCATGGCCCACCTGTCAATGAGCATAAGGTAGCTTGTCAACTGAGCCGACTGGGTTCTCCTTCAGTCCTGCGCATTAACAGTCATGTAAAATAGTTCGAACTGTTGGATCGAAATCTCGACTGAAATTTTGGATCTGACAGGTTGAAAATCTGTTTGTCGATCATGCGCATTAAATGCACATAAACAATTTCGGTCCTTGGGTGTGGCCGTGTGGGTGCGCCTTCACAAGTTTTCGGGTTTGGTTTTGCCATTGTTGTTATTTCGATAATGGAGAGGGGCAATGACGCGAGCTGCCCCGTGAAAACACACTCCGTTCAGCTCTCTTTGCGGGGAAAAAAGTCTTCTCAGTCCAAGGTGAGTTCCTTCTAAAGCCTTTTTCAGTTTGTGTACAATAGAAACTAAACCCTTCTTTTTGTTGCTCTTATCTCATCGTCTTTCTTGTTCAGTATTTCATTTTCATTGGTTTACCTTACTGATTGAAGGAGTTTTATATTTGGTTGTTACTGCTGATCCTGGGATTTCTTGATTCATTTTACTGTCTAATCGTCCATTACGTTCTTCATTCCCAGAACATCTTTTTGGAAGACTCTGTCTTTTTCGATCCCTGATTCGGATCCCTAGATCGCTGGATATGGAGATAGGAAAGTAGTTTCTGTTTTCCTGTCAGAAATTTGTTCTCAGATTCAGGTGTGAATTCTAGCGTTTTCGAAGCTATCAGTTCATGATAATTGTAGTTTATTTCCAGGTATTGTAGGCTACTTGAATAATTTGTTCTTAGTTGGAAACGATTATTTTTGTACATGTGTCAGTGTGATTTTCTTAACTCCAGTTATACTCTGCCTGCATTTTTGCCTAATTCCTCCGGTGATTTTTTTTCTTCTTCTTTTTGGATGATTCCCTCGGGTTTATTGATACTTCTACTCGTGCATGTTGGCTCTGAGTTGTTAAATTTTGTGTATTTTCTCATAGCTAACTTTTACAAGTGACGAATAACAGGATATGAAATGGTATTGCAGTTATTGGCTGGCTTCTAATATAAATAAATTGTAAATTTATTTTTAGTGAAGTTTCTTCTTATCCCGTCTCCTGTCCATGATTTTATTAATATGTAGTATACAATGAACATAACTCTTCTGTTAGTGATTATCTCATATTTGACCTCCAACATTGACATTTCTGCCCTTAATAATGAAAAATTTGTTACTTTGTGGATACCCTAGTTAATTTGACATGTTGTTTTACAGGCTATCCCTTCCATGCTTTCTTGCGTTGGTGCTCTGTTTTGATAATCAGAAGAGCAGGGATCCATGAGGTGCGCTAGATATATCTTTCCTAAGAGGACACAAATACTTCCTGGCTATGCCATTGAGCTTGTAGCTGCTTTGGCAGCTGGTATCTTGACTCATTCACCCCAACCAGCCCTTCTGTATCTGGTAAGTTTCCATTGATATTGCATCTCTGCTTCCCAGTTAACCTTATTTTAGGATGTTTTACACTTTATTGGTTATCTTAATAGGGATTTGTATTACTTGTCTGGTTTTCACCTTACTGTACTCGGTATGCAACCCCTTAGAGTGAAGTTTTGAATTTGTTGTCTTTGTTTTTTCAACCCTTTTGTTGAGCTACTTTTACCACTTGTAAAACCAGGGTTTTTTTTTTTTTTTTTTTTTTTTTTGGATATGAGGTTCATCCGGGCCAGCTTGCGCGCACCACGATTTACATTCTCAAAGGAGCTTTTATATATTAATGCCGCCGAGTGGGTGCGAACCCAAGACCTCCCCTAGGGAAGTTGGATCTTTAAAACCAGGGTTTTTGATAAATACTTTTAGTGGTAGGTTCCTTCTAATGTCCATGTGTGGCAGGAAAGGAGGGGGAGGGGGGGGTTTATTATGGGAACTTTAAACAGGGGGACAGAATTGAGGACATTTTAGAGGGATCTGGGTAGAGAGGGGAGTGCGTGTGCAGTTTTGGGTCAACTCATGTCAAGGGACCTTTTCTGCATTTACTTTTAAAATATAACATGCTCTATTTAGCATTTCCTGTATGTATGAATGTGATGGCTTGATTTTTCTTCTTGTCATATTTTCACTCAACCATTAAATTTTGTACATGTGTTTTTCATTTTCAGAACGAGTGAATTTGAGCAAGTACATTAGGCATGTGATAATTTAAGCCGGAGGGAAATGCTTTTCATTTGATGCTAAAAATTAAAGGATTTGAAAGGATCAGCATTGATAGTAATTTATGTGTTTGGACAAAATGCCGAGTTTCATCTACCTATCGATGGCATCTTTTAGGTTGGAATTCTATATTTAGATTAGTATTAGTAGTAATTTATGTGTTAGGACAAAATGAACATACCTTGTCTAAAGGGATTGATATCATATTATTTTGTGATTTTAATAGTATTTTTTAATTTATTTTTATTTTTATTTTTGGGATGGGTAGAAAACTCATTACCAAAGGAAAGTGAAGGTATGCTATTCGTCCAAAAAAAATATAGCAATTGCTTTAAATATTGAACTTCCAAAGAAAAATTTTGAATATTTTGCTCGACAAACAAATTAGACAACAAGCTCCATTAATGATTGGACACGGTACATAAAACTTCCATGGCCAAATAGGCTAACGTAATTAAAGAAATAAAAAACAATTGACAAAGAAATGGTAAACCTAATGGAAATCCAAGACTAGCATTTTCCAACTTTGAGCATGTGTTAGGAAGTAGATTGCATTATGTCTGGTAGTCCATATGCGTTGAATTCATAGACTGTCTTGGTAATCTCCAAGATCTCATCTGACTCCATCAGTGAAGCAAGAGCATCCAAAACTTAGTCATTTCCACCTAACCTTCACCTTCTCTAGGAAAACTGAAAGGATAATTCCGTGTTCACCAGAATCTAGCCAATGTAGAGCTTGTAAACTTTAACTGATAGATAAAACAGCTTTGAATGAATAGAATGCTGATAGTACCCACTTCCACCTCTAAGTAGCTGCTTGATCGGGAGTACCTAAAATTTTGGGGTCAGTAGTTAGCCACTAACAAGATCCAAATGCCAAATAGGAGCAGCAAATATTTTCAATGAAGTACAAATTTCAACCATTGTTACTATTATTTCTTCTCACAACTAATTGCATTCTTCACCAATAATGCATACCTGGAGCCTCAGGTAAGGTGTTGTGGCAAGTTTTATCACAAGGGTAGGGGCAGTCAATCTCTTTTGTGGCATTCCTCTCAAAATACCAGTCACCAACTGCCGCTGCAATTGACTGCATAAAAAAGTTAAATTGATCCTTAAAATGAAAGTTGCCCAGGCTGAAAAAAATGAAATGCACTTTTATAAAGTTTTGCATAATTTCGGATAGAATCTCATGCACAGATACATGAGAGAAAAATAGTAGTATGGACATTGTTTTTTGCACCCCGGCTTAGAAGTTTTAAGATGGAAAAAGATTTTTGTTTTTTGCACCCCGGCTTAGAAGTTTTAAGATGGAAAAAGATTTTCCAAATACCTTATTGTTCACTCTGGGAGAGTTGGGTTCAAGCCATGTATCTTGTGATTCAGACTGACAATGAGCAAAACATGAATTTATGAATAATCCGCCTTTTTTTGAATTATCAGTGAAGGATTTCAAAGCTGCAAGCATTTGGTCTCTAAAACCTGCAGGGTGGAAATTTAAAAATTAAAGATACAACAGCTCAAACAAAAAACTAATTAATTTTAGCTATCACTCAAAAAGGAAAATGGTGCTTCTTTTTGGGGGAAGGGTAGGGGACGTGAGGAGGAAGCCCACAACTGAATGAACAAAAGAAGTCATTGAAGCCTGAAGGAACAAATAACTACAATATTATTAGGTGAAGGAACAACCTTGCACGGTGGTTATCTGACTTGGAGAGCATGCAGCAGGGTCCTGCCTGCATTTAGTCCATTCTCCCTTTGAATCAGCAGAAGGTGGCACAAATATGTGATGAAACTGCAAGCATGAAACTCTGACAGTTAAAAATAGGCACAGCTTCTAGACATTACCTAAAGTTCAACCTAAAAAAAGCTGGAATTATTACCTGAAATACATCATATGCTGAATTTAAGATAAAGAATGGCGTTTTTATGGATGCCAATGCATATTGAGGGAAGAAACACTGCACAAGAACTTGTAATCTTTAGAACCATAAGTGAGAGGAAAAAAAGTTGATCAAACCATTTTTCAGCTAAGGTCCCATATTAACTCAGAATTTTACTCCAGTAAACAGAACTCTGTGGTCACATCCATCCTCTATCAAAGGAAAGAAGAGAAGGGGAACGGGGGTGGGAAGAATAACTAGGATTCTTACAAGATTCGGAGGAGATTGAGAACTAGTGCAATTCTTGTCCAGATTTTTTTCTACACCCTGCAACATTAAGTTCTGATTTGTAAAACAGCAACACAACCTTGGACAAAATAAGTGAAACAGGTTATACATGAAGGGAAAAATTCATAGAAACATAAAATGAAGCCATTCTAACATCTAAAAACCCCGATTCCCATATCAAGGAATTCACCCCATATTACACCATCTCAATCAACTGTCATAAGAAATGGTGAAATGAGGGAGTAGTAAGCTTTTACTACTACACATAATTGTCAAAGTTCAACAGTCATAACAAATGGTGCAACGATGAACTGCATAGCTAGAATTTCATTAAGTATATTACTAGGAGAACTACTGGGGTGGAGGTGTACCTGAAGTGCAACAAGTTTCTCGAAGAAGGGCCTCTGATGGTAGCTCGAAGTTATATCTTTTCTGTAAGAGAAAATAGCAAAACCATGATGGTTTGATCAGAACTAAGGCCACATAAAATTAAAGGCCTTTTCTTAATGAAAAGACAATGCAAGTAATATCTATGTAGTGCTAAAGTTTATCAATGGAGAGAATTACGCATCAAGGAAAAATCCAGCATCACTTAAGCATTTAGCAGTGGCAGTCTTCGGTAGGGACTGGGCGAAGTCATCACAGTGCAAAAATACTGCCAGACCCCCTGCAGAGCAACCTGATAGCAAAGCCTAGAAAGAAATGCACACACACATGAGCATGTGAAGCATAGAACCATCAATATGTTTAGCTAAAAAATAAAACTGGCATGAATCAAAGAGGCAATCATCAGGTGTACCTTTTCTGCTTTATTCATGCCTTGAGAAAGAAGATCTTGAATCATGGCCTTCCAAATCCTTTGTCCTCTAAAGTAAACTGAACCTGTCTGTTCACATTGCACATGTAGAACCATCTTAGAAAACCATCTTGTACATTCCTTGTTTCCCTCTACTATCTCATTATCAAAAATTTCTCTAGTGAGGAACTATTTAATATTAATAAACTGTGAAGGCCCATGTATGCAATACAGCCATGATTTGGTTTCTTCTCCCCCTCTTCTTCCCTTTTAAGATTTGTATTATTAGGAAATGTTTGAATAATCTGGAGCAAGGACAGTCTCTTTGTGATTGAAAAAATATTGTATACACCAAAAAGTAATGTTTGTCTTACATAATCAATAAAAGCTCTGAAAAGGAAAAGTACCATCTTCCCAAAATATTCAAAGCTGTAGAATGCAGAAATTTAGGTAGTTTAATCTCCCCTGCTGTTCATTGGTGTTTATGAGGGTTATGAACATTAGGATGAACTCAAGGCCAAAGGGATGCTTTTATTTTTGTCAGTGTGTTTGCAAGGAATTTGTGGGTTTCTATACAGGCTATGAAGTCAATATTCTACACTTTTTCCCAGGCTGATACTGCTTTTATTGGGTGGACAAGCAGTTCATGTTCTTTGTGTGTTTATTATTTCTCTGGAACTAATAGTTTTTGACATCACAAGGGGAGTGTAAGCTCTTTAGAATTTGTCAGTATAATGTCTCAGCAAATCCCATTAAAAATTACTAATTAAGGTAGTTACCTGTATACCAGTAACAAGCATAAGTTTCTATTTTTCTAGCAGAACGTGAAATCAAAAGATTACTGCTTGTTTTTAATAATAATCTCAACCTTAAAAAGAATAAATTTTGGTCAAAATGTTTAAACAACCCTTTTGAGGGTGTGAGATTTATAGATATCAAGGACCAAAAATGTGATGATATTCCCCCATTAACTGTTCTAAGATCTTAGGGGAACTTGGTAACTTGAAAGAAATATCAGTTGAGTTTTCAAAAACATACTCCATTTCCAGACTGCACGTCACCAGTAAAAGATGCTCCATCACAGTACCGAAGCTTCACCCGATTCCAATTGTAGAAATCTGACATTTCAAGAGTAAAAACAAAAAGGCACCATACAAGTCCAGTCAAACCAATTTCAAAACTACTTTGTGATGTTAAATGAGTTTTAACACCGAAGGAACTCTTAGCAATTAAGGAATAGCAAATATAGGCCAAAAGATACTATGGACAAGCCCAAACAAGAGTTGTCTGAAGAAGCCATTTCTTCCAGTCTAATGTCTCTACACCAAATGATCGTCCCATCACGGACATCATCATGAGGAAAAGCTGAAGAAAGAAAGAACACATTCCATACCAGGATTTCGTTCCTTATTGTTGCTCAGGATTCCAGAGAAAATCGCCATCTGATTCATGAATTTTGTAGATCCTCGTCGAGTTTTCGCTCTCTCTACGCATGATTTTAGATCATTGCACCATCCACCTCCCTACTTAGCAGACCGAGCCATTGATCAGTAGAATTATTAAGAAATATTTGTGCATAATTAGATGCTAACGATATTAAGCAGATGCAGATTGACATGAACCCCACTTTTAACTCCTAAAAAAACAATTGAGAAAAAAGAAAGAAAAAAAAAGAGAATTCTTTTACTGTAAAGTGAGACACCTTGTTATTTTCTCTATCCCTTTTAATGTTTTTATTTAACTGTAACTTTCAATCAAAAATTATATTCATCTTTTTTTTACCTCAAATGATAAAAGCCAGTTATTTGCTCCAGACCCAGACCCTGGGTGGAAATGATAAGCAGGCAAGCTTCCATCCAAGCAAACTGGAGAATCAGTAGCAGGAACAATTAATCATTATAAGTGTATAACAATTTAGCAAGGATATTAACCAAAAATACTATATGATTTTTAAATTGAAAAACAAACTTGCCTGCCCCTTTAGCTATTGCATCTTTAACCATGGTCATTTTTACTGCAAGCCGGTCTTGTGAATATATACCCTGAGCCCATAACAGCCAAAGAAAGCCAATTGCAAAGAACTCCATTGAAATGAAATGAAATTTGTCCTAGGCACCAAAACAATCCAATAGCAGATTGTCCTTTTTCTTCTTCCACTTCTTCTCTGGATGATGGATGGGGAGAAACTATATTAAATAGATGAAAAGGCAAAAAAGTTCTAGTGAAGATTAATGCTCCCAAACAACCAGATGATTGTGCTAAAGGCTTAAATTTGATAGGAACTCATTAAGCAAACCATTAAAAAAAGCTGTTTCCTTAAATTGTTCGGTGATTTTCAAATAAATTAGACAGCATAAATTCCATGCTGTCATGGTCAATAATAAGAACAATAAAAGAAAGATATCAATTTACAATAGAGAAACGAATCAAGATAAACTAGGAATGAAATAAAATGGGAGAAGGAAGGAGACCAAGTGGGACAGCTGGAGATAAGGATGGAAAAACTTAAACAACCTTTCACGCATAATATGGAAAATAAACCTAAAAAGTGCTAATCAATAAAAAGTCATTCTCCAATCTTCATTCACTTCCGAAAATAAATCTTCAAGTTTCTTATTTCTCTTGGCTATGGTTCATTCAGCGCCAATGCTATATTCCTATCTCGTCTATCTTAAAGAGCTATCTTACAACGTAAAACAGTTATGAAGTAATGAGATCCAGAGTTTACAAGCTAGACGAAGGACAACTCAACTGTCAAAATCTCGAGAATAACACATCAAAACCAGACAACGAAATCAAATATTCAGTTCTACAAGACTAAGAATTTCATCTGTGAGCAGCTACGATAAGAAACGAAGAGGAAAGAGATTTGAAAATTTGAAGTACTAGTCAACACCAAAACCTGAAATTCTGAAAATGAAAATTCCACTTCGCAAAGCTGAACTCAATAAAGATATACCTGGCTGTCAATCTCAGAGCAAATCCAGAACGAAAGACCTGAATTTCCTTCGCTGTTGAAGCAGCTTTTATACTCTCCAGGCTTAACATTCTTAACCAACCAATTCCGAATCACAAGAGAGTAGTTGGTGTGTCCGTTCGCATCCTGCGACGACCCCATTTACGTGGAGTGAAGAAAAACTTGAAACCAAGCAATATTACCTGGCCTTGCTATTATGAAGGAAGTCGATTGGAAATTAGAATTTCGAGTGTAGTGCGAATCGTTCTGAGTTTATTAAATCCTAGAGGCCCCGAGTAGTTTTCTTAGGAAAAAATAAAAAGAAAGAAGAGATCTTGGTCCGAGTCACAATGATCCACCCAAGAAGTGAAAGGAACGGAATATCTGCTTCAGTTTCCGCATTAAATGCGCTGGACTGTCATGCCGAATTGTGGACCATTTAATCTAAAATCTTGAAAATTTTTGACCGAGATTTCGATCCAACGACTATAGTTGTTTCGCATGATAGTCCTACGCATTTAATGTGCAGGCCTAAAGCAAAGTCGTAAAGCATATTGTACAAGTTTCAGTTTGATACTTTTCTTGTTAGGGTAGAGATGTAGAGTCTGGATCATCTCCTCCTAAATTATGTGCTTCAACCATAAAATTGGAGTGAGGTCCATATAAGACTCAGTGGAGTCCCGCTATTGATTATTTTTGTTAAATTCACATGTAAGCTCTTAACCTATTGGGTGGTGAAAAAATTCAGGAAATCACATAGATCTCCGCTTCTCTCCTAATAAGGAGGTGATCCAACTCAAAGATGTCTGCTCCCCTCTTACATTTTCACCTTATATTAAGAATGTGGCTCATCTGTAAATACTGATATTATGAATCAAATATGGGACCCTTAGTAACTCTCTTGTGACCTTTCCTTCTAATACATGTTAGAGAGGTGAGAGGAGAGCAGAGATCTCTATCCGGTAGAAGATCTGAATCCAAACAGCTACCCTTGGTGCAATAGATTCAGACTTGTTGTCATCGTTAATACTATAGTTGGGTATATGGGAAATAAGGAAAAGAAGGTTTCTTATGACTCTTAGGTTGTGTTTCGCATGGTTTTTCTTTTGATTTTACCCAAAAATTTGTTTGACTGTGTTTGGTACCGTTCATGGGACATGTTTTTGTTTAAAAATGACTAAAAGAAAAAAAAAAAAAGAAAAAAAAAAAACTGAAATTAGGTATAGACCTATTTTTAAGTTTTGGTTTTCAACTCTTTTTGCGGAGGACTTAAAACTCACGGTGGATCAAATTGTAAATCTCTAGATTTTTATAAGATTACTTCTTTGCATGAAAAGGGCAAGCAACCAACACCCAAATTTGATCGATGAAATTCTTAGGTTGTGTTTGGTTTCCCTGGAATCAGCTTCAGAATGATGTTTCTAAAGAATCATGGGTTTGTTTTGTAGTATCAAATTAATAAAAAAAAAAATTGTTTGGTTCTCATAATTCTACCGGTGGCATATGTGATTCCAAGCTGCCTTCTACCAAAAATCTTGGGAAGTGGTAGGGCAAGCAGTCACTAGGATGGTGAAAGATGCTTTTGAAGGAAAAATAAATGCCAAATTGAATGAAACATATCTAGCCCTCATCCCTAAAGTGGACAAACCTGAGTTAATTTCTCAATTGAGGCCAATTTCTCTGTGTAATGTGAGCATGAAAATAATTACTAAGGTTATTACTGCTAGATTAAAAGAGTATATGTTAGGCCTCGTATCTCCAAATCAGGTCAGCTTCATTCCGGGAGATATATACAGGAAAATATCATTACTGCACAAGAAATATTTCATACTATGCGCAAGAAGTCCAACAAACAACTCACTATGGCCATCAAGATTGATCTTGAGAAAGCTTATGATCGGATTAGGTAGAGCTTCATACAAGAAACCCTCACACTGGCCAATCTTCCGAGTAGTTTGATTGATGTGATTATTAAGTGTATAACCACAACACAGCTGGGTGTTCTTTGGAATGGGGAAGATACAACTTTTTTCCAACCCACTAGGGGCATTCGGCAAGGAGATCTTTTGTCACCCTATATTTTTGTGATGTGCATAGAAAGGTTATCACATTGTATACAGGATGTTGTAAGTGATGGGCGATGGAAACCTATCAAAATTGGGAGGACCGGGCCATGCATTTCTCATTTAATGTTTGCAGATGATGTACTTCTTTTTGCCGAAGCTACGATTAAACAGGTAGCAACAATCAATGATTGTCTCAACAATTTTTGTATGGCTTCTGGTAGCAAGGTCAGTACTTCGAAAACCAGAATTTTCTTTTCTAGAAATGTCAGTTGCAATCAAGCTAGAGACATCACCCATGTCAGCAAGTTCACTGAAACAAAAGAAATTGGTAAATATCTAGGAACCCAAATTTGGAATGGACGGGTTAAGAAAGAAAATTACTACCATATCTTAGCTAAAGTGAAGAGTAGACTGTCGAATTGGAAGGTTAATTCACTTTCTTTGGCTGGCAGAATAACCCTTGCTAAATCAGTTATTATGGCTATTCCAGTTTACTCTATGCAATCAGGACCCTTACCAAAAGGAATACTTCAAGATGCTGAAAAATCAGCTAGAGGTTTTTTATGGGGTGATATTCAAAACAAAAGGCGATCTCATCTCATTAGGTGGGATATTATCTGCAAACTAAAAGAGATAGGTGGATTGGGCTTTAGAAATCTCACTAAGGGTGAATGAAGCTTTCCAGCTGAAGCTTGTTTGGGGGTTCTTAAATTATAATACTATCTGGAAATCAATTTTGTAGGCAAAATATGGAAGCGTTTGAAGAAAAGAGAGATTCAAAGCTAGTCCGAGTGACTCTCCCATCTGGAAAGCAATTTGTATCGTAGCTCCCAAAGTGCTGAGCAACAGCAAAGTTGATGTTGGCGATGGAACTTCAGCTTTTTTCTGGAAAGATAATTGGCTGGAGGTGGGGCTGAACCTTAAGTCAAAAGCTATATATGATATACCCAGTGGAATGAGTAAGGAAAAAATATCATCATATGTGGATGGAAATGGAGGTTGGAGAAAGGAAAAATTCAAAAATATATTACCTTTTGACTGTTGCATTAAAATTGAAGCATGCCCACCGCTAAGTACAAGCGGATGAAAGGATGTATGGCTATGGAATCCATCACATAATGGATGTTTTACAATAAAATCTGCATATGAAGTGTTACAAGATTCCAATAGTCTTGGTGTGGACATTTCTTTTGATAACAGGTATTGGGAGGCCATTTGGAAGTTAAAGGTGCCGCAAAGAATCTCTTGTTTCATGTGGGTTCTAAGTCTGAACAGGCTGCTAACTAATGATAGGAAGTGGAAAATGGGACTCATGAACCATTCATTCTGTAACTTATATCTTCATGAAGCCGAAACTAGTTTACATGTATTTAGAGATTGCCAATATGCAAGTGGAGTATGGAAACGATTAATCCCAATGAATCAACAAGGACATTTCTTCAATTGTGATCGTAGTGATTGGCTTTACCTAAACATATGTGGAAATCTATCATAACAACAGAAAGGATGGTCAGTCAATTTGGCCATCACACTATATCTACTGTGGGGTTGGAGAAATCGTGATACTCATGAAGAAGACTTCACTCGACCAGGGGGAGGGGTGGAAATGATAAAAGAATACTACTCACATGTGAAGGCAGCTTGGACCCAGGAAAATAATCCACAATCATTATCACGAAGTGTTAGAAGAAAGGCAAAGTGGAAAAGACCAACGGAAGGGTGGCTAAAATTGCCATAGGTAGCATGAAATTACTTCTTCTTTTCCCCCCTCTCTTGGGATATATAATTCATCTAGCTAGCTTAGGGCTTATACATATCTCAACTGCATCCTCAATATAGCTTTTATAACTTCACTAAGGAGAATCAAAGCCATGATCTCTTCACTAAGTCTTCTCCTTTTTAAAATTTTTAGGTAGGGGATTGGGGGCTATTACATTTATTAAAAAAAAAAAAAAACATAAAACATAAAACATTTGAACCTATGACCTCTTCACTAAGAGATGCAAGTCATTACCAACAAAACAGCCCTTCGATGGTACTCTTCTGTGTTTGTTATTACATGAATATCTATTGCATGGTTCTCAGATCACGAAAGGTGGCTTTTTATTTTATTTTATTTTTATTTTTATCCTTTTTATATTCATAAAAGAGAATGACATTTTCCATGTAAGGTTTTATGCAAAATTTAGTTTTGGCCCTAGAAGCTCAATATCTCCCCTTGTCCTAGTTGTTGAGATTTATGATACACAAGAAAGTAATATTTATTTGTGTATGCTTTGGGTTATGTTGACTTGTTTTTTTTATTTTGATATGAGTGGCAGTTTAGGGGTTGTATGGCAACGTTCTTGTTTATTGTGTTATTTTTTTGCATTTTTTTTAACACCAATAACCAAATCATGTATGTATAATCCGCTCAGTTTCTCGTGCATGTGTGTCCTTTCTTTTTCCATTTGTGAAACCAATCGACACTTTTGCACAATTTTGAGCATAATTTGATAAATTGGTGTTTCTTTTTTCACACGCACACAAAACAAAAAACCCTTTTTCTTGAAAAGGCATTGGGAGGTATTCTTGTATTTTTCATATTATTTTTTTTTTACATAAACATTTTTTTTTTCCCTATATAAGTAACCATTCATTGTTTCAGCACCTATAAATATTAAGAAAAGCTATTTCTCACCTAAAATCAGGGAAATTGAACAAAATTTCATACAACCCCTCATTCTCCTACGTTGTAAAGTGCAAGGATTGGCTTATGGTATGTTTTTGGACGAGGTTTTCCCTATCATTATGAATGGCTTGGTGCCTTCAGATTTTTTGGGTGGAGTATGATGTGTTATGCATCAAAAGAGGCTTATGTCATATACTTCTTCTAGTATTGACATTTATAAAATTTGATGTACTAAAAAAATGTGCTTGATCTTCTTCGGGCTCCAAAAAAGTTGTTTTAAGGCCCTTAATATTTTGGTATCTGTTTATTTTTGCAGGACTTTTGCACATGAGTTGAAAAATTAGTTTAATTATCTAGAGTGCATGTGAAATATTCTAAAAGAATGTTTTTGACATTTTTTGTTGTTCTTTCGAGAACATAAGAATGTGTGATTGTATTTGATAAAATAGTTCATTCTTTTATTCTTTAAAAACATACCAGTAGATGTGGTCTCAATAATCCCTTTGTAAGAACATGTTAGAAATGAAAAACAAGAAATGTTCCAGATACTTGAGAATTAGAGTTTCTCTTCACGCTGAAAGCAACATCTCATGAGGTTTCCCAAACTTGCTACTTTGGTATTTCAATACCTCTTGTGTTTCATCTTCTCGAGTTGAATATTATTCTATATTTTTTCATTTTTTAATCATTTTAAGAATCATTATGTTGTGCAAATGTGGTTTCATTTACGTTTGTTGGTTAGCAATTGTAGTAGGAATGCTATCTCTCTTTACGTTAGTGATGTTTTCAAGAATCAACATGTTAGGGTATTGAATCTCAAACGTCTTCCTCAAACTTCTCATCCTTAAATCAAACATTTCATAATGCAAAGGCATTTTAGGGCTTCATCTTGATAGTGTTTCTCTCCAACGTCTCACAAGTTTGAGGTCCTGTAGTCGCTCACTTTATTTGTCAATCTTTTCCTGGGTCACATTTCACTAAAAGGCATTGTATTCATGCTTTGAAACTTCTTATGATTCCTTCTTAATTGCACTAACAAACTCACTATCTTCAAAACAAGGGCGGAGCCAAGATTTAACATCAAAAGGGATCAAGTACTAATATTTCACAAAAAGGGGCTAAGGAGAGATGTTCAAAGAAAATGAGGGAGGCCATGAGCCCTTTTGGCCTTGGTACCTTGCCCCTGCTTCAAAGTGAAAGGTTCCACTTAAACATCATGGCTTGTTGACATGATTTAATCATATCTCAAGGTAGCAATAGGAAAATATGGCATAATGTAAAACCTTGTGATTTATGTACTTGTACCATCTAATCAATAGAACAAATATTTTTCTTCTACCCCCAACAAAAAAAAAAATAATAAATAATAAATAAAAGAACTCCATTTTTTGAAGGATCACTTAGCTTGGATGTAATAATCCACTACTAGAGTGAATTTATCACACACTAACTTGATATAACAGTGTTATAGAAATATATTAGAACATGTTTGATCAGACGGCTATTTTTAACCAAAGAATGGTCTCCTAGCACATAAACATGTAAAAAAGGTTATAGACAATAACTAGTCTCTTATAACACAAACGTTGCTAAACGCTTACCTAGCTTTAACAAAGCTTAGTAAGCATGAGTGCATAAAGGCTAGTTTTGTTCCTATAGCTATTATTCAATATTAACTTATCCAATTATATATAAAAAAAAATCTTGCTATTTTAATTTGATTGCCAAGTAATGATATCATTACTCAATATTTTATAAGAATCCAAAAATACCCTCTTACTACCAGGGACCCATAGGCCCAGGGGTAGAGGTTTGGACCGATAAAGAGTCAAATGTGAGAGGTTCTTGGTCTTTTGTCTCAATATAAGAGGTCACCACCACCATTCTAGAAGTATGACCAGGTTAAAATTTACTTTCTTATCGATTAAACCATTTAAAGTAGGATTAACGTAGTTATCTTGAACTTGATTATAACCAAAGATGAATAGATGCATGTTAGTGCCTCATTATGATGCACATGTTAACCACTGAAAATAGTTAGCAATCTTTACCATTGAAGAGTTGATCAATCGATAATGACCAACACCTCTTAATGAAGAGGTCATAGGTTCAATAGTACCTATAATATATATAATACTTCTCACCCCTAATATAAAGCTACTAATTTTAAAAAATAATAAGATAATTAACACTCTCCAAAGCTAGACCAATTAAAGCATGATTATCTCATTTACCTTGAATTTTATTTTGTACCATTAATAAGTAATTGTTTGTTTCAATAGAGTGGAGAAATGAGCATAAAGTATCTTGTCACTGGGTTTTTATTTTATGGGCAATGAAGCTGATCGTTTGACCTTGCGGCCATGGCCACAACAAAGGAGTCCAGATCAACTACCCATTGGGATAGCACAAAAGTGCTACCCCCGACGGCTTTACCACCATAAATACAGGGAACCCAGGGGTTGGGTGATGGGAGGTTTTTTTATTTTTTTATTTTTTTATTTTTTACTGGTGCGTCCGACCGAATTTGTGGTGGTAAACCCGTCGGGGAGCACAGATGATCCGGATTCATAGCAAAGGGTGTGGGGTGAGACTTTGTTTCAGTCCTGTGCATTTAATGTACAAGACTTGCGAAACAATTTGAGCTGCCGGATCGAAATCTCGACAGAAATTATGGATCCAACGGTCTGAAATTCTGTTCGACAGGTAACGCGCATGGCCGAAGCTATTTCGGTGTCGGGTGGTCTTCGTCTTTGGATTTGCGCGTTCTTTTCTCATTGTAAGCAAGCGATGCCATTGTTGTTATTTCGATAATGCAGAGGGGCAATGACGCGAGCTGCCCCGTGAAAACACACTCCGTTCAGCTCTCTTTGCGCCAAAAAAGTCTTCTCAGTCCAAGGTGAGTTCCTTCTAAAGCCTTTTTCAGTTTGTGTTCAATAGAAACTGAACCCTTCTTCTTGTTGCTCTTAATCTCATCGTCTTTCTTGTTCAGTATTTCTTTTTCATTGGTTTACTTAACTGTTTGAAGGAGGATTCAACTCTAAATTCACAAGAATTTTTATATTTCGTTGTTACTGTTGATCTTGGGATTTCTTGAATCATTTTGCTGTCTAATCGTTCATTCTCGTTTTTCATTCCCAACTTATTATTCGGAATATCTTTTTGGAAGACTCTTGTCTTTTTCGATCCCTGATTCGGATCCCTAGATCGCTGGATATGGAGATAGGAAAGTAGTTTCTGTTTTCCTGTTAGAAATTTGTTCTCAGATTCAGGTGTGAATTCTAGCGTTTTCGAAGCTATCAGTTCATAATAATTGTAGTTTATTTCCAGGTATTGTAGGCTACTTGGATTCTTTATTCTTAGTTGCAGGCGATTATTTGTGTACATGTATCAGTGTGATTTTCTTAACTCCAGGTACATTTTGCCTGCATTTTTACCTAATTCCTCCGGTGATTATTTTCTAGGTTGCATGAAATTCTCCAGATATTTCCGGTGGAGAAAGACTGCAGCCTTGCTAGAAGATAAACGGCATCTTTAGGGCTTTGTTCTTCTGGTTATGTTAATTTCTTCGCGAAGGTCTAGCTGGGAAGAGATTTAAAAGAACAGTTCATATAATTGACAATGGAACCGTTATGGAAGCTCATCTTTTTACTGGAGCCTGCTCCCGTCACTCTAATACTAACAGCAGTAGCTGTGACGTTTGGATCGGCATTTCGAGCTCTGAATTATGGGAAAGAAATGGAGCGAAACCGGGATTTGTCGGAGGCATCCATCACTTTAGATGGTACCCAAGCACTCATGATCCCCGTAATGAGCTCATGTAGCCTACTGCTTATGTTCTATCTGTTCTCCTCCGTATCGCAGCTACTCACAGCCTTCACAGCCGTGGCATCTGCCTCTTCCCTCTTCTTCTGTTTATCTCCTTATCTTACATATTTCAAGGTACAATTCGGACTGGTGGACCCTTTTGTGTCACGTTGCTGTTCGAAACCATTCACTCGATGTCAGGGAATACTTGTACTACTGTGTACAGGGATTGTTGTGGCCTGGCTTGTTTCTGGGAACTGGATGTTGAACAACCTGTTGGGAATTTCAATTTGTATTGCGTTTGTTAGCCATGTTCGCCTTCCAAACATCAAAGTCTGTGCACTGCTTCTTGCGTGCTTGTTTGTGTACGATATATTCTGGGTGTTCTTTTCAGAGAGATTATTTGGTGACAATGTCATGGTCTCTGTTGCCACACAGCAAGCATCTAATCCTGTTCACACAGTTGCTAATACTTTGAGCCTTCCGGGGTTGCAACTGATAACAAAGAAACTGGAATTGCCGGTAAAGATTGTTTTTCCTAGAAATTTGTTGGGTGGAATGATTCCTGGAGCTAACGCAACAGACTTCATGATGCTTGGGCTTGGTGATATGGTATGGAATTTATTTTTCTTTAAATTATTTACCTTGATTCTTGGAGACTCCGCACATGAAGCCTTAATTTGTCACTGTAGCAATTTGGTTGTTTTGTAACATGGATAACTTTATTTGAACAAATGTTTTGCCTCGATTTTTCCTCTTAGGATGACTACATAAGGTAAATCTTATATACTTACCCACTGTTGCAGTTGACAATCCAACTTCATGATTTCATATGCCAAAATAATGCCTTCCTAAGACATTTTGCTGTTTCCATACATGCCCATGGATGATTGTAATTGTCTATGTTAGGAATTGACAACCTTATGGATTCGATCATCCATTTTGTTTTGCCTCGACACTCAACCTTCAGTTTCTTTGTCAACCGGTCACTTGGCACACGTTGGTATTGTTCAAAGGCCGCATCCCTTGTCATGCCTTCACTGTTTGGAGGGCCTTCAACCTTTGTTTGCATGCCTAATCGTTCTTCATGTACAAATAACTGTATCCTTTGTTGGAATGGCCCTAAAGATGTGGACCATCTCTTCTTCTCTTGCCTCTTCCCTCGTTCTATCTAGGAGAAAGCCATTTCCTCCATTTGGGTCCTCTCATTATGTTCCTTTGGGTTTTCTAGGGATTGCGATTTGTGTTTGAGATCCTTTTTCTGGCACAACTATTTGTGACATGGTTGGCAAGCTGGTTTTTGGTGCTTTGATCTCTCACTTATGGTGGGAATGAAACCTTAGGAGATGGAACTCCAATTCCTGATCTTTGGTTTTCATTTCGAAAGCCATCTGCTTTGACATCTTTGCTAGACTACAATTGCTTCCCCAACCCCTTATTTTGGACACCCAAAGGAACAAGCTTATTGTTGTTACAAGGGGTCTTGGGTCTCCTCTAGTGGCGCCTAGTCGTTTATAACCCTTCCTCCTCCCCTTGCTTGATACTCCAGGGAATAGGCTTTCTATTGTCACCTGGGTTCTTGGCTCTCCTTTTGACCCTAGGTGCTTGTAAGCCCACCCCCTCCTTGTACATTCTTTTCTTTCCCCTATTGGGCTTTGGCAATGGTATTTTCTATTTGGTAACTGTAATGACATTCTTCATTCATTCCCCCCCACCCCAAAAAATAAAATTATTATATATATATATATATATATATATATATCCCTTCAATTTCTTCCTGTTCTCCTTGACATGTTATTTCCTATTTGATGAGGATTGCCCCATTGCCATCAATTAGTCAATGATAGATGATGTTGTTTTTTCTTTCCCTTCTATTTTCTGGTGTGGGTTTTTTGGAGGGTGAGGGGTGGGGAAGGATGTTAACTATACAAATAACCTTTTTTCATGATCCGTGCATTGCGTACTTAGCCCCTTCTCCTTTATCTGAGATGCAGAATACAAACAAAAGAATTCCTTTAGATGGTTATATTCTGTTTTTAGGCGCTAATTTCTCTCTGTGAAAATGAGTCACTAGAAGACAATGATTGATTAGGATCATTTATGTTGGCCTACTTATGCTTTTATTACTTCTGCTGTACTGCCACCAACAGGCTTCTTTGCTGCACAAGATATAGTGATAATATACTTATAGACAAACAGAATTTGCTCGTTGACAATGGGAAAAGTTAGTAACACTCCTTGATACATTATTGTCAAGTGTATCTATTTGGGTTGCCATCTACTACTGCACATTGTATGCCTAGGATCTACAGGATTATGGTTCTTCTTTGTCGTGGATTCTAGTAATGTAGTTCAGTTTCTCTCAATTCTTTTTATGGAGCTTCTGTACTTCCTTGGAATGCTTGTTGCGACATGGAAGCTTCTATGGAGAATATCCATTGTCTGAATATCTTCTGGTTATCAACTTCACTTTAGGACCTACCAAGAAAACACCATATATAAATGGAATTTGCGCACATTGGTTTTGCTGCAGGATCCTTTTGAACTTTTTTTTCCATTAAGAATTCTTCTGGCTGTCAAATTCAATTAAGTACCTGCCAAGAATATGCTGAATTGCTAGTAAAACGGGAAACTATCTTTAACTTTTTATTATGATTTATTATTATTTTTATATATAATATTCAATTTCTCTGTTTGGTTTGATTTTCCAATTTACATTGAAAAATTAATGATGGAATGCGAAAATTGAATCCTCTTTCACCATTTGGAGGTTGATAGCCCGGATCATTCAATTACTTATCCTGATTCTTTCCTATTGTAGCTCTTGCAGTCCCAACTGTTTCAAGGTTGTGGTGCACTGGCCTTTGGGTTCTTTCCATTGCTGCTGTTTTATTTTTGGTTTTACTCTTGAGCTTCTAGGTATATATGTATAATGTATTTATTCCTTCTTATCCACAACTGAAAATTGTGAATTGCTGATAATAGGTGATGAAATCAAGGCATCCTTGAAAAGGTTTTCATTTCAGCCCAACATGCAGAATAAAAGTACATAAATAAAGGCCTGCATTGGAATCACTACCAGTCAACAAATGGGATCAGCCTCGAGGTTGAATCAAGTATGGGGCTGATACAGGGAAGCATTTACCCCAAACCTTGTAGCAATCCAATGGTTGGATTTAAGATATGAGTGGGTGAACCAAAGCAGAAATTCAAGTTTCAGATTTAGAGTAACTTCAGCTCCACAGAACAACACAGTACCAAGCTACTGTTTATTTCACATTCAATAGATAGAACATGATATCAGAACATCTCTTTATCTACCGGCTGAACCTCTAGTCATGCATAAAAAGTAGCAACAAAGACTCATTGTAGATTTGTAGTGCTGTCTTACCTTCAATGTAGCTTACCATTAGTTACTGATATCTCCTGTAAATATTGATATAAATTTACTAGTATAGCCTGCATAAACTCAGCTTTAAGTTTAAGAATGAACAACCGAATTTTTTTTAAGTTATCCAAGCTTGCTAAAATAGGCAATAATGGGATTACGATTTTATTAAACGATGCACAAATGGGGTAATGAAATTGATCTGCAAGAAGCTCAGCAAACTTTTGAAAGAGCTACTAACTTGAGTAGAGCTGAAGGAAAGAGTTGAGTCGAATTTAGCTCGCAGATGGACTAGGACATGAGTAGAGGCTATCAGTGCTGCTCACACTCAACTTCACAGAACAGATTGAAGAGAATTAAGTAGAAAAAGATATGACTTAGGCATCTAACTCCTACCTTTCAAGCCTCTCACCACGCCAGTAGATTCCGTCTAGGGTTCTCCGCATCCCACTCTTAGTTTCAAAATAGAAACAATTGAGAAAAATAGAAAGTCACAAGGTGCTTTAATATCCGACCATCTATAAAAGTTTGATGTTGAACATCAAAATCAAATTAACCAATCACTTTGTAATAACTTTGGGACCAAACCTGGCTCACAAAGAATTGGGTCTATGCTGGACGGCCAGGCTGGAGCAACTTGCCTTGATGGCTAAGAGTTGGTGGATTTTGCCTTTCCATTGGAAGGATGGCAGAGTTGGTAGATTTTGGTAGACCATAGATGCCACACTAGAAGATGTAGGAGGATAGGAGAGAGAAAGAGCAGATTTGATCAGCTGAGTCAATTACTGTGAGTTAGGGGTTTCTTGGTGGGAATCTGTCTTTGGGAGAGCTATGATGAAAACCTTTGTGATGTTATCTGTGATGTTCATTGGTTGAAGTGATCCAAGGAATCATAAAGGTCCTTAATTAGGGGATTTCGTATGGTTAATAT
This sequence comes from Hakea prostrata, assembly GCF_041222555.1. Taxonomy (NCBI): domain Eukaryota; kingdom Viridiplantae; phylum Streptophyta; class Magnoliopsida; order Proteales; family Proteaceae; genus Hakea; species Hakea prostrata. The sequence goes on along the minus strand of NC_142600.1, from coordinate 74,174,777 downwards.
TTAGTTTTGGTTGGTCTTCTCTCTCAATTATGCTGATTCTTAATTACACTTAATCTAACCACTTGCATCATATATCTGTATTTGTCATGCCATTGGTTAGATTCCACTTTGACGTCTGAGGTGGCCGATTGATTGAACAATCTCAAATATGAGGTTGCTTATTCCCAGCAACCTTCCACCTAAACCTCTGCCTGCCTCCATCTCCTCCTCATTTCCCCCTCAAGCGGGGAGTAAGTTTGTGGATAATAATTATCCATAACAACAAAAACAGAACCAACATTATCTTGTCCCGACTAAGTATTGTCCATGACGTGGATCCCTCTTCTCCCATCAGCTATATTTGAATTCATAGAAGATACAAGTTTTAAAGCATGTCTCCGCCTAGGGTTATTTTAGGCCTGCCTCTGTTTCTTTTTGGTTCCGTCTATCTGAATGAAGTCATTGCTCCATAATGGGGGCATCGAAAGGCCCCAGTTGAGCATGGCCATGCCACCTCAAACTACTCTCTCTTAGCTTAGCATGGACTGAAGCTACTCCCAACTCAGTCCTAATTTGGTAATTCCTTACTTCATCCCTCGGGTTTGTTTTTGGATGATTCCCTCGGGTTTATTGATACTTCTACTCATGCATGTTGGCTCTGAGTTGTTGAATTTTGTGTATTTTCTCATAGCTAACTTTTACAAGTGACGACTAACAGAATACGGAATGGTATTTGGCTTCTAATATAAATAAATTGTAAATGTATTTTTAGACTTCCCATCTCCTGTCCATGATTTTATTAATATGTAGTATACATTATACAATGAGCATAAATCTTCTGTTAGTGATTATCTCATATTTGACCTCCAACATTGACATTTCTGCCCTTAATCATGAAAAATTTGTTACTTAGTGGATACCCAAGTTAATTTGATATGTTGTTTTACAGGCTATCCCTGCCATGCTTCTTGCGTTGGTGCTCTGTTTTGATCATCAGAAGAGCAGGGATCCAGGAGGCACGATAGATATATCTTTTCCAAGAGGACACAAATACATATGGTATGCACTTCCCGGGTATGCCATTGGACTTGTAGCTGCTTTGGCAGCTGGTATCTTGACTCATTCACCCCAACCAGCCCTTCTGTATCTGGTAAGTTTCCATTGATATTGCATCTCTGCTACTCTGTTAACCTTATTTAATATGTTTTATACTTCATTGGTAATCTTAATAGGGATTTGTATTACTTGTCTGGTTTTCACCTTACTATACTCGGTATGCAACCCCTTAGAAGTGAAGCTTAGAATTTGTTGTCTTTGTTTTCTCAATCCTTTTGTTGAGCTACTTTTACCACTTGTAAAACCTGGGTTTTTGATATATACTTTTAGTGGTAGGTTTCTTCTACCATCCATGTGCAGCAGGAAAGGGAGGGGGTATTATGGGAACCTTTAAACAAGGGGACATAATTGAGGACATTTTAGAGGGATTTGGCTACAGTTATCAGGGTAGGGAGGGGGCGTGCATGTGCAATTTTGGGTCAACTCATGTTGAGGGACCTTTTCTGCATGTACTTTTAAAATATAACATGCTCTATTTAGCATTTCCTGTATTTATGAATGTGATGGCTTGATTTTCCTTCTCGTCATATTTTCACTCAACCTTTAAATTTTGTACATGTGTTTTTCATTTTCAGAACGATAGCGATTCCTGTAAATAAATATGTTCTACGTCCCCTGTTAGTATTGGACCTGTCCCGTACTCCATTTATCGGTCTTAACTAGATCAATTGCTTTGTCGGAACTCTTCCCTTGCTTGCTTCATCTCGCCTATAGTTCCATAGTATGGCATTCTTTCTTTAGTAAGAAGCTGTAGTAACAAAAGGCTTGTTCAAACAAAAAAAGAGGTAGGTACTACGGTCAATGAGCTATTGATTTGAAAGCGTTGCAAGTACATTAGGCATGTGATAATTTAAGCCGGAGGCAAATGCTTTTCATTTAATGCTAAAAACTAAAGGATTTGAAAAGATAGCATTGATAGTAATTTATGTGTTAGAACAAAATGCCGAGTGTCATCTACCTATCGATGGCATCTTTTAGGTTGGGATTCTATATCTAGATTAGCATTAGTAGTAATTTATGGGTTAGGACAAAATGAAAAAACCTTGTCTAAAGGATTGATATCATATTATATTGTGATTTTAATAGTATTCTTTTTTAATTTATTTTTATTTTGGGGAGGGAGGGATGGGAGGAAGCAAAGACCAAGGTCTCTGCCTTTACAAGAAGAGGCAAGGGCCAGCATAGTAAAAAGGAAGGTAGGAACTACAACAGGATAAGTTAGGGAAGATGGCCTAATCACAACCCGATAAACTGACTCATTATCAAGAAAGTTACTTTTTCATGATGAGTTGTGTTGGCAAAGGAAATGGTTACAGGTAACCATCCTTAAAAGGCAAAAAATCAGTGTTGTTAGGGATGGAATAGTCTTGGAGGAGCCATCTCTTGGGATGAGGAAGGATGCTTATATCTTGCCAATTTTTTCTTTTCTTTCTTTATTTTTCTTCTTCTTCTTCTTCTTTTCTTTTTTTTTTTTTTTGGGGGGTGGGGGGGGGGGGGGGGGTGTGAATGTTTGGGGGGTTTAAGAGACAACTGGGCTGGAGGGAACCGGAGGGAGGGGATGGACACTGATTTGCAAGGGTGGGGCTGTCCTAGGGGCAACTTGAGGGGGAAGAATTGGGTGAGCCAAAAGGGATGGGTGGAGTTATCAAGGTGAGAAGACTGACCTGAAGCTGAGTTAGGCACATTGGACTTGAGCAAACAGATGAGTGCCAGCAAGAAGGGAATGCCCTAGAAGGCCTGATTGCTGGGCTTGAATGACAGGGATCAGAGGAAGAGGTAAGGGAAGGGTTAAAAGAGTCCACAGGCTCGTTTAGGGGTGGGGGTGGAGATTTGGATAGAATAAGGCTCAAGGGTAAAGTGATGGGAGCCATTGCAACAGAAGAAGATACTTGTAAAAAGGGGGAAGTTTGGGGAGACTTGTAAGGAGCCAGAAGTCAAGCTATGACAGCCTGTTGACAGGCAGAGAGGAGAGGATTTGATGACAGGCATGTCTGCAATCATACCGGAAGGGGGAACAAAGATGGTGAGAGCATAGGGGATGGTGTCAGACAACGGCAGAAATGAGAAGGCAGTTGGAACAACGGGTCCCTGAACTGAAGGCGATTACCTGTTTTTTTCTCTCTTTTTTTTTTTTTTCGAGGGGGGGGGGGGGGAGGTTGAGAAGTAAGGGCTGTGGCTGGATGAAGGAGCAGAAGGATAGATGGCGAAGTGACAGTGACTTTGGGGCACCGGAACCGTTTTCATTGAGGTTTTAAAAGACTTCCGTAGTATCTTGTTAGGTTGAAATTCTACATCAGGTTAGAGATATTTTTCTTTCTATAGATGGTGTGAGATGCGATTGCTATTTGTTTCACACGCATTATGGACCAGGAAGGTACATGCTCTTTTTTTATTACAAAGGGAGGTGTGCTTGGGCATTCGAGAATATTTGATGTGGAAGGGACTCTTAACTGTTTCTTGATTCTACTATCGTGGGAGACACCAGGCATTTTTTATTTTTTATTTTTTCTATTTGGGGGGGGGGTGAATCTCCAACCAAGCCAGTATTGATAAGGGAGATATCTAAGCCCAGTTAACAACAATGTGCATGTTTTGTGGGTATCAACAATTTATTTAGGGGAGAAAAGTGAAGTTTGGTGCCAACATCATAGGAGGTGGCCTTCCAAAATCAAATCAATGGAGTGAGGTTTGGATGTCCATCTATGGGGATTCCACTCCATTTAATTGAGAGAGAGAGACCAGCCCCAAACACAAGTTTACCAGTGGTGTCACAAATAGAATTCAAAAAGACGCTTTGCTCAACCAAAGTCACTCCCTATCAAATGGAAGGAATCTTCTACTCTAATGCCAAATGGAGGCTAAGGCATTTTCCCAGATGGAGAGAGGGAGGTAAACAAATAACTTAACTCCTTCCAATTCTGTTGGACCAACTGAGGTTGGATTGGTTTTGTGTGGGTTGAGGTTTGTACACTGTCATGCTGGTCCAACTGTGTCAGCTATATGGGCTAGTTCAGGTATAGTTTATGCAGAGAAGATTGACAGAGGCCAGAGATTATGAAAAGTCTGTAATGCTGGAAGAAAAATGATCTTGATAAAGTATTATTTTATTTGGAGTAGTTTTCTTGTTTTAAGAGCATTGGTATCATGATACGTGCATGGAAGTTTGCCTGTTTGGTATATTCCATCATTATGCAAAAAACAACACTCGTACTGAACATTTTTCTGTTCTGTTCTTCTGAAATTCATATCCTGGCAGGTCTTGTATTCATTGCGGTTACTCTGTAGATGTATCTGCTTACTGGGTATCAAGTTCTGCATCTTTATATCAGTTTTTGATTACTTTTTATAACTAAAGCCTTAAGGTTATTAGAAGTGATACATCAATTTATTATGATTGCCCCTCATCCAAAGCTTTTAATTGGACATTTTTGTACGAGTTGTAAACTTGTGATCCCAGAATTGGAGGTATTCCTTTCAACTAATGAATTATTGCAAAGAATATCTTCTGCAATACTTAAGGTAGTTTGAGATGATGTATATGTTGGCTAGAATCAGTTAACAGATTTGACATTTGGGATGTCATCTACCAAGTCACAGCCAATGTACTAACCTTGATGGATCCTTTGTGGTAATTGTTACATACTTGTACGATATAGCTGAGATTGTACAAATTTAGTCAGTCATTTGAGAGCCAATCATGTGGGACAGATACATTTTTCTTGGGGGTTAAGCTTTATACGGCAGGTTAGGTTTCGCCTATTTGTTAACTTTTTCCTGGGAAAATGGTGGAGATATTAATAGATCAATTTTGTTTACTCATTCAGATGCTATCAACTTCTTTTGGCAATCTAAATTCTAGAGTGTTTCTTTTTGAGTTTGATGAAGCACTATTCTTAGACCTTATGAAAAGACTTTTCTTCTATCGTATGTGAGTGCAGGTTCCATCAACTTTGGGACCTGTTGTTGTCCTCTCATGGCTGAAAAAGGAACTCACAGAGCTATGGGAAGGGACAAGACAAAACCTCAACGAGAAATCTCGTTTGCCAGAAGTTTGAGCCATTTTATCTTCAGCATCCATCACCGGCATAGATGTATTGGCAGAGCCAACCTATACTGTAAATTCCCCTTTGGATAGCTCTGTCTTTTATCTGAGGAAGCTTGCTATAGAAATTACAATTTGATGTTTATAAAAAGTTTTCAATTTGCATCCTGATATTTAACTTCTCCATATATTCTTGGCTTAAATAGTCTTATCTGAGAAAATATCGACTATCCTCAACTGTTTCAGAGGACTTTGTTGAAGCTCTAAAGAAAAAAGGTTTTTTTTTATTGTCAATCAATAGATTTTTAGTTGCAGACATCTTGACTGTGATGGAACCACTTACCACTCCAAAGCGGCTTCTTAGCCAGTACTTTGCGTGGGGACTACTGCAGTGAAAGCTCAAAAGCACAGTGGGAGATGGAATCTTTGCTTGTACTTTCCCAGTTGACAATTGTTTACTTGTTGCACTTTCGTACAGTTGCATCATCAGAATGCAGAGGCTTCAGATGAGGATTGCATGCAAAGTCCTTATTTTAATGCATCTCACTTGCATTACATTAGGATCTTCAATTTTCAAGGGGAAAATATTTCTACACAAATTTTGTTATACCTTTACATAATGATCAATTCAGTGCGCGTCTTAACAGTTCTCTTGTAGGGAACTCTTCTTCAAATAGGAAAATATTGTGTTAGGAACTAGTTTTCCAGATAATGCAAGCGCGTCCTCGCATAGAACTTCTTTTACCTTCTTGTGTGCTGTTTCGTCTCATGGGTGCACCTTTTAACTGTTTGATTATAGAACCCTTGGAGTCCTGGAATCTGGGATGGCTTGGTTTGTGGGCAATAGGCCGGTTGTCTGAGGAAGGTAGTTATTCGGCAATCATAGTCATTCTTCGATTCTTGAGTAGGAAATCTTGTCACAATCCTCTTTAATGGTTCAAACTTCAAACCAAGGTGGTGAGAATGTAAGATTATTATTAGGTAATTTAGGTGTCAATTAAATCTTGTTGATCAAACTGTTAACCGGCCCAAACCTGCTTTGATTCTAATCTAAGTTATTTTCCCTTTTATTACCCCAAAAAAAGAAGTTATTTTCACTTTTCAGTCCGAAGGGTGGGTTTTGGTTACAAATTAACTACTCTTGGACCTCATAAAAAAACATTTCGCCTAATGTCAACTGAAATACAATATATTCAAATATCGGTGGAAAAATTGCAAGACGATTTTTTGGCAAAATGGCAAAACACAGGCTGAAATCCACCTTGGCTTCCTGGAATCTGAGATTTGTCATTGATATCTTTGCCGGAATCACCGAATCCGCTGTTGTCTGATACTCTTCTTCTCCTTTTGTCTTTTGTCACTCCGGTGGTGGAAACATCTTCTCCTCCTCCTATCTCTTCAACGGTGAATCTGCTACTACCTAATCCACTTCTTCTCCTCTGTCTTCTATCTCTCTAGCGGTGGTGGAAACATCTTCTCCTCCTCCTTCTATCTCTCCGGCAGCGGTTGTGGGTTATCACAGAGCCGATTCCAATTCTAGCAAAACCCAGTTACCTAAAGGAAGCCCAAAATTGGCGAAAAATAACCTAAAAAATTGGCGAATTTCGCTGGTTCTTCTAGTTTCTCCTGGGTGTGAAGAGGCAAAATGTGCCGAATGTCGCACCCTGGTCTTGTAGGGTCAGATGGGATTTGGGCTTAGCGACTAGTCTTGGGATTTGGGTTTAGCGACCAACCTGACTTAGACTTCTAGTCCTACCTAATCCAATGCTTAAATAATTAATTATTAACAATTGTATATAAATTGAGTTTGACACTTAGAATAATTAGATTTCCTACTAGCCCTAATGATTTAAACGTATACTCATTATCAATCTTAACTCCACTACTTCAAGATTCCAACTGTCATTGAAGAGGACCCAAATGTTTCCAAGACTTCAACGGCTATTGAGGATAATTAGGAAATCTTAGATCTTTAGCATCCAAGGTTTTATTTTGTAAAATGGTTCGATTAAGTATAAAAGAGATTTTTTTTTTTTTTGCTGACTTTGCAATAATTTAATAGGAGCTCATAAGATTTTAGAAACAAAAATGAATTAAAAGGTCAAATCCAAGAGTCAACAATTAATGGGGTTGTGAACAATGGGAGTTCAAAATTTGTTTTCGTTCTCTGAAATTCCTTTTATAAGAATTCTTCTCTGAAATTGATGTACCAGTCATTGATTTTTCAATAAAAAAATTATTAAAATCATAGAGTATGCTTACTGTTTTGTTTTTAGCACAATGATAATATAGATGTGCATGCAAAGAAGGATAAAAAATAAGACAGAGTAATTAAGGTAGTTCGGGTTTATAAAAATCCGTAGGATTGGGTATGGTTTAGGTCCCTAGAAGTTGGGTACATGTATAAGAGATTAGCTAATTATTTAAGTTTTTAATCATTACGTCTGGGTGGTGTAGTTGGTTATCACGCTAGTCTCACACACTAGAGGTCCCCGGTTCGAACCCGGGCTCAGACAATATTAAATTTTATTTTTTCAATATCAATTTTCAATTACCCTCAAGAGTTAGGCCTCACAGCCTCTATTTGAATTAAGCTCCCTCAATTTCTCGCATTGTGGACTATACTAGGCTTCTGGTGGGGCAATTCAAACTTGGCTAGTGCTTACCCTAGTAATTTATAGGGTTAATGCTTGCATAGGTGTATTATACAAGGCCTTTTGTGGGGCTACACTAATGGGGCCAATACTTGTGTTGTGGACTATACTCCGCTTCTTTGGGTTTCCAATAAAAAATAGGCTAGTGCTATGACCAACATAGTAATTTTACAGGGTTAATGCTTGCATAGGTGTGGATTATAAAAGGCCTTCAATCGGTGGGGCTACACTAAAGGGATAGAATATATATGTAAATACAAAGTTATTTTTACATTTAGTTTTAAATTTTTAGTTTACAAAATCACATCCTTGCTCTTTCACTAAGACTTCCAAACTAACTTATCCCTTCATCTTAGCAAAAATGCCTTCCCAAATAATCAAGGACAACAACATTTCCTATGACCAACTGCATCAGAGTTAGTCTCTGGTAAGTTGGATCGGAGTGGGAACACTTACACTTCTTAGGCTCTCTTTCGCATATCAATTATCATTGTCAATTCATGGAGAAATTTTCATTATTTTAAATTGTTTGGCATCTATCATGAATTTTCATTTTTATTTAAACATAATTGAAAGTATTCACCTCAAGATTCATAATGAACTTTGGTTGTCCATTATGGATTTTCCCATTGAGGTAGATTTCATAGCTAGTCGGTTCATTTGTGTAAAAAGGGTTTGACTTCAAGTTCTATAGCCAGTGAGTTGATGGAGGAACCATAGTCAATGCACGATTCTGGACGTGTTCCTAACAACATCATACTTTTGCATCTTTTCTCACTTGTTTACAATCATTTTTAATAATTTTTTATCTTGACACCAAACTTATTTTCCAATTTCAAAATTTAAATACTTTACATGTAAAATTCACCAAACTTTTATTTACATATAATTCTTGACCAATGAATTAATTCTGTGTGGTACTAATTTATCCTTGGTAAATAGGCATAATAGATACCCATGAGAATCTGATACCAAACACGAGCCTTAGTGAAGAAGTTGAGGTTTGACAAAAAATGCCATTGACCCATGTCAACCGTGTTGCTGGCTGGCGACACCATTGACATGACAACATTTTGCCAACATGTCGGTGACTTTTTGTAGAGTGTCAATGAAAATTCGACCCCTGATTTTGGATGGTGTTTAGGGTTATTTTGGCTTGAATTTTATTGTGTAACCTAATTTGATGCTAATAAAAACAATGAGAACATTATTTTTGCATGAAACATCACTTAATTTTAAGTTTTTGATTGTTACATGTTCGGGCTATATGCGGGCAAAACTTGAAGTTTGAAAAATTCATATAAATTAATGTAAACATGCAAAGAGAACACAAATACACAATTAGTGAATGGATGTACTAAAGTTTACAATTCATTATACAATTATGTTGATGATGACTCATGTTTCACATTCTGTTACGGACAGAGAGGTGAAAAACAAATGAATTTTATTAAATATGGCGAATTTGGTGATATATTATAAAAAAAATCGGTGATATATAGGCTTTTTGGCGATATATCGCCGCTTCGTTGGGGGATCCATATTCCTTCCTCCCCAGGTGGCGGACCGGTCCCCACTGTTTTCTTTATGGGGAATTATATGTTTTGATAACCTGGATTCTTGCCCTGGCCTCTTGGGGTTGGGGAGTCGTGTTGCTAAGCAGATCATATCGTCGACCAACACTTTACCGTGATTGTACCCAAAAAAAAAAAAAGGAAAAAAAACGAAGAAAAAAGAAAGAAGTTACTTAACTAGGACACTTCATTCAATGGAAATGGAATTTCGAATTTGAAAGACCGCCCTTGAAAAAGAACAAGAGAACCTGAAAGAACATCTACCAGATCTAACGGCAACGCGGAGACAGAAATTGAAACAATGGCAGACGAGCTTCGAACGCTCGGAACTAGAAGCTCTGAAGTTACAGGAGAAGAGAACGATTTCGAAGAAGTAGAAAGTCAAGAGATTCAAGTGAAGCAGATGGCTCAAACAATCCGCCATTTCCGAACGACGCTTCCGGATCAATTCAAGAAGTCTGTTGCTTGTATCATTGTTGCTCAGAGACCTCATCTTCCAAATACAGACGCATTGGCTCTGCTTGGAGTCGCCGGAGATTGTGTCACAGGTGAGCTTCTAGGGTTTCATTTTTCCCCCTAGTAATCAAGCGTCGATTTTGGTTGTTAGCTCCTCTTTATTTTCCTTGCGTCATGTATACTTCCAGCAACTCTACTACTGTTTCAATTAGCTAATTGCTGCGCTTTCTGTTTCTTCACTTCGATAACTGAAATTTACTAGGTGAACTAATACTTCTACAATAATGACATTATAGGTTGCTGGCGTGATTTGTTAAAGTTCAATTATTTTTTTTGGCCTGAATTTCCAGTAGAATAGGCTTCCCATGTATCATTCCATCTGCAGTTTTAGTGAAATCAGAAAATTCACTTTTCCATTGTTCTTCTGGAACTCCACATTTCCTAGCTAGGCCACTATGACTGCACTTTGTTCTCTAGGGTATCTTCTTGAATAGCATTCCATTTCAATGCGTCCTCTGTTCTTAACTTTCTTTTATTCCTTCTCATTACCTACAAAAATGTCATTTTTATTCCATTCAACATAATTCTTGAATTGTTGACCATAAAAAAAACTGTGCAAATTCAGGTGAACATGGTGGATCAACTAAAGCTACATTACTACCAGAGGAGGATCCTGAAATCTGGGAGAAAATACGGTTACTAAATCTCAAGATTTCTAGTAATATATCTGCTATGCCCATCATTTTGAAGAGGATGAGTGACCTTATCTTTATGTTTGATAAATTAGATTCACTGAATGGACCCATTTTTAAAAGGAAGCAGCCAAGCCAACCGGATTCACTTAATTTTTAGGGTCCTTGCTGGGTTTTGTCACTTTAAATGTTGATTGACTGTCTCTTTATCGGAGTGAAACTGTGGGTATACACAAGAGAACCACACATGTTGCCTTCCACATTATTGTATCATAATTACTAACAAGTTTGCATTTTGTGCATACCATAATGTATTTGTCACTTGTGCTGCAACTGAATCATTTTAGTACACTAAGGTGACCAATATAAGGCTGATTGATAGAGTTGTATCTTTTTTTTGCTTTCTCATCTTGTTCCCAACACCTGAAAGCTGCAGCATTGTAGCATTCAATTCATAGGTTATAATTCTAATTTTCTTGTATATAATGAGTAAACATTTTTTCTCTTGTTGGAACTAATATGTGTTTGGATGTTTTATTTATTGAATTCTGGATTTTCTGCTTTTGTATTTCTTTTTCCCTGATGTATGTTGAATTAGGAAGTTATGATGTTTCTAGATCAAAGAGAACCAGAACGTGTAGTTGGTCTGGTGAAACCACCTTCATCTGTGACAACACAAGATTTTTTTATTTTACGTAATTTATTAATTTATTTAATCCAGAAATAAATTACATAATGTTATCTCTAACATGTAAATATATATATGTGATATCATGCACTACATTTTTCAATCCGATGGTTTTTGGTGATGAACTTGTAAGTTATTAACAGAAGGTTGGAAAACCTGGTGTTTCTTTATCAGCATGTAGCAGTTAACCGGCTGCCCCCCCCCCCCCCCTCCTCTTCTTCCCAATAAACGTTTTGATTTTTTCCTATTGCCGCCTGCCTTCCTCCTTTCCTCTGCTTTGTGCTCGTTTTTCCCTGGGCTCTTGGCCTGGGCGGCTGCTGTTTTCTTGTGTTTTGTTCGTTGTTGTCTGTGTTGCCTGCCTCGTTGTGTTTCGAGCATATGTCCAAATAAGATAGTTGCTCATACCGAACTATATGTGTTTCTGTTTTGGTTGGATTTTGTAGATATAATATATATTTGTATTTTATTTTGCATTAACATGTTTTCTTTGATGATTTGACCTTTTACATTTAAGGCATACCATATTGGAAATCCAATTCCTCTAAAAAAAAAAATATTAGTTTGATGCAAGAAAAATATACTCACAAGGGTTGTGTGAGTTTGATTTGTTAAATATTATTTAATGATATCTTCTTTTTTGTGTTCTAGTTCTTGGTAGAGAAACTTGATTTAGTATTTATAATAATTGTAGTAGTATAAATATTTAAAACAAACTTAAAGGGTGGGTCAATTGGTAAAAAGTCAACAATTGTAGGAAATTAAAGTTCAAATCCCTTCAAGAATCCAAGATAGCCAACAGAATATATAAATATTTCTTTAACTTTTAAGTATCCACAATTGTACCTTAAAATGATATTTAGGATTTTATAACAAAGATAAAAGAGTTAGTGAAGGTAAGGCTTTTGGTGTTTTTTTTTTTTTCAATGCAGGAAGGTATTTGGTAAAATCCTTGCCTATGTAATATTTCCGTCCTTTATGTATATAAAAAAAATGTTCTTCCTATCATAATTGCTTTCCCATTCACAATGGTTTTTTTTAGGGATAAGAAAAGAAATAAGATTCTTTTAATTTGAAGATGATAATGAAACAAATAAATGTAAAGTTTGTTAATATTTTTTAAGTTGTTTTACTCCTTTATTCGTTTTTGGTTATTTCAATTTTGTTGTGATCTTATCAATTCAATTATAAAAGGCAACAAAATTTGATGATTAAAGATTTGATTTGATGTGTTGCATCAATTGATTTTTAAGAATTTTATCTACTCATGCCACCTTAAATTTACGACTCTCAACATGATTTATAAATAGAAAATAGCAGAATAGAACCAATTCTTTTTTTTTTTCCGGATAGCAATTCTGTTAGTTACTAATTATGAACGCATAAGTACCTTTGAGGGGTTATTTTTGTAAAAGAAAACCTAAAAGTGGGAGAATCTTTTTAAATTTAAATTTTTTTAACGTTCTCCACTTTAAACACTAAACATGTGTAAGAACAAAAATACGAAATGATCAAATTTAGAAACTAAGTATAACAACGGTAACAAATAAGCTAGAGGTATTTAAATTTGATTTGTATAAGTACTCTTCAATCTCATTAAAGATAGAAAGTACAGAAACAACTACGTAGCTATTGGATTACTGCTAAATATCTGCTTTGCTTAAAGAATGGGAAAAACAATTCGATGGTTCAAGAACCTAATGGAGAAGAAGAAGGAACAGAGCAGTTATGGCAAAGATAAGAGAAGATGGAGTTTACCAACTGTTGTTCCTGAGATTGAAGCTGAAGTTGTATTGGTGAAATCCCATTACAACAAAACCGATGGAGAGCTCAACAAGCAAGCAATTGCAGTGGTTGCAGCCACGGCTGCCGCGGTTGATGCTGCTCTAGTTGCTGCATATGCTTCGGCTGAGATGGCTAGACTTATTATTGATGGGAGAAAAATTAATTTTGGTGGTGATCGACAGAGATGGGCTGCAGTGAAGATTCAATCTATCTTCAGGGGGTACTTGGTAAGTGTTTGAATCTCGAATGGGTTTTCTGTTTTTTTTTCCAAGACTTGTTATTAATCGGGCAATGATGTTTATTGCAGGCGAGAAAAGCTCTCCGAGCTTTGAAAGGAGTAGTGAAGGTTCAAGCCCACATTAGGGGTTTCCTAGTTAGAAAGCGAGCAGCTTCAACTCTGCGTAGGATGCAAGCTCTGATGAGAACCAAACAAGCCATTTTGTCGCAGAGAGCTCAACAGCGTACCTTCATTGTAAGAAAGACTTGGAACATCTCAAATTTGAAACCCATTTTCTGTTGTGTAAACTAATAAGGGAACATTCAATTTTTCAGGAAAATTTTGAGAGAACAGGCAGAGAGCATAGGAGTTCAATTCAACCTAGGAGGCAATCATCGAGTTTCAACTTGGTTAAGAGCCCAGAAATTGTGGATATGAATATCAGTAGGGCAATATCAAGATCTCGTAGAATCAATGCATCTCCTCTGCAATGCCCTAATTACATGACCAACACCCAATCGTTCATGGCCAAAGTGAAGTCAAGTCCAGGTCGAATGGGGAAGGATGAATCAAGGGCCAACTTTAGCAGGGCTGAGATGGAGAGGTCCTGTTCTCGGGTTGAAAAAGCTTTCTATCTCAAGAATGCAGGATTGGCTAGGGTGGAGAAACTGAGAGGTGTTTGCTGACTGATAGAGAAAGAGGAGATACCTGCGAAAATGACTTTAATGGAGTTTTTCTTTTGTGATTCTGTTTTCCCCTTGTTTTGTACTTCTTTTTGGTAGGAATTCATAGCAGATCTGTTGTAGGCACATGCCCAATTCCAATGTCAATGTGGTTTTGTTTAATTTTCCTTCTAGGGTTGTTGTAGTCATTTAATTCTGTATGAAATTGATCTTTTTTTTATCAAAGAAAATGAAATATATTAATTACTGGTTAAGCATCATACATATGTCATCAGTTTGTATGGGGCTTAAACTACCTAGTCTGTTGGTTGGTACATAATCGCTAATAAACTTGCTAGCCATACTATTAAAGGAGTTAAGGAGTGTTGGGGACTTATAATTACAAAATGTGGCATGTAGCAAAGTAGATTAAATGTCTACCAAATGAGATATTAGGTGATTAGGCCAATGCAACTTGGGTGGAGTGTCGAAGAGGGGGTTGCCTTAATGTCATTGATCCATACTTTTTTGATGCGATCAGTGTCCGTGTTCTTGATTCCTTCCTTTATTGCCCTTCATTAACGCTTCTATCGAGTTGTTTTTTTTCCAGCTGCCCTGCTTTAGCAAAAGTGAAATAGCCATGCCCCATAAATCCCACACTCCATTCTGCCACCTTTAGTTCTTCATTATATACCCATGCATATAATAATATAGAAAAATGAGTATCTAGCATTCTATACTCATGTTGTGAATTGTGAGAGATATTGTTGGGGTGTTTGTCCAAAGTAGGTGAGAGGTTCATATCCAGAAGCCATCTGTTGATATTTGTTATTATCATATGGGGATTGGGCTTAAGTTTTTTCATAGATTCATTATTTCTCTCTTCCCATATGAAATAACATGTAGTCACAAAGGCTAAAAAGAACCATTGAGTTTTATGCTTGTCTAGTTGGAAATCAACTAAGAACTTATTGCACAAGTGCAACATGGATCTTGGAGCTAGGTGTTCTGTTCGCAGTCCAAGAGGTCTCGCCGCCCGATTCTCTTGAGCCCATTCACAAGAGATGAAGACATGCCAGATAGTCTCTGTCTTATCTCCGCACAGTTCACAAAGATCGTGCATTTTCGTCCATCGAGATAGTGTAGCTCTAATTGGTAGCCCTGCATTCAGGAGACGCCAAAAGAAGGATTTGAGTTTGGAATGTAGCGGTAGTTTCCAGAACATTTTCCACCATTGGGTGAAAGCACTGGTCATTATATCAAATTTTTGTTTACTCAGAGCCTTACCTACCAATTTAGAAAAGAAATCACCCTTGGTGGATATGTGTGATATCCAAGTGTCATGTGAATGATTGAGATTCAAAAGGGAGATAGGGAATTGAGTGAGATTAAAGTTTGAGAGATACTCTCTGTTTACCAAAATATACTGTGACATTTCAGTGACTGTTGTGTTGTGTACCCAAATGTTTGATTGAGGGTACTTCTCACTTACGATCTTGGCCTCAGGTAACTAGGGGTCACACCAGAATGAGGTGTTGGTGCCATTCCCTATCTGACGGGAGATCATGTTCTTCAAGTCTGGAATGATACGAACAGGCTTTGCCAAGGCTAGGAACCACTTTTGTTTTTGACTTTGGGATTGAACAAGCTTGAGTTGGGGAAGTATTTGGCTTTAATAGCTGAAGCCCATAGGGATGTGGGCTCATTAAGAAGTTTCCAGTCTTGTTTGAGCAGCAGGGCTTTATTTATATCGTCAACTTTCTTGAGCCCTAGTCCCCCTAGATGTTTTGGTGTACAGCATTTGTCCCATGAGATTAAGGCCACCTTCTTTTTTTGATTATTTCCTAACCAAAATCTATGGCATAGAGAATCAATTTGTTTGCACATTGATTTTGAGAAGTGAAAGCATTGCATGTGGTAGAGAGATAAGGGTTGTAAGACAGATTTGATGAGAACTTCTCTTCCAACAAATGAGAGGATTTACCCTCAATTAATCAAGTATACAAAAGGATTTCAAAGAGAACGAACCAAAGAAAAAAGAAGACTACTTTTCAGCATTGAGACAGGAAGTGAAAAATATTCTAGCATGACATTGTTATGTTTCTTTCCATTTGTTTAATCACAGAGGGTTCACCCAAAAAAATATATATACATGCACTCCCCGACTTGGTCACAAAACTCATGCCACCCCCCTAAATGAAAAAATTCAAATTTTTTTTTTCATATTCAATTTAACTTGAGTCCATTTTTCTTTGTAGAAATTTAACTTTAGTCAAACCTCAAGGACTCCAATTGAAAATTACTCTAAAGAATATTTGAGAGCGGGTTTAAAAAATAGCATTTATTTTACCGTTTTATCATCTTAAAATTAAACACAGTCAACACGGTGAGTAATCAAGAGAGTTGCAGAATTGAATGGATGGATACCTTTGTCTCTCGTCTGACCTCGAAACGCATCCAACTACACAGCAGTGAGATTCTGCAACTCTCTTGATTACTCACCGTGTTGAGAAAGGCAAGAAAGGTATTGAGAGAAGGACGATCGGCCAAGTAGCGATGGAGAGAGCAGGGGAAAATGAAACCGTTGGTTTAGTTTCAGAACCGGGTTCAGTTTACCCATTTATAAAAAAATATTAACCAATGATCAGATTTTTGGATGAACACGTGGCGGCCATCCTGTGCAGCAGCTGGATGGCCGCCCCCATTTTCGGCCGCCGAGAATTTAATCCCATTGTGTTGACCCTTATAAAACCTATTGGGAGTCCTACCTCTGAATTATTTTATTATATTAAATAGTAAGGCCAAATATTTTTTGGGGCCCACACATTTGAAAAAAATAGGTAAGTTATTGATAATAATATAGTTTTTTTTGGACAAAATATAGATTAATTAAAGTAACAATACAAAAAAAATTACACATAATTCAATCGTAGAAAGTTACGAGTCCTAAGCATTGTAAAGTTCTCATTCTTTATAGAACTCTACTCATTGTAAAATACCACATCATGTACACTACCATCTTTATTTAAAGATAATGAAAATTATCCGTAAAACATAGTTGATTGGGAATTTCACCGTGGACGTAGACTTCATATTGAAAATTGAACCACGTTAAAATCTTGTGTTTATTCCAAACATGGTATCAGAGTAGAACTCTACTCATTGTAAAATACCACATCATGTACACTACCATCTTTATTTAAAGATAATGAAAATTATCCGTAAAACATAGTTGATTGGGAATTTCACCGTGGACGTAGACTTCATATTGAAAATTGAACCACGTTAAAATCTTGTGTTTATTCCAAATATGGTATCGAGTAGAACTCTACCATTGTAAAATACCACATCATGTACACTACCATCTTTATTTAAAGATAATGAAAATTATCCGTAAACATAGTTGATTGGGAATTTTACCGTGGACGTAGACTTCATATTGAAAATTGAACCACGTTAAAATCTTGTGTTTATTCCAAACATGGTATCAGAGCACTCCTAGATTTGTTCCGTATGCACTTGTTTTTAAATTTCGTTCTTGAAGTGGCTGCTTTCCGGCTAAAATCAACCATTGCAATTGGTGCCATTCTTTGAATCACCACTGGTTTTTAGATCCATCAACGAATTTTTCTGCTTCGCTTGAGCGTGTTGAGCCTCAGTATCTTCTCCACGTTCGCTGTCGTCACCAACGAACCATATATAGTTGTTGTTGGTCGCCATTCATCGCGAAGAAGAATCTCTCACGCTCACTTTTCCCTGCGAAAATGACTTCTAATGGAGTTCTTCTGGGATTTTGTGCTTCCATAGTTTTCCCTTGTTTTGTTCTTTTTGGTAGGAATTCTTTCATAGTTCATAGCAGATCCGTTGTAGGAACACGCCCAATCCCAATGCCAATGTGGTTTTGATAAATTTCCTTCTAGGGTTGTTGTAGTCATTTAATTCTGTATGGGAATTGATGTTGCTTTCCAATTTCAAGTACACTTTCCACGGAATTTCCTATCTTCATAAATTAATGGATTATAAGAAGATTATACTTTTTATAAGAAGGTTATGAACACAATTATATTTTTTACACTCCCCCCACCCCACCCAAAAAAAAAAAAAAAAAAACAAAAAAAACTAGATATTAAATTAATGGATTGGATCAGAGAGGGATCTACGTAGGGGTGTCAATGAGTTGGTTTGGTCAGCCCTTAACCCTAAACCTTAAACCTAAGGACCTAAACCTCCAATCCCAAACCTTACCCAACCTTTACAGGGTTGGAGAACTTCAAATTCAAACCCTACCCATTAGGGTTCTTCTAAGCCCAATCCACCTTGATTTACCTTGAGAGGGTCTCACAGAGTTTTTCTAAACCCAACCCGCATTAATTTACCTTGATAAGTTTACCCTCAAATGGCCTTGAAAACAAAACAAAATGCATGGGTTAGTTACTCCTTAGAGATTTGAAGTCTTGACCTTTTATTAAGTTATGAAATGTTGGTGTTTGCCAACTTAGCCAATCCATTGACATTGCTAGCTTTTTCTGTTTAGCAGATTGTTGGTTGGATATCTAGTTAGGCAATTATCCAAACTCAATTTATGTATAACTCTAATTTGACTAGGGCTGGGCCATGTCAGCCCGAGGGCTAAACCTAAATGCTACCTAACCCTGCTAGGGCCAGTTATTTAAACCTAACACGCCCTTTGGATTAAAATAGTCTGGCTAAGGTCAAGTTGGGCTCATGGTGGATTTGGGTCGGTTCGGGCCGACAAGATTTTATTTGACACCCCTAGATCTATGCGAATTGGTCCCCCAGAAAACCCAAAAACCCAAAAAGGCCCTTGGACTGGATTCAACTTGCATCAATATCCATTATGGTGATCCATGTCCAAGAGGAAGGCCCATTGACCATGGACCATGGCCCACGGCCCATGAGTAATGTACATGGGCCTGGCCAACACTTTGGGCAGACCTTGCGTAGGTTCCGATTGTGATAAACCCACAAGGCCATAACCGTAGATTAAAGACTCGGTCTAGGATCAGATGGAGAAATTCACGGTTCCTAGACGGTCTATCAGAATTGTGCCGTTGAGACTCTAAGAATCTTAACGGTCGAAAAGTTATTCAAAATTTGAATGATACTAAAGCTGTTAGCAACAATCAGAACGATCGTCTCTTGTTTCACTTGCACTTCGTTCTTACTCGAAAGGCTTTCTACTCACAGATAGTAAAGTGCAGAATCTGAGGAATAAAGAGCGCCGAAAGAAGATAGAAATGGATGGTTTCGATTTCAAGAAGAACCATTCGTCTTCTTCACCCAAGTCTCCTGCAACTCAAAGGTTCTCTTTACTTGGTATGACTCTTCTTTTAACTTTCTCATTTTGTCTTCTGTTTCTTTTAACATCTTTGACTCGTTCACTTTCTCTCTGAAACTCTTTCCTTCGATATTCCAGATCTTCAACCAAGAAGTAGCTATTCAAACGCGGGAATGGTTAACGAGAACGACCGAAGCACTCACCAAATGGGTTCAACATTGCAGAGCCCTAAGAATTTCATGTCACACACTATTTCAACTGCTTCCAAGGCTGCGTCTGCCAAAAAGATTTTGGGCGAGAGAAACGAACCTCCTGAAGCGATCGTCTATGCTACCCATGTCGATAAATCCCCTGTTTCAAGTAAGAGATTGACTTATGTAAATACAGGTTATAATGATCTAGATCGTTATTCATCCCTGACGCCAGATGTATCCTCTAAAGTTTCTGAGTTGGATCAAGAGAATATTTCTGCTGCTAACCCTTCTTCCCAGCCTTATGATCCATTGACGAATTACTTGTCCCCTAGGCCCAAATTCCTCAGGTACAGACCTAACAGGCGACGTGAATTTCTCGTTCATAGAGAGAATGAACTAACAACAGAGGAGAAAGGGCTTAAGCTCCAGGGATCAGTTGAAGAAGAATCAGACCAATCAGTGGATACTGATGGGTCTTCGTCCTCTTCGTCAGGAGAGAGCTTGCGAGAAGATGAAAGCAATCTCAGTGACGATGATGAAGATATGGAAGAGTTTGAAGTGGATAAGAAGCATTTGAATTTTAAGAAGGTATTCAAAACCTTTCTTCTCCTTGGCATTCTAATGCTTTCTACCATGTATACATCTTCTATGAACTCTGCCACACCTCCACCTTATATTCAAGCACTGCAAGTCAGAGAATGTTCCCAGAAGGTTCATAAATTTCTTCTTCGAGCAACTACGAGGATCACTGCAATGGGTTTCTTGGATCAAGAACATGAAAACTCTCATGGCGTTAGAATTCGAAATGAAACGGTTTCTCCTGAGGCTATTCAAGAAGCGATGGTATTTAGCATTGGAATGCAAGAAACCAGGCAAACTAATGATATTACGAGTGAAGTGTCAGACCTACACGCTAGAGAACACATGGAGGCCTCTGACAGCCACATGGTGAAAGCAGGGGAAAGTTTTCATCATTTGGCTGAAGAAGTGGAGCTGCAGCAGTTAGAAAATGAGGCGCAGTCAATGCCAGATTCCCAGACTGAGTTGATTTCACATTGGGTGGATAGTCAAATTGCAGGTTCAGACCCAGTTGGTACTGAACAAGAGAAAGATAAAGCCATGACTCAAGCATCAGGGGGAGCTGCTGATGAAGGAACGCTAGAACAGGAAATTGCAGGTTCAGAACAAGTAGGGACTGAACAAAAGAATGACAAAGCCATGACTCAAGCATCAGGGGGAGCTGCCAGTGAAGGAACACTAGAACAGGAAATTGAGTCACGGAGGGAAAGGGTCCAAAAAATTTCTGGCAAACCAGATAAAATGTTAGAGCTACTGGATACAGAGGATAACAAGAGCAACCAGGTGCCTCAAACTCAGTTGGTTTCTGGTGCAAGGGCAATTGATGTAGAGGAGAAAGATCAAATTGAACATATGGCTTCTGATATTGCCATGGCTGCTGCTGGAGTGTCTGTAATTGCCATATCTTTGGTTTTTGGGTTGCTTCATCTCAAAAACAGGAAAACCATAAAGAGTTCACCCTTGAGGGTTCAGCCAACTTCTGAACCTGTGAGAGTAGAGACCAGTTTCTTAGAACTTTCACCTCCTGAATCTATGCCAAAAGATGATTCTCTCTTACACCTTTCGCCTTCAGTTCATTCCATGGACAAGGCTTTCAATGAGCCCCGCCAGAGAGCAACTCCAGAAGTGGAGTTGCTCTGCGAATTCACAAGCTCTCTGAAGATCAGTGGTTTGAAATCCAAGAAAGTGGAAGACGACGTAAGTTTTTCAACATCTCAAGATAAGAGGCCAAGGGGGAAGATTGCTTCCTCTGTGAATGACATACATCAGTCTCCTTCAGAGTCCTTTGCTGCAGATTTCTCATCATATGGAAGCTTTACTGCCCAGAAGAACATTGTGATGAAAGAGGTCAGCACCCTTTCCTTGCATCTGTTTAGCTATTTTATTTGTGGTTGTAGGATTCTGATTTTCATGGATTTTCAACTACTTAAGTTTGTCTGTCATGATTCCTACTATGCTTAACTAAAAATTTTTCCTGCAGATAGAGAACATAAGATGCTTGATAAATTAACCCTAATGTTGAATTTATTATAAACATTCACACAAGAACTCAAGAATTAACGTGGTTCGGCATTCATTGTGAAGCCTACATCCACGACAAGAAAACCCCAATCAACTATTTCTGGGGTGAGGTTTCATTATCTATAAATAGAAAAGAGTAAGAGTTTTACAAGAGTTAAATTCTAATATAACTCCCCCTCTCTGCTGTCTCCTTATGGTTGGAAGACTAGCAAGTTACATTCATAACACTCCCCCTCAAGTTGGATCGAAAATATCATTTGAGGTCAACTTGTTCAATGCAATTTGAAACAATCCCTTTGCGGCTTTGGTGAAGACATCGCGTTGATTTTCACTTCTTACATAAGGAGTTTCTATAGTTCCATCCTGACCTTCTCACGAACAAAATGACAATCAACTTCATGTGTTTAGTTCTTTCATGAAACACCGGATTGAGGCAATGTGTGTGGCCGCTTGTTGTCCGGCACTTCATGGGTTTTTAGAACCTCTCACCCCAATTCTTGAGTAGGGCACCAATCCGGCTAATTCACTGTGGCGGCGCCATTGCTCTATCTCTTCTGCACTGACGAGCGACAACATTTTGTTTTTACTTCTCCAAGAGACTAATTTTCTCCTACGAATATACAGCCGGTAGTTGATCTTGATCGTGGATTGCCACCCAATCTGCGTCGGCATATCCTTCATGTTTGTGTGTCCATTCTTCTTCATGCAATGCCCCTTCCTGGGAGACTTGGATCGTAGTATTGATTAACCAATTCCATGTGCCCTTTGGTGGATTATGCATAGTCGCATAGCTCTTGCATATGCTGTCGTGCGGTTGGTCAGTAAATCAATTTTCCAACCAACCTTTGAAAACAATTATTATCCTGCTGGAGAATCATCTTGTAACCTTACAGTGTAATCCATGGGTGTATTGGCTGGTTTCACACCCTTTGCGTTTCCTTCACAGTCAAGAACATATTTCCTTTGAGAGTGAATAATCCTTTACTAGATCGGCACTTCAATTCCAGAAGTATCGAGTTGTCCCAAGTCCTTGATGTCAAAGTCTTCTTCAAATATTCTTTGAGGATATTGATTCCTTCATGATCATCTCCGGGATTACAATGTCATCCACGTATCCATTCTTGTTGTGCGTGGCTTTCTTCACAAACATGGAGGAATCTGATCCACTTCTAGTGAATCCAAATCTAATAGAGCTGTACTTAACTTTTCATACCATGCTCGTGGTGATTGCTTTAGGCCATATATTGCTTTCTTCATTTACAAGCAAGTCCATCTTGATTTTCTAATGGGTGACCGGAGGAATTTCCATATAACTTCCTCTTGTAAGTCTCCCGTAAAGGCATTTTCACATCCATTTGCAGTGGCCATCCACATTTGGCATTGACATTAACACTCTTGCGTATTCATTTTAACTACGGGAGCAATGTCTCTCTATATCAACTCCATTGTTTGAGTGTATCCTTTGGCCAAGTCTTGCCTTATACCTCTCTGGTACCATCACTCTTGTTTGGTCTTGTAGACCCACGACATCCACTGGATGTTTGCCACTTGGGAGTTGCACTATATCCCATGTTTTATTTTTATGAAGAGCTTCTAATTCCTCATTCATAGCCTTCACCCATTTAGGTGAATTCTTGCTTCAATAATTGGTCGGCTCCTTGTGGTCTTCAACGGCCGAAGATATGCAAATATTGAGGGAGATATTATCATACTTATATGAGGCTGGATTGGGAACTTACGTTGTGTGGTAAATCGCGCAATCTCCTTGGGTGGGGCTCGATTAGATCTACGATTGGTAATTGCGCTATAGTTTCAGCTGTTCATTTCTGCATTAGGTACATCTGTGTTGCTTCACCATGTAGATTTCCGTCGGTATCTTCGTAACATCACCTATAATAGTGCTACCTTCGGTGGTGTCACCCATAACATTGTCTTCATTAGCATCAGCCCTTGCGGACATGTTGTCCGGTATCTTGGTAGTGGGGCGGGAACAAATTCACCGTAATCTATCTCCCCTTGGTTTGATTCTGCTAGAAAAGAACATCTGAGTTTCATCAAAAGACACATCCCGTGATAGTTTACCGGTGGTGGGTCAAGCATTTGTAACCCTTTTGTAGGGGTATCCCAAAACACACATTTGCGAGCACGAGGATCAAGTTTATCACCACCCGGGCATGAACATAAACAATGCAACCAAAACTCGAGATGAGACATCCGATGGGGCGTCATATAGAACCTCTAGGGTATCTTAAGTTCAAAGCTGCTGGGAGGCGGTTGATTAAATAACAACTTGTCTCTCATCTGCCAATAGTCTTGGAGCTTCCCATGAATAATGTCGGTTACCTCAGTATTGCCTGTTTTTCCTGCAGATAGAGAACATAAGATGCTTGATAAATTAACCCTAACCTTTGTCTTTCTATCATCGTTTTCCACCGCAGGCATGTTTAATTGCAAAATTCATTGGATTGAAAGTTTACAGTAAGCTGCATTAACTATATAAGATGCTTGCTGCCATATTGCATTTAAATTAATTATGATGAGTGTAGCTAATTATGATTGAACACTTCAGAATTGCCATGAAAGTATGTATCCCTCATCTTTTTCTTTATCTTTACTGAAAAAGCCACTGACCTTCGCAAAGCCATGCTTCAATTCATGTACAGAAAAGTATTTGTAAAGCAATTATATTGAGGACAATTTATCCAGGTTTAACATCTGTCTGTTCTTTTGAATGTGTGAAACAGGAAGGAGAAGAAGTAAAGCAAGTGCTCAGTACTCCAGTCAGGCGATCAAATCGGATTCGCAATCGAGCAGTCACATCGCCTTGAATTAACTCCCACTTCAATGATAGATGACTGATCATTTTTATTTTTTAAATTCCATGATTGACATTCAGAAGAAGCAGAAGAAGCTTCCTGTTTTTCCATAGTAGAAGCTCAGCTAACGCAGAATGAACTCTATTGATCTGCAAGCGCATCTCTTTTCTCAACCTTCATGAATATTATCATTCTGAATGAAGTCCCTGTTAACATACCACATGCCACCACTGTTATCTACATATAATGAAAGCGGCCTTACATGGCTCTTTGGTTGGCCATGTCAACAAGTTTCAGGATTCATACATGAAACTTTCCCTAGAAATAGGACCTGAAAACAATCCAGCCTTCTCTAAGACTCTTAACCAATCTAAGCTTTTTACCGTTCACTGTTCAGCTTCTGGAGCAGGATTATATGCCCCTCTAGCTCTTCAGCGTGAACAACTACTACTTAAACAAGAATGCTCAAAAGGTCTAACAGTGGTGACATATTTGTACTGCGTAGCTAAACATATACAGTATAGGTATTAATCCAACAAACTAGTTGAAAACGTATGGAATGACAACAAAATCATTCACAATTACAGTAGTAACTAGAATGTAGGGGTTGCAATATTTGACTTGGTTAAAACAAGTAGTTGTTGATGTTGATGCTGTACAAGAAGAAGGATAAATTAGTTGCTCAATTTTGATCATACCTAAAAAAGAAGCACACGGCTCTGAATTTCATTTTTAATGTAATATTAAGTTATTATATGCCTTTGACATGTCTTTCCTTAATTTATTATCATCAAAATTACCAGACACTAACGGAAATCTGTAAATTATTAGTATTCAACATGGATTTTGCAAATATTCTTTCACTTATAAACTGCAAGATCTTCAATGAGATGCTTGCTGACTGCACAACACAGATAAATTTTGTTGCAAAAATAAGGGAAAGGAGTGTGGGATGGGTAAAGCCTTGTACAGAGACTAAACACGACCAATAGATAATAAACCCATGAAAATTTTAACGAAGGCTCGCCCAAAAGATTAGATGATGACTGCTAAGGTAATAAGTAGTATTTTTTTTCTTTTTTTTTTCTTTCATTGTGTCCCATTTCCATTTCCATAGGATGTTCGACCAGATACACAAACTCCGCCGGTTTCTGTATATCTGAATCATTTCTTCAGAATTCACACTTCTCTTGGATTACAAACAGTGAATTTGATTTGATATGTCAGCAAAGTCAGTAATGCTTTCCTTCTTTTTTCTCATGCATCAAAGAGAACAGAAGCAGCACAAATCATAGATGCCATCTTAATTCCTCAGGACTCCTGCACTGAGTTAGTGTTCTTCCTCTTAGTCAACATTTCTGATACAATACCAGTGCAAAAAGGAGATACCACTCTCCCAAGTCCCAATTATTCCTAGAAGACACATAAACCTAATGGCAGAGAGGAATTGAATCTGATTAAAGGAGCAGCCTCTCAAAACTGAATACACCATGGTCAGACTCTTCAGTAATGAGAGCCTCATGCACTGGGTAAATCCCTTATATCTACAACCAATGGAATACAACACAACTGAAAAGAAGAGGCCAAGCCAAAATTCTTGATTAATGGGCAAACACTACCAAAGTCATCCGAAATGCCAATTTCAGGTAAAACTGAGTAGCAGTTCTGGCTCCAAAATAGTAAACAACGTACGAGTAGGAAATCAAGAACTTGTGACGTTGCTAAAACATACAACTTCTGATTCCTCAAACAAAACTGAAAATTTGCCAAGCGATTGTTCCCATTGCAAACAAAAACAATCCGGGTTAGGACAAAATTTTGTTCTACATCTAGAGATCTTCTCTTCAACAGACTAAGCAAGTTGCAGGTCACGTGATGCATATCCTCACTTCTTCTTGTCTCCTACTCCAGCAGATCTGCATTAAATCAGAACCAAGAGTTAAAAGACTGGAGAAGCAACTTTTAAACTACAAAATTCAGTTGAGTAGTTGACTATCTAACATGTAGGGAAGCAATAAGGTGGGGGACACTGTAATTTTATCAGTTTTAGGCCAAAAAGTCGTATAGGGAACAAAATAAATTACCTCATCTTGCGGAGAACATTAGACATCTCCTCACGCTTCTTCTTTGCTCTCTTGTGAGTTCCAAGCTTCCTCTTCGCAACTTTCAATGCACGCTTGTCTTTGCCGACTTTCAAAAGCTCAGTGATTCTCTTTTCATAAGGTGCAAAACCAGCAACTTCCCTGATCAGATTTCTCACAAAGATGACTCTTTTACTGGTTTTCTGAATAGACATAGTGAAAATGTAAGTCAAATTAACCCAAAAAAATGATAGGATGCATCTATTTTTAACAGTCTATGCTACTCAATCCACCAGACAAACAAAAGAAATGCAACCCAGCAATTGACCAAGTCAACATTTTATATACAACTGTAAAAGAATAAAATGAAAAGAAAGAGAGAACCTGATATCAACTGAGAAGTTTGGATCTTCTACCCACATAAAGATATAAATTTTCAATCCACATGGTTGGATGCTTTATATGTGTCCAATCTAATAACAAAATCCTCTTTTTAGAAAGTGAGATTGAATATTTGGATTCCTACATTTACAGAATTTTTTTAGAAATGAAGATTTTGTTTTTAGATTGGACACGTGTCAAGCATACAATCATGTGCATTCCTCTCCATGCAGATAGAGAGGAACTGGACTCAAAATTCACAAAACTTCAACACAAAAGGGGCAAGTTTATGAAGTAAAACAGGTCATAAATAGACAGCATGAATGATTGTTACTTACTCCTTTTCTATTAGATGGGCGAGGTGCCAATTCTTTCTTCGTCACAATATGACCTCTGTTCAGCCCCACAAAGAGGCCACTCTTTGGCTGTTGTGGAGCCATTACCTGCTGCAGCCAATTCAAATGCAACATCAGCCAGAATGCCACAAGTAAACATAATTGGTTACTTTCCTTGACAATGTCTAAAACAAAAATCATCCTAATCCAATTCACTAAAGAATAACACAAGTCATGAAATGGAGTTCTAGTGATGTAGCAGTTGCAATAGTGGCAGTTAACATAAGTTAAACCCATCTACAAGTTTCAAGAACTCCATGCCAACCCTGGTTTTGACTAGCTAGGAAACCAAACTTTTTTGGATTGAAACCTGGTAATTTGTAGGGAAATGGCCTAATTATGACTGGCGGAAACAAAAACAAGAACATTATCATGGACTATGCCCATATACTGGAAGTCGGCAAAATATGATCTTTCTTGTCTATCCACTGGAGCTCATGAACAGAGTCACCATGTACAGATTTTTCAGGATGTACATTTACCATGAATACGTAGCTAAGTATAGAAAACGAAAACATAATTAATAAGCAAGAAGCATTTCACATCTCCAATGACAAAGAAAAATCATCTCATCAAACCTAAAAGCAAAATCTCGGCCGTAAGAAAGAAGTAACAGTCATCAGTATTGTGGGGAGAAAAACCAAACAAACAAATTAAAAACCTTGAACCATACATTCTATGAGGAAATCAAACAAACAGGTCGAGAATTTATTGTAGAAATCGACAAAGTTAAATACTTACCTCCTGATGTGATCCGCTAGAGACCCTTCAGAGAACAACTCGAATTAAAATCTGCAAAAAGAAAAACTAATTCAAAACTCCATAAATGAAAATCGAGAATCATCACAGAGAAATCGGGAATTCCTCTCACCTGCGAAGTGAGAATGAACAGAGAAAGTTAGGGTTTACGGAACATGAAATACTTATATGATTCTAGCGATGAGGCATACTATGACCATCGAAGGGGTAATTCGGTCTACTCGTATAGTCGCATACAAAAAATTCCATATGACAATTTTGACCCTCTAAGGAAAGGTTTTTGGCGTTGTTATGCTCTTTGGGAACCGAAGAACATTTTGGAATCGTTTGTTCTATTTTTCAAGAATGGACCAACAAGAAAAGTAGTCTGAAGAACCCTTTTGCAGAACATCAAAAAGATATTTTATCAAAAAACAAAAACAAAAATGATAAAATTGATTATGATTGAAATCTTAAAACAAATTTATCAAACTACAACTTATTCTAACAATGTTCTAGAAATATTTTCAAAACAGATTTATCAAACATCCATTTCCAAACAAAAAATGGTCTTTTAGCACAGAAACATTAAAAAATGGTTTTGCATAAGAAGTGGTCTTCCAAATGCATACTTAACTTCCCTTGTATGCTTGCCCCCTTCTGCTCTGATTAAACTCTACTGTTTAAATTAGTTCTTTCTTCTATAGATTCAGTTGAGGTGTTTTCCAGATCACATCAGAAAATAAGTATTTACCTAATTGATCATTTCACTAAATTTTGTAATTTACATGAATTAGGTTGGTTTTTTTTCATAGATTTTCATATAGCCTCTTAGAAAATATTGAAAAATAAAAATTGTCATGTTGTTCCTATTGTTGTGATTTTGTTTGAGGCATTCAGATTAGGGCTTCAACAGGGTCGGGCTGAGCCTGGCTTTTACAATCCCAAGCCCAACCCTATATATTCTAATCTAAGCTCATTCCCGCCTTTACCCTAATTCAGGAGCCAATAATTATTATCCTTGACCATAAGCCTTACAAGGCTAAGCAAAGCCCATTATTGCCTGATTGGCCCTATCCCAGTCTTTTGGCCCTAATTGGCCCTATCTTTGTCCATGATCCTAATTCATTGAGATCAAGCATCATGGACAAAATTAGGGCTAGTATTAGGACTAGAATCAATGCCAATCAGGGCCAGGATCAAGGCAAAAAATCAGTGCTAGGGTCGAGACAAGCCCGGTTGGCCAAAGAGTAATCCCAAGCCCGCCCAAAATCTTGAGCCCAAGCCCTATTTGGGCTCAGGGCGGGCTTAGGGTAGGTCAGGGCTGTCAAGGCCAAACTTGCACCCCTAGTTTAAATGGATTTTTATTTGTAGCTGCTGCTGCTCCTGCTAGTAGCAGCCGATGGTCGAGATTCGACCACATCATCAATCTTATGTTTAACGATCCAAATTAAAAACTCAAGGATCTTATATGTAAATATATATATATTTTTTCTTTTGCATTTTAAGTTTTAGAGTTTTATAAATTTACAAATTCAGCCCCTGCTACTAGCTGAATCAAAACCCCAATCTAGAGACTGATTTTTGCGGTTAGAAGCTCCAACAATATTCTCCGGTTTTCTTTCTTCTCCTCTTCCGTCATTTTCCGTCTCTCTTCCACTCCTTTCACATTTTTCCTTCTGTTTCTTAATTTCCAATGGCAACGAACTAGAAAAAAAAACAGAACACGAATTGGAGCAAAATAACATAACAAAACTTTGTAGATCTTGAAGAAACAAAGAAAGAATAGAACCACAGAATCTCGTCGGATTTGTCATTACCGACTTGTATTTACTGTTCTGAGGAGTTAGGAGATGAAGAGAAGAGCTTTCCGCATGAATCCTTCACAGATCCGTTTGGTTTTGCCATGGTTTCTCATGTCTTCTATCTCTCCATCAAAGGCATAAAAATACCACCAATCTTAATCTATCTGCAATTGTTTGGTAGGTGGAATGGACATGGACCCATAATTTTATGGATAGACTTGACCCATCCAATTGTCATGTCCTAATGAAAGCCCATTTATATATTTTTATGTTTTGTTAATGAATCCCACAAATATACATTGACATTCAAAAGCTATTGGCTGGCTGTTGCAAATTATCTAATTTCTAGATTTTAAAAAAATAATATAATAAAATTTTTAACAGAACAAAAATAATTGAAATGATGGAATTATATGTGAGTCCCAATTAGACTAACACCTTTAGTCTTATTCAAATTTCAAACCTAGAAAAACTAAAATACATCTCAGATTATTTAATACAATGTATTATGATAAAAAATGCCATTTTACTAACAATAGAATACGGTGCATGTTGGACCTAAAGGGGTTTTGTTTTAAAAATAAAATTTTCAATATTCAAATATAGACTCCACATTTATTTTGTAGAAAATATGTACTCTCTTGACTGGTAGGTGAAAAAAAAAAGACTTGTAGGTGAAAGAGAATCCGGATCATCTCCCCGGGGGAGAGCACAAAGTGCTCCCCCATGGCTTCCTGACCACAAAAACCATAGGGTCCCACTGGTGGAATTTTTTATTTTTTATTTTTTCCAAAAAGTGTTTTTTACCGTGGGTCCCACTAGTTTTTGTGGTCAGGAAACGTCGGGTGAGCACAAAGTGCTCCTTGTCGGGGTCGCTGATCCGGACTTGGTGAAAGATACCCATAACACTCCAAAGTAGGTTCGTTAGAAAGAGGAGAAGACGGTTATTAACTATAAAATAGATTTTTCCTAAACTAAGGAGTGTGAAGTGTGTAGTGTGAAAGGGGTTAGGGATTTGTTTTTGGTTTTTTCCAGTTTAAACTTTAAATCCATTTAAGCCATTTGAAATGTTGATTGCTTCTTTTTCCTTCCGTGTTATTTTTTTTTTTTTTGTATTAATCTATGCATGGGATTCCGTGCCTGTGCTCCCAGATTGACAAGGGTAGCTGGCTACTTCAACTCTTTAACTCTATTGTTGTAACTCATTTCATGCACTTTGTTACCAGGGGAGAAACTAGTTATTTTTTTTAAGGGTTTTAAGGAAGTTGAACTACCTGGTTTTTGAGAATAAATACATAAAATTTATCCATCGTAATTATTGAGATTAAGTGAGAGATTTAGAAACCAGAAGAAGTTCGCTTAGTTTTCTTTGTCTTCCTCATCAAAGATCATGAAGGTGTAAAGGAGTTTGATTGGATATCAATGACAAATTTCGGTCCTAATGGTGGAGATATGTTTCCATGGATGTATTGCACCCCTTTCGAAATCAAATTAACTTGGGAGCTTTATGTAGACACATAGAATTGGGTCAAACGCTAGGTCCATTTGCTCAATTCCTTCAGGAACAAGGCATTCCACATTAATATACCATGCTAAGATCACCTGATCAAAACAATGCAGCTGGAAGAAGGAATAGAACATCGATGGGCTTGTTATGGTAGAGCTTAGCTCTCAAGTGAGTGTTTGGGAATTGAAGTTTTTGTGCTGTAGCTTTTGTGTGAATTTTCTGCTATTAATGGGAGGATTATTAGTCTGTAATGGTTCTCTCTGAAATCAATGAAGAAGCATTCCCATCTTATTCTGCTCTGAGTTATTTGTGCATTTTTGTGAATGTGTATTGGGTGCTGTTTTTGTGTGTGATTGCTGCCAGTTATCAAGGGTTATAACAAGTTCTATCTCAAGCGATGCCTAAACTACCTTACAAGTTTCACTGATTTCTGTTTTTAGTTCTTTAAATTCTTTTAAGTTAAAGGAGTTTGGATCTAATATAACTTTCACATGAAGTTTGCATGGTTGAGTCAGAAGCAGCTAACAAAATACAAGAATCATGCTATGAATTGCATTGCAAGGTATCCCATATGTTACATTGATAGAAACTCCAACATCTCATGTGATGGTCTCATTGGTCACGTACTTGTTCATTGGAAGGAGGAACTAGAATTAGAATTTCAGCAATGGTGTTATTTTTATTTTTTTGAAGTAAGAGATAAATCTAATGAGAAGAAGAGAGCTGCTAGAAACTTGGGTATTTAACTTGCATAAGTTACGGAAGCCAAGAGTTCTAATTTTTGTCAATTTTTTTGTAGTTCAATCGAACAAATCTTTGACGAGGAATTGCCACAAAGTTGGGATTCATTGGAACAAAATAAAAACTAGGAACATCAAAAAAATTCTTAAGATAGTTAATATCCTATAGAAAGGGGACAACTTCTAGCGTAGAGGAGATTTTTTTTTGGGTGGAGAGGGGCGGGGTTGAGAATATATGGGCCTTAATGTTGTTCATCTATTAATAATAAATAACAAACTTCTTGGTCCCCAACTTTATTGCATGAAGAAGATATGTTCTAATAAATTTAGATCACTTCCTCGTCAAAGGAGAGTGATTTGCTCTCTTAAATAGCGAGTGGAGTTCACTTGTGAATATTAAAATGAATAAAAATTGAAACCCAATAGTCTTAAATGGGGCCCACTCCTTATTATGTGATTGAAAAATGCCAGAGAGCACATTGTCCCTTTTGACGGAGAGGTGATTCGAGCTCTATTCCAATGGCTTAAGCTTTTGAACACCGAGTCAAATTACAATAGAGCCCAAAAAATTAGTGTGATACAATGATTTGAACTATAAAAGGCTAATTCTACAGCCAATGCCAACTCAATTTTTCTCTTTATTCTTTTCTATTATATTAGATCAATTTAGTTTTTTTTATCAGACTTCCACACAAACAGAGATCGAGAAAAACAAATTTCAAACTTCCGATTTAGTTTTTTTTTTTTTTTTTGGTAAACATACTTTTAATTAGCAAAAGGGCAAGAAAAACCCAAGACATCCTGATTACAAGCTTCAAGAGCCAAGGCGGAATTAGCCGCAGTCCTACTGCCATGGACCGGGCCTTCCTAGCTGGGAATCGGCCGGGCCCCCTGGCATTTGACCGCCGTTGGTTCGGACACCTTCCCTCCTCTACCCCGAATAGCTCCACTCAGGGGGCGGGTCTCCCGAGATTTAGTTTACTCCATCAATTTTCAGAGAAACTGTTTGGGTATCTTCACCTTAATTTCCAAGGAAGACCCCATTAATCGGTGACTGTTTGATCAACAGATGCAACAAATGGTCATTGCTCCCGCGGTAACTACCATTCCAACTTCCAGCTACCAAATTCCAACGGCCATGAAAAGCACGTGTATTTAGCAACTCATTTGAAAGCTTTTCTTCTTTGGACAAAAAAAAAAAATCTTTTTACCGTCTCATGGAATTTCTAGAATAAAAAACTGAAGAACAAAAGAGTTCACAATTGGCAGTTTAGGAATCAATGGGGAGTATTTTTCAAAGATTCATCACTTTACGGAACTACCCTATTCATGCCGAGCTGATAATAATTACTTCCCATAATGCCTTGAAAGCAGCTACTGATGATTATGTAAGTTCTCTACAATCATAACTAGTCGTTTTTGATTAAATTTCCACAGGGACCCAACTGGGTTTGAAGGTTTTTGACTTGCAGGTCGTCTTCATTCCTCTCCCTTTTCAAATTTTTGAAAAAACCAGACAGAACCCATCACTGTGTTCAAAACCCCTGCAATTTTCGTGTAGAATTACTTCTTTCTTCCTTATTCTTTGTCAGCTTGGGTATTTTCCTCTTGAATGAGGAACCATTTATCCAGCACCTCAAACTTCTCTGCCTTCCCCTGTTCAAGAAAACCCTAATATTTGATTTCGAGTTTTTCAATATTATGTATATCTCGCTGATAAACCCTGATTGATAATTCATTGGTTAGTTGTATAGATTCCTTTTCTGCACAACCAACCCTGATCAATAATTCATTGGTTAGTTGTATAGGTTCCTTTTCAGCGCAACCCCAACTGTTCTCTCTTTCTTCCTGTTATAAAATTCCTATATGTATCTGTTTTGAGTTCCTGTTTGCTTTCCACTTTCTTCCCTTGGTGGTGTGTTGCCGCTTGAGTGGATTGCATGGTCCTGATCTTGGTTAGTGACTGTTTCACGTGTATTGGTTGATTAAGTGTTTGTGATATTGGTTCTGCTGCTGCTTCTTTTTGACTCCTAGTTTAGTTGTTCCATCCAATTTCAAAAGCCCATCTCTGAATTCGCAGTTTATTCTGTTCGTCTCCAAATTACTTCTGTCCGGATATTTCATATAAACTAAATCGTTCACTGAAGTGGACAGCTTTAACTCTGTCGTGCTTCTTCAATCTTTGTTAACATGCTAGATTCATAATCATCAATGTCGATTATTTGTGGTCTCCCACTTCTTGAATGTGTATACTGCCTTGCCTGTGCCCGTTGGGCGTGGAAGCGATGCCTACACTCTGGCAGCCGGGACAGTGAGAACTGGGGCCTTGCAACTGCAGAAGAATTTGCGCCTGTCCCTCACCTCTGCCGGTTGATTCTTGCTGGGTATGAAGAAGATCTTCAAAAACCATTATGGGCTCCTCCTGGTGGGTACAGAATCAATCCTGGTTGGATAATTCTGCGCAAGACTGATGAAGAAATCCATGGTCGTGCCCCTTCGTATATTGTCTACATCGATCATGAAAATGCTGATATTGTTGTCACCATTAGAGGCCTTAATATGGCAAAGGAAAGCGATTATGCGGTTCTACTGGATAATAAACTTGGGCAGAGGAAATTTGATGGTGGTTATGTCCACAATGGGCTCTTGAATGCTGCCATTTGGATTCTGGATGCAGAGTGCGAACTTCTTAGGGAGTTAGTGGAGAAGTACCCAAATTATACCTTAACTTTCACTGGACATTCTCTTGGATCAGGGGTGGCTGCATTGTTGACACTGGTGGTTGTGCAGAACAGGGACAAACTGAGTAACATAGACAGGAAGAGGGTTAGGTGTTATGCAATTGCCCCAGCTAGGTGTATGTCACTCAATTTGGCTGTCAGATATGCAGATGTCATAAATTCTGTTGTGCTCCAGGCAAGTACAAAGTTTAGACTCTGATTGCGTGTTGCTTTTACAACAAGTGGATAGAACTTTGATAGCAAAGCTACATGGATGTGTTGCTTAGAAAATTAATTTTGTTGAAAATGATCTTGCATGATGGTGTCACTGTTTCTTTTCCATTTTATCTTTTATTCTGTTTTAGCATTTGTATTGTTCAAGGTCAGTTGCACAGTGTCTTCATAAAAATGTAGTGAACCTCTGGTATATTAACATGAAATTTCGAAGCTAATGAAAAATTGAATCCACCCCCCCCCCCCCCCAACCCAAAACTCTCTCACAAAAATAAAAGTTGAAAAACATGCGGTATTTGAGTTAGCAGAGTTTGATACACTTTTTGGGGATAAGAAGCAGTGATCAGTGGTGTGATTTTATTCATGAGAAAATAGGGTCCTGCATGATCATTGTATTTTGAGTGCTTATCTGATGTACACGATATATTTAATAGGTTATCGGCACAGGTTTTCAACTTGAGAGAACTTCAGTTGAAGAACAGACCTGGCTTAAATTCACTTCCATCAAATCATTATTTCTATAGCCTATGGCTATGGGCAAATAGGTTTTAACTTGAGAGAACTTCAGTTGAAGAATAGATCTGGCTTAAATTCACTTCCATCAAATCATTATTTCTATCTTACTTTCCACATCATGATCTTTATAACTAGAGCTGGAATAACAAACAAGGGATTGAAAAGTTTTTTCAAGGGGACTGGAATGATTTGGTTGACTCGAGTTCAGTGCTTTACTGGTTTATGGGTGATGGCCTGACCTGTAGATGGTCCATCAACTGGTCCAATTTTCTTTTAGGTTCGGCAAGGAATTTGCTTGCTATTCTATTCATGTATAATTTTTTTTGCAAGACTAATTATTTGCTCAGTAGATACATTAATGGCTTAAAACTTCAGAGAATATATATTTTTTTAAATGGATAGCTTTCTCAGAGTTAACACATGATAGGTACAGAAACTTCACACTGATACCTAAATTGAAGTCAGAGCAGCAGATAATACTGTCACCACCCAACCCGGAAAAAAGGGGGGGTTTTGAAACGCCCATATACACAATCAAGCACTTTGATGGTTTAGTAGTCTTACATAATTTTGAAGTGCTTATCTTTTTGGAATAGGTAGCTACGTCAATAAGAAATCTGTTAGTCAAGTTAAGAATGACCATCAAGCACCAGCCGCATGCAGTAAAAGTTATTTTCTGGTTACAGACTTACAGTAACAAATTGTTCTCTCAGATGGTAGGTGATGCTCCAAAATTCCTCTCGACTGGGAATATTTGCTTGTTGTCTACATCTCTAACTTCCATCATCATAAGAAGAATGGAAGAGATTGTGACTTATGAATTCTCTTGCCAAAGAAATAAAATGATACTATTTGCAACGATAAAATGGTTAATCATGCGATTCAACTCAATTCCCACTTATGCTGAGGTTCTGTATTCATCATAAAGAGAAATTCAAAGCATATTTCTTGCCACTCTGGTGTGTTAGATACTTACATTATTACTCTTCTTATCCCTCCTTTGTTATGACTTTTATCTTTCCCTTTCGCTGTATGTAGTTGCTACTCTTTTTACTGTCTTTCTTTATAGATGCTTATATTTGCTTTTATTCTGACAATTATTTACCCTTACTGAACCAGGATGACTTCTTACCAAGAACTGCCACACCCTTGGAAGACATTTTCAAGTCACTTTTTTGGTATAAAAAAGTTCTTTTGCACATCTCTCCTGCTTAATTTTGTCTTCAATGATGGCTTAATTTATTATTTTTTTTTTTTTTTGGGGGGGGGGGGGGAGAATGCATGAAGAATATCATTACCAGAATCCCAAGGGATAGAAAGGAGTACAAAGGAGTTTTTTTTTTTTTTTGGGTGGGGGGGTGATGTGTGTGTGTGTGAGGAGCTACAACCAACCAGTCAGCAACAACAATGAGCATAGACCCCAGGTAACGAAAATCAGCTTATTCCTTGGGTAACCAAAGCCGGGGAGTCCGGAGTGTCTAAAGTCTAGTGAAGACATTAAAGCAGATGGCTTTCCAAATCAAATCTAGGGATCTGGAGTTGGATTTCCACCTCTGAGGTTCTATTCCCGCCAAACACCAATTTTCTAACTAAATCACAAATAGGTGTGTCAAAAAAGGATCTCAAAAGCCATAACTAGTCCCTTCTAAAAGGAGTGTCTAGAGTGAGGCCAAATGGAGGCAATGACTTTCCCCATATAGAGAGGGAGAATGGGGTAGGAAAAGAAGAGATGGTTAACATCTTTGGGTCCATTCCAACAAAGGATGTAGTTAGGGTTAGCAGAGAGGGTGTCTATGGCTGAGGAAAGTTTGGGTGTGAAGACAAAGTGTGAAGGTTCGCCAGATAGTGAAAGCATGGCAAGGGATGTGACCTTGAACCAATCCAAATAGTGCTAGGTGACTGGTTAGCTAGGGTTGTAGGTGAGGTTCCAAGTAGAGGAGGTGGAGATGGAGCTAGTAGGAGAGGGAAGCCAAATAGAGCAATCATGAGGGATGGATTGTAAGAGGGAGATTGGACCAAACTCGAGTGAGATTTGAAGGGGAGAGGGAAGGGGGAACCCAAGAGTTGCCAGTGATGAAGATAGAAAGCTAGCAAAATTTGGAATCCAAGTCGTGTGTACCTGACAAGGATCTAAGAGGTTGTAGAGGACACTCGATGGGTGCCTGAAGTTAAGCCAAGAGGAGGTGGAGGTACCATCAATGACCTGGGTGGAGATGGCAAAAAGAGAAAGAGGTCCTAACTATCCTCCAGACATAGGATGGGTTTGCAAGAGGGCGGATAGTCTAGATGGAGTTTGATCTCGACAGGTATGAGTAGACCCCCAATTGACCCAAATGGAGTCATGCTTGGTGGAGACCTTCAAGATGAGCTTCAACAAGCTAGAACTATTGTAATCACGGATTTTGCAAAATCCTGGCCACCATCAAATTTGGGGAGGTAGACGGGGGACAATTGATGGGTTAGGAGGAATTGGGAGGATTCTTAGCCTTTCCAGAGGAAAACATAGAAGAGGGTTTCCATGGCATTGATTGTAGCTTTTGGGATAGAGAAAGATGTGACACCAATAGAGGTAGGAGAATTAGAGTAAAGAAGAGAAGCTTGCCTTTCCAAAGTTAGAGCTTTTTGTGGATTTGATCAAGCATTGGGGAACAATGGTGGTTAGTGAGCTTGCTAGGGATCAATGGCAGCCCAAGTCCCAAAGTAGTTGACGGGGAGTGAATCTAGTGAGACAGTGAGATAGTGAGATGCTGAAGGGAGACTAGGGAGAAGAGATAGGGGAGAAAGGGCAACCTTGGTGGATGCCAATGTAAGAGAGAAAGAAGCCTATTGAAGAGCCATTAGTGACGATATAAAATGTAGTGGAGGTAGGCTTCAACCCAATAGAAAAAAGAGGGGAACCCCATTAGGGGCAGAATGTCGAGGATGAAGTCCTATCTGAGGGGGTTAAAAGCTTTGTGGAGATCGATTTTCAAGAGGGCAGCTTGGGAGTGGGAACTGCAATCAAACCCCTAAACAATCTCAACACAAAAGAGAATGTTATCAACCATGATCCTACCTAGATGAGGGAAGAATGGTTTTTGTTAACAAGGAGGGAATAATATGTTTTATGCAATTAAGGAAATCTTGGCAATGAATTTAAAAAGGAGATAGCAAATGGAGATAGAACAAAAGTCTCCAAGAGAGGAGGCACCAGGTTTCTTGGGGATAAGACAGATAAATGTTTGGTTGATTTAGGAATGCTAGGAAGGGTTGAGAAAGAAGCTATAGACAGGATTGATGAGGTCTTCTTCAAGGAAACTTTATGAGGCTTAAAAAAGGTCCGTACTGATACCATTTGGCCTAGGAGCTCAGTCAGGCATGTGTTAATTGATGGCAGAGAGGATTTCAGCATTGGATGGAATGGCTTGTAGAGAGTCAATGATTGAAGAGGGAACAAATTTGTTAGTGACTAGGGATGTTGGGGGGGGGGGCTAGCAACAAAGAGGAGTCGGCTTCCCACTTAATGCTAGCAACATTTTGGATCCAGAGTCGATTAGTAGAGAGGAGCATGGTTGGAGAACTCGTGCTCGCCACCAATCTCGCTAGGCCATAAAACCAAGATGGCAAGATCTCGGTCGAGATATGAGAATTTTAATGGTCCAACTCGAGGTCCCATCTCGTGGGGTTTTAGGTCCAAGTTGGGCTCAAACTTGGTAGTCAGCCTAATTTAGGCCTTTTAAACACACTGTTGACCTTAGATTTGTGAGAAAACAACCTTAGGTATGAATTCTAAGTTGACCCTAAGTTTAAAATTGAAATGCTATAGGATTAGGGACAATAGGGTTATACAACATGAAATATAGAACCTTTAAGACATAAATGAAAAACAAGTGTAATAAATACATTAAATAACTTAATATCATCAGAATTCCATCCATATGAGTATCACAATCTCGACCATAGTTGTCACGGCAACGAGGCAATGAGTTGACTAGGCGCCCTCCGAGGCGCTTTTGAGGCGGTCGAAGCATTTTAAATGAAATTTTTACTTTTTAGTTTACATATCATACACTAATTCATTATAAATCTATCATATCTTATATAATAAAAAAACTAATATTAGCCATTAGCCTACTTCAAGTCATCCAACATACTACAAACCACAGATAGTAGGTCCTAAATAAATTCCAAGTATCATACTATCATTAACAAAAATCAAGATATGATAAAATGTGACTAAATAGTAAACACATAGATGCATGAGCAAAACAAATAGACACTAGACAACATACCTTCATTAAATGTCACCAACACTAGCACCACCTACAACTCCACCTCCACCAGCAACTACAACTCCACCTCTTCTACATTGTTGAGCTGTAGCCAAATATCCTCACAAGTTAAAGAAGAAAATGAAACAAAGCATATAACCAAATATCTAAATAGAAAGTTTTAAATATTTAAGCGAACAATCCCACTTATATCTAAAATCTAAGTCCAAATCTCAAATATAACAACACATCCATATCCAAAATTCCCAATAAAAATCCACATCCAAAATTCCCAATAGGGAAGTATTAGTTATAATCATCATCAAGCAAAGTGGTAGCAAGTGAGAGATCTTCTCGAAGTTGTTGTTGGTCCAAAGAGGTAGACCTCAAACCAAAATCATCTACAATGTTCTCATCATCATGCAAATCTTCCACTTCTTCCATGTCTCCATCAAACTCAGAGTCATGTTCCTCAACCACCCTCTCCAAAGACGTGCGATGTGGGTAACATATATTAACTCCAGCTGATGTTGATTCACTTGGTTGACATCTCCTCGGTCTATTATGGCCCTCAAGTGATGTTGATGCCCTTATAGCTCTATCAACAGTGCTCCAAGTAAGATCACCCTCAGGATGGACTAAATCGTCAGGCTGATTGACCATCCACTCACTGCTCCAGTCAAGCTCATCAAGGAGTAGTGGATTATAATTTCTACTATTTAATCATCTTCCATTGAACCTTTCTTGAAGGGCGATTGTACTGAATGAAAACTAGATCATTCAACCTCTCATGTTTCAGCATATTCCTCTTCTTGGTGTGAATCTAAATTCATAAGCAATTGAAAAGAATCCCAAGTCATTCTCCTAAATTTAAATTTAAAAGTGTTTTAAATACTTGAATCACTTGATACTTACAAACTCAAATGTGCTCCAATTCGGTTCACAATTAGAGGAAGAACAACAAAGGCCTAGTATCCTCCGTGCAATCCTTGTAAGCTCAAAAGCATTTCCTCCATGTGTATCCCACCATATAACTATAGTATAAAAAAAAAAAAAAAATAGATTAATATAAAAGCTAGAGTTATAAACCAAATAAGTATAACTAAAAATAAAAAAACATACAAGTAAAAACTTACGAGGACTCATAGTTGTACGCTTTCTGATAGCCTCATAGCCATAGTTGTGGAGAAAGGACCTCTACCTTGCTTGTATTAACTTGCCTAGTGCAATACCTTATCTTGTAGATGTGCATCAGGCACTAGTCTTCCAACAACTTCATTGAAAGAAGTTTGGAGAGAACTGATCAACTCACAATCATCTACAATATTTAAGTTGTAGAACTTCCCAGGATTCAAAAATAAGGTTGCACCATATAGAGGTCTCTCCATCGTCTATCAATTATTTGTATGACTTTCTTCCAGAGTCGTTCTTTGCCTCCAAATTTGTCTTTTATTATTCTCTTAGCCTCTTGCATGGCTACAAACACTTCATGCAATGCGGGTCTTTCATCAACATCCACAATCCTCAATATAATCATAAGAGGTTGTGATGCTATAATACAATCCTCCACACCATGCTAAAATGTTGTAGAAAAAGTTGTTTCAGCTACTTTCTTCCTTGCTTCCATCTTGGATAAATTGGATTTTGTCCACTCCTCATAAATGAATAAGTGCCTTAAGTCATCCTTGTGTTTCAATAAGCTTTGCAATGTCAAGAATGAAGTGGCAATGATTGGGACTAGATTATCTCCGGTGACGATGGACCCTCCCCCTCCGGTGACACCCTCCCCTCCCTCTGCCTCTGCATCTCCCCCTCCTCCACCCTCCACCCTCCACCTCCTTTTGCTCCTTTCCCCCTCCACCTCCCTCTCCCCAGCTGAATGCCTGGAGCTCTCTTCAAACCCCAGGCCTCATCTTGCAACCTTTCTTTCATCCCTCCTTCTTCTGACTCACCCATCCCCCTAGTTCGTTGTCCATCCTCTGCCACAGGTCCTGAAATTCTCCGTTGGAAGAATGCTGTCCTGGGACAATTCCTTGGCCCCTGCCCTCCCCTTGGCATTGTCAAAGCCTCTCTTGCTAAATAGTGGAAATCGTTGGGTTCTCTAGATACTTTTGTTATTGAGAATGGAATTTTGCTCTTCAAATTCTCCTCTCCTGCTTGTCAATCCAAAGCCATAGATGGCTCTCCTTGGTTTGTTGGGAAGTCCCCAATTGTCATTAAACCTTGGGAACCCTCTATGCCCCTCCGCAGGGTAGATTTCAACTCCCTTCCCTTGTGGATTAATTTGCCTGGTCTCCCCTTGGAGTTCTGGAACCATGAATGCCTGAGCCGCATCGGCTCTGCGTTAGGTCGCTCGCTTTGCACTGACTTGAAAACTTCCAGACTTGAAAGGCTCTCCTATGCTCGCCTTTATGTTGAGATGCCGGCTTCCAAACCCCTGCCTCCCTGCATATCCATTGTTGATGATTTGGGTTCTCATATCAACCAGATTATCGTTTACGACTGGATTCCTACTTGGTGCTCGAGATGCCTAACGTTTGGTCACGATATTCACAAGTGCTCTTCTGGACCTATTCCTACTGCCTCTGGACCCTCGTCGACAGTCCCAGTTCCGGTGCTTCCACTTCCTGAGGCATCAGTAGGGTCTCCTATCTGCGTTGCTCTCCCTCTGAGTCCCTTGCCGGTTCCAACTACTGATCTGCTATCGCCGCCGCCTCTTGTCGAACTGATGTTGCCATCGGATTCTGATATCCCTCGCAGCCTGGTTGATAGATTTGAACTGTTAACTGTTCCTGTTGCCACCGGAGTTTCTCCGCCAATCGCTTCTCTCGCCGGTAAGACCTACAGCAGTAGAAAGGGAAAGTCGAGCCTCCGTACCTCTGCTCTTCTGTCGCTGCCTGTCGCTACTGCTGGTTTGACTGAAGCTCTTTTGACTCCTGCAATGCCAGATTGCCTGTCGTCGATTCTTGTGAAAGCTTTGCCTGCTGCTCCCACCATTCTCGATGTTGCCTCTGATGGTTCTGGTATCCTTGACCTGCCTGCTCCTGGATCATTGTGCCCTCTGGTAATTTCCCTTCTCATGCTAGCCTAGGTTCTCTGTCGAGCAATCTGACCTCCTGCAACCATCTCCTTCGAGCCATTCCCTCTCCCCATCTGCTTCCTCTGCTTCCTCTGGCCTCGCTCCTATTTACCAAGTAACTAATCGATCCCAAAAAGCTTCGTTTTCTCACCCTTCTTTAACCTATACTCCACCGCCTCTTATAGCAAATATCCCTCTTGCTCATGGGCCTATCTCCCATAGCCCAAGGCCCATGCTGTCTCTTCCTCTTTTGCCTCATATCTATTCCATCTCTAACCCTCTTTTAAAGCCCAGCCCATTCAATTCAACCACTTGCCTTTCTCTTAGAAATGAACCCCAAAGCCCACCTAGCCCAACCCATGGTTTGAACCAAACTAAACCCAACCGTGCTACTAGCCCAATTAACTCCAGCCCAGTCATCACCCAGCCATCCCCTACCGAACCTACTCCCAAAAGCCCATCTTTTGACTCCTTGGCCCATGAGCTTGAGCTATCCTCTTCTCTTTCCGTCCTAAACCCGACCGACTGCTCTATATTGGGCCCCTCGCCCCTTATGCACTTGTCCCTCAACCCAAGTACCTCTAGTGATCCAAACCCTGCCATTCTCGCCCCGGATCCTCCCCACTCCACCCCTCCTAGTTCTCTTGATCGTGCTGACTGTAGAAGGAGCAACCGCTCGGCTAAGGGGCACAATCCTTTTGGCGAAGATTTTTTGGTGGACTTCAAGCCCATCAAGAAAAAGAAGAATAAGAAAAAATCCGCAAAATAGGCTTGCTGACCTAGTTCGGCCCATCTCCTTTGGGCCTTGCCTGTGTCGTTTTGTCGGTCCTTTTAGATCTGTGTCGCTTTGTTGGTGCTTTTTATCCTTGCTCTAATGCGATGTATTTTGCTTTATTGTGTGTTGTTGTAAACGCGTTGCCTTCTTTTAATACATTTAATTATTCATCCAAAAAAAAAAGAATGAAGTGGCAAACCTAGTCACTACAGCCCTCACAAGATACCTGCTATTCGTCTTCTGTCTCAAACCTCCAGCAATCTTGTGTGCCTATAAATGAAAGTGGTT
Organism: Hakea prostrata; assembly: GCF_041222555.1. NCBI lineage: Eukaryota > Viridiplantae > Streptophyta > Magnoliopsida > Proteales > Proteaceae > Hakea > Hakea prostrata. Next base: position 74,130,997 of record NC_142600.1, on the reverse strand, counting down.
ATTCTCTTCCCCTGAATTATCACCTTTTTATATTGTTTCAAATTCCCAATGTCCTCTAGCATCAAATCAAAACAGTGGGTTGCACAGGGAGTCCAATATAATGTAGTCCTCTTCTCCATTAATAATGCCCCTGCTGCTTTGTGATTTGAGGCATTATCAGTCACCACTTGGATTACATGCTCTTCCCTAATTTCTTCAACTTTGTTATCCAATAACTGAAAGAGCATTTTTGCATCTTGCTCATGGCTAAATGTATCCATAGAACTAAGGAAGAATGTTCCCTCTAGACCATAGAAAAAAATTCGAGGGAAACTCAAGTTTCGATTAGGTGAAAATGGGAAACCTAGGTGGGAAACTAGGAAATTTCGAGGAAACTTAGGACTTTTTGGTGCAAGTTTCGATATGAAGTTTCGACAGGTTTTAAGGAGTATTTTGGGGTGGAACTTTGCATTTAAGCTAATTAGAGTATAAAGAACATATTGGCTGTATTTTACTAAAAAAATCAATGTAGATATGTCATTTAATGTACATAACATCAATGTAGAGTTGTCCAAAAAGTACACTATAAACTTAACTACTTTAGCACATAACATTTAATATATAATTTATAACTTCAAAATAGCTAACAATAAAAGGAAAGTACAACTTAGTGCCAAGAGGAGTGTTAAGAGTGGATCCATCCTGTGTGAGCTGAGTAGTACTATGCTTGTAACATCCTCTCTTCCAACCAACGAACATAGACATCCCATGACATTTTATGCCTATGGTTGTCAAGGTAATTGACAACCGGAACTTTATGAGTCTGGTCATCAACATGCTTAAGATAACCAGTCTGAGGGAATACGCAATTTGGATAGGGAAGTCCTAATGGAGGGGGTATTTGTCATGGTTTTGGGGGAAATGGTATTTGGGGAAACATGAAATAAGCAAAAAAATTAAAAATTTGGGAAAGCTACAAAATTTATAGGAAAAAGTCCCAGGTTTCCATAAAATTTCCCATGTTTCCCACGGAATTTAGGAATTTTTTTTCTTATGAACCAGCTGGACAGCTGGGTTGAACCAGGTTTCGACAAGTTTTGATGAAAATTTGACAGTTTTGATCGAAACTGAGGACTTTTTTTCGGTCCTCATGAGTTTCATTTCGACTTTTCAAAAATGCGAAATTTCGACCAAAATTTCGAATGCTTCGACTGAAATTTGTACCATGCTCTGGACAATTGACAAGAAAATTGATGAGGTGCCTACCCTTTTTGTCAGTCCACCCATCAGACATGAGTGTGCATCCATACATCTTCCAATGCCTTTCATAATTTTTCCTCATCTCCATCGTTATTTCTTTTGTACTTTTCAATAAAGGCACCCTGACTTCATGGTAAGTTGGGGGCTTATACCCAGAACCATATTGTGCAATAGACTCGAACATCACCTCAAAGCTTTTAGCTTTAACTGCATTGAATGGAATGCCACATTGATACATCCAATCAGCAATGTGGTTATCTACTCTCTTCTTTTCTTCGGCGAATCTCATTCTATTCAAGATTGTTGTTTGAGTAGCACCCTTTGCCCTCCTTTCTTCAACAACTTCTTCAGGAGTGCGTCTAACATGCATATCCTTGGGACCCCTTACTGGTGCCTTATTGAGGGCACTTTTCAATCTCTTTGATGCAGTCCTAGAGCTTGGTTTCTTGTAGCACACCTCAACCTCAGACCCTACACTAGGTAATGTACCTCCTTCAGTAGAGGCAGGAATAGGATGTTCTTCTCCAATTACTTGTTGAATGTCATCATACTCCTCATTATCCCAATCAGTAACAGCTGCCCTCTTTTTATTTTTCACCAACACTGCATTCATCTCTTGGGCAATTTCTGCAGTGGTCTTAGTGCAATTCACAACATCCCCATATCCACCCACTAGATGTTGCTTCAATCTTCTAATTCCTCCTTTAAAGTTTCTGTTGCACAAAGTGCACCTGACTGTATGCCTATCAGCCACATCTGGTCAATACCCATATTTCCACCCTGAGTCATTTGACTTCGCCTTTCTCTTCGGGTCTTTCGAGGGATCATAACTACCTTCACCCCCACTAGGAATAGGCTGACTAACAGCAGCCGCTGGATTATCAGTTGAAGGTCTTGAGGTTATTGTAAATAACTAGTAAATATCTACAATAAAAAACATGAAACATACACATAATCAGCCAAAATTAAAAACAATAATAAAATTGTTAATGATAGCATATAATTTAAATTTTGCACCATACCACACCACAATAAAAATCCTATGCATTTATCTAATCATCTCACTTGATGATAAATTGATAATCAAACTTCTATTCTGAAAAATCAGAAAAAATGATGAAAAAATTGGTTCTTCAGCAAACAGTCTTTTTTTTTTTTTTGTTGAATTTCAGCAAAAACTATAGAAAAAATACACTGAAGCTAATAAACAACAATAATCAGTAGGCTAGAAGCTATTAAGTTAATATTAGCTGGTTTCGATTATAACAAGTTATAACATTGTTAAAACACAGAAGAAGAAAAGAAAAAAAGGCACACCAGCGACATACCGTCTCGTGAGATGGTGAACAAAATCACCGGAGTTTACTAATTTAGTGCTTATTAGCGTTAACAAAATCTGTTAACAGTTAACACTTAAAGAGAAGAAAAAGAAAAGCAGAAGCACGAAGAAGCATCCCAACCTTTGCCTGAGACAATTCACAAAACTGTCGGATTCCGCCGCCGCTGCAACTTGGTCGCTGCAAGCTTGCAACCGCAAAAGGGATTTGTAATTTTGTGCCAGACTTTTTAGGGGGAAAAAAAAAGCAGAAGAAAGAAGAATAAAGTGAGCGACAACATCCACCTTTGCCTGAGATGCTGCCGCCAGAGGTTGCTGCCGCTGCAAGCCTGCGACTACAGTGGTTTTTGTATAAGGAAAAAAAAAAGCAGAAGTAAGAAGGAAGGTGTCGCTGGCTGTCGCTGGTGTCTTTGGCTTTTGCCGGTGTCGTCGTCGATCGAGAGGAAGAGAGTAGCAAAGGGAGAGGCAGAGAGGAAGAGAGACGTGAGGGGCTTAGGGCTCGATATTTGGGGATTTCACTTTACTGAGTCGAGTTTAATTCTTGGTTTTTCCCTTTTTTTTGTTAATGACTTAATGTTACAAATGATCCCATGTAACACTTACATAAGCATTCAACCATTAGTTGATTCCTAATTGGAATCTAATTTCCAATTCATTTTCGGCCTTTGATTTGGAATAAAACAAATTTGTGGTTTTTAAAATCCACAAAGGCGGTCGCCTAGGGGTCCAATGTGTCTGATGCGTCCGGCAACGACTTGGCAACGCCTCAGAGCCCAAGGTGACCACTTTATGCACTCCAAGTGAGGCGATACTCGCCTCAGGGCCTCTACGAGCGCCAGGACGCCAAGGCGTCACCTAGGCGACGCCTTGACAACTATGATCTCGACTTTCGAGAATAGAATAATAAAATTATACAACCATTAGAAGTTGTGTATAAGTTATAACTCATAAGTTTATAAGACAAGCATGGAATGAGATAAAAATTCAATCAAGCCCCAGCTCCACCACCAACTCCAACACCAGCTCTAGTAGCACTACGATCACGACCACGTCGTATACCAGTGACTACTCATCGACCCTCCAACCCCATGAGGTGTTCTACAATATATTCCCCCGTAGGATTATAGACAACAAGTACATGGGTGTATCACAGTAGCCCCCAGCCAAGTGTCACTTGATTGATCTTTCTTTGGTGTTGTAGATGTGCTAAGAGTTGTTCCAAATGAAAATCTGGTTGAAATCCGTAAGAAATCTGGCGAAAATTGAGAGTTCTCGCAGATATGGCAAGATCTAGTGAGAGAGAGCAAGAAAGTGGCGGGCGACCTCTCTCACTAGAGATTAAGTGTTAAAAAGGGGGTGGTTGGACAAGATCTCGATCCAATCGAGATATCGTGGCAAGAACTCGAGATCTCACAAGATCTCGAGTGAGTTATGAGAACTTTGAGATCTTGCAAGAGATCTCGTGTTGCCTTCTCAAAAAAACAAGATCTCGAGCAAGATCCCGTGAGATCTCAACCCATAGAGAGGAGAGTTAGGATATAGTTGTAGTTATGGGGAACTTTGAGGGAGTGGTGGAAGGAGGTGACTGAGTCTCCAAGCTGAAACCACTTGATCCTTGATTTTTGAGAAGGAAAAACTGGCTTTGGGAGCTGAGAACAGTCAGCTCTACTAAGAGGGTATTTTCTTCTTCAGTAAGGGCCACAAATCAAGAGGGTTCAATTAGAGAAGGGACTAGACATCGACAAGGTTGGAGTGCAAGAAGAGACCAGAGAAGAATTATTCCCAGAGGTGGAGGAGTTCCAAGCTTTGAGGGCAAGTTTGCAGTTATGAAGTTTCCTGGCATATGCCGCTAGGGGGAGGGAGTGGCAATGGTCCGGTTTGGTCTAGGTCTCCTAGACTATTGGGAGGAAAGAGGGGTTTGAGGAACACATGTGAAAGAATTTGAAGGGTTTGGGGCCAACTGAGGATAGAGTTTTGATGTAAAGGTAGCAAGGGGAGTGGTTGGAGAGACTGAGAGGGAGGAAGGGAAGAGGAAGGGCCAAACTTCATTCCAATTTGGAGGCAATGTGGTCAATGCTTGATCTTTGGTTGTGTCAGATGAGAAGGGAACCAGACCAATGAAAGATCAGTCACAGCTATATTGTTGATACAGTTGTTGAAGAAATCAACAGCAATGAGATCAAGGGAGCGGCCACCAATCTTTTCATGACTGAATTTGAGCACATTGAGGCAATCATCGATGCCCCATGGGGGGAGTTGGCTGAGGAGCAGGGAGATGAGAGGTCCTTCCATAGGGCGATGTGAGTGAGGGGGCGGTTGAAGGCATAGATAATAGAAAGATGGAAGTGGATGGAAGAGGAAGGGAGATGGAGGTTGGTGCTAACTTGGATGAAGTTGCAGGTAAATTCAGGGCATTGTTACCTCTCTTTAGAAGGTTCAGCATTCATTTATTTGTTGCAGATTGCTAGCTCTACATTGCTTTGCTGCTTTTGACAGCGTCTACCCCTTTTCTATGGACTTTGTTGCTTACATGGTGCAATCCTGATTGCTGGTTATTTGCTTTAATTATTTTGACAAAACGCAATCTTCCTATGGGAAATTTTAACTTGTAGACAGCTTCTATCAAGTTAGGTGGTTCCAACTTCTTTGCATTTGAGCACAAGCTGTGGAAGTCTATGTCACAGCCAAAGAGAAGATAGAATATTTGAGAATAACTCTGCCTGCTACTATTGTCGCTAATTACAAGGATTAGCAGTCTGAAAATGCTATATTACTCTGTTGGCTGCAGAAGTCTATTTCATGGCCAAATGGAAATGGACTACTTGACTATGACACCAGCTGCTACGACTACTGATTACAAGGATTGGTGATGTGAAAGTGTAATATAAGAAAGAGAACATCTTAAAATAGTAGATGTTCTTGACTGTTATCACTTAGTGACTGAAGAGTATTCTACATAATAGAAGCTCATCCTAAGAGTTGTAACTACTAAGAAGATTTGGTGCTACTGCACACTTGATGCTGTTCACAAGGAATTGTATAGGCCCTCAAGGGACAGTTGTGCTGGTGCTTTATATGCTGATTAGACCACGGCCTATAGGAACCAGGCTATCTACCGCTTTTAACCCAGTTTGCATTGGCTCGTGCACAGATTTACGTTCAATAATACCAGGTGCTTTCACTTCGACACGTCTGCGTTCGTGATCGCTTAGAGAACCTCTGCCATCAATAGGAACTCCCAACGCGTCGACCACATGCCCTAGCATTGCCTTTCCGGCAGGAACATCCACAATAGATCCAGTGCGCTTGACAAGATTTCCTTCTTTAATAGCGGTATCACTTCCAAATACTTACAATAGAGCAACTTTTAATTGAGAATTTCCTTTTTTAATAATAGGAAGGTTGCTCCTTTTTGGAAGGATGCTTGACTATGATGTTATTAGTCGTTGAACCTTTTCAGTCAATATCCTTTGTATACTCTCTATCATTGAGACCAGTAATGGTATTTATTTTTGTAATTAGCAATTAGTCTTTATACATGAAGGAGGCAATAGCAGTCCATAGTTTCATCATTGAGAAAATAGGCTTTTGCCTTTTTAGGTCATTGGTGATGTTGTTCCTTGACTGTGGTGATGCAGCCCCAGCCCTACTCTGCAGGATGTAGAAGCATTAGGTAGGGATTGGTAGTGATTCCTTTCCTGCAGGCCAGATGGTGAAGCCCTGGCCATACAATTTTTGTTTCTTTTTTCATATGCAAACCAAAAAATTGAAAGTTCTGTCAGTCTTGACAAGAAAACACTTGACACAAATTCATATAAGGCCTGCAAGCAAAGGTGTACTGGTTTTATTTCCGAGTATAGTATTGGATGCTTTAATTTGGATTTGGATCCTGATTGTTTCTGTAATTTTATTTATTGAGACAGGCTTTCTCGTTTTGAACAGTTTACCATGCTTATTGTGTATAGGATGCATGAAAGATACATGCATTCCAGATGAGAAGATGATCAGGGATCCAAGGCGTCTCTATGCACCAGGTCGTCTTTACCACATTGTTGAGAGGAAGCCCTTCAGGTATAGCTGTTTTACAAGTACACTTCTGCTTCATATACTCTGTTGTTTGGTTATACCTCAAGACCTAATTCGATAATGTTTCTCAAGGAAGAGATCCAATTACAATCAGGGAGGAAGAATGCCACCTGCTCACACATCTGGGTGCATAGACATTTGAAGACACATGCGAACTTGAAATGGCCCATGCACCCCATGGAAAGGCAGAAAGGACGGGGGTTGGGGGGTTGGGTCATTCCATGTGGGCATGTGTCTAGGCAGGTACATGCTCAGACGCATGACTGAGTGGTGCTTGTTTTCCCTTTAAGTATGAAACATCTGGGAGTTATTTCGGACAATTAATCTTTTGAATGCATCAAACATGGGCAGAGACACTTTGGGTGGTTTACTATTATCTGTCAATCATCTATCAGTCATCTAATTACTATATGATTCTTCTAATAAATAGATATTTTTATCGTGTACAATATGGATTGGATATTATAGACAGAATGATGGGGCCTAGTGCTGTTAGGATCCACGCTGCTCATTCTATAGTTGACCAATATATGTAACCTGAATTTTCTGTGAGTAGGGTTCCTTTTAGATGGTCCATGGTTGACATTAGTACTTTGCAGTTAAAGCATAACCATCATGACATGTGGACTTCTGGAAGGCTCTACTAAAGAAAAACAATATAATCACAAACATCTTATATAGAACCTATGGACTCCTGTCTGATTATTCTTTTTTTCCAGAATGCATATATTAGATGTCAGTATCTTTTGCTTGTTTTTTGTTTTTATGAAAGGGTGATGGATGCTATTCTTTTTGTTGAACGATTTCTGTTCTTGTTAGGCAATGCTGACTCCATGTAGTTAGATTAAGGCTTGGTCTGATGTTGTCTTAAAAGTGGAAAAGATGTGTGATACGAACCCGCTAATCCAATACGATAAAATGTGAACTACTGCTGGAAAACAATGATAAACTGGTTTTGGTGGTGCCAATCACCCCATTGCAATTTGGTGCCCTCAATCAAAGGCTGCCCATACCTCACATAAAACATCCAATAAACTTTCCTCACACCTTCCTCCCTATTTATAACTTAGCTACTCCTCTCTCCTTCATTTGTCATGATCCTAGGGCCCTAACAATGTGCATTTTGGGAAAGATGTCCCTGCTAATGTTTGAACCTAATATAGTTTTTGTTTTAACTGTCTTTGGTGACTAGGAAAGAAATATAGCTTTGTCAGCACGCTAGCAATAATGGTGAGCCTAGGAATCCTTAAACTGCTAGTCTAGCAGCTTAGCTTGTTTTGGTTAATTTACACTTTTTTTTTGTGTTAACAAATTGAATGTACGTTTTGGAAGTGCTTATTAACTGCATTATAAGTGAATCTTTCTCTTGGGATATTATATTGGCTGTACTGAAAAGAACTGCACCATTGGTCTCAGTATACCAATAGGTACTGGATGGGTGCCTTATGCATGTATTTGGTTGCAGGATGGGAAGATATCCTCCAGTTGTGAGGACAGCAGTCCCTGTGGATGGCAGATTTGAGCACATCATTATCTCTTGCAACGCCACTACTGATCATGCTATCATTTGGATAGAAAGGGAAGCCCAAAAAGCGCTAGATGTAGGTCCACATCATTCTTCTTTTTCAATTCAAATGAATTATTTCTAAACAAATAAAAAATCTAAAACATGCTTTTTGTATGTAAGGTGGCAATTGAAGTCAGATTCTGAGTATTCCCCCCTTATTTTGATCCTCTGAAATCTGAAAATCTGGATTCCCTATTTGTGTTCATCCAGCTTTGATAGCACCCTGTGAAAGAAAAGAAGAAAAAAAAAAACCAGGCTACTAGTTGACTGGGACTGCATGGCAGCCTACTTATTCTATATGGAGCACTTTCAGTGGGAATGCCTAATTATTTTATATGGAGCTCCATCAGTAGAAATGCCTGCTTATTTTATATAAAGCTCATCATGAGCAGCTGTTGCTTAATGAGAAGATAGAAGACTGCCAAATACAGGACATGGGTTTGAGTCCGTGGATAAACTTCTATGCACAAATTGAGTTAAGGTTAATGACCTTAGTCTACCCCAGCCTCCCTCCCTCACTTGCAGATTCTGGAATCGTCCCAGATTTATTGCCCTCTGAACTCTGAAGTACTATGTGCTAACCATCCCGCTTTGGTTTACATTAGCAATTGAAATTCCATGAGCCCTTCATTTTCAAGAACCCAAATATGATTCCTGCCCTGTTCTAGTTCCTGGACCAACCTTTCCCAAACAGCCCCCAGAATAAACCATCATCACAACATGAACAGGTATTTAATAAGATATTTACCTGCATATGCATAATTTCTAATTTCTGGGCTGATTCTTGGATTTGGATTCCTGATGAAGTTAACACATGCTTTTCCTTGACATCAGTTAATGTTAGAGAGAGATCGGTGTAGAGAGATTCCTACAAAGCAGAGGATGGAGAGGCAGAAGACTATAGCCAGAGAGCACACGGAGGAGTATAAGGCAGCATTGAAGCGGGCAGTGACATTGGCAGTCCCACATGCTTACTCTCCTTCACCTTACGGGACATTTGACAAGGATGAGCACGAGGACTCCAGCAGCACAAGTGGGGAAGCTTCTTTGGGAACATCTGAGAGGAGCAAAAAGAAAGTAAGTTGGGATGATCTCTGTGACCGTCTATTGGATAAAGATGAATCTGCCTAATAGGTGACAATGGGATGTTGTACTTCAAGAAGAGAAAAAGGGAAAAGCTAATCGAGTGTATGTTTTAGGAAGCATTCAAATTTATTTTTTTTCAATTCTTCCCAGCATATTTCATGATCCTGTTATGTTTGATCAACAATATAAATAAATAAAAATTCAGGTTCATATGAACTACTGTTATCCATCCACCACAGAAATGGAGAAACCTCAGTTGTTATGACCTTGGTAGTCTTGGCAGGATGGGCAGCGTGACCAGGGCAGCGTGTATGGCTGGAGCAATTAAAAGAGTTAAACTTGGATTGATAAAAGTAGGGGTTTCTTCCAGGGGGAAGTCCTTGGCCTTGGTGCAACACAAGATTGCTCCATTGTGACTTTGGTTGCAGGTTTGAGTTTGGAAATAACCTGCGACATATAGTAGTGTACATTTTTAGCCGCCCAAAAAGCCCCGGTGGCCAGAGTAATCACTGGTTGCACCCTTAGCAGCGTTCACAAGGTTTACAAAACAAGAGTCAGAACCCCAATTTCTTCAGTTGTACTGTTACCATGTAGTACTCAGAAAACATAAAATGCTTACAGTACTAGAATCAGGATCCCAACTTCTTGTAGCACTGTCACCGTCTAGTGCTTAAAAGACGTACTTCAACCCATTTATAGAGGCATCTTTATATAACCAATTAACCATATAGGAGTTTCAGTATTTGAAACAGCTTTAGGGTAATAGATCCTCCAGAACTACCATTGATTTTGCGAACTCTTTAAACACATTGCACCCTAAAGGTTCCACTTGAGTCGAAAAAGAAAAAAAAAGGACTACTCGTTGGCAAAGAAGTGAGACGAAAGTTTTTATAATCCAGCTTTGACTGTAAATAATATGGAGAAATTACTTGAATACCAATAAACAGAACAAGAGGCAAACATATCCAAAGCAGAGGAAACAGCGAACGATGCATGACTAAGCCTACCTTGGATGCCAGGAGATTCATGAAATTTACTTTCGAATAAGCTTTTGAGCCAGCCAGCCACAACCCTTTCAAATTGTTTACCAATAATCATTAGTACCAGTTCAACAGAGTGAGTGAATTGGGCTGAGGATCTGAACTAGGAGAGACGCAAGGTGGGGATTGGAGTCACATTTGCAAATAATCTTACTAGTTCAATAAGCTTTTAAAAACTCCTACCGTAGATATTTTAGGACTCAATCACATTGTACATATAAGATCAAATAACCCTCTTTTGCAACCTCACTTGGCCATATTATTTTATTCCTTAACTCAAGTCTTATTACTTCTAGATGTACAAATGCATGTTTTATAACATATATTAGCTCTTGTACTATGATTTATGTAGCTAGCCTCGCTGACGTAGCCTCAACATCATAAACTATGTGCTGTTTTTTATCTTGTCTTTCTTTCAAGCCCCCCCCCCCCCCCTCAAAAAAAAAAAAAACAAAAAAACAAAAGGCGTGAGTTTTAAGTGGTTGAACAGCAGTTGCAACTTACAAGTTGTTGCAAAACCTAAAGACTTGGGATGATTAAAATGCCTATTACGTATATGAAAGAAAATCCATTTACAAAGGGAGGAGTGAGGACGTAGAAGTTTTATACAATTGTACTCTTAACCTACACTTGCGACGAAGGAAACCACAACCACCAAATCGGCAATAGCTGCTCCCCACTCTTTACAATTGATCGGCAAGAGGTGCTTCTCCTGTGCATTGGAGAAGAAGGATTAGCAACATCATTTGGAATTAGACAAAAATGAAGAACAAAGGGTGCCCAGCATTTTACCATGCATTCTCTTGACAAATCGTTCAAACTCCAATAAATTGTGTGTCTCCATCAGTTCTCGGTTAAGCCTGAGGTAGGTGAATGCAGACAAGTGTCTACCATCTGGATCGATCAAAGGCTTGGCATTTTGCAGAATCTTGTTGTAGCCATCACTATCATAACAAGGAAGAGCATTCTCACTGGCTACAGGTATGCCAGCATCCCATGCAGCATTGAGCACCTGTAAATATGAACACATGCATAATCCATAATTGAGCCAAGCCCAATCTTAAAAGCCAGATAACAATTTCAGTTCTTCCTGCCTAGAAACCCCCAAAAAAACAAAAAAAAAACCTAAGGAAGAGGGCACGCAGTTCTTTGTGAGAAACAACAAATAAACAATCTTCATTATGTCTAACTGTTACTACTCAGGTTAAGCAAGAAACCTATGGCCAATCTTATATTTTAAGAAAATAACAAGAGAACAAACAAAAAGCAACTTCCAAATATACAATTTAACCATCTTGGTAGATAAACTTAATATTTTCAGATTCCCTTGCTATACTTCCTACTTTTAGGAGCTTATTATTTCCTAATAACTGCAGTGCTCCAATCCCAACCACCCTTAAAAAATAATAATAAATAACCATCACACGAAACATCTCATATTACTGCAGAAAACCAGCGAAGTTGTTACAGCTGTTTCACTGTTTACCTGCCAGACAAGGCCCTCAGGATCGGCTAATGCTTCTGGGTAATCCTCCTGTTGGTCTGAAGTTTGCAATTCAACACACGTGAAGTTAAGCGCAGCTCCACGCTTCTTTAACATTTTAGCAATTGGAGCATACCCATCCCTGTGGGCACGATTATTAAACCCAGCAGTCAATTCAGCAGCATGGCTAGCTGTCTTGTACCACCAATGAACACCAGCTATCTGCTCATCAAAAAACAAAAGATTAGATGTAAAAAATGTGTAAGCAAACTTAGAAAATTAAGCTATGTTGATTAACAAATAAATTGAAGTAGCATAGTGGAGCCCAACCATGTGTCCCCCCATAGCTGTCTCATCAATCACATCATTTCTTTAATCAATTACTTCCCCAGAAGCTAAGCATTAGAATATGAGATCAAATTTGTCTTTGTGTAACATCATTTTAAACGATGCTTAACAGAACTATCTAGATTAACTAGATGAATAATTAAATTTTTGCAACTAGGCTCACCTTTACGGCAATAGGGGTGAGTTCAAGAGCCAGTTTGGCAAATTTGAGGACAATGTTGGCATGGTCTATCAACACTTGAGAATACCAATTAATGAAAAATCTGCCATGGTAGCCATCATATTCACCCCCATCACAAAAGAAGTGTGTCTCATGAGGCTGGGAATTGTAAGAACCTGCATCATCTGGCCCCCTAGCCCAGTCGGGGTGTCCCCTTGCTTCTGCTGCCTTCATCAACTTCCCTTTTAAATATTTATCATAACACTAACAAGAGAAAAAGGAATTCCATAAACACTTTAAGTTTCATATAGAAAAAAGAAAACAGAAAACATGTCAATATTAAAGAAAATAAAAGAAGACTTAATGAAATGAAATGCAAAGATGATGCTAAGACAGACGAAGCAAGCAGTAACTAGGAGCTGGGTTGGTAACATCCCCACAGCACTATAGACCTTGTAAAAGGCACCAAGGGCCAGGAAACAATGCATCATTATCATTTTATTCAAGAGGTTATTTATTTGCATATAAGACAAGCTAAAAGACATATGAAGAAGGCTTAGAGTTCATAGGAAAAGGAATTAGGACACACATAGAACTTCCAGAATTGTTTTTGAAACACTCTGATTTAGAATTAGTCAAAATTGAAACAAAAGTTAGGTCAGAATTTAGTTGGTGGTAGCACGTGTAGTTGGCCCCTTTGATTGTCTAGACTCCAGACTTGTTATGACTCATGAGAGATCCATCACAACTTGCCACATACAATGAAAAAGGTGAGTCCATGTGATAAAGAATCCCACGCTCATCTCACTGGTCAAGTTATATCCCAAAATAAAATTGTTAGTTGAAAGCTGATTTATTACTTACCAAGTCTAGTAGGGTTGGTATGGAGATGGAGTTACATAGACATACCAACAGCTTTGTCGATGGAGTTATGGTAAAATGAAACCCTAGCTGCTTGCTCGACACCTCAATCTATGCTGGCTGCAACAAACTCTCATTATTTGTATTTTCAAATCTGTCTTCTGTTACAAGCTTATATCTATTCATAGCCAATTAGAATTCAAATAGGACTTTAAATCTTAAAAGACTCCTTAGCTCAACCTAGACTCACTCAAATAATAATTAAAAACAGAATAGAACTACTAACAAACTCGTTATTACAAATATTCCCAGCTGAGCTCGAGTAGGACTGCTAAAATTACTATAGTATCCCTGATGTTAAACTGTGCTTCTTATGCTGCTGGCAGAAAGCCTCGGACTTCATTCGGGCTTTGGGAAGCCTCTTGGGGATTAGAAGAAGAATGGTGGGGCTAGGGATGCTTTAAACTCATTGTTGTTGCAGAAATACCCTGACAGCAGCTTGTTTAGTGGAGGATGTCCTTGAACTAACAAGTAGCAACTTGAAGGAGAAGAAACCACATAAAAGCAAGTGAGGTGGGAAGAAAAAAGTTGGTCACACAGCAAGCCATGCAATTGTTCATCAATTGCAATAAACAAACCTTGAAGTTCCATTCATCAATTATTCTTCCATTTTGCCCCTATTATAACCTTATGAAGACCCAAAAATATACTCCTATACTAAAAGGGAAATGACAAACCTAATCCTTAACCTATTAGGTAACCTGAAGTATCTTAGGAAAGAGATATAGACTCAAAACAAAGTAATAACCACTTAAAGAAATATTCCTAGCCAAAAAGAGAATATTCATAAATAACTTAGACTAAACCACTGTTCAAACCACCCAGACAGCTTCAATTTAAAACAAAAGATAGCAACTAAGTACAAAAGGCAAAATGTCTAAGTTTGTATGCAACCTAATTACCGATAATTTAGGTGCATAGAAGTGGTCTACCATATAGAAAACCCATGCCCAGCATGTAAGAAACCAACCATTAAAGGAAGCCTAGTTGGGTGATGCATCTGCATCAGAGGGTAGAGTGAAATAAGAAAGTAAGCATTTTTATGGAGGAAATAAGTGATACATAGAACAAGTGACAAAATGGCAGAACAGCAACTGGTCAGTATGAACGCTTTTTTTTAGTAATGTCAATAAGTCATTGGTATCAGTATGAATGATAAACGGCAGCTTACGATGATCTTCTTCAAAAGTAGCAGCAACACAATGCCAGCACCATTATAATTCGAACATGAGAAGAAATTGGAAAAGGGTTAACGAAATAGAAGATGGGGATAGATAAGTCTAGGCTGTCTAGCATCAATGGCAAGGCTCCTTCAGCGCTAGGGTTTATCCCTCATGGCAACGCCCCAGCCTCTCTCCATGGACAAGAGAATAAAAGACTCAAAGCAATGGTTCTTTCATTCAACTTCATAAAAGAAAGAAAGGAAGAGAAGTAGGAAAGAGATCTTACATCCCATTACAAATACATAGAGAGCTTTAGTGTGTTCTCTAAGTCACATGCAGATTGAAACTACTAATACTAAGAATAGAACCAAATTCTCTCAAAATAGAAACTCAAGTTGCAAGGTTTCTAAATTAGAAACTCAAAAATAGAAACAGACAACAAAAATAGAAAATAACCCTATGCCAAAAGTCGAAACCAAACAAACTCCTAATTCCCCCCACAGAGAGACAAAATTGATACCTCCAAAAAAAATTTAACATGATCTGGTCTTGGGTCCCACACTAGCATCATTCACATAAAAGCAAACCAAGAGGCTGTGACACTGTTCATGTGAACAGTGCTTTACTTGTAGTAGTAGCACTGCTCTAGATAACCATTGGATGAAGAAGTGAAAACAGCAACAGGTAGAAGACAAGCTTGTATAGAAGATGTGAAAACAGACACAAAAACATAACTCTATCCTTAAATGATTAGGTAAGATAGACTGAAATAGAAATTAAAATCATAAAGAAAACTGACTCAAAACAGGCTGGACTCAGAGAATTCTAATCTAGCCTAACTAAAATACCTAATAGCATTAAAAATAAATAAATCCAACTAATTAATCCCATTCACTTAGTCTCTACCCATACCATAAGCCCATTTAAGTGGCCCCATTAAAAAGAAAATCTATCGATTTAAGGCCCAAGTATATAACCCAAGTTCCAAGCAAATGCTAATTTCCATTAAAATAAATCTATTCATGTGATTCAACAGCACTATTCCACTTGAGTATTTATTGATAATTCTTGAGTGGAAAGAGCCTCCTTGGAAAGTTCTACAATCAGTGTGAGGGGAACACTCCCTACCTTACAAGATGACCACACACTCATACAAGAAGTAGATATAGTTGCCTAGGCTCCCAGTGCCTGGGTTGCATTGTTGGAGTCATCTTTGTATCTAGGGCCCATCTTGAGTCACCAAGATGCCATGACAACTATGGAAGTGTGGTCAACTATGTGGCTGGGATCACTCTACTCACCTATCTTACCAGTCCAAATATCAGTTTCGGGAGTGTAAGAAGTGATGAACATGATCTTAATTACAAAAAGGCAATAATGTGGATAAGCCTTGATACTTGCACTAATGCAGCCAAAAGGAAAGGTTCTTTAATAAAAATGGGGATAGAATAACCAATAACCCAAACTCACCTGAAATTCACCAATGCCAGGATAGCTCCAGCCATGTTTCACAGGATAGGATGGATACCGCAGCTCACCACAGGGACCTAGTCCAACTTCAATCTCAGAGATGACTCCATCCTTCAAAAGCTCATCGAATTCTTCTCGAAAGCTTCTCATGTAGTCATAGTAAACCTACAGTGAATCAATAAAATACAAATTGGTAAAAGTTAAATAGGAAAAGAGAAAGGAAGAGTGGGGATTTTTTTTTTTTGCCGGGGAAGGGGGGGGGAAGGTTAGGAAGAAACAGCAATTAAAAAAAACTGGATGAAAGTGACAACATAGGAATTTTCCTCTCATCTTATAGGGGATGCTCCTAGGAGCTCAATTTCCATTAGAATCATCCTTATTTAATTAAACAATAGATCTCAAAAGGTAGCTTAATTATGGTAGTGAAGACTTGATCTAGAAGGAAGCTAAACTACATTTTTGACCAACTGGGTGGAGAGACAAGGGTCTATTTCTTTTGTGCTTGTCACTTTGAATAGTCAGTTGCTTTTCCACATTCAAGTGTCCTACTTGAGTCAAAAGTAAGAACCTTCAGCACATATATCCACACAATCAAGTTTTTTGTTGAGTTACTATCACTCATAAAAAAAAATTGCTAGTTTCGAAGGGTTTGACAGCACCTTTTCATAGTATGCCTATTGCCAGTTGAGTTAACTACTGCTATTTCGATTAGTGTGTTATTGGTTCAGTCCCCTGACTCCAAGCTTTTCTCTTTAGCTCACATTGCAGTGAAATTTGTCGTCTTTAATTAGATCCAGAAATTGGGAGTAATACCTTCTTGAGCGCAGTAGCTATTATTGAGTTCTACAGCATGCTATTGACTCAGGATTCATGAAAAGTCACAGGTTTTTAATATGCTTGGTTCTCAAAGTTCAAATTCATTGTCATCAGGATCATACAGATATTTTGAGACTGAAGGCTATTTTGAGACTGAAGGCTCAATTTCTTCAGCTATGGCGTTACAACAAGTTTGAGCTGGCGAGACTGAGGCCCCATTTTGGGGCTGGCTATTTTCAACAAGATTTTGAGACTGGCTATTTTCAATCAACTGGCTATTTTGAGACTCAAGGCTCAATTTCTTCAGCTATTATGTGATCTGTTTATCAACAAGATTTGGAGATTTTAGTAAAAATTAGCTTATTTTGTTCAACAGATATGTTAGGAATCTGATGCAGGGACAACACCGAAATGCCGAATTGGACTATTTTCCTTTGAAATCAACCTAGGATTGATAGATATAGGGGTCAGGCCTTAGTTTAATACGTTTGTGTGGTCATGGGCCTATCCTAAGGCCCAAAACGTGCCTATATGAAAAGAGTTTAATTAATTAATGTAAATTCTGCCTTGCTTTTTTTTTTTTTTTTTTTTTTTTTGGGGGGGGGGGGGGGGATAAAAAAATCCATTACTAAAACCCTAAGAGGAGAGGAGAGAAAAAAAGAATGTACAAAAGAGGAAAGAGAAAGGGGGAAATTACAACCCATTAGCCGGCAAAAGGGGAGAGCCTAAACCCCAAGTCAAAAACAATAAGCATGTTCGTTGGGGTGTCCAAAACTGGGGGATATGGAAGAAACTAAAGCCTACAAATACATCAAAAGAGATGACCTTCTAAATCAAGTCTAGGAGTCTAGATTTGGAAGTTCATCTCCTAAGGTTCCACTCCCACCATAAGATTGACATCATGACACGAAACACGAATTTGCCAACGAAATCACAAATAGTAGAACAAGGAAAAGCTCTCAAGAACCAAGTCCAATCCTGAAGAACCCAAAGGAGCATCTAGAACGAGGCCATCTGGAGACAAATGGCTTCCCCCATAAAAAAAAAAGAGAAGTGGCAAGAGAAGAATAGTGGCTGACATCTTCCAAGTCACTCCAGCAGAGGATGCAATTGGCGTCGATAATTAGGTGACATTGAAAGGGGAGGGATTGGGCGGGAGGCTCTCCAAGCTAAAAGGGCATGGCAAGGGATATAACTTTTGAACCAAACCAAGGGATGCCAGTCAATAAAGGGAGATAGGATGCAGGCATGGTTCTAGGCAGAGAAAGTGGAGAATCAGCTAGAGGGGGTGCATGGGGAGGTTGGACCAAACCTGAGTGAGACTTTTTTTTTTTTGGGGGGGGGGGGGGGAGAGAGAGAGAGACCCATGAGTTATCAGAAATGAACTCCAAGAGTATAGTGAGCTTTGGGATATGGGTAGCATAGATCTAACGACAGCCCAAGAGATTGTGGAGGATGCCAGTGCAATGCCACAAGTCGAGCTAGAAGAAGGTGGAAAAGGCATCAGCAACCTGAGTGGAGATGGCAAAAAGAGCAAGCCGTCTCAATTGGAGAAGCTTCCCCCAAACCAGTAGGTATTGAGGGGATAGAAGCCCTCCAAATGGAATCGGAACTCAACCAGTGGGAGTAATCCCTAGAGACCCAAATGAAGTCATGCTTGGTCGAGATCCATCCAGATGAGCTTGAAAGGCTAGCACAACTATAATCAAAAATCCTCCAGAAACTGAGACCTCCCTTAGTGTTGAGAAATATGAAATTGGTAGAATGGCATATTGATCAATGATCTCAAGCCCTCTATTTATAATTAAGTGGAAAGTATACTATTACAAGGAATAGAATTTTACATGAATAAAAACTCTAATTTAACTCCTATACAAACTCTTATTAGACTCCTAATAGAATCCAACACTCCCCCTCAAGTTGAGGCATGGATATCACACATGCCCAACTTGACCAAAAGAGTATAAAACATCTGTCCAGGTAAACATCTGCAATTTGATCTTCAAACTTATAGATTACGTCTGCCTTATACCCATTTGCTTTGTCCTCATCTTTACTGCAACTTTATGTCTCCAAGGAAGAACGCCCAAGAAAAAAGGTAGAATCTTCAAATGTTGAGAAGACTAAATTTCTGCACAAATCTAAGGGAAAATATATTTTTGGGGTAACAATTGCTAGGGTAAAACAGCCAAAGTGAAACTTTTGATTTGTAGCAATGTTAGATCTTTAAAGGGAAAGTTTGCCAAGGGACAATCTCCAAAGGTAGGGGAAAATTTGTCAAGATAAGTGACAATCTCCAAAGGTAATAGATATCAAGTTCTGCAAAGGTCAAACGACAAATCTTTTGCAAGGTTAGATCTCCGAAGGGAAGATGTCAAGTTAAGGGGCAAATCTCCAGGGTTAACAAAGATCAAGTTCTGCACAGTCAAAAAGATAGCTCTATAGCAATGTTAGATCTCCAAAGTAGAAGATTGTGAAGGTAAGGGGCAAACTTTCAAAGGTAACAAAGATCAAATTCTACATAAGGAAGTCTACATGAAAGGCATTGAATTGTAGACATCTTCAATCTCCCCCTCACGTGTAGCTTTACACGTGGGAAAACAATAACAAAGGAAATCCCTAAATGATATGGTCCATGGTCCACCAAGGTAAGATAATGGCTTGAATGTAATTAGAAGAATTCTTTTAAGGCAAAATTCAAGCCAATGGGGAAACTTGGAAAGGAAGAAATTGTAATGGTAAGATGAAAGTATCAGGAAAACAAATCTAGAGAAAATGACAAAATTTGAAAGGGGGATGACCGAGCCTACGGTGCCACTGATGAAGGTCTGATATTACCAAATGGACCGGATTAGAAGATGTAGTCAAAGCAGAAGTAGATCCTCCAATCGGCTCGAGCAAATAAAGTCCATTTACCACGTCCAATCTCCTTCTCCGTGACCAGATCCTAAAGTAGCAAGGTAGGAGTTGGTAGGGGTAGTAGAGGAAGCAGTGGTCGAGGCTGTACCGGCAGTAGAAGATTGCAGAATACGTCGCAGAGTAGCAAACTCCTCCTGTGAAAAACAACGTCTGCAGAGGGTGTGGTGGAAACTGTCTCAGAAAGATTAGCCTTTGGTTTTCCCTTTCTTTGTGCTTGTTTTTGCTCAAAATCAACAAGCTTCCCATGCAGTTTCCAACAATTTTCCTTGGTATGATATGGTTTGTGACAGTGCTCACACTTGACAATCTCTTTAGCCGGATCAGATTTAGTGTGAATAGACTGTAAAGCTGATTTCTCCATAATAAGAGTATGAAGCATGACTAATCGACAACTTTCCTCACACTCAACAAGAGCATAAGACTGTTCTAGTGTAGGAAAGGGAGAACGACTTAAG
The DNA here is from genome assembly GCF_041222555.1 of Hakea prostrata. Lineage (NCBI taxonomy): Eukaryota > Viridiplantae > Streptophyta > Magnoliopsida > Proteales > Proteaceae > Hakea > Hakea prostrata. The sequence continues at coordinate 74,110,908 of NC_142600.1, read as the reverse complement.
ACTTGCACTCTAATCTGATCGTACTACACGTTCAAACCTGCCAAGAAGTCATATACTCGAATCTTATCAATATACTTCTTATATGTCGCCACATCATCTGGATTAGTGGGGTGATAATCCCCATAATGATCCAACTCTTGCCAAAGAGATCGCAACTCAGCATAATAGTGGGCCACAATTAGTTCCTTTTGGGTAGTCTCATGAAGCTTCTTTCGTAGCTCATAAACCTGTGCATCATTCCCCAACTGTCCATATGTTTCAGTAGTAGCCTTCCAGATTTGGGCTGTAATAGGTAACCCCGGGCAATATTTGGATGCATGGAATTCAAAAGGAATGACATAATAAGAGAGTCATTTGATATCCATTTATCCTGTAAAACACCTGCGGTAGTGGGTTTGATAGTGGTGCCCGTAATGTATCCAACAAGGCCTCCTCCAGCAATAGTCAAGTAAGCAGATCGGGACCAAATCAAATAATTTGTCCCATCAAATCTTACCGAAAGAGAATGAAGAGTGTGGTAATTTTCGGAGTCAGTGGGAGCAGGATTATCATCAATAGTTGTCATGTTGACAAATTATCTGCAGTTCTTCAGTCTTCACCTTTTGAAAAAAAACTAAAATGTCGCAGAATGTAATAGCCAAACAACTCAAGACAAAAAAATTCTCCTTTTTCCTTTTTTTTTTTCTTTTTCTTTTTCTTTTTTTTTTTTTTTTTTTTTTTTTTTTTTTTTTTTTTTTCAGAACAATAGAAAAGGAAAAAAAACAATAGAACCAAACATATGGTTCGGCCAAAGACTAATGAGTTTGGTTGGGTCTGGTCTAAATGTAAAGGGGTCCAAATATGATGTGGTTTGGTTTAAATATAAAGACTTTTAGACAAAGGGTGTAATATTTGGTTTGGTTTAAAGGGTGTAAAGGGAACCAGAGGGGTTTTGTTTCAGACGAAGGAAGGGTATCTGGTTTCTTGGCGATGGCAATGGCGACGAATTGCAGCGATTCTGTTCGGCTTCTCCTGAAGTAGCAGAAAACAGCAGCAACAGGTAGCGGAAGTGGTTCTCGTCCTCTCTCTCCTTTCCGTCTGATTTAGTTGTTCTTTCAGTGGCAGAAAAACTGAAGAACGATACCAGTTTGAGGCGCAGGAAACAGCGGCTTTTCTTCTGCTTTTTCTCCTCTTTTTTTCTCCCGATGGCGCAGGAAGCAGCAGTTGTAGCAGCAATGACAGTAGCAGCCGTAGATATCAGTCGGAACTGAAGAATTTCTCAGCAGCAGCGGTAACTGGTAGCAGCAGGTGCGTTAGTAGCAGCGGTGGCTCTTCTTCTCTCTCTCTTTTTTTTTTTTTTTTTTTTTTTTCTGGTCTTTGTTTGCAACAGAAAAGATACTCTCTTTTTTCTGGTCTTCGTTTGCAACCGAAAAGATAGTGCAGCGGTAGATGGTGACCTAATTGCGATGGGTTTGAAAGAGAGAAAAAAGAAAGAAGAGAGAAAAGAAAAAAATCCTAGTCGAATTGAGGCTCTGATGCCATGTTGAGAAATATGAAATTGGTAGAATGGCATATTGATCAATGATCTCAAGCTCTCTATTTATAATTAAGTGGAAAGTATACTATTACAAGGAATAGAATTTTACATGAATAAAAACTCTAATTTAACTCCTATACAAACTCTTATTAGACTCCTAATAGAATCCAACACTTAAATTTGGGGAGACAAACTGAAGACCAAGAGATGGCATGGAGAAATCGGAAGGATTCTTGCCCTCTCCAAAGGGAGGCACAAAATACGGCTTCCATTTCATTAATGGTTTGTTTTAGGAATAGAGAAAATATCACACCAGTAAAGGTAGGAGGATCAGATAACATAATTTGATCAAGATAGTCCTACCCGAAAAGGAGAGAAGTCTAACCTATATTCTCCACGAGTATTCCATCCTCGAAACTCCATTCAAGTAGCTAGGGTGTTTGGATTTTTTTTAATTATAACTGAACTTTAATCTAGTCATTATCTGAAGTAGCACATTAAGTTACTGTTCATGTAAATAGTAATTCTAGTACCGTCATGATTCTTAAATTTTATTTGTGTCCCAGTTAAGTTTGGAAGTTATGTCACCCATAGTGGCTACAAACATATATGTGGTGCTCAGTTCAGCCCATGATTTGATTAATAGAGTTCTTTTCTGTAAGTATTGCTTAGCCTGTTGAGAGATATCCAGCTTCCATCAAATTATTTGATCTCCCCTGTAGTGCCAAGTTCAATTTCCATCATAGTTGTCAAACTTTCCTGGAAAGTAAAGGAACATTGGGCATTCAAGCGCTGCTCTTCTAATGTCAGTAACTAAAATCAACCCCCAACCCCAAATTCATCTTAAACCAAAGCCAAGCATCCCATTTTCGATTTCCATTTTCCATAAATCGAGCTCATTTTAACTCCTTCATGGTTCAATTTAACCATTAGGATCCTTCTATAGCCTGTCCACAGCATCCCAAACCATCAATGACAGTCAAACCCATGCTGCTACTCGATTCCATCATCAAAAAACTTCAAAGTGTGTTTAGTTGATGAAAAAAAGGGAGCAGTGACAGTTAAATGTGTGGGACCCATGTCAAGGGGGGTGAAGGGACACAACAGAAAAGGAAAGAAGGTTATGAGAACTGTGGAAATTGTGGCTCCACGCTCAGCACTCTACCCAGAAAGTTCCACCATTCTGAGTGGTACTGTTTTTTAAGGCATGCGTGGGAAGATTTCATTGCCACCTAGCAAACAAGCTCCTTAATCTATAAAAGCTTGTCATTTCATTCTTCCACCCTACCTAACGAAACTAACTCAGACTTTGATCTTTTGTTAGGAAAGGTATACTTATTCCAACCCTTTTACCTTTTCCACCCTAATGCATCAAACAAACACTCATAGTAAAAAATTCTAAAATTACTTTCCAGCAATCAAAAATCCTTCCAAATCCTGAAATACAACTCACTCTGCCCCTTGACCTTTGATCCAAAGCTAGAAAACATTTGACCAATAGAAATCCTAAACCTCCAAATCCGTCCTAACCTGCTACTTCCTAAAGTCCAATTTACTCTTTAATCCAGTCATCCAAGCCTTGCCATACACAAAACAACTTGAATTTTTGGTTTGATCTGACAAGCTGAAATCCTAGAATTTCATCTTTCAACTTTTTCAAAACCTGAGAAAACCTTGATTTTTCTGAAACTCCAAATTCAGCATTTGAACCTTATCAGCAAAACCCCAAACCTTCACTGGTTGGCTCTGTAGAAATATGTTAGGGTCATTAGTGTCTTTTCATGCATGCTGGGGATATGAGGGTCTTATGTTATTGTTTGTAAGGGTAATAAGGTTTTTTTTTCTCTTCAGTATATATCATATTATTGGCTCTAGGGTTTCATTCATTCGATCCATTTTCTTGTCTCTGTTTTGTTCGTGAGGAAGAGCTCTAGTTCTGCTCTTGTTAGAGGTTCTCTGCTGCTACTCAAGAAAGGTGTTCAAGCATGGAGATGGTGAAGTCTACTGGCTTCTAACACGTGGGAGACACCGCTGTTTAGTGTTCTTGGTTGGCGTTGAAGAGAGAAGCTGTATATGCTGTATTCAGGTGTAGTCGTTCCTCACTTGAGTGTTGTCTCTCTTGGTTCATGTCTTGTGAGCACTTGATGGGTAGATGTAGAGCTGTAACCTTCTCTTTGATATTGATTAGTGCAATGCTTGCTGAGTCTCTATACTCATCCTTGGATGTAGGTCTTTAAGACCGAGCCAAGTAAACCTTGTGTCTTGTCATTGATTGTGTTTTCTTGCTTATTCCGCTGCATTAAGGTACTGTATTCCTAACATATTGGCATTAGAGCCTTGTCTTCTTGTACGTACCTAGTCTGCTATGTTCTTGTATGCTCTCAAATGCTTTAATCGAGTCTTCCTCTTTGCTATTCTGGTTAATTCTTGCTCTCTATTTCAAGCATCTCTATGTTTCGGTGATCGTGCATTAAAACCCTAATCTGCCCTAAACCCTAATTTAGGTTTGACCTAATTTCTTTAGGGCTTCTCTTCCTAGTCCTAATTGAAGTTGATTGAAGCAAAAAACCTCAATTTATTGCAAGAAATCTAGACCCACAAACCCAGATTGGGTCACTTGAGGGTTTGGTTATATGAATGTCTTGTGATCTTGTTTCTTTGATATTAGAAATTGTTTCTTCCTTTAATTAATTTGGGGCTTTTGACTGTTGTATGTTGTATGCATGAAATTGGTGCTTGAAATATGTCTACACTCTGAAGTTGGTATGTGAATTAACTGTAGTTTATAAATTACATTTAGTTTGTAATTAGAAACTGGTTCTTTCCCTATGTTTTACATTCTTTATTGTTAGATTAGTTTATCTGAAGTTTGTTGTTCACTAGAAAATTCATTACTGCCTTTTCCAGATAATCTTGAAATTACTATAGAACTGAACTTCATTGCTGTTATTAAAACTGAAGTTATTTTATAAAAGTAATTTCATATTCTGTTGTTGTTTAATTAGTAGTGTAAAACCCTGACTTAGTCTTTTTTCTCCTGTCATGGCTCCTACTCGATATGAATTGGAGAAATTTGATGGGAAAGGTGACTTTGTGGTTTGGAAGAATAGGATACATGCCATCCTTGTCTAAAACCATTGTCATAAAGCCTTGAGAGGGGATAAGGATCTCCCTTTATCCCAGACTGAAGATGAGAAGCAGGACATGCAAGACTTGTGTTATAGTACATTAATTCTGCGTCTTAGCAACAGTATAATGAGAAGGGTAAGGGACTATACATCTGCAGCTGAGGTTTGGCTAAAACTTGAACAACTTTATTTAACTGCTTCTGTTCCTAATATTACTTTATTAAATGAACAGTTATTTAGTTTCAAAATTGATGCATCTAAGTCTCTTACTGATAATGTAGAAGAATTTTATAAATTGTCATGTGATCTTGCTGACTTAGATGAAGAATTAACTGATAATACCCTTGTTGTTTTACTGTTACACTCTTTGCCTAATTCTCATGTTGGTGTTAAAAATGCTATCAAGTATGGTAGGAAATCTATAACCCTAGATAATGTTATAGAAGAATTTAAGGTTAGGAATATAGAACTTAAGACTGAGAAAAAAGGCAAACAAGTAGGTGAGGGGCTATTTAGTAATTCTGAAAATAGGAATGGATTTGAAACTAAGAAGAAGTTTAATAATAAGAAGAAAAAGAAGAAGTCTATGGGAAAGAATAATAATAACAAATATAACAATAATAAAAGAGTTTGTTATTATTGTAAGGAGAGACATATAAGAAAGTATTGTAGGGAAAAACTTCAAAAGAACCAAAATGAGAATAGGACTGAGAGGATGGAGGCTACAAATGTAACTAATGTTACAACTGATGCACTTGTAATATCCCCAACTGCTGACCTAGACAATTGGATCTTAGATTCATGTTGCACCTTTCACATGACTCCTAAGAGGGAGTGGTTTGTCACTTTTAAGCCTATAAGAGGTGGTAAAGTGTTAATGGGTAATGACAATGCATGTGATGTTGTGGGGATAGGGTCCATAAGACTTAAATTGAATGATGGGAAGGTTAGGGATCTTGAACAAGTTAGGCATGACCTAGACTTAGAAGTAACCTGCTATCCCTAAGTCAGTTGGACTCTAGAGGTTTCCAATACGGTTCCCTCAGGGTTATGAAGGGTAGCAATGTAATTTTAACTGCTGATTTGAGAAATGGGTTATATTTGTTGAATAAGAATCTGGTTTTAGAGACTGCCTCAATCTTTAGTGAAGTTTCTAGTGAGGTGGAGTTATGGCATAGGAGGTTAGGTCACATAAGTAGTAAGGGCCTTGGGCACTTCTATAAAAGTGGCCAAATTAACCTCAAGAAGTTCAGTCCACTGAATTTTTGTGACGTGTGTGCTATGGGTAAGCTTCACAAGATTAAATTCCCCCACTCCTCACATAAAACTTCTCAAACTCTAGAGTATATACATTCAGATCTTTGGGGAAGTCCTAATGTACCTCCGCCAATATTTCTTGTCCATAATTGATGATTATTCTAAAAAGACCTAGTTATACTTTCTTAGAGATAAATCAAGTGTGTTTGATAAGTTTCTAAAATGGAAGACCTTAGTTAAGAACCAAACTAAAAAGAAAATTAAGAAACTAAGGACTGATAATGGACTTGAATTTGTGAATGATAAATTTCTGGTTTTTTGCAAGAATAATGGTATACACATAGAACCTGCACTTATACCCCTCAACAGAATGGAATGGCTGAGATGATGAATAGGACTACCATGGATAGGGTAAGATGCGTGTTGATAGAATCTGGTCTAAGGAAAAGGTTTTGGGCTGAAGCTGCTAGTACAACTTGTTTTATGATTAACAAGTCCCCAAGTTCCTCTATTAATTTTGATACACCTAATTTCAGGTGGAGCAAAGTTAAGAGTGATTATAAACAAGGTCCGATAGGTCGACCAGTGACGCCATGTCGATGCCTTGCGACACCACCGACACGTTGACATGGGTCGACATGTCGGGCGATTTTTTCTTCCGAAACCCTGGTCTTCACTGAGGTCTTACCTTAGCTTTTTGCAGCTTCTGATGATGTGGCAACGACACTGACCTTCTGTTAGGTTTATGAATCACTCTTCATAAGTCATAAGTTGTGAGTGAGAGAGAGAGAGAGAGAGAGAGGAGGAGAAATGAAGAACAGAGGGTAGAAGCTATTTCATCTTTGCTCTCTCTCTCTCTCTCTCTCTCCGACTAATTTGAAAATACAGAACGCGCCACTACCATGGGTTGCACGGCATCTTATAACCAAGGTCCGACAGGTCGATCAGTGTCGCCATGTCGGTGCCTTGCGACACCACCGTCGCATGTCGGCTTTCTTCCGACCCACCGACACGTCGACATAGGGTCGATCATGTCATAAGTTGTGGGGGTGATTTTTACTTCCTCCACTATTTGAAAATACCCCATCGGTCTTCATCCTGAGGCCTTGCCTTAGCTTTTTCGCTCGACACCACCTCGATGATGCGGCACGAGAACCTCTCTCCATCTCCGTCAAACCCCATCATTCTCCTTCAAATCCTCTTCAGGCCCTTTATGAATCACTCTTCATAAGTCATAAGTTGTGAGTGAGAGAGACATGATTATAACATCCTTAAACCCCTGGTTCCCTTGGGTGAAGGATATGGTGTTAAGAAATGGAGTAGGGGTAAAGTTTATGAACTATTTCCTGAAATTTCTTTGTGTGTCTCCTCCCTAATTTCGATAGTCTCTTCTTGAGGTCCTAATATTGAACTTGATACTCCTGATCCCATAGGTGTAGATGAGGATTTAGGGGCTGGTGGTGATCCTTTAAAATGTCAAAAAGAGCTTGAGGATGAGAACCCCTTAGACAACTATGTTTTGGCTAGAAATAGGACTAAAAGGGAGATTAGGAGGCCTTCTAGGTATGCCAATGTAAGTGAGGTGTCTAATTCAGCTTCTAATCTCATTTCTTATGATCTTAGTATAACATCCTAAGGATTAGTCACCCCAGCTTTCAAGAGCTCGGGTGTGGCAGCAAGCTTTGGTTTGCTGCCATGAGAGAAGAAATAGATTCCCTAGCTAAGAATCAGACTTGGACTCTTGTAGATAGTCCCAAGGGGAAGAAGCTTATAAGTTGTAAGTGGGTTTACAAGTTTAAGGTTGGGATTCCAAGTGTAGAAAATACTAGATTTAAGGCTAGATTAATAGCTAAGGGTTATTCTCAAGATGAAGGGATAGATTATAATGAGGTGTTCTCCCCTGTTGTGAAACATACCCTATTAGAGTGTTGTTGGCCTTAGCTGCTATTTATGACTTAGACCTAGAACAACTTGGTGTAAAGACTGCATTCTTGAATGGTAAATTAGATGAGCAGATTTACATGTTTCAACCTGAAAGTTTTGTTGTTAAAGGAAATGAGACAAAGGTTTGCCTATTATTGAGATCTTTATATGGCTTGAAACGATCCCCTACGCAATGGTGTAAAAGATTTGATGAATTCATGTTTAAGAATAAGTTTAAAAGAAGTTATTATGATAATTGTATATATTATCGTGAGTTCAGTCCTAATTCTTTCATTTATCTTTTACTTTATGTTGATGACATACTTATTGCATCTAAGGATAATGTTAAGATTTGTAAATTGAAGTCTATGTTAAAATCTGAGTTTTGAAATGAAAGATTTAGGGGCTGCTAAAAGAATTCTTGGTATTGATATTCATAAAGATAAATCTAAAGGTATTTTAACTTTGTCTCAAGTAGGATACATTCATAAACTTGTGGATAAGTTTGGAAATGCTAATTGTAAGATTGTGGATACTCCTCTTAGTGCTCATTTTAAACTTAGAACTATTACTAATGTTGTTGTAACTAGTAGACCTTATTAAGAGTATGTTGGTAGCCTCATGTATTCTATGGTTTGCTCTAGGCCTGATATTGTATATTCAGTTGAACTGGTTTGTAGGTTCATGAGTAGGCCTTGTGATTCACATTAGGATGTTATTATGTGGTTATTAAGATATCTAAAAAATTCTGCTTCTTATAGAATTGTTCAATATAACTCTTGTGTTGATAATATGAGCATTGTTAGATTTTGTGACTCTGATTTTGCTGCTGATTTGGACAAGAGAAGGTACTTGACTGGATACTTGTTCACTGTTGATGGTAACTTGGTGAGTTGGAAGTCCACACTTCAACATGTGGTGGCACTTTCAACTACTGAGGCTGAATATATAGTCTTGGCTGAAGCTATTAAGGAGTGTCTGTGGCTTAAAGGGCTCCTTAGTGAGCTTGGTTTTGGTTACTTGCATTCTCTTATGCATTGTGATTCTCAAAGTGCTTTGTGTCTTTAAAAAACAGTATATATAATGAAAGAACTAAGCATGTGGATATAAAGCTTCATGTTATTAGAGATGTTATTGCTAAAGGTCTTGTTAATGTTTGCAAGATTGATACTTGTATCAATCCAGCTGACATTATGACTAAAGTGGTACCTGTTGGAAAGTTCAAGTCTACTTTGAACATGATGAAGTTGTTAACTTTCTAATCTGTTTTTTGTTTTGTTATTTTTTGATGAGTTCACTGATTACTCACAAGTTATTGCACAGTGAAAATATCAGAGTCAAGGTGGAGAATGTTGTAATATGTTAGTCATTAGTGTCTTTTTATGTACGTTGGGGATATGAGGGTCTTATGTTGTTGTTTGTAAGGGTAATAAAGGTCTTTATGCTCTTCAGTATATATTGTATTATTGGCTTCAGGGTTTCATTCATTCGATCCATTTTCCTGTCTCTGTTTTGTTCGTGAGGAAGAGCTCTAATTCTGCTCTTGTTGGAGGTACTCTACTACTGCTCAAGAAAGGTGTCCAAGCATGGAGATAGTGAAGTCTACTGGCTTCTAATGCGTGGAAGACACTGCTGTTTAGTGTTCTTGGTTGGTGTTGAAGAGAGAAGCTGTATATGTTGTATTCAAGTGTAGTCATTCCTCACTTGTGTGTTGTCTCTCTTGATTCATATCTTGTGAGCACTTGATGGGTGGATGTAGAGTTGTAACCTTCTCTTTGATATTGGTTAGTGCAATGCTTGTTGAGTCTCTATACTCATCTTTAGATGTAGGTCTTTAAGACCGAACCAAGTAAACCTTGTGTCTTGTCTTTGATTGTGTTTTCTTGCTTAATCTGCTGCATTAAGGTACTGTATTCCTAACAGGCTCTCCATCACTTACCAGTCATAACCACTTAACCAAATCCGAACTCCACCTAACCCTAGCCTTCAAGTGGACCCCATAATTCTAACCCGCCCTAGCTGGCTTGTCCATACAAGCGGCCAGTTTACTGGCTCCCAGTTGGTCTCCCATGAAACAAGGACTGCATCACTGTAGAGGTACTACATTTGATATGCTAAATCAATGCTGAACAAACATGGTGATATATTTTTTGGCAAACCTAATTTACATACATAAACATAGCTTTGCTCAGGCTTATACAGACTAACATGGTGATATGTTATTTCGCAAGCCTAATTTACATACATAAACATAGCTTTGGTCAAGCTTATACAGAGGCATCAACTCCAAAGCTCAGTCCAGCCTAGCCTGACCTCAGCAGGGTTTATGAGTCAATCCCGGCTCACAGGTCAAAACAACCCAGCCAAACCTGGAAGTTTTCAGTTTGGCCTAGGTTTTTGGGCCCAAGTTGCACCACTAGCCATTAGTAGCAAGGATGGTAAGAATGATGGCCACCCACCGTCACCTCCTTCTGAATTTTTAATTTGAAAGATTCTACTGTTCATACGAAAAGAAAAGGGAAAGGGGGGGGGGGAAGAAATAAAACAAGGGCTAAATAAGACTAGGCAAAAACATAATAATGTATCTAATTATACTAAGATATCAGATGGATAATTCATCCGAAAAACATAATAATAAAAAAGATATCAGACACATACTTCAACAGCAGTACGTCCTTTTAAAACCCGTTCCTTGTCAATACCCCATGTGAGGCATTCTCGGTTCCGATTAAGCTGACTATCAGTAAAATAGATATCAGGATTGTCTTCACCAATTTGTTCCACCCAAGGAGGTAATGGAATGCTAACATCATCGCCAATATTTCCTCCACATGTGTGGAATGACATTACCACCTGTTGCAACAAAAACCACTCGTTAGGACTGGCAACAAAAACCATCATTTCATGAGGTATAAGCATGTTATCTTATCACCACCATACATAATTGTCAAGGCACAAGGCAAGCCAAGGCACTAGTAAAGGTTAAAATATAAGGCAAAATCAACCAGGCAATCACGGTGTCCAGGTGGTGTCAACGCCTCGACAACTATGTTACGATGATTACATAAACAGGTAGGGCAACCAATTTTGAGTGTTCTGAAAGAACAAGACAACTGTTATTGCTCCTTAGCACAAGAAAAAAAAGTTGAGACTGCTTCAGTACAGAAAAAAAAAGTTGAGACTGCACAAGCAGGAATTTCCACCACAAGGTGGCCCATATGTTTGAGAGAGCTACCAACATTTGGCATGCAGCTCACCTACAAGGCCCCCTCTCTACTAAGGGCAGAGATAGGCCATACCAGTCCACATGGTTCAATAAGGTTGCTGGTCATGATGTTGCTTGATTGTTATGCTACATTGTTGAAACACATTGGCATTCTTTTGGTTTTATAAGATCTTCATGCTGTCAGACAGCATGAGTTAAATAATTAAATCTGTTTGATCTCTTTTAGGTGATACAGGATTTTCCTAGGTCATCTTTAAATAATATAGGCATGATTTTCAGGGGATGGATACTGCAAAAGTCAGAACCATTGAGCTAACTAGAATGAATGCCAGGAGGCCACAAGCCAAAAGTATGACATTGAAGATAACAAAAACTTGAACAAGACATTGTAACCTAGTACTTTATTTATTATTTCTCCTTTTTTCTGTTACCTCTCTCTGAAAAGCAAATAATATACGAATTGACTCCTTATGGCACATATTTATTCAACTTACTTGCAATTTGAGGTTCAGTTTACGAACAATTTCAAAGAGCTCCTTGTAACCACTCCATTTATATTCTCTTGCACGAGCTTCCACTATTCCCCACCAACAGTCAACCATCACACCATCCACATTGATGGACTTCAATATCTGCAGTTGCTCACGCAGAACATCCGGATCAACAAGCTCACACTTCATATTGATAACTCCCAGCTGCCATCCCACCAAAGAAGATTATGAACATCAAATAAACAAAAATTTTATGATTGATCTTGGGGCACTAAGTTTTCTCATTAAAATTATCCAGAAAGCTGTTCCCATCCTCAAACCAAAACTATTCATGCGAAGATCAAAGTTTGATAAGTTAGACAAATTATCAAATGAGAGTGAGGAGCTAAAAAACGACAGCAGAATGAAGGTTGCTCACCGGTAGCATCACATAAACTGGAATGTAAGCTGTGCCGGAAAAATCACGCTCATGCAACTTCCCAGGTGAGCCTATCACCTATAGACAGATGTGTAAATGACCAAATGAGGAAGACACGTAAATCATTTTGCATACCGACCAAGACAGCAATGAAAAGGGAATATGATAAACATAGTTAGGAAGCTGAAGTAGTAAACATTCGCACACGCACAAGATTCAGTGTTTTTATGCATGAATGATGGATTGACGTTTCAAGATTGTAATGGCTGTATCAGCCAAGAAAGAAAGGGATTCAAAGACGTTGGTCCAGCCGATATGGACCGATATTGCACAAGATGAGTTATCTTCCCTCATGGATCAGGCAACATCAGCTGTATCAGCCAACTAACTCAAGAGTGGCTACGATCAATCCAACCGCTGAATCCTCGGTCATAAAGAGAGCCAGAAAAAGAAGAATTATAAAATATACAAGAACTACGCATATTGAGTTCAAAGATCACTTCTAGTATATCAAGTGCACTGGAATTACAAGTTAATGCCAGACGATGAAGACTAACAGTCTAGACCAGTTCACCTAATCAAGAAACAGAGATCATACTAGAACAGTAAAGATTCGTTTCAGATTAATATAACTTCTGTACCTGCTTATGATCAACAGAATCCACAAAGAGAGGGGAATTCTCATTCTTCTTTCCTGTATACTCGACAAAGGTGCGAGATCGAGAACTAGAAGAACCATCATAAGACGAAGAATTCGGCACGAAGACGTTCTTCATACGATACGGACGATAATCCGCCGCAGTATTCCGCACATCAGGAGAAACTACTCTCAGAGAAGCAGGTGCGTTCTGAGCTGCCACCATATGCGTCGAAGTAGTAACAGCGTCACCGGAAGTGGCACCAACAGGCTTTGCATTCTGGAAAACATGAACAAACGACAAAGCCATCACTCTTTTTTCTCAAATTCGCCGGAAACTGAATCAGATCAGCGGATTATCTTTCCAAGAACCACTCTCTAAGAAACTTGAAACAAGAAGAAGACGAGGGAGAAACAGAAAGTAAGGCTTGCAGTTAGAAAAGGTCGTATTTATGACAACTTTCTTGGACTTGCTTGTTGAGCAAAAAGATCTACACGGGCGCCGGTGGTGTCCTTTTGCCACGTGGATCCTAAGTGTCGCCTGAAGCGAGGAATCTAAATTCTAAGGTCAAACATTTGAGCCACGTGGCAAGTCAAAGAAATACAATGGGGAAAGAGTAATCGGACGGTCTCAACATCTTATGAGAATATCGGACGGTAGAACTATGCACATTTCGATGAGAATTGCTGCCATACTCAATAAATCTGGAGAGTAAACTGGAAGGATTCAGAGTTCAGAGTATAAGACCATGGGAGAACGTTGCTCTTCGCTGATTCTTCTTCAGCGAAGGAGATCGGCCTAATGGAATAATTTCGAGATAAATGAGAGATGAGCACTGAGCTTCTTTTAGGGTTTAGCTTACCTGAGATCTGGAAGGGAAGGTGGTTCCATCTGGAAGAACAACCCATCCAGCCTCCCTAGCAAGAGCAGCGATTACATCATTTATATCTGCTCGAACTCTGAGATTATAGTTTCCATGTCTTCTTAGTCCAGCAAGGATTCTCGCTGTGATTGCCCTTCGATGCCGTTCTCGTAGCTTCGTTCTCTCTTTCTCTTCCTTCGGTCTACACCTTCGAGATCCTTCTCCTCCTCCGCTAGATGTCATTTGTTCCTGATACTGTTGATGTTGTTGCTGATGTTGTTGTTGATGTTGTTGAAGATGGTGGTGGTGGTGTAGATGTTGAAATCGATTATTGCTGTTTGATCCGAAACCTTCATTTGCGGCCATGATTGCGGCGGTGACTCTTCTGTGTTTTGTCTCCTCATTATCGTCTTCTTCATCGTTACCATCTTTCATCTCCATTTGCATCTCCTCGTCCTCCTCTTCCTCGCTAGTTCCAACCAATCTTTCCATCTCCTGTGCCATCTACTCTGAAGCTGTCCTCCTCCAATGCTAATTCCGTAGATCCATTTCAGTTCTTGTAGACTGCAGGATGTTAAATTATGAAATTAGGTCGACAGATTCGAATCGATGAAGAAATTGAGTTTGCTGATAAATCAACCTCCGTCGGAGCTCCGTTTGCTGCAATTGAAAAATAGATACTCGTTTAGCCAAGGATTCCAAGAAACAGGCGGTGGATGCTCTCAGTTACTTAGCTAAATCTGAATGCCGATTCGAAGTAACGGACTCTAAAATCTTGGTTTTTTACGATCTCTGTTATCACCTACACCGAGCTCCAACCTTCCAACCCGTGACTGTGCCAGTCTAAATTAGGGTTCTTTTCAACATCTGAAACTTGTTCAAGACCTTGTTAGATAGTCGCCTCTCAGTGAATCAATGAATACTCCCTTTCTCTTTAAAGTCTTAGCTCCCAAAACAATATTAACCTACCATAAGAACCAGAACTCTCTTGCGCGTTTGAGAAACACCATCACCGCTTTCCGGCGAAACCCTTAGCAATTATCAGGCGAAACGCCACGCCTGTTCGATTTATCAGTAACGTAGAGATAGCATATATAACTGGAACGCCTGAGAAAAGGAGCCTGAGGTGGGTTGCAGAAAGATTCACTCTGCGATTTCCGGCGGTTATCCGGCTGATTACCGGCGATGAAAAAAGGAGACTCGTGGGATGCAAATTCTAGGGTTTCACGCGTGTGCCGCCTCGTGTCTGAGTTTATGTTAACACGAACGAGGCGCTTCTGCGAGCGAAGAAATCAAACGGCCGTGGAGTGACACGTGTAGCAGTGCTGATTGTGTGGATCACGCGCATGATGGGTTGGTGTTCGTCCAGATACATGAATGAATAAGCTTGTCGCATCATTCATTTTTCTTTCGTGATAGGGTGAAAATTTGAAGACTTTGTTACACGCAAACCCCTCCCCACTACTACTTTAATGGTGAAACCCCTTAATGTTACAAATCTTTCTAAAAGGTCCATCAAACTTCTCTTTAGGCACCTCGCTTCAGTGCGCAAATCAATTTCGGAAGCAAAATTCCTCTTTAGGAATGGGAGGAGAGAAAAAACTTAAACACCATTAATTGCGTAGTTGAGAGAAAGAGAAGTTTAATATTTTATTTATAAAACAAAAAATAAACACAAATGATTTGGTTGAAATTATTATTCTATCTTTATTTTAATTCAACCTAACCCTTCCTTCTTCAGTTGGCTCAAATTCTATCCACAAAACGGGGAAATTTTCAAACCTTTATTTTCTAATAGTAAACCTACCTTTTAAATTATCCAATTTATCAATCAAACGTTTTGTTACTAGTACGGTTGGTCTTGTTATTATTTATTCATTTTTAAAATTATTTCAATCCCAACATTCTAAGGAAAGAAAGTTGATTGACGAGAAAAAATAAAAAGGAAATAATACTCATAAGAAACTAAAAATCAAGAAACAATAATGTAAGAAAATGATTGGTTGTAGATTGTGATAGTAAAGGAAGAAGAAGATCATTCGAAATTTAATCTTGCAATTGGATGAAGAGAATTTGCACAGCAAGACCATTGAGACTACGAACAAAATTCATAGACAATAATTCTCTCATCAACTTATGTTCTAGCCCGACAAAACATGGACAAAAAAACAAAAAATTGGTTTTCCATTTTTAGTATCATTACTAATATTTGTCTTGAAAGGAACTGAGCTTTAATTATTGAACCTAGACCCCCCTTGAAGGTATTAGCTAGTATCAATAAATGGATAGGATAATTAAAGCTCACTTCTCAAAACATGATTAATAATGAATAAGGGGCTCGCACCTCTATCCTTAGAGTGATGCTTGGCTTTTGAGTTGGGCCAAAGTTCTATGGGCTTCGGATCTATGGAGTCATAATTTATAAGATTATGTGTTTGGTTGTGAAATGAAATCTCTGGATTCATGCCTAAAAACTACTATTTGATCGACGTGCATTTTTGTGGATGAGCAAATGTATAGCTTTTTGAAATCAGCTGGATGTCACCCCTACCCATAAGATCGCTGATTCAGGTTTTGAGTGTAAAAAGGTGAATCTATATAATTCATGAATCTGAGATTGTTACAACCAAATAGATTATCAGCTTCATGAATCAGGAGAATCCAAAGATTTAGAAATTCTGGATTCATGTAACTAATGAGCCCGAACATCATTATAATCTTGGTTACTCACCAACATTCATGTGCAGATTTCGATGAACTAGAATGAGAAAAGTGGAGTGTAGGAGTGTTGTGGGAATGAAATATTCAAGAAATCCTTAAAGGAACAGCCCTCAAAGGATAACTAGTGGAAAATTAACTACAAGCAATTTGGAAAGTAACACAATCAACAAAATTCAAACAAATCCAAATCCAACAGCTCTAGTGTGGTGAGTGCATGATGGAACAACTGTTACAGGGAAAATAGATCCAAATCTATCCCCCTCTTTATTCTCTATGTTGGCAAAATTTTACCTATAACCCCCAAAGTTTCGATGATAGCAGAACCTTGCTTAAGGTGACCAAGCTGCTTACCACTTGGACCAACCGTTGGTTATATATTTTCACCAGCAGGTTAATGAGATTAACTTTAGGTAACACACAAGTAACGCTAAATTTCCCAATTCAGAAATGCCAGACAACTCACGAAACTCCGGGACCGTCGAATACATCCCAATGAACGAAACTCAGTATGTTGTTACCAAAAAAACAAGAGAAGAAATAAGAAAGAAGCGGAACTCAGTATAGCTGCAGCTGCCATTCTTACGTTTACAAGCACCGATTTCGAGCTTTAGAAAACGGACGGGAAATGGAAGAAAGCGCAGGCGTTTCTTCTGTGAATATGGAGACCCCGGTCGCAGAGCCCGGACGTGATCAGTCAGAATCTTCTCCTCAAAACTGTTTTGAAGCTCAGGAAGATCGCTGTGAATCGAATGCATCCCTTGATCGAATGGGGATTGTGAAAGCTGTCGAAGTTATTGAGAGGGACTCGATGGCCATTGCTGAAACCTTCACCGCCCTTTTCTCTTCTCTCCGTCTGACTCTGTCGGAGGTCAGTCATTTCGTTCTAGCCGAACTGGTGCCTCGCGTTAGGTGAATTAATTACGAGTCCGGTTACGCAATAGTTTAATCAGAATTGTTGAGTTTAGGTTAAATGATCCAGAGAAACTCATTCTTTGTATCTTTCTAATTCAATATCGAGAATTTAGTGAGAGATTTATAATTCTCGAGGCAGTGAACCAGACGTATTGGTAGATATTTGGAACATTGATTGATTAAAAAATTAGAAAGAGTTGGACTCTACAGAAATGGAGGGAGATTCACTCGATAAGTCTCGAGCTTTATCAGCTCCTATATGTCTCATCCGTGCGAAAGCTTACGAGTCATGATATATGCACGAAATTCTCGTGCTGAAACTATGAATTCTTTCACATAGCTATTCTTATTGACTTGGTTCTGTAGTGATTTCGGTGTAAATTTGTAGGCTACGAGCAGTTCAGTTGATCACATGCATTGCTTCAGTGATGCTGCAGGTCGCTTGCAAGAATCTGGTAAAGAAATTTACTTGAATTATAGCAATCTCTACACTTGTTACTTGGATTCTTAATGATTGTAAGCACTATATTTCATGCCGCCAATTTTTGTAATGATGCCTAAGTTTAGACATTGTTACTGTGCATGCTGAAAATGAGAGGGATCACAGAGAATGTTGCCCATAGAATTATAGGTTGGACGATTGAGTGAGAGGAGCTTTGGAGTGATATAATTGATGTGCTTCATTGAAAACAAACTGTATTAGGCAAGGAGATGAGTACTAATCCTTTGTAGTTATTGTTGCAGTAAGATCCATAATGTATGTCTTCTGAGTGTAAACTCACAAGTATTAGAGAACCCGGTCTGGATGAGGATGAACTCTCCAATGTTCAGGTCATATCGTTTGCAATAAATACTCCTCTGGGTTGGGAGAAATGAAATTTTGATCAAGTGCCTGTATTTACGAGGCTTTTCTTTTAAGGGGGTTGAGATGGTAGACTAATAGATCACACAATGTCTCCTGTTGTATCAGTAGAGGTCCTTGAATCTGATACCTGGTTGTTCAGTATTATCAAAGAACTCACTACCTTGATTCAAGTAGGTTCTTGTTCTGGTTGAGGCTGACCTAAGCAGGTCAGTGTATGGTTTTATAACTGCGTTGAGTTAGGCAAGAAATGCAGGCTGTGTGACCTGCCAAGGTTTCTGATGATTGGGTTTGACTGGTTAAATTGGAACAGTGCTAGTCTGGGCTGTAAGGTTTGGCAAGGCAGATCAGTGTGATGTGGTGGATTGCATTGGCAATGTACAAGAATCCTGTTTTGACCTTGATGGTGCCACATGTCATGATCTTTATCCACTTACTATGCCTACTCCACTTCTATTACTTTTATCACCCCTATACCAAAGCTGAAAGCCACCCAATTCCTTAACTTTTATATCCTTTTTCCTAGTCACTTGAATACAAATTACATTAGTCCTCCTGCTGTTAGCATTTATCAATTGTGGAATTAGAGTTACAAGAACCACATTCTAAGATGCTAATCTAAATCTATGCTTTTAGACTAACCTTTACTTGTACTCATCCACAATGCGAGAACCTTTGTCCTACTTGTCATCACATCTTGCGCTGAATCGGCATGTTGCTTACTAGGGATGCCCTTACCTTTGGTCACTTTTCACCACACCTAGGTCATAGTCTTGCTTGATTTTCACTGCAATTGGGTCATATTGTAGTGTGTTGCTTATTCTTGTGGCAAACACCCTAGCATAACGGACTTTTCCATCTGCCAGCTAAAAAAACACAAACACACACACACACACATCAATGTACTTTTATACTGCTACTTGGAGATACTTATTGACAAAAAGGCTAACGTCATCTGATTACCTTATGCAAAGAGTTTACATTTCATACTGTTTTAGCTTATCTTGGGATTGGTTTATCTTATGTCTCTGTGTTTATTGGTTTCTCTTTGCCTTCAAATTTGGATAACTTCTCTCATGTAGTTTTGATATTTCCATTAATCACAATATGCAAGAGGGCAACTTATGGTTGATGTCACCAATCATTAAAAATTGCAACACTCTTGCTCGATGGAAATTTAGGGGGAGTTACAAAATAGTTGACTTGGTGAGGTGCATTTTAAATTGAAAACATGAACATGCCAATCATTGTTCTCCTAGTCTTGAAATTGTATTTTTAATCCTCCATATTATTATAATTTTGCACAATTAGTAGATCTTGCTTATAAAAACTGATGTCTGGTTGAAATAGATGTGCTGTTGGCGCTACTAGGTGACTGTGTATGCTGGTCTGCTTAAGGTATCAGTATTGGTTAGTTAAGGAAAGTTTGGCTGTACAGTGGGTGTGATGTAGATAGCAATCTTGAGTAAAATGGATGTGAACACTGAGACAAAAGATTAATCAGAACCCACATTCAAATGAATAAAAAAATGTAACTTGATTGGGATGATTGTCATCTATGACAAATTGACAATGATGATAACTTCATTGTTCAAGACCAGAGCTATACCTGTTCAACAGTTCTGTTCAAGTGCAGAATGATGTAATAGGAACCAGTGGGTAGGACATAGGAGCACTTTGATTCCAGTAGAGGTTTTAAACGGTGAAGAAATGTGGAGAACAACTTGGATTGAAGTTGAGAGAAAAGTATTTGAAGGCACAGGGAATATCAAATGAAATCTAATGGTGGATGAACTGGATTCGTGTTACTTTCAGGTTAGGTGGATATTTGATGAAGTTGGCTAAGTGCCTGATGTGTGGTGCTCTGTCCTATCATACACGCAAGTTCTGTAATTTCAAAATTGGTGAATAATAGTTCTGATGCTGCAGTAGCATTAGAATGGTTGAACCGATACAACCAGGTTAGAACTGGCCCTACCTGGGTTTTATACCCACAGCATTTTGTAGGGGTTTATTAGATACTTGAGGATGTGCTTGTAATTGCATTCTCTCTTGGTAGGGACTTAGTTATATATAGCTTCCCTCCACTTCTGTTCCTTGTCTGTTCCTTTCTTTTCTTGCATGATAGTTCTTTCTCCCCCCACTCTAACCCCCCCCCCCCCCCAAAAAAAAAAAAAAAAAAATAGAAGAAGTTAAAAATGTGAGATTGCTCAATTATTTTGTGACTTTCCTGATCTTCATTTTTCCTTATTCAGTGCTTGATGCCGCTTCTAAGGGGAACCGCTACATCAATTCATGTCTCAGGTACTCTATGCAAAATATTAATAATAATGACAATACTTTATTTTATGTTCAGAAGCAGGACTAGAATGTTTGCTTTATGGTTTTCATTAGCGTAATCGAGAACAACTGTTTGAATTCAGAATTAGTAGACTCGATGCATAATGCTAATTTCAGGTTGGCAGTAAAGTAGAGTTAGATAGCAGTACACTTGTATAATTTAAAGCTAGTCAAGCATGAGATTCAAATATGCATGCACATAACTAGTGTTGCCTTCAGCTAAGCTTCAGTTCATCTCCTTTATTACTATGATGTATTACTTACAAGCCTTTATTATATTGATATAAATTTAGGTTGAGAGACATTAATTTACATGGTCACTTTTAGTTAATTATTTTAGTTTTTGGTCAATAATTTTTCGTATAGTGAATGCACAGCCATTTATGTGGATTTATCAGATACTCCACTTATCATGGAGCAATTTTCAATTACTAATTAAAACAAATACTGAAGCAGAAGAAAAAGTTTAATATTTCAACCTTTGAATTGTACTTTTTTTCTTCCACTGCTCCAACCCATTTCTCTGCTGCAGGTTAAATGAGGAAATGAGGGGCATGGAAAATCTTGCTATGCAGTTGTATCCTTTAATTACTGTGGATATTTATTTATCTTATGATTTGGTAGTGTTTCAATCCACTTACGTGATTTTTCAGATAGCTTAGTGTTGCTTTTTCTCTTGACTCTAAGCTATGTTAGGGCCTGTTTGGTTACATGAGTCTGAAGATTTCAAATATCTATAGATTTCAAATCTATAAATTTCAAATCTATGGAGTTATAATTCATAAATTAACTGTTTGGTTAATTTGAATCTATGGAATGAAATCTGTGGATTCATTTGTGATTTTTGTGAATGTGTAAATGTTTAGCGCTTTTATAGTAGAGAGATTTCACCCCATACCCATAAATCTACAAATTCACGTTCTTAGTGTAAAAAGATGAATCTCTAGATTTCATGAATCCAGAGATTTTCACAACCAAACGGGTATAAATCTCGCATTCATGAATCCAGAGAATTCCAATCTTTGGATTCATGTAACCAAACAGGCCCTTAAATCATTTAAAAGAGACTGGGAAAAGGGTAACTTTCAGTGTATAATGAATCCCCCCCCCTAGCTTAATTGTGTCATCATGGGGTTGTTCTCTTTCTTTGTTTCCTGAGCACATGCTTAGAAAGGTCCTGCGGAGAAATGTTGATGCTATGGACTCAGCTGTGAACAAACTCGTCCGTCTGCAATGATTTTGGACCCCTCTGCCATGTTGGAACCAAATCAAGTATGTCTGAGAGGCATTTTCCTTTGTAGAAAGCTCTTTCCATAATCACCAAAGTTCACTCTGGTCTTTGTTGTTGAAAATTTGTATTTCATTTGCGGTTTCGGAGTTCCATTTTTGCAGTAGTTGCTTCTGTTTTTATTTTTGTTAGGGAATGTACCTTCACTAGGTGAAAACCTTATGTTAGCTTAATTGCAAGTGATTGGATGATCATGCGATCATCGATTTGATTTGATTTATTTATAAATTGTAATAACTTTTTTTTATTTTTATTTCTATTTTGTCAATTATTTAAAAACATTTAACTCAGTTTCATCCCAACAAAATGATGCGGTGCTGTCAACTTTCTTTGGTTTATCTATATTTTTTAAACTCATCTCTTCCTTTTTCAGTTGACCTTCTAAAGTTTCACCTCTGGTAATCTAGATTGGGTAGTTGGTGCCATCAAAATAATTTGGACGTCAAATTACAACTCAGTGGAACAGTGCTTTGGCTTTTCACTTGGTCATTCAAATTTGATAAAAGGGTAAAGGTTGGGCACATTGGTGGTGTACCTGGTGTTGATGCAAAATTCTGCTCAATCGCTCGAACGAGTGATCCTGCAAGAATGTGTTTGATTGTGTTGGTTGAGTAACGTTTCTTACGAACAGGTCAGCAAGAAGCAAGATTTAGAGAACAGGAAGCCCAACACAATTTTTTATGCCAGAGAGAATAACTCAAGGATACTTACCTCAAGTTAGGATGGCCATAGTATTTATACATCTTGGAGTGCGTTATGTCTGGTTATCTTGTGACAAGGAGTTTGAGTAGGACTCTATAATTACCCTTGTTCTCTTTGAATCATGTATGGACTCTAAAGTATGTTATCCATAGTTGTTTGAGTTTGTTCTGGATTTTACAATTGATTTAGATTAGATACCATAGTCCCGGAGCACTAGATGAGATACATTACCTTTAGGGTTCTTTAGTCGCTCTTTGTGAGGTCCGACCACTTATTTGGTCAGGTTGGTGTTTCTTTGTTCGGTTTGGTTGGGTTCATTGAGAACTGACCATAATTGACTACATCACTTAGCATGAGCTTGTTTATCTCCATGTCCAATGGAAATGACATCTCCCCATGTCATCTTTTTCATTGGGCATTATAATTACTAATAGGAAAGTAAGTGGCATGCTAAATGCAAGTAGCAAGAGGTGATCTTTTCTAGTAAAATGTCAACACCCCTAAAAGGATAAGAATTTGAATTTCCTTGGAATAGGGCCTTTGTTCTATATATATAAGTTCGATTAATTGAGAAGCATATACGGTTGATGTGCTCAGCCTTTTAAACAGTTTGTAATTATATTATTAAATAAGGGAGTTGTGCTAAATGCAGCAATTGATATATTTTCCGATTGATTGAGGGTTGAAGTAAACATAAAGTAGTAGATGGTTGGTATGACATTAATAATGATATGGGAAAATAATACATCTTCCTGGTAGTAGGTTATAGTGAATGGTAGAAGTTTGGATTTTTTCTCTCCAGGGGTAGAGGGTTGTGCTTCCCCTTCATACCTTTTTATCTTATATTTAGGAGATGATCTACCTCTAATAAGCACTAATAAAGTAAAATATACGCAAATCTTCCTAAGAATGTGGAGGGGTGTAAGAGTACAACCCTATGCCAAGTGTAGAAAAATCATAACTCAGCAAAGAAAGATATAAATAAAATATTCATATGATTAATATTAATAATACTCGTTTTTTTCCCATTTTATCCCCAAAAAAAAAAAAAAAAAAGAAAGGAAAAACCGTTTTCTAGTGCTGTCTTACTTGGGTTGTATTACTGTATTACAGTAAAAAAAATGGAACAAAAATTTTAACTTTTTTTTTTTGAAGCGTTAATAGTCCTTGTATATAACATCAAATTCATCTTATAGGAATGTTGGTTGCTATAAAATGTTCTCCATTAGGAACTGATTATTTTCCTCACAACCAAACGGTGTCTTGAGCGTTTGACTTGTTTTCCTTGGTCCGAGAAGTTTTGGCCGGAGTGACAGCCTGAACCAGAAAAGCCGCAGTTCGAAAAATGAAAAATTTCAGAAACCTCATGTTCTTCGGAATTCCTGCTGGTTTGCTAGTTTGATCACAAATTGGTTCGTTTAGGTTCTTCGGTGACGGTTCAATTTTCTAAATATATGGCATCCCTTCTTTCAGTTTCTCTGCTTCTGGCATGTCTGTGTGCGTCTCTCTGGTGCTGTCAAGCCGGAAGGTGATAACTTGTTTCGTCTTCCATATTCGATTTACATAGCCGCTTTATCTTAAATTGCAATTTTTTTTTTTCCTTTCCCGATGGAATTATCAGTTTGATGTGCATATGGTTGAATTCTCGTTGTTCTTGTTAGAATGACATAAATTGATGCTTGGACAAAGTTTCTATTTGAGTATTTGGGTAGTTTAGAACGATAGAGAAGTTTTTTTTTCTTCCCCTTCTTTCCTTATTCATCAGGGTTTCGCCGGATAAATTTTCCTTTGTGGAAAGGGTTATTTTCAGCTCAGGCAAATGGTTTGTCACCTTCACCCATGCAGACTAAAGTAATTACAGATAGCTTGTTAGCTAATTCCGAATGGAGGCTTTTATTTGGTACTGTTGGAATACCATGAAATGCAGATTTTATTTGTGTTTCTATACTTGGCCTTTTCCTTTTGTTTGTTTTTTGTATTGTCATTATCATCATTGCAGTTTTTGAAAATTTTTTGAGTTGGTTTCAAAATTGCTATTAGATGGTGAAAGTTATTGAACTAGGGTGGTTACAAACTGGGGCCAGTGTGATTCAGCGCACTGCAAAATCAGACCTTCAACGGGAAAAAGAAAGAAACTAGATGAACTATTGCGAAACCTGAAAGTGCTAAGGAATATTTAGTGTGTGTGGTTACACGCCCGCTGTAAAACGTTCTGTTGGCATGGGTAATCAACCCCAAAGAAGATTAGAATTTAGTTATTAACTGGGTTGTTGGAATTTGCCTAAAGTGCATGGAAATGAGTCCAATTTAGTTTGCGAGGGAAGACTTTAATGTCCAAACTCACGTAATCCTGTGTAAAGTCTATATTATTTTGATGATCTGGAAGATAATTTTTCAATTGGAATGGTGTAAAGTGTCATTTCCTTTAGCTTGGTTATCTTAATGGGAATATTTTTCTTCAGCCAGTTATTTTTAATTGAGCCTAGTTTCCATGTTTAATTTAAATTTTGATTTCCTATCAGCACAATACTGATATAATGGAAAAGTTGGCTATTATTTTGTTATTTATTCATTAAATAAAAATTAGTGTTCAGAGAGAAGTAAAAAGAATGGGTTGAATTAAACTGCTAGAATATTTGATTTATGGGTTCCATTAGGTGTTTAGGTTTATATTGGCCACCTGATGCAGTACCAATAGACCAGTTCAGTTGGTTGGTCCAACCCCCCAAAGAACTGGTCCAATGGGGTTTGGTCCAACAAGAGTTGGTTTTTGAGTTTCAATTTTTACCTTTTCATTGTTTTAGCTTTCCTATGTAGGAGTGAGTTAAATTTTGGTTTGAACTTTCCTAATATTAGCCTTTTAATTGTTTTAGCTTTCCATGTAGGCGTTATATTTCAACTAGGATTTGTTTTGTTTTTTGGGGCTTTTTTTTTTCCTTTTCCCAGTGGAGACTTCAATGAATTGAGAGATAAGTTGAGTGTGAGTTGAGAATCAAATTGTGAGATTTCTTTCTCCTATCTCTACTTTTCCTTCTTCTTCTTCTTCTCATTCTTCTACTTTCCTTTCCTTGAAAGCCCACCATAGCAGGCCTGCAATACCACCTTAAATGCAATATGATAATTTGCCCCACCTAGAAATTTCAAAATTCATCTTTGATTTAATAGGATTCCACATTTGATAACGTTCTCCATTGACTGCTGTTTTGATGCAGTTACAGGAAAGAGTTGAGAACTAAGCAGCTGGGACAAGATGCCATCATACAATTGGGCCGTCCTATGCAATTCACCCGAATTGACCCATCACGTGTTATACAACTCTCTTCGCAACCAAGGTCAGGTACTTTATTGTCCAGTCACATGCATTTTCCCAAATGAGGTGTGATATTGTTTCAGTATGCATCTGATTGAACTAGAACTGTCAATCTCTTGATGTAGGATGCTTTTGTTCTCATTGACAGAAGCAGTTAGATTTTGAAATTGTTGCTATAGAATTATGAAGAGACAAGGAACTTATAGCTTATCTTATGATGTGTGTTCCCTTTTGTTTAACATCTCACGCCATCTTTTCTTTTCTTTCTTGAATAGGGTTTTCTTATATGGAGGTTTTCTCACTGATGAGGAGTGTGACCATCTTATCTATTTGGTAAGTTATCAGTTTGTAAATTCAAACAGCAGTGTGTTACAGCAATGTTCAGCCATGTGTAGATTGAGCTTGATGTTAGGTGTAAGCTCTTCCTTGAGATCTGACATTAACCACATGCCCACGTCAGGGACATGTTTTTCCAATGCCTCAAATTTTTTTTTTTCCTCTGAGGGTTGGTTTTTTTTTTTTGGGGGGGGGGAGGGGGGGGACCCTTTTATCTTCTTTTTTCCCTTCTTCCAATCAACACGTTGCTAGTTGATGTATACACTATGTTATTCTTCCCTAGCAGTTTGAGCTTTTAGCTGACAGTAGTTAACATGGTACCAAAGTAGATAGATTGTGTTTATGACACTGGGAAAGTGCACTGGAAGTCCCCACATGTGTCATGTGATCTTAGCCATGTGGAATGGTCTTCACTTGCACACATGGAGGAGTGTTGATGTATGCATCAATGCTGTTTCTCCCTAACAGTTCAAGGTTTTAGTTGAAATGATAGCTCACATATCTGCACAAGGTATGCTGGCATTCTTGGCACTTAAGGCTGTTTTTATTTATCTCATAAAATTGTCAGGGGGCCCTCTAATGGCATTACATATTTGTGGCAGCTATGTGCCATACAAGTAAGAGAATTTAGAAGCTTCCAAGAAAGAAACAAACTGAAAACTAAAACTTAAGGAAAATACCAATTTCTGAGAACAAAAAGAAGAGAATAATTGTTTGAATCTCTATGCCTGGACAAAATTGACCCTTCTAAAAGGTCCTCACATGATCTGGTCTGGCCCGACAAATCTTCTTTTATTGTTCACACCAAGGAAAATAACAGTTTGTAACACCATTCATGCAAACAGGTTTTTGGTTTCTTTTCATTCGCGTTTTGTCCTACACCAGCAACTATATAAATCCTATAATATATATATTTTATATATTTTTTTGGCTTTTGACTTTCTTCACTATTGGTACTTAATTGTTCATAGCTTCCTCTATTCCATTATCACTGTCCACTTTTAAAGACATCAAGCCTTTAGGAGTAAGTTTAATGCCTCTTAAGTCTTACCCATATAATTCCAATATGAGATTTTTCTCCTGCTTATTTTTCTAATGTTGAATACGGCATTAAATTAAACACTTTTAATTCTTTTTCATGCTTTAGTGTAATGCAAAAATGATCCAGGACAAGGGGAAAATAAATAAATAAAAAGAGAAAAAAGAGAGAAGAAAATAGGTGAAAAAACTGTTGTTATGGGTTGGTGGGAGTACTAGAGGTGTATGTTCTTGATGTTTAGGTGTTGAACCTGGAATTTGGGAACACAGCCTGCATTAAGTTATTGTGCTATCCTGGTCCTTTGTTTTATGTTTTGGGTGCTATATTTGTCTAGGCAAATGAGAAGCTGGGAAGGTCTTCAGCGAAAGATAGTGATTCATGGGAAGCTGTAATGAGCAGTCTAAATTCAAGTTCTAGGATGGCCACCAATATTAATCAAGTGAGTTTCCATGTTTCTATTTCTTTTGTATGGTTGCTTATTTTTGTACTCAACAAGTTGATATTTGTTGGATGGCACCTTTATTTCGACACTATAGTACAGTATCACAGTATGTGTTTGATAATGATAAAATTGAAAGGACATCAAGATAGCGAACATAAATCTTTCAGTCCTAATAGATACGAATTTGTTTTCCAAATGTGATTTGTGGATACACGAATGCTCTATGTTTGTCTCGTAAGTTGATGCATGATCCTTATGTTACTATTTGATTGGCAGTTTGCCACAGACCAAACTTATTTAGGCATGCTGAGCTACTATCTTCTGGTGTAAGTTGAGCTTTTTGTGGAACTTAAGGTTCATTAATCCTCATGACAAGGTTAGCACTGAAGTTCATGGAAGGGCTATGCTTCTATATGAGTATGGTCCATCATTTGAAGAAGAGACAAAACTTGATCCACAAACGGAATGGAGGAAAAGCATCGTGGTCCTGATTTACAAAAATAAAGGGGATATTAAAGCTGTAATAACTATAGAGGCATAGAATTGATGAGTCATAGTATAAAATTATAGGAGAGGATAATTGAAACTCATTTTAGATAGGAAACCACTATCACATAGAACCTATTTGGTTTTATGCCATGAAGATCTACAAAGGAATCTATTTATCTTATTAGGAGACTTAGGCATGGTTTGTTTGCAAAGGTGGGGTGGGAAAAATAAACATGTGGGACCTATATGTATGGGGTGGGAGAACAGGAAAGGAAATGAAAGGATTTTATGGGAAAATTTCAAATGTGGATCCTACTTTTGTTGTTTTCCATACTTTTCCACAAACCCCACCTATTTAGTGAGACTTTGAAAAGGGATGGAGTGGGAAAGTTAGCATGCCATGTTAGCAAACAAGCTTGGTTTCCTTAAATTAAGGAAGATTGTTTGCCAATCTTCCCACCTAAGGGTGTCAATTGGTACGATTTTGGCAATTAACTGTGGTTTTGGTACGGTACTGACTTTGAATACCGAAAATCAGAACCGTACTGTACCAAATTTACATGGTACGGTACAGTTTTGGTATTTGCAAAAATGGTATGGTCTGGTTTTGTTATTAAAGTGGCATGGGAAAACGGTTTAAACACGGTATATAGTGCAGTATAATTTTGGTACCAAAGAACCCATTCTATTTTTGTTATTGGTTTATTAAGATCCTATGCTCTAAAGGAAAGTCCTTATTGTCCAAAGTGGCAATATATGTGCTTATAACCGCAGGATCATGAAAGATAAATTCAATGCTTTTTACCTGTATGATCAAATATCTGATCAAGCATCAATCAAAATTTTCCTTTTCCAACTACAGAATCTATACAACTCAACCCTGCCTCAACAAAACGGATAATTTATACAACTATACAGATTTACAAATCAATAAGTATCTAATGGGAAATCTTCAAGATCACAAAGAGACTAAGGACCTTCAGCAGAATGAGGATCAACTGCCATTATCTTCCATTATCTTCTGGACTTCCACCACTCCATGATTGCACTAAGAAGAGTATAATTCTGAATAAGATTTTTATTGGGTAAAGGTAAATTAGAAGTTCTTTTCTCAAATCAGCAAATTAGAAGTTGGTTTTTCCCCAACTACTTTTGGGGGACTTTTTTTTCCCCTTTTCGCAAAATGTGGTTTTGGTTTTGCGTAAAGGTAAATTAGAAGTTCTCTTCTCAAATCAGCAAATTAGAATTTCGTGAAAGATCTATTTACAATGTCATCTCTAACATTCACTTACCTTTTTCTGGTCTTGCTAAACCTTCAAGCTTGTTGGCAGTGGAATTATGGAGATCCTCCCTCGACCAATCTGGAAAAATCACTAGGCTCATGAAAAGGCAGATAGCACAGCTGATAATAATTGTGGAGAATAGCCTGTATGTCATTTATTATCAGTGTAAGATGGATCTTCATATGATCTGATTCCCACTCCGTGAACCAAACAAGCCACACTTGGGATTCTCCCCCCCCGGACTTAGGAAACAAATGGTGCCTTATGGAAAGGTATGGATAGTGGGCTCTTGTCTTACTGGAGAAGTTATGATGAGCCCTGGAGGTTAACCAAGCACTAGTGAATGTTAATATGTGAACATAGTTTAGGATATGTATGATGATTTAGGGACAAGTGTAAGAATGGTGGGGGACCAATATAGTGAATTCTCAATTACAATTGGGTTACATCAAGGATCAACTTTAAGCCCTCATTTATTTGCACTTGCCATGGATGATTCAATCAAGGGCATTCATGATGAGGTTTCTTCGTGTATGCTTTTTGCTGAAGATATTGTTTTGTTAGATGAGGCACAAGCAAGGATTAGACGTTAAAGCTACGGACTTCAACTTGGGGATCAAAAGGTTTTGAACTAAATAGAACGAAGATAGAATATCTAGTGTGTAAGTTTGGTTATGCTCTGACAAATAATGTGGTGGTGAAACTTGATGAGTAGGAGAATCTGCAAAGTGATTATTTTAGATACCTTGGTCAGTCATAAATAAAGAAGGTGATATAGAGGATGTTGTTGCCCAGAGAACTAAAACAAGATGGTTCAAGTGGAGAGGTGCTTCCAGCTTTTTGTGTGATCATTGTATTCCTTTAAAACTTAAAATAAAATTTTGTACCGTTGTAGTACAACTAGCTGTGATATGTGGTGCAAAGTGTTGTTGGCTTGTTAAGAAGCATCATATAGATAAACTAAGTATAAAAGAAATGAGGAATTTGAGATGGATTAGAGGGATAACTAGGAAGAATAAAGTAAGGAATGATCATGTTGAGCAGGTTTAGAAGTAGCTCAAATTAATGATAAGCTATAAGTTAGTCGATTGAGGTGGCATGGCCATGTTTAGTGGAGGCGTTTCCATATAGAGTGAACTAAAAGAGCTAGGGCAGACCTGAAATAACTTTAGGAGATTGGTGAGAAAATATATACATGCTTAGGACTTATCCAATATGGCCTCAAATAAAGCTAATTGAAAGGCAAGTATCGATGTAGCCGACCCCATATAGTTGGAATACAGCTTCTTGCTGTTCTTGTTGCTGTTGTTGTTGATCCACAAATGGAATGGCATACCTACTATCTAGTGCATCAGGTTTTGGCAATGATGGGGTCTAGGGATCTTCCTTGCTTCTTGAAGAAGCTTTTTCTCCATTTGGATCTACAACCACTACGTCACAGTGGAGCAACTTTATTGTTGCACTGGGGCTTGTCATTGATTCTTAGGTTGTGAATCTATACTTTTTTATTTTCTGGTCAAGTAAACATTATTTACATGGTGGAGTATGTCACAAACAATGGATGGAAGGTCTGCACTTGTTATGAGTGGGTCCACTTTTTCATTAACTTATTAGAATGAAGATTTTTGAAAGCTAGATCGTGCTTGTCTAGAGAATTGTTGAAGTACAAGTCACCAGTTGGATTATCTAGTGCTAGTAGTTCTTTTGGATCTTATACTAATGTTTTTCATTTTCTTGTCCTTCAACTCAGAGGGCCCCAAGTGTGTAAGTGTTCCTTAACCTTTCATCTAAAAACATGGAGCAAATTTTGGTCGAAATCTAAGTGTCGGCCCAGCAAAAAATTGAAAATTTTAGGTTTCAACCGAAATTTTGGTGAAAACCTAGTACTTTTTTTGAAATTTCGACCATAGATTTTGGGCCTTATATGACCTCCATTTCATCTGATTTCTTGCCTTCTACCTATTTGAAGCATAATAAACACAACGGAACTAGTATTTTGCCCCAAAAAGGCCACTTAAAAGTTATTATTCAAGTATACTAACAAATTATTGGTTCCGACAAGTACAAATTGTGTTGCATACATGCATAGAAGTATCAACATACATGAATTGTTTGATAGAATGGTTATATATACAACAAGTCAACAAAATATAATGACTAACTAGATCAAGTGATGGTGTCTCACATGTATTAAGTTCAAGCCCATATATCATGTATACATATGTATTTTAAAATTTAGAAAATAGTTTTTAAGATTAAACAAATTAAAAAAATAGTTGCAATAATCAAAATATAAGTTTAACAACATACAATCATAGATCAATAGTCCTAGACTAAGCCTAAATTAATTTCAAAGCAATACAAGATCATTTAAAGGTTGAAGAAAACTAAAATGAAAAAATGGAAGTTTGAAACTGTTGGGTATGGCTCATGCGTCACATTTTGTTACCGACAAGTTTCCTTTGTAGTTTGGGCTTAGGCCCATGAATAGCTGTTGTGGGTTAAAAGGTATTTGAAGGCAAAAAAAAGGCAAAAGAGGTGTTTGAAGGCAAAGTAGTTGTGGAAATTAGGTGAAAATGGGATGAAAATTAACAAAAACTAATGAAAAACAAATTTTAGTGTCGAAACCTTCGAAATTTTGGTCGAAACTTGCGAAATGGTCGAAACTTCCAAAATTTCTGTCGAAACTTTGAACTTTAGGGAAATTCTTGGAGTTTCGTTTTCAAAATTTGCGGATATTTCAGTCAAAATTACCAAAATTTCAACCGAAATTTTTTCCATGATTAAAAGCTCGAACTGTTAGGGAAGGGAATTGTAAATGTAGACATAAATACTCCCCTACAAATCAGGCCAAATCACATGCTCCTTGCATGTGGCCAGCCACATGTTGCTTCCACATGGCCAAGATCATATGGAACCTATGGAGAAGAAATGTTGGGAAATAAACCTTCCACTTCACTTCCTAGGGATCGAGCATATGACTTCTTTGCATTTATTAGGAATCTGTATCAAACAGGAGAAATACTAATAGGATTTAATTATTGGAATAAAAAGAACAACCACAATGATAGATAACACTTTGTTTTGATGGTGCTAGTCACCCCTACAGTGTACAGTGCTGCCCTCAGGCAAAGGCTGCCCAAACCTCATATAAAATAACCGATAGACCTTTCTTCACATCTCCCCCCCCCCCTTTCTTTTTATAACCCACCAACCAATAGTTGGCTATGATATTTCCCCTCTCTTTCCTCCATGCCGTATCCTCCCAGGTCCTATAACACCCATATTTCCACTTTCTTGCAAAGCTTAAGACCAATTGAAGTGTTGCCTTACAATTAACACCACCAAAGGCCCAACACTTGTATATTAAGCATTTTCTCTGCATAAATAGTGTTCCAGTAGCCTTGGCATGAGCTTATGCATAGTGCATGCCTTGTCCTCCTTCTTCTGACATTTCATGATAAGAAGTCTTGAGTTTTCCATGTACATTGTCATCGGTGTTAACCATTGGTTCCCTTTGGTTTTTCTTTTCCCTCTCTCTCTTTCAGAAAAAAGTTGGCTTGCAGTGGAGATAGAAAGAGTAAACTTCTATGTAGGATCACTGGACATGATTTTCATGAGCTTATGCATAATTCAAGGAAGTTCCTTACTTGTCATTCTTCTTCTGACACTATCTTGTGATAAGAAGCCTGAGTTTTCCATGTACATTGTCATAGATGTTGACGTTATAGTATCGGTTCCTTTGGTTTCTCTTTCCCCCCTCTTTCTACCAGAAAAAGTTGGCTTGCAGTGGAGGTAGAAAGAGTAAACTTCCATGTAGAGCTTGTGCATGGTTCAAGCGTGTTCCTTACTTGTCATTCTTCTTCTGACACTGTCTTGGGATAAGAAGCCTCGAGATTTCCGTGTACATTGTCATAGATGTTAATATTTGTAGTGTTGATTCATTTGGTTCCTCTTCTCCCCCTTTCTCTTCCAGAAAAAGCTGGCTTGGAGTGGAGGTAAAAGAGTAAACTTCTATGTAGGACCATTGGGCATGATTTTCCTTGTTCCTTTTTTTTTTTTCCATACATTTTATCATCCCTACTTCATGGATAAGTTGTAAAATGCTTTTAGGTGGTGGCGTAAGCACTTTTTTCACTCATTTATTATCCTTGCACGAATGGTAGGGCTTCATCCTTTTTACTTGAAATCAGTAAAATTTCTGCCCAAAAAAGAAGGGCAAATAGAGAGCAAATGCTCCTGGTTTGTAATTTTTGACTTGGCATTGAACTGACCACACATCCTAAGAGCATCCCATAACTGAAAGTTGTCGTGTAGAGATGTCATTTTTTCAGGCCAGCACCAACAGGCTGATAGAGACTGCCCAATAAAATGGAACTGAACTGGCAGAATCTAGTGGCCCAGCTTTGGTTTTATGAAATGTTATATATATTTTTTTGAGAGTTAGCAGTCATTCTAGGTCTAGTGATGAACCATTACACCAACCGATTAGTTGAACCGTCCAAGACCCAACTGATTAAAATGGACCATAGTGACTGATTCAGAGCAACTCTAAAGGCATATTACTGATCGACCAAAACCAAAACTGATTATGGCTCTACCAAACCAGTTGATAGGCGTGTCTTGATACTGTGCTCTACTTTTTATCTGTGTCTGCAAGGATGTAGCAAATAAATTTTATTTCGTTTCTATGAAGGATGATTCAGTTGCAAGGATAGAAGACAAGATTTCCACCTGGAGTTTTCTTCCCCTAGGTATAGAAATTCTTTGTTCAGAAGCTGGCTGTTATTTTATATTGTTGCATGTAGTTGGTCAGTACTTGATAATTTCCATTGCATCTTCAGAGACTGGCAACCCTCTCAAGGTTCTGCATTATGGTATTGAAGAGACCAAGCAGCCTGATGATGAGAATAATAATAAAAGCAGGTTGGCAGTGGATGAGCCTGTGATTGCAACAGTGGTGGTGTATTTGTCCAATGTTACTCGAGGTGGTGAGACTACATTCCCAAAATCAGAGGTAAGGGAAAGAAAAGAAGAAAAAAAGAACCCTTCCCAAATCTTAGGCATTTTATAATCATCAAACACATAGTATGCTTCTTCTTATTTCTCTTTTTTATTTTATTTTTTATTAATCTCTAATTACTGACAGAAGTAATCTCTATCTACCATAGTTCAAAGACAGTTATCCGAGGGACACAACATGGTCTAATTGTGCCAAGACCAGTTTCTCTGTGAGGCCTCTCAAAGGGAATGCATTGCTCATCTTCAATGTCCACCTGAACGCAACTCGTGATACAAGCAGCTCCTATGTTAGATGCCCAGTCCTGGAGGGGGAGCAGTGGCTTGCCACCAAAACTTTCTGCTTGAGACCTCCTGGAGCAAAGGATTCTTCATCTGAGTCTGATAGCAGTGATTGCACAGATGAAGAAGAGTTTTGTCCTCAATGGGCTGCAATGGGAGAATGCCAAAGGAATGCTGTGTACATGATTGGTTCTCCTGATTATTACGGCTCATGTCGGAAGAGTTGTAAGGTATGCTGACTAAATATGTTGGGACTTAAAATGTGCCACAGACCACAACATCCATTCTGGTGTTGATGGCCGAATTTTGATTGAATGACATTATTGATTCTTTAAAACTTGCAAATATAATGACATTGGACTCATTACTATACAAGAACATGATATTTTCAATGGTGTGTTCATGACTGGAGTGACCAGCTCTATAAAACTTAACTCTTAGTTACTTGATTACCAAATGAGCAGGCTCTAATTGGCCTGACAAGGCCGAGACCAAGCCATTGGCACTCCTTCAATACACAATACATAACATGAGCTATAGCCATAATACAAAATTTTGCCAGATTTTGATCATCTCGAGACAAAGCATACCTGCAAGACTAAATTAACTTCAATGAAATTTGGTATTTTGGTCAAAATCTCAGAGATGTGGGTTGAAATTTCAAGAATTATACATGAGGATTCAATAGTACATTACTAATCGAGAGTGAATACAACCACCTACTGAGATAACTATTTTTGCAATATATGATCATTTAAATGTGTTGATGTAGTCTATAGTAGGGTTTCTACGAATGTGAATTTATATTTCAAGAATGTTTAAATGTCTGAAAGTACATTCAGATTTGATCACATAGATCCAAACTAAGGATATGTGTTTATAGTCTCTAAAGTATAGTAGGTTGTCCAAAAAGAACCAAACCTACAAAATGCATAAAACCCTGCTGAAACCTAGCAGAATTTTTGCTAGGATTTGGCTTGATCTCGGTCATCTCAAGGTGGTCGAAGCCTCAAGACAAAAAGAAATCCTAACCTTTATTATTACATGATTTTATGTAAGATATTAGAGCAAATTGTACCGACATTCAAAAATGGAGGCATTTAAGCACTAATTCTTCACTTTATGTTTGAAAAACAGAAACACCCCAAAATCGGATTTTCATTGGACACGAGTCCAATTTGTCACTAAAACCATTAAATCACGTTTATTTTCTTTAAGTTTCAAAAATATCTTTATCAAAATATATATTAAAAAAATAATGATTTAACGATTTTCTGTGACAAGGACTAATGTGTCCAATGAAAATTCAATTTTAGAATCAATTTTAGAGTGTCCATGTTTTTCAAACATAAAGTAGGGTATCAATGCTTTAAGGACTTCCATTATGGAATGTCAGTGCAATTTGCTTAAAATATTAAGTTTTGAGAGATGATTTGCTCAACGTCCTCTTATATTTACTTTTCAAAAAAAAAAAGTACATCTTTGTCCTTGCTTACCAAATTTATTGAAAGAAAATGACAAAATTACCCTTTGCTTTCTTCTTCTTTCTCCCCAACTTAGCTCCAAGTTTCCAACTGCCCCATGCTCTACCCAAAAAAAGAAAGAAAAAAAAAAAAAAATTCACTCTTCGCCATAATTTCAATTACACTTTCTTTGATTTCTTTATAGAGTTTAGAGCTTGGCTCACCTCGGGCTTGGATCCTATGAATATAAATAATATATTCAGCTCTGATTCTATAGGCCCAAAGCTCAAAGCCCACGTTCTAACCAAAATAAAGAAAAGCTCAAAACCCACCACGCATCAATCAAGGCCCACAAAGGCCCATATTCCAAAAACGGTTGGAAAAACTCATTACAAATTCTATTCTATAAATTGTAATATAATTCAAGAATCTGCATGGCACAAATTATTTTTTTGGGTAGAAGTATGGCACAAATGATTAATACACCAAACACACACAAAGCATATATATATAATAATAGTAGGAGTAAACAAGCTCAGCCACCATGGGCAACACTTAAAAAGGAGACTATTTTAGGGTTTGAGGCTCTTAATTGTCTTTGTGGAGTATTGTTTTGCATATTTTAAATGATGATGGTAAGAAAAGCTTGTTTAACTTTATAGAAAGAATATAAGTATGCATGGAAAAGATTCATATAAGCTAAGCTAGATATTGCTGATTTGCTTCTGATAAGATTCATATAAGCTAAGCTAGATATATTGCTGATTTGCTTCTAATGCTCCAATCTCATTCAAGTCTAGTGACCCCATAAGTATAAAAGCAGATATGTTCCTTGTT
Source organism: Hakea prostrata (assembly GCF_041222555.1). Classification (NCBI taxonomy): domain Eukaryota; kingdom Viridiplantae; phylum Streptophyta; class Magnoliopsida; order Proteales; family Proteaceae; genus Hakea; species Hakea prostrata. The sequence goes on along the minus strand of NC_142600.1, from coordinate 74,074,124 downwards.
TTCCTTTTTAAAAGATTGAATTGAAGTAGGAATGATGAAATGGTCCCAACTTTAACCTTTCACTAGTGGAAATGAAGTGAAATTTAACAAGTACCTACACCATGTGCCTCACAACCAATTATGGCTAATAAAAGCTGAAAGCTGAAGATATGGGTGTTCCTACCCAAAATAATGAAAGATTCATCTATTCTTTTCAAGGAAAAAGGTTCCCCTACAGTGCGACATTATTACAACTTTCCACATAAATTCTTTGGCTCTTTCTTGACTTCATTTCATTGTGCTTTCATGGTGGTGTTTAAATCCTCTATTTGTCGGGATAGAGATTTGGGCTCTCCCCTTGAATACCGATAAAATAAATCATATGTGAGATTTTCAGTGGGTCATTGTGTAGTAGAAAAGCGTGAGAGGAATATAGATCTTTATCCTATTAGGTAAAATATCATTAGAGTCTCTCCATAATGTTACTTGTGTTATGTAAAAGTTTCTTCATTTTAAGGCACCGATGAATTAAAATTAGATTGTTCTTGACTGATTTCAGTCTGAGATGAATCACAGCTTTACCTTATTATACAGACGAAACCTGCAATCGACCCTGATGATTAAATGTCATTATAGATAACCCGGATTTAATCATTAGGTCACACTCGAGAAATTTAACATTTGGGTTAAGATCTATTCCTTTTGGGAAGGGGGGGGGGGGGGGGAGGGAATCGCTTATGGTGTTTGTTAGGAAAATGATGGTTGCAAGGCTTTAGTGGTTATCTCACCAATGGAAGTAAGATGAGAATGAGATACAAAGATTTCATCTTGTTATTGTCATGAAAGGACAATTCTTGAAAGAAGCAATGATGGTCCAATAACCTATTCTTCTCAGTGGGGGACTTTATATCTTGTATCTTGTTTCATAAATAAATGAATGGACCTCATTCATATCTGTTATAGCTATTTTGGTATGCTTTCAAGTGGTCCTGTAAATCCTTTTTCTCTTGTTCTAGCATTCACTTAACTCATATGGTGAAGAAGGTAAGATTGTGCCTATGCCCACACCCTATTTTGTTTTTCTTTCTTTCCTTACTTGTATGTAATCACATCAAGGCTAGTTTAGTGTAGTTTTGTGTATCATGGTTAATATTTTTTGACCAAGTTGCTTTTGTCTTCATCATAAATATAATGGGTTAGACAAGAAATCTGCTTACACAACCATTTTCTAACTTCTTCCTATAAAGTGCTTTTAAAACTATACCCAAAGAGTTAGATTTTTAGTTACAATTTAATTCAGTGTTCCTATAAAGAAAAGAAAAAAAAAAAAAAAATTCAAGCAACAAAATTAATGAATGAATGACAACACAATGTAAGCAGTTTAGCGTTTCTGGTGAATTATTGAAGCTTGTTTTTAATATTCTTGAATTAAAAAATATAAATTGTTGAGGAAAAAGTCACAAACACAAGCTGACAAAGCGAGAATATATATCACATAATAATAATAAAATATAACTAACACGTCTGTCACTTTTCATTATTTGTTAGGGCTGTAATAGTGCTGGTTTGGGTCGCGCTTTTGCAATTTCAAGTCCAGTTTAGAGATTCTAATCTAAGTCTTATTCTCGTCTTGACTCTAATTTAGGGCAAATAATTATTGTCTCTAATCTTAAACCCTATAGGGCCAAGCCAAGCCCATCCTCGTCCTGATTGGCCATATTCTTGTTCTTGCTCCTAATTTATTGAGATCAAGTATCAAGCCCACAATCATGGCTTAAATCGAGTTAGAATCAGGGCCAAAAATTAGGGTTAGGGTTGGGACAAAAAATCAAGAACTGGTCAAGAAGAGCTATGCGGGTCAAAGAGTAATTTCAGGCCCACTCAATATTTTGGCCATGGCTCTCCCTCAGGGCCAAAATCTTGAGCGAGAGTCATGGCCAAAATCTTGAGCCCAAACATTATTAGGACTCAGCACAGGTCAGGGCTGTCAAGGCCAAACTTGCACCCCTATTATTTGTGTACTGTGAAATGGGTCTTTCTCCTTGGGTATAGGAGAGGGATATATGACATTTTTGAGATTCAACAACCACGAGTTTTTCTATCTTTATAATTGTAGTCATTGGATCTCAAAAATTCTACGTATTATCTTGCCAGAATCACACAAGAGATACCCACGTAACTGTAATTAAAAACTCATGCATTCCAGTCGAAGAAAATGAAGAAATTGAAGAAATTAGCCTCCACCACAATGAGTGAAGCTACCTTCGTTACTTGATTGTACCAATGAACTCCATTTTAGGAGACAAATAATTTTTCCTTCCCTCCCCCGTGCATAATGAGAATGAGAGATCCATCTCTTACTATGTACGTGACACTAACGTCTCCTGATTTTTTTCAGAGCTTTTGTTAATGGAATCCATTTCGTCTTCTTCCTTTCTCTAAATTCAAACACGTAACTTCAAACCCCCACTTATTGAATTGATGTGGATGTCCTATCATGCATGCTGTCCTCATGTATGCATATTTTATCATTTTCATCATAATAGCTTTGTAGAACTTTTCTTTTTTTTTTTTTTTTTTGAAATCAATAAAAAAAAAATTTATAAATAGGGATTGTTAGGGATAATGGATACACAACCACGAACAGAGAACACAAGGGATTTAATCGTGGTTTGGCAAAATCTTGCCTACGTCCACCAGAGAGAAAAAGAATTCTACTATTTCTAGGAAACTTCACGCTATTCTCACACCTATAAAGTATTACCCTTTGCCTCTCTGGCCCAATCCCTATTCCCGAATAGATTCCATCCCCTATAAGGATTGATTCCCCAATCTCTTACAAAGATTGATATCTATAGATTATCTCACATAGATTATTTATAGGAAAACCTAAAATCATAATCTCAATGTAATTACAGTTTTATCCTAATACTAGTAATTGACCCAAACCCTGTTTCAATTACAAATACAACCAAAATCATAATTACATGGATCCACAGAATACAAGACACCTAAACCCAATAGGAATAAGGGTGCCAATTAGATATCATACTAGTATTTAGTTTATTATCAAATACGTTTTTCCCATAGTAGTATAATATTGCAAACCAAACATTAGAGATAATCACATCATTACCATTCTATATTTATTCGATACTGTATCACTACGATAATGGTCATTTTTATCATCTCGTTCGTGTTGATATAATACCTATATTTATTCACTATGGTATGGTTTAGTGTTGGTTCGGATTTTGATAAGCAATACACACAATGAATTGACATCCTTATATGAATATAGATTTCGTTATAAATATTGTTATGTGCCTCTAATGCTCTACCATAATCTTTATTTATTTATTTATTTTTTTGGACAGAATTATATCGTTATCCTACTCCAATATATTAGTGCACTAGGCATGTGTTGTTATAATCAAAATCGAAAGTGAACTCGCATTAGACTAGAGTGCGGTGGAACCAAAAACCAAATAACTCAACGAAACATATCGAAAATGAAAAACTCTCAAAATGAACTAAACTGGGAATGTAAATATAATAGTTTGTAAACTTGGAGAGTTATATATATTAAAAATGAAAAAAAGAAAAAAAATATATACATGTATTTGCCCTAATTTTAATTATTCTTTATTTACTCATTCATGAGTCAACAAATTCTCTGGATTCATTCAATGTATGAATGAAGGTTTGGTTTGGTTTGGTTTGGTAATGGCAGCTGATAAGAAAGAAGGTGACATCCACTGCCCATCAACGATTAACAATCTTAGCATTTAGTCATCACACTTTTAGATTTGAATTTTGAAAATTTAGTAAAAACTATTTAAAGACACGCTTACAAGAACAATTGATAGATATAACCTTTTCCAAACTACTTCATTAAACTACACCATTACTTTACCAGGTTCAATTAATGTTGATTAACATCACTAATGAAGTGGTTTAGTAACTAAAACTTTTTTAGCCTCCATTGCTTTTATATTTTGCAACTTGAAAGCAAAGCTTAATTTCCTCGTGTTGGAATGCTATTACATATAAAATCTGAATATAAGATGGAACATTGTTTATTCTGGTCTCGAAGAAATTCGAAATTTTGACCTCTTACTTGGAGGTATAGGTCTTTTACCAACCTCTCTGGGTTTATTTGTCAACTGTTAGAATGCTTTGCTTTAACATCACTAATTAATTCGTATGCTAAGTAATTGGAGTCTAGAGGATTATACTTCAGTCACATCTCTCCATCATATATTTTGGAAAATCATTCACCTCTTAACACTAATAAGGTAGATCAGAGATAAGACCCCCCTTAAATATGTGGTGAAAAGATGTAAAGGGTACACATTCTTGGATCCCAACTGAAACAACTTAGCTTGTTTTCAATCTATGGATTTTGAATTGGTATAATGTCATCTGTGAGACGATTACGCCATTTGAATAAAGATATACATGCATATTTTGAGATTGTAAACTATCATGTATGCATCCTTTGGAATTTATTGTCTTCCTTTGTTTCAAATTATATATCAAACACATCCCTACTTAGCAATTATTGTATGAAAATTTCAAACTGTCATCCTTTACACTCAAACTCACTTTGATTTTTCAAGAAAAAAAGAGGGGAAAAGGAAGATAGGGAGGTGCCCATGACTGATTTTCTTAGTTAGAAGAAGATTTAGCAATGATAAATCTGTCTCTTTATTTGGTGCTTGTTATATAATAAATTTCAAGACAGGTAAATGCAATCATCTACAAATTTAGAGGGTGTATATGCAATTTACTCTTAAAACATATCAAACCGATGTAATCTTATTTGGAACAAATGTAGCTTTATTAAAATAATGAAAGGATTGGCTAATTGCAATTGGTAATACTTCTTCGAATTAGCAACATTTCGAATAAGGCTGGAAAGAGGGGGAGGAGGGAGCTTATGGATGGAAATGAACTTCAAAATCCAGCCAATGAAGTCCAAGCACATTTTTACAATCCCAATCGCTAACTCCAAAATCTCTGTGACTAGAGTCATCACATGCCATTGCACCCTGAAGAATCCTTTCAAAATTTGAATGGACATTTCCGAGTTCGATTTATTTATTTATTTATTTTTCTAGGTAATATAACGATCACAAGCCCCGTGCTATATTGTTTTTTTTTTGGGGTGAAATTTCCTATTAATTTAAATTCATACATTAGAGTAATTACTCATACTGTATAAAAGACAATTCAAAGTGTAGTTCACGTCCTCTAGAGAATGACGAATAACACTATCTTCACATCCCCCTACTCCTTGCTTCTCCCTCGATGAACACATCACACATTCGGAAAAGATCCACCCTATCGATATCCAAAGGTTGGCTTCAACATGAAATCCACTGAAATCTAACAATACATGTTTGATGGTCCTAGTTACAAAATCTTGATTGATTGATTGATTGGACTAATAAATAAAGCAAATAATTTTGTAAATGATATTAAATACAAATGAATGGATTCAATCAAACCAAAAAGATTTCAAAGATAAAGATATGATAATAGATTCAAATCATCCTTCGGGTTTTTTTTGCTTTATATTTTTTGGATAAGCATTCGGATTTATTATTTTTAATTTTTTTCTTCTTTTCTTTTTTGCAATTCTTCGGATTCCGCTGCAGCATATATTTTGGGCTTGGTTTTTATGATTGAATAATGGCTTTCCCTATTTTTAATAAGAAAGATGAGAGATGACAAGATGGGCCCATAGAGAACATTAGTTGAAGAATTTAATATAGATATCTCTTATTCACTAATACATTTTAAGTGGTCTTAGGCTCACTCTCATGTAGTTTGGTAGTTTTTATGTGTCAAGTTTGAATATCTTCTGCTATTCTATTTCTCGCATTGGGCAGTTGTGTGTTTTTTTATTTGAATATGGGATCACTAGTGGCTTTGTGGACTATATAGGCCTTCGGTGGGACTACATTGATGGGATTAGTGCTTGCGTTGGTAGTTCACAGGGCTAATGGTTGCATATATAGGTCGAACTCAAAAATTCTAACATTGCGTAGCAGGGGCGCAAGATTGCCACTACTACATCCCCTCTTTGGTTACCAAAAAAAAAAAGAAAGAAGAAGACATTTTAACATTAAAAAATATATGAATTGATTAATACAGAAGTCCCTTTAAGAAGTTCTATATTATGTTTTGTATGTTTAAAACATCATTATCAGGTGATATCATATTAGTTTCGTGGTAGAAACAATGGGTAGTAATCCAAAAATCTATTTTATAAGGAATATTGAATGTAGATTTGTTTGTATCAAATTTGATATTGTATCCATTTTCGTGTTAATGATTATTATTATTGATATCATGCATAAAAATCATGAAAGACAGTCATCGGTAATAGAATGGAAGATTAAAAATCACAAAGATACAAATTTTTATCCTCTCAAATCTAGTGCATTCTATTATCTCTTACTATCTTTTTATCGTACTCATGTGGTGCATTGCTAGCTGCACCATACACTTGAGAGTAAGGGTGTCAATTCATATTGTGTGATATTTATCGAAATCAAAATCGTGTTGTTTATACAAGACCAAATTATGCTAAATAAATCTGGTGTAGTGTTAGTATGATGTAGTTCTACCATTTGATAAATTGTATTAAAAAATAAATGATACGAATGAACCATATCACATCTTGATACCGTATCGAATATCATATCAATTTTGTAGTTAATAATTAATAGGCATAATAATGGCATGACATACTTGTAGTGTTTAATATTCAGTTAGATAGTGACACAAAATAACGATTCTGTACTGAATTCACACATTTACTTGGGAGACATAATCGGATTGGAATTAGGCCAAAGTTTCATTTCTATAACTAACAACGCTCTTCTGACTGCAACGGAGTTTGCAAACCTTGGAATAAACATAAAATACATTTACCCAAATAAGAATGCTATATGTTTGATATTCTTTGTCATTGTCCGTTGCCCTCACAATCAATGTTAGATATTCAAATACAAGAGATCTATTTAAAGATGTACAATACGTTCATGTCCTTTTTTTTTTTTTATGAACCTTCATTTTAACATTCACTTAAAGTGACACAACAACCAAAAGTCAAAAGCCAAAAAATAAATAAAAATGGTATGCATCTCCTTTTGCCTAGACCTTTAATAGTTTGATTTATAATTGGTAAAAATAAATGAAAATATCGACTTAACAACATTTTTCATGTTATACCAATAAACTCATAAGAAATGAAAATGTAGAAGTAACTACAAAGCCATTCCATAATGACGCCAACTCCTGTTCGGGGAGACAAGAAATAAATGGCGGTAAAATCCAATGTTCACAACCTTAACCCTAACCCTCTTCCATTTAGTTGAAATGCATTACCTACTCATAATCAAATAGCTATTATAATTTAACAGGTACCTCTTTTGTTTATCAAAACTATTAATCTCCCTGACTTGTTGTCCAATTTTTGCACCACATATGTGTGTTTATCACTAGGCCTTCTTACATGGATTATATAATATGTGAAGAAGTGAAGAGTGTAAAATTTCATGTTGATGTTTGTGGTATATAAAATTAATTTTCTTTAAATTTTTGAAAAAAAAATCATCACACCATATGATTCATGAATGACCTTTTGGACAAAAAAAAAAAAATAAGAAAAATAGAAATGAATGACCCGTGAGGGTACAACTTTTCTCCAAGGGTGGTTGGGGGAGGGCGATGATTACAAATAATAAATGAGAAACACATGGTTAATTTCTCTTTCTTGGTCAAGAAATACATGGTTTCGTTACAGAGATTTCATACCTTCACATCCTTTTTTTTTCTCCTCAAATCTAATCATCAACAATATTATAAAGAGCTGTCACCCAAAATCTTAGGATAAAAATTTCAAATCTCACAATAATGAGAACATAGAATACATATTTATAAATTTTAATTGGGTAAATGGGTTGGTCTATCAAAATGTCTACCCAAGACCTTTGTTTCCATCATAGATCTCATGAATCAGGTTGTTCAAATTGCCTAATAAAATAAATTAATGTTAAGTTCATCTTCAAAGTTGGGTACAAAAATTCAAATCACATCAGCATTATTTATTTGAAAGTGTTTTACAACCCTGCTTTCTCTCATAAGACTTTTTGGGTCATTAGAGAGATCTTTGATACGCATTAAATTGTTCATTTCAATGAAAATCATGATTTTTTATTATGTCTTTTGCGAAATCTAAAATCTAAATGATCTTCTCTATTTAGGTAAATTATAAAGAAAGAATCATATGGAGACATTATGTTTGCATGTTAAGTTCATTGAAGGTTTAGAATGATAAACTTCACTAGTTTGAGAAGTTTCTCCATACTTATCTGGTATTCATTCAAGAAAATGACATGAGAACCCACCATAATGAATTAGAGAATATTATATGATTAAAAAGTATGTTCAAACAATGAATTACATTAATTAAGAGTATCTTTTGATGATTACATTTGTTTAGAATCATCTTCTAATCATTATTTTATGAAGTATAAAACCTTAAAAGGTAAGGATATCTTGGGTGAAACTTCATTCTTTTGTCAAATTCTCCTACTAACAATGATAGAGCCTTTCACTATAAATATCTTGCTTTACCTGCAACAATTTTATAAGTAAAAATGAGTAAATACACACAATGTTTATGTGGTTCGATCAAAGGCTACGTTAACACAGTCAAATAGAGTTGAATTTTACAATGAAGAAGAAGAATAGAGAACAACCTAGCCATTTTTCTATCATTCTCAACCTTTTTGAGAAATTATCGGTATAAGAACTAGTGAAACATCATTTTTGAGTGGAATTACGTTAGTAAGGCTGCCATGGACTGTTATTGATGATTTAACGCAATGGTTGAAAAACTACAATCGTAGCTGAGGCCAAAGCATTGAAATAGTCCCTTAGCTAAGAATTACACGGTTAAGGCTGCCTAAAAAAGTTGTCCATGCAGTTTGCTTGTACAGAAGTCTTTGGCACTAGGTTTATCCATAGTGTTTGGAAAAAATATTTTTTGTTGTGTACGGCTCTCTTGTGTGCATATACGTGCCAAATAACTAGTTGAGAAAGCAAAGAAATTACACTGCTATTTTGGACTTTTCTAATTTAAAATCAATCTTTAAATCCCAACAAATTATTTGAAATATATGTGCATTGTTCGGCACAACAGAAGATTTTTTCCCCTATTGTTTGATATATTTAAAAAAAAAAAACCAACAAATACGAAAAAAAAAAAAAAAAAAAGAGAGAAAAAATCTAAAGAAAAAAGCAAATCTTTAAGCCCTACACAAAATCTAGGTTGATTACCCCCATTAACCCAAAAAGACTACAAATAGTTCCAGACATTGGTGTCCCTTTAGTTGTTCTTTGTGAGTACAATATTAAATCTCAAGAGTTTAGTAGCATTAATGCAATATTGATGATCCGACCTAGATCCATTTTCTAGAGTTTCTTGTCCTTTACCCTTTTCAGTGATGGGGTAATCAAATCCCAACACAATGGACCACACAAGACCAGTTGATAGCCATAAAGGATAATATCAAGTAATCAAGGGCATTTTGATGTCCTGAAAGAATTGTGTTGGATCATCTGGCTCAAAATTATAGAACCGGAATTTGGCTCATTGCAGTCTGAATTGTTTCGAAAAGAAACCCTAAAAAATTATCATGTAGATTGTTCATCCATCGACTCAATCGAGATTGTACTGATTGATCTGAGTAGACCGAAAATTAATCGACAAATATCAATATCCGATTTCAAATCCTGTGAGTTCAATGGAATTGAATTAAGTCAAACTAAATCAAACCAAACCAAACCAAACCAAACCAAGCATGTAAAAGGTAAGTAAAAATTTTGAAGGAAACAAGTGTAGTTTAATTATCTCATGTGATAATAATTAACAAAGAGGTTTTGGACGAAAACAGAGAAAAAAAAAGGGAACACAGAGAGAAAGCATCTAAAAAGAGCCGTTGGCCCCTACCCTTTTTGTCTCTCATACGGTCTTGGTTTATTTTTGTTATTTTATGGTATTTCTTTTTCTTTTTGTATCCTTCGTCTTTATCACTCTTCAATCATAGAGCCGACGTAAATAAATCAAATAACGATAATAGTAAATCAGCTCAGCAAGTCCAATCATACAATCTGCCATCGTTTCTGCTTCAAATTGGTTCTTGTGGCCCTCCCTCTTCTTCCTCTGCGGCACTCTCAGAAGAATCTTTGAAACTTTCAGACCCTCTTTGAAACTTTTTTGCGGTTCTTCCTGTTTTTTTTTTTTTTTCAGATTTTGAAGTCGTTTTATTTTGTTTTGTCGAGTTTCTTTTTTGGGTCCTCTGTTCCTGATTGATCAAGACGAAATGCAATAAATTCACTCATTTTGTCCAACCCTTTAGGCATTATTTGAGCTTGGCTGGTTCTTGCGATGGAATAATTCAGAGACCCACTTCCTATAGAATAGGAGACAGCGAGTTTTTCCTTTTGGTTGGGGTTGGGTGGACCATTGATGTTTTCTTTTCATTTCCCCCCTTTAGAGTCAGATGTTTCAGCTCCTGTTTATGGAGAAGAAAACCACAAGATTTATGTATATAAATTGAATTTAGTCTTTATGAACTGCAAACCAAAGAAAAATATTGCAAACTGCTAATGCTAGCCTTCCTTCTGGGGTTTCAATCGTGTTTAGTTGTTTCAAGCTGGGAAGTGAGCTATGGCTATTGAGAATTGAAGGAATGAGAAGAACCCACCTCAAAAAGGAATAACCATTTGTGCGGATTTCTTCTCTTCACTTAATACTCGTTTTCACCATTTGTCTCTTCTAGCTTTTCCATGGCAAAGTCGTCCGGATATTCTAGTTCAATTCAGCGATTCCTGCTGTAAAAAGCTATTTTTCCATGAAGGAGATTCTGAAAACCAAATTCATCTGCTGGCCTTTTTCTGCAGAATTAGAGGGAGATACTCCCTCTTGAAGTTAATTTACCGGTGGTCTGAGCTTTCCGAGTTCCATAACCAGAAATGGTTGGCATGAATCCACTTAGGCTACCTTCTTTTAATGATTTCAACTGCCCCACCATTTCGTCTTGTTATTCTGTTAGGCTGAAAACTGAAAACCCATTTGTACTATCACATGACTCAGACATAGAACATATGATTTTTTTCTTTCTGAAAGGATTTCAAGATATTTGATATTTCTGAGTTCCTTTTGTTGGGTTGTGAATTAAAGAGAAAAGCCAGAAATCAACCTCATCTGTAAAGTTGTTTTTCCTGCTTGTTTGGGGACCTTCTGTCTTCTACTCTTCTTTCAGTGAGGCTTGAAGGTTATGTGTTGGGTGATGGCCACTGTACACCGAAACTGGGAAGGAGTACCAGAAATTCACCTAAGAAAACAGCTAGCTTTTGCTGTTAGAAGCATTCAATGGAGCTACGCAATCTTCTGGTCAATCTCAACGGGAGGGTATAGAACAGTTTCAGTTCCTTCTTCACTTCTTTCTTTTATACTATCAACATTTTTTTTCCTCTGCCTTCTAGATTCCTGCAACTGGCTCTGCACAGCAAGTTAGAGAAATGCTAGCATTTGTGTTGAAGGACAATGTGTTTTTTCAACTGGGAAATTTTACTGTTAATGCTTTTTCTTCATGTTCATGCTCATATTTCATCGATTAAATTGCTGGTCCTCGTCTGTAAAGTTGTTGAATTATTAAAATTGCTGGTCTTCTATGTGGGTCTCAAAGATAATGTTGTAGTTGAAAATAGTAATGTTATACTGTATCTGGATTTCTTATGCTTGGAATCCATCAAGAACACCCCCCACTACCACCCAAAAAGAAAAAAAACAGTATAAAACTGGGTCACTTGCTTTTCAATCCTGTTTTCTGTCTGTTCCTAAATTAGGTTTTCTATGACTATTCCTTGCATAATTGGAGAAATCTGGCTTTAATGTGTTTCCTCTTTGGTCAATTATAGTGATGGCTTCAGATTTTCAGCCCCACTCCTGAGCTGTGGAACTTTTGATTCTCTCCCCTGTTGCTTAAGAGCATTAACTGGTGTGAAGATGCCTGAAATGCTTGTGCCCCACTTCCTGATGGAAGATAGGTTTTTCGTTAGCAAGAGATTAAAGATAGGTTTACACGGTTCTAAATTCTCTTACTTGATATATCCCAAAAAGAAATTCTCTTATTTTTTCTTTTCTTTTTCTGAATCTTTTCTTCTGGTGGTTTGGTTGTGATTACTTATAGGGTATTGGAATGGCAAGATGGTTACTACAATGGAGACATAAAGACCCGGAAGACATTGCAACCCAGGGAATCAAATGTTGACCAAACGGGATTGCAAAGGAGTGAGCAGCTAAGGGAGTTGTATGAGTCACTATCAACAGGTGATAGCAACCCACAAGCTAGGAGGCCTTCGGCGGCATTGTCTCCTGAAGATCTCACAGATACAGAGTGGTTCTACTTGGTTTGCATGTGCTTCCAGTTCAACTTTGGACAAGGGTAAGTTTCTTCTCCATCGATCTGATTTTAGTGCTTCTAGTTAAATTCTTGTTGTTGTTCTGTCCTCCTACTCCTACAGCCTTAAATCTAATTTTCTATATTAGTGTTTGGTTGGGATATGTGAAATGTATTTTATAGGAAGATCAAAATTGATGCTGGGAGCACGAGTGTGCCAGTGAACTTGACTAATTTCAAGTTATTACTAAAATTTGAGAGCAAACTTTTGCTGTAAATGAGAAAATAGTTGGAAGTGTGTTTCTCAAAAATGATGCTTAATCTTGTTCTTATTGGTTGATTTGGCTTATAGTCAAGAAGATGCGGCTAAACAAAACTCTTACCATTGTTTGTGCCCAGGTTGCCTGGAAAAGCATTGGAAAATGGTCAAACCATCTGGTTGTGCGGGGCTCCTGATGCAGATAGCAAAGTATTTACACGTTCTCTGCTAGCTAAGGTTACTCTTCCTTTCAGAGATCTAAATCAGATGCAAATCCTCTTTTAGACATTGGCAGACTAGCTGACTGTTAATCTCTTTTTTGCCTTGCTTTCGCTATATCACTGTATTGGAATCGATCATCGTCCTTAGAGCGCCTCTATCCAGGTACATACCTCTGTTTTCTCCTTCCATGTTGAATTATGACACAGCATTATAATTAGTCATGTGAAGTAAACCCAATGCTGTGTCAGTCATTTGGTGACATATAAGAGTTATTATCTAGTCTCTCTAGACAGTGGAAATAGTACTAATATATCATATACACCTAGCTGACCTATATGGGTTTCTGGTTGAAGTTCAAGCAAAGCTTTTGTTTTGGTTTGGCCTCTAGATCAGTTGTTCTCCAGTATTCCATTCAGCAGCATTCAGTGAAAATACCATCAAACATAGCTTCTGTTTTTGGTTTGCAGACTGTGGTATGCTTCCCATTTTTAGGTGGTGTGGTCGAGCTGGGGGTGACTGAACAGGTAATTTTACATGTCATATTTTGTGCTTGAGTTCGGTTTCAATGGCTGAAACTTATCACATTATGTTGTAATTTTGGTTGTACTTAAGGTTTCAGAAGACCCCAACCTCATTCAACAAGTTAAAACTTGCTGCTTGGAGTTCCCAAGGCCTAATTGCATTGAACAACCAGCTTTAAGCCCTCAAAATGCAGATACTGAGGAAAACCTTGGCCATGGGAAACTTGATAAAATGGCTTTGGATCCGGCAATCCAAATTGAGACAAGACAACAGAGTGCAACCCCTGCATTAGTGGCATCTTACATTCCTCAAGAAGAAATAGAGTTCAATGAAGGCCAGATTGAGGAATTTCATGCAAATATCTGTGATGTGTTGGAGGTGGATTCCCTCCATGACAGCTCAAATGGGTGTGGGGTGCATCAACACTCTGGCGATTCCTTCATGCTGGAAGGTGCAAATGTTAGGGCTCCCAAAGTTCAGTGCTTGCATTACTTGGATGATGAGTTCAGTAATTGCATGCTCGATTCCATGAATTCTAGTAACTGTATATCCCAGACACTAGGGAATCCTCAGAATGTGATTCCTTCTCCTAAGAATGACAAACTGAACGAACTTGAAGAATGCAATGACACTAAGCTAAGCTCATTGGTCTTGAGAAATGATGACTTGCATTACCCAAAAACTCTTTCTGCCATTTTTAGGAACTCACGTACTTTGATTGTAGCATCATCTGTTTGCAGTGGTAATCACAAATCCAGCTTCACAAGTTGGAGAGAAGGACTACTGGTTCCTTTGCAAACACAGATTGACAAACCACAAAAAGTACTAAAGAAGATGTTGTTTGAGGTAGCTTGGATGCATGGTAATAATTTGATCAAATCAGTCCAAAGAGAAGGAAAAGATGGACTCCTTGAATCAGAATGGGATGATGTTGGTGGGAACCATGTATTGTCAGAGAGGAGGGGGAAACTGAAGGAAAAATTTCACATCCTGAGGTCCCTACTTCCATCTCTCAGAGAGGTACTTGAACTACTATTTCCAGGAGATTCTGTTGAGTCACATTCAAGGTTAGAAATTTAATATTGTGCATATTTGGCAGGTTGATAAAGCATCTATCCTTGGTGACACAATAGAGTACCTGAAAGGGCTTGAGAGAAGGGTAGAAGAGTTGGAATCATGCAAGGAATTGACAGAGTATGAAGCAAGAGCAAGAAGGAAGCACCCTGATGTAGCAGAGAGGACATCAGAGAACTATGTCCAGAAAGACATTACAAATGACAGAAAAACTGCAACTCACAAGAGAAAGGCTTCTGACGTTGATCAAACAGAAGTGGAACTTGACTGGGCTTCATCAAAAGATGGTTTGGCTGCCAATCTCACTGTTATCATGAATGAGAGAGAAGTTCTGATTGATTTAAGGTGTCCTTGGAGGGAGTCTTTGTTGCTCTATGTTTTTGATGCCATAAGAAATCTTAAATTAGATCCTCACATGGTTCAGTCTTCGACGGCGGATGGCTTTCTTGTACTTTCAATCAAATCTGAGGTTTGCACCTAAGATACTCAAATAGGAAGCCAAGTGCTTACTATTTTTACATATATTTTTTTCGTTTTTACATTGCTGCCTTCATCTGAATGTATTGGTTGCAGGTTAGGGGAGTGGCTACCATTTCTGTTGGAATGATCAAGCAATCACTTCAGAGAGTCATTAGTGAGTTTTGAACACTGTGACCTTTAGGAGGGGCTAAAATTGCAGGGAGAATGATGTCATTGAATTGGTTTCTTCTTATTATGTAATAAGAGTTTGACTGTAGGGATTAAAGCTCCAGCATTTGGTGTTTCTGGCACTGATATCTATGTGACACTAGATAGAAGATCATAGCTGATTCTGCTGTTGGGGTCCCATATTTCAGTTGAATTTCTTGTATCTAATTGCTGTAAGCTGATGAATATCCTTGTGCAATATGGAGATTAGTTTTCACTCATTGAGCTCCAAGGGTTTTTTTTTTTCTTCTTAAAGGGGTAAGATAGGGCCATCACCAGTGTCCCAAGACCTGTGTCTGTCTAACTTCCCTTGGATGATGACCTTGTTAATTATGATGGATTATGTCGACACTTTCTTCCCATAACTTTCATCACAACAACAACAACAACAAGAATCGTTGTTTGAAACTAAATAGGATCGGTTATATGGATTCTTGCCTTCCAATCAACTTTGCTTGCGACAATACTAGATACAAGGCTTATGCATATCCTTTCTCACCACTTCTCTTAAGGTTATGTAAGGTCTATCCTAAGCTCTTCTGATTCCTTCAATCTAAACTAAATCACTTCTTTGTGTAGAGGCATGCATGGCCTTTGTTGAATGTGTCTATGCCACTTCAATTAATTTTCTCATAGCTAGTCACTTATTGGAGTTACTCCCAGACTAGTTCTAATATAATTATTCCTTATCTTATGCTTCTTAGTTTTGCCACGTATCTATCACTTATTGGGTAGCTATATATATCCTTTTATGTGATAACGAGAAATAGAAAATGAAAGGCACCTTGCTTCTACAAGACAGCCCTGCGCTCATTAGATTGGAATCTCTGTGGTCGAGATTGAAATTTCGGCCACTCGTTGCTTTAAATCAAAAGATTCCCCCTGTGTTTGGAATCAATTACATCCACTATCCCTGGGAAAAAAAATCAAATACCGATGTCCCTTATTGTTAAGAATTGAAAACTATAAATGGACAACTGTCTCTGCTGAAACAGTAAGGGGGCATTTGTAATTGATTTTTTTAGGGGTAGTAGATGTAATTGATTGCAAACACAGGGTTTATATGTAATTTGCCCAATCCTTTTATGTGATAGTGAGAAAGAAAAAATGAAAGGCACCTTGCTTCTGCAGGACGATCCTACGTCCAATGGATTGAAATCTCAGCAGTTGAGTCTGAAATTTCGGCCACTCGTTGTTTTAAATCAAGATATGCAACGAGTGACTGAGATTTCGATCCAATGGTGTGTTGGTTGTCATGCGCATTTAATGCACAAGACAAACAATTTCAAAATGAAAGAGAATGTCACTGTACAATCTGTTGGAAAGACATTATCACATGAGCAATCGTATAAGACAAATAAAGCATAATCATAAATATAAAAACTTATCTTGTTTCAAACAGCATGAATGATCTCCTTGTTGAAAAGTGGCAGAGTTGAAACGTGTAGGTAACGGCACTTTCTTTAAGGTATTTAAACGCCCCCGAATTGTGCACACGGGTCAAGAATGCATTTTCACCTCCAAGATCAGTCAACCCCTCCATCTCAAATGGTGCACTCCGTAATTGATGGACTAAGGGATCCGTAAAGCTACATTCACCAATTCGTTTTCTATGACACAATTTAAAGTAAACCAATTATTTTTCAAAACATTCGTGCGAAATAACAAACTCCTCCCACCTTTATATAGGAGAGCAAGAGACACCAACGAAGGTTGTCTCCAAAGGTTATATCTTTTCCCTTAAGGCATGTTTGTTAGCAAAGACACCTATTGGCCATTTAGGTGTCTTTTAGGAAAAGACCCAACCTTTAGAAAAATAAATTGTTTGAATTTTCAGATAAAACTATGAAAATTACAACAATCCCCCACAAAATTCAAAAATTTTTGGAAAACAAAACACTAAACTGGTGAACATATTAGACACAATAGGACACGTCGTTATATGTGTCTTCAGACTTGAACCTATACTAGGTCTAATGAACTTCGCTATAGAGTATGGGAGAAGTCAGACTTCTTGAACCTTTCCTCAGTGCGTAGTGCTGACAAGCTCATCAACCATATCTTATCAGTCGACTTTACATGATAAACCTTTTTATCAAATTTATTCTTTTGGACATTTTTCCTCTAATAAAAGAGAACATGCCATATCCCAAATCTCAGTCTCATGGATGTCTAGAGAATTCACCTATATAATTCTCATTGGAAAGCGACCTTATTTCCTACATCCACTTAGGTTAGCCAGTGTGCACCACAATTAACACACCCCCACATTTTGTAGGCTTTGGCTAATTAAGAACATTTTGCTCAACCTCTTTCCTTGTGATGGTACTACTTTTCCTTAATATATTAAAATGAACTTAGTAGTACTTCTCAGGTCATCTAGTGATTTCGTTGTTTTACCCTTTGAACCTAATTCAGGATTGAAACCTCTTCACATAGGTTGGGTGTCCATTACATGACCTTGGATAGGCTTTCATAGTTCATTCCTCCAAATAACATCACATTAGTGATTTTGAAGCTTTACTCAAGTTTTAGTCAAACCATTTTATTGACTATACATAGCGCTATTTTGTCAGCCTCAAGAGACATATGTATAAAACATAACGTCCCTTCTATTTATAGATACATGCTTCTAAGACACAATGTCTTACTTTCTCTATTGATCATGTCATTTACAGTTAATGTAAATGCTTATTCCAATGATCACCATTATGTATCTTTCATTGTCACCTTAGCCTTGTGGCTTAGGATTTGACAAATTTACAAAACCACACATGTAGGTACTTATAACAATCACCTACCAACACATATTTTTGCATGTTATCTCTTCGAGTTTTCAACCTTCTACAAAGGCAAAATCTAGCTGGTGAAATCTGGTGGAACTTATGATTTTAATTAAAAACTCATTCCCCACCACTAGTTTCCATATCACCTTTAAATCAAAATGGCACCCAAATGCATCTGAAGCATATACCATTTTCTTTTCAAATAAAATTAGCCATTTTACCATAAAATCTCTTGAGAAGAGACTACACATAAACTTACATGACCCCCACAATTTCGGGTTTACCATGTATAAAATTCAATGGCCACTACTATGATGTTCTCCATATTTAAGTCACCGCCACCATAACACATAGTACTAATTGAAATACATATAGGAAACTATGTCATTAACAGCCAATTAGGCCTAGCTAACTTTGACAATAGCATAACATACTCATACCAAATTCTCATATATTTCTATGTAGATCAATGACAATGCATCAAGACCGTGCTCACAAGCAAGATTAAGAGCCTTAGGCTCATGATCCAACACGAATGTGAGCCCTGTAATAACCTACACAAATCTTCCAATGTTGGAACTAAAGTTGCAGGGATGCAACACCAATGAGAAAATTGCCACAGTATTCTCCTACATAGATTTCATTTCACACTGGAATCCCAAAGGATAAGTGGCTAGATTCCATGATTAGGAAATGACTTCACAGCCCTGTTGCTGTTTACCACCAATTTTAACTTTTCTAGTCAACTGTGTATAACTGAGCAGTTTTCTCTCAATCAAATATCGAAAGAACTTCTTTCATGCTGAGATTGTTCTCTCTCATTGGGTGAATAGTCCTTGGTGGACAACGTAGTGAGGAACCCAATAAAAGAACCATTAAATATGTTTAGGTAATATGTTCTTACCTGAACTGTTTCCATGGTTTTCAATCCAGCTGTTGTGTCCCATATTGTTGTTCTAAAAACCAGGGAAGTCATATCAAGAGCCAATTCTGTTGTTATTATGGGCTTTAATGATCCATTCTTTTCAAGAACACACAAAGATCTCCTTAGGTGAAACATAATGACATCATCACTCGGCTTCTGATCTGGACATGTTTGGATGTAAGCAATGCATGCATGCTCATCTCAAAGGCCCTTGCTCTATAATCATCAGCAAACACATCCTCCCGAAGCAAGTGTACAACAACTTGAGCTCCAGTGTTCCATGTCTGGGATTTCACGAGCATTTTGAACAAGCATATGCCCACTTAATGCCCCAAGAGATGATCCTAGTTAGACAATCACCTTAATGCCCCACTTGGTTACAAGCTCACGCTACTGAACTCGGCTCTGTATATATTCTTTTCTTTTCGAAAATTCTCATCACATCATGGCTCTCCTAATGTATTGCATCATAATTAACAGTCTGTGAGACACCAGATCCTTACATATTTGGTTCCATCTCTATGTCATCATCTCTCCTGTTACAAACTATTGGATATGATGAAGACCTCTCTTATCCATATATGGTCTCTTCCGTGGTGGACATGTACACTGAGTACCCACTTTCTTTAATGGATCAATTAGTTAAAATCTGCACCAGAGAAACTCTTATTCCATCTTTGCAATAGCAATTATAGATTTTCTGGGCATTCTAATTCAAGGTAGAACTCTGCTTATCCATCCGGCCAGTGATGATCAAGAAAAACACATTTTAAAGGAGAGAGATGTCACTCAATGCATTGTTGCTTGAATCCTTTGTAAATTATGTTGTCTTGACTCTAGGCACTGATTTTGCATCCATCCTGATTCAATTGAGATAAGAATCCAAAATCTGCTATGCAAATTTAAGACTTTAGACGTTCAATGTGATTTCAAGTTCCAACCAAACAAGCTGCCTTTTTTCCAACACATAGAAAGACAGAAACATTAGGAAAGAGAAAACCAAGAGGAACTGCACAGGCGAAAGAGAAGACTCATGACTGCTCTTTCTCTCTCTCTCTCACATTTTCTTGTTATCTATATGCTATTTACTATATCGGATGAACCAATTACCAATACAAACAGATTCTCATCTTTTTTGAAACAAGAGAAACTGGTATTGATTCACCATGCTCCAAGCAACACATGATATTAACTAATACATCAAATTGAACAATGATCTAGAAATTAATTAGACTCAGATTCAGGCATGATTGATATTGGGGTAGTAAAACAGAATCTGGTCACCATCCACTATTTCACTAGATGTATCAATACTCTCGAAGCAGTATTATCATCCTCTCTAAGGAATTCATCGGACATGTATCACAATAAATTTCCACTTCTTCGGTTATCAACCGTGCATGACTATTAAAAACAGTATGGAATCAAGAATCAAACCAGCATGGCCACCATAAAAACAATATTGGACTTCTGAGTTCGGAGATGAAATCAGATCTGAAAGCAGTGACGAATCGACAGTTGACGTTCTTCAGAATGAATAGAAAATGCTTTCAATTCTAAATGATTCTCCGTAAAAATACCCCACTAGAGTACAACATCCACAACAAAGATCAGCCATTGGAAAAGAACTGTAATTAAATAACAATTCTACGGTCTTGTAGTACTTTTCAAATATGCAAGCGGAGAAGATAAAACTGCTCCTGAAAATTTTCAAGATCTGATATTATTATCAGAAAACCCAAAAGCATATGGTGATGGGTTTTAAATGCGTCCTCTATTCAACCATTCAAATCTTATTTCAGTGGAAACCCAAGTCTTATACGATCGTTTATATACCTTAAATTTGTTGGAAAGACATTATTACATGAGCAATCGTATAAGACAAATAAAGCATAATCATAAATATAAAAACTTATCTTATTTCAAGCTGCATGAATGATCTCCTTTTCGAAAAGTGGCAGAGTTGAAACGTGCCCGTAACGGCACTTTCTTTAAGGTATTTAAACGCCCCCGAATTGTGCACACGGGTCAAGAATGCATTCTCACCTCCAAGATCAGTCAACCCCTCCATCTCAAACGGTGCACTCCATAATTGATGGACTAAGGGATCCGTAAAGCTACATTCACCAATTCGTTTTCTATGACACGATTTAAAGTAAACCAATTATTTTTCAAAACATTCGTGCAAAATAACAAACTCCTCCCACCTTTATATAGGAGAGCAAGGTTATATCTTTTCCCTTAAGACATGTTTGTTAGCATAGACACCTATTGGCCATTTAGGTGTCTTTTAAGAAAAGACCAAACTTTTAGAAAAATAAATTGTTTGAATTTTCAGATAAAATTATGAAAATTACGACACAATCTATGGTTGACTTTGAGAATCATTTAACATTTCCTATAGTGCTAGAGTACTATTTCCTTCTAACATGATATTTGCTATTATTCTTGTCTTAAAACTAAAGGAGAGGGACAACTTGTATATATAAAGCAGGCAAAACCTTTGTCTCAGAAAGATTTAAACTCTTGACCTCTTATTTATAGACCAACCATCCAAAAAAGACCAATCAATCTCTCAGGTTTCTTCGAATTATGATTTTGGTTTATTGAGTGAGTAAGAAAGATGAGACATTCGATGGTTAATTGTTTGTTGGCACAAAACTGAGTGCATGCATAGAACATGATGTGTGCATGCCAACCAACACAGTGATTCCTTGAGTCAAACCAATTAGAGGAAGAGGAGAACAATCCCAAACCACGAAGGGTCTTCAAATTAGAGGAAGTGCATGGATAATAACAATTTCTGCACCGGCCTTTGGCGGCCACATGATCATCAGAACAACCCAGCTGCGCATTCGAGCTTAAATGAGAGTAAGCAAGAAGATAAGCGGGTTCAAAAGATAGGCTAATGATTGAAGGTTGCTGCAGGAACCCATCATTGTAGCCTCGTCTTGTCTTGGGGCTCACACTTATTTAATTTTGGGATAATTAAATGCCTTTTTGAGTTAGATTGAGGGCCAATGCCAAAATCCCAAATTAGAACCAACACTCTTCAGGACTTCGGATGTCAAAGAGGGAATTGGTTTTAAGGTTTTTAGATTTTTGATAGATGGCGAGTGAACTTGAATGTTGCACATTTAACGTGCAACAACTGCTGTCGACGGTCGAGAACAAATCTCAACTGTCCATTTCACATGTGGTGAAAACTGAAATGAACGTTCGAGTTCGACTCTCAACCTTGACCTCGACCGTAGGCAGCATAGTACTATGCATTAAATGTACAAAGCAATGAAGTTAAACCCGATAGATGAGGGGGCTGTAACTTCATGACAGATGAGGGGGCCAGGAATGCAATTCAATCAAGTCCCAATTATTCCGGTGGCTGGACTTGATTTCCTAACTTCTAGGGCAGTTCAGAGATCCTGGGGATCAATGGTCAAAACTCAAAAAGGGATTCCTAGGGGAGTCAGGGACTAGGTTTTGGGTTGTGGTTAAGGGGGTTGACTACCTTAAAATATTACTAAACTCTTAGGGACAGAATGTGAGTAGATTAAAGTTGCAGATTTTAGGCTTTTTAGACTTCAAAGGACAAACTAATTGAACCAAATGTGAAAGATCATATCCTTACATCATCACCAACATTCTCTACAAGTTTCAGCCCATTTTAACAACCCTAACCCTAGATCCATCAGTTCTCGATTGAAGCCCTAATTCTTGACCATAAAATCAAGAAGTCTCAATACTTCACTATCAACCATCTTTGTGAGTATCCTCCCTACAACGAACCTCTAACTCAATAAGAGTTTCACCCGGTCTTGAAATTACTAGGGCATCCAAACTCCTTGCTTAAAAGCTTTCCTTATTTAGGAGACTCTCCATTAATTTATAACCAAAATCCAAATTCTCTTGTAGGACCTCCACAGGCTTTGGGGGCATTGCCCCTACACCTCTGTGTCTGTCGGCAATAGAATGTGGAGCATGAGCCATACTCAACATAATGGTATAATGAATTGTAGATCTTAGTACTTATCTTCACTACTTGTGTACTTGTGTTCTCTTTGCATGTTTATATTATTTTATTTGAGTTTTTCAAACTTCTAGTTGCACTCACATACAAGCTACAGCCAAGCATGTACCGATCAGGAACATTAGTTTAAGTGATGTTTTAGGCTAAAATAACACTCTCATTGTGTTTATTGACCTCTAATTAAGTTGCAATACAAAATTTAGGCAAAAATGACCCCAAATACCCCTCAAAATTGGGAGTCAAACATTCACTAACACCCCTCCCAAAAGTAGCCCAAAATGTTGCGACATGTCGCCGTGTTGAATTATGTTGAGTATGGCTCATGCCATGTGCAGATGCACGGGTAGTTGTATATGAGGTTATAGAAAAAATATCAGATAGAAGAGGGGAGTAATGTATCTCACATATATGTCATGAAAATTAATTTCTACAAAAAAAAAAAAAAAAGAGGTAACTAATTAGTTTATAAATTTATTTACAAAATTATTAATAGATCTCATACTACTTTGTTTATTGGATGTATTATGAAACAAATAATATTTTAAATTATATAATGTGAAGTAGTGAAATAGAGAATACAAGTAAATTAAGTGAACACAAAGAAATTATTTAAAATTGTGATGTTTATTAAAAATGCTAATCATGTGAGAGATTTGAAGAAACCACATTTCTTTTTTATTTTTTCCTAGTGATTCATAACTACTTTGTTCATACATTATGCATTATTTTTTGTTGGAAAGATTTCAATGAAACCCCAAAATAATTGGCGACAAGCATAGAAAATTCAAAACTATGTCAAATTGGCAATTTCCTTTTCCACTAGAACGGTAATTAATAAAAGGAAATGAATACCCTTAGTTGTATTATTCTATATTTTATAATATAAAATAGCTAACTAAGGAAGAAAATAATTCATGGAAGAAGAAATATGATGAAAACCATGATGAAAATCATGATTCAATTTTTTAGGGGCAATATTGTAAAGTCACAAGAGAGTATGGGTCATATAGAAATTATGAAATTATCCAATCATGACTTAATGGCATTTGCTAACAAAATTTACCATTGTGAAAATTTAAGAGACATTTTAGGGTGTGTGTGCGAATTCTTTTTTTTTTTTTTTTTTGGAATGTATAGTTTCTGCCAATTGTCTTGGGGTGTTTTTGGAATTTTTTTTTAAAAAATTCAGAAATACATTATTCATGATTGAGGATATTAAATAATCATACAAACTCGCATTGACAATTGGAATGTTTGTGGTTATTGTCTCTAGTTATTCTATGTCTTTTATTATACATTGACACAATGATTTTCAATTTATCTTTTTTTGAAGAATATGTTTGATATACTGGAGGCCATTGAAATACTACTAACTTTTATAAGAAGAAACTTTTAGGTAATTTTTTTTCTTCTAAATTCATAACAAGTATGAAAAACCAACTTAGTCAATTTATTTTTAATGAGTTCAATAATTATCCAAATCCTTCAATTATAAAATTTTGTATATGTATTGACATGTTCTTTTTATTATAATCTATTGAACTATTGTTACATTAGATTTACTTGAATAAAGTTCTAATTTTGTAATTGTGGAATAAAGTTGTATTGGAATTATTGTGGTTTTAAGTTAATCAAATAAGAAAAAAAAATTAGTATTTATTAATATTTTAATTTTAGTTAAAAAAGTAGATATTTATTTATTTTTTTGGTACTTAGTGCTTTTTTTTTTAATACTATAAATGAAATGCCATCGGATGGGTGCAAACCCAAGACCTCCCCATGGGAGTCTTGGCTTTTAACCGCTCACCATTGGCAGATATTTATTTATTTTTCTCTTTCACAGAGTGTGCAAGTAATTTATCTCCTTTAATTTTTGTGGAATGGATAGAATAAATGATTAATTAAGCTAAAGAAAATGATAAGAAATGAAAAAAATTTAAGTACAAAAATTAATTGACAATTAAAAAAATTTGATTGTCAAGTAATTATGTATTATTGAAAATGGGGTTACAATTAATATTGTGAAATAAATTTACGATTTTGGGTCTTATTTATTATTGTATACAAATCAAATGATTAAGGACTTTTAAGGAAATAGAAATGTAATTATTTTTCTTGAGTTTGTGAAACATACACAATAAGTACATGTTTCACAAAAACATGGCTCCTCAGCTTTTGGTCCAAGTCACAACCATTGTGCCCCAGCATCAGGTCTAGGTCAAGGTGTCTCTTTGTCTTTCACAGATGGATTTTGATATTATCAATAATATTTCAATAATATATATCATCAGCATTAATTATATTTCTTTATTATTACCTAACACACATCTAGGAAAACATCTTCTGCTGTGCACAGTAGTGCACTTAGATGCCAAACAATAGGCTGGAAAAACAAAAAATTATTAGTCTATTTTGGACTTTTTAAATTTGAAATCATGTTTTAAATTCCAACCTATTGTTTAGCATCTAAGTGCTCTGTTGTGCACAGTAGAGAGCTTGCATGGTAGAGGATTTTTTCCTTACAATCAACGTTGGAAAGCATTTTTGTTAATATATATTTGCATCTGATTCACAAGCCAAACTCTTGGGTAACCTAAAATTATCTGGGAAGGGCGGGATGGAAAAATATTAGGCTTTTGCAAAACCTAAAATTATCTGGGAAGGGGAACAGAATGGGTAGGCAAGGCTGCGGTTAGGAAATAAATAGATAGGTTTCTTTCGACTTGCTTTCTCTTTTTTCTTATTCTTTCTATTTATTTATTTTTATTTAGTCTGTAGATTATGGCGTCAAATTTATCTTTAAGCCTAATTCCTTGAACCTGCTGAATTCCCGTGGCTGATGCTTTCCTTCTCAGAATCAAAACGTCATCAGCGGTTTTTCAGTGCCTTCCATGATAAAGTTTATAGGTTAGAAATGCCTAAAGTCCGGGGTGCTCGGTGTTGTGGGTCTAATTGGGGATGGTTGATTATCTTGAGTGGTATCGAGGGATGTATGTTTCTTTACAATCCATTTACTAGGGTTCGCATTGAACTTCCGCGAAAATCTACGCTTCCTCTTCCGAAGTACTCGAATTGGTTTTTGCCGTCCGTTCCCGCCGGACCGGAGCAGATAAACCACATTCGCAAGGCTATGTTGCTGTCAGCAGCTGCTGCTACTAACAACTCTACTTTGAATGAAAACAAGGTTGTATCAATGGATGATTGTTTGGTCGTAACTCTTCTTTGTTTTACCGGTCATTTAACCTTCTGTAGGCCCGGGGATGGGGCGTGATTCCTTCTACAAGACTTGGTTTTATCCCAGATTTTATCGCGCCACTTCTTAGAATTGAAGACTTTATTGTCTATAATGGAAGACTGTATGCCATCACGCGTAGCTATGAACTTATGCTCTTGGAATTACTTCCTCAAGTGAGGGAAACAAGTTGTAACATTGCTCCTCCAGAAGTAGATATTGATATTCTCTATCCTCTGAGGTCTCTTTATTTGGTGGAATCTCGTGGAGAATTGCTAATGGTTATAAGACGGAGACCTGATTTAGATGGAACAACTGACATGTTCTGGATATTCAAGTTAGACTTCCAACGTCAAAATTGGATTAAGGTTGAGGACTTGGGTGATCAAATGCTATTTATTGGCACAAGTAATGGCTTCTCTCTCTCAGCACTTCACTATGATGGATTTAGAGGAACTTCCGTGTACTTCACAGATGTGAATGACTACGACTACTTTCACAAAGGTCGGGCCATAAGTGCATATTATGACTTGGGTGTGTTTCACTTGGAAGCTAACAGCATTGATTTCAATTTCTACCAGACTTGTTCACGTACCTATGGGTCTCCGCCCATCTGGTTTGCACCTGTTGCCTGGTAGGGATCGTGGTGGATAGGAACGGTTACAGTTCTTGAAGAGGTTTATTTGTTTTTTAATGCTATGTGCATGGAATGGTTCCCTTTTATTTTATTTTATCCTATTAATTAAGGCAAATGTTGTGGATTGCTTCCAAATTTTTACAATATTTCAGTGGGAGTTTCTCTCGTAATGCAACTGAACTTCATTGAAGCCTTGCAAGTGAATATAAATGGAAAACTGGTTTCCTTTCAAGTTCTGATCAAAATGCATTAGGACTACTCTTTTTTTCTCAATTGTCCTCACAAAACGTTTCACACACATATCTGCAGTATTGCTACATATTGAATGACCCAATATAATACAGTACTTAATACCAAGTGAGACAAACAATACACCAAAACTAGAAAAATAAAAAAAGAGAATATGATTTGGTTACCCTCTGATATTGTTTTGGTGTGATGATTTAAACCATGCATGGTTTTGAATCTACTTCCTTTATCATTTCCCTTTGCCATCTGATCTTTCCTGGGATTACACCTATATATATGGTTCTACTCTTTCATTACTTTGTTTTAAACTTGAATACTCAAAATCAGGTTGATGGCCCAATCCAGCAGAGCAGCTTCAGCTGTGGGAAAGAGCCTTCTTCTTTCTGGCATTGCATTACTTGCTAAGGTAAGAGAGAATCCAGCAACCCAGTTGAAAGTTCTCTAAAGCATGCCTACACGTCCATTGAAGTATCATATTCACTATCAACATAACATGCAGCAATAGACATATTCAAGTCTGCATATTGTTCAAAATGAAAGGAATTGGAATGTGGATGGACAATCAGCTTTCCAATTGAGATCAAGAGACTCAATCTAATTAAACTGCTAAAATCCTTACCTGAATAAGACCTGACTGAGAGTGGACATTAATCCCATCTGAAACAATTCCCCAATTCAGTTGGTCCCAATAAGACTCAATCTAATTATTACTTCACCCTGTAGGTTAGAGTTCAATTGTTCATTGAAAGTTGTAGGGTGACAAGGTATTTGTTAAGAAAAATTCAAGCACGGGAGAACAGACAAAAGTAACATCACATAGATAATACATAACTGATCATGTCTGATCAGCACATTTAATGTGTAAAATCTCACGGTATGAAGTATGCATTTAAACACTAAGAATAGAGCTACCATGGGTTTATGTTGTTATTTGCAGATTTAAGGATCTTTCGGAAGCTAAGGAGATTTTCGGGATTCTCGGGTGCGATACTTGAAAATTTACTCATGTAAGTGTTCCAATATGTTTTCAGCATCTGCCATTGACGTGAACCGAAGTGCATGTGCGTGCTAAAGTCCCAAGGACTCAAAGGAAACACAATATGTGCATTCGAAATCATGGGGAATGCTGGATTCACCACCTGCCTCGATGTATCGAGGACTTTGATGCCCTTTAGGAGAAGGCAACAAAAACTTGTGGAGCCATTTAAGGGTAGACTAAAACCCATTCTAAATCAATTAGACAACATTACATCTAAGCTAAACTAATTGATAAAGAAAAAAGGTACATGATCTAAATAATGAGAAATGTGTTTACATCCTTCTCTAATGCTCTTTAAAATAAACACAAGAGACGGTAAATTATTACCATAACTACCTCTTGAAGTTTCCTTTTGGAGTTACAAAAACTATCATAACCTTCTCAAACCAGCATAACTCATACATGGTTACTAACTACTAATAACCACTATATTTTCTCAACCTTATCCAAATGCATTGAATCAAGTTCTCCTCTAGCCCAGCCGGTCAGCCTCTCATGATACCATTAACCGTGGCCAACGTAGAATTGTTTCTCAACTGAAGTTCATTATTGAACTGGGCTAGAATTGATAATTCTTTGGAAACCGACACTACCTCTCATGACTATTTGATTGAGAACGCTTGTTATCTTGAAATCAAACGGCCATACACATAGTCCCAAAAAATTTGCATCATCCAAAATTCAAAAATGTTGGTTGGGCATTACAGATGCCACAACATAGATTTGTTTTTCACAAAATAAAAGGAGTTGAGGGACTCGATGAGAGAAACTACCTGAGGTCTGAGTCCCGAGTCCTAAGATGCAAAGTATATGCAAAATTAAGCTCCATTCCACCCAATC
The DNA here is from genome assembly GCF_041222555.1 of Hakea prostrata. NCBI lineage: Eukaryota > Viridiplantae > Streptophyta > Magnoliopsida > Proteales > Proteaceae > Hakea > Hakea prostrata. The sequence continues at coordinate 74,045,161 of NC_142600.1, read as the reverse complement.
ATAGGCTTTAGAAAAATCCAGTTTAATGGCCACATATCCTTCTTTTTCAGATTTATTTTACGTCTTGAATTACGGATTTCATGGCATGTTCTCATAAATTTGTCTTTTGGGAATGAAAACACCTTGAAGAGAGGAGACAAACCTGGAGAGCAAAGGCTTGATGCGATTTGCTATCAGTTTGCATTTTGTAGCTAACACCCCCTGATCTTCACCAGTTGGCATTCCCTTCTTCCAGTGAAAGAAGTGACAAATAGCAAGGAAGTGGCTGAGATTAACAACAGGCCAAGCCATGCCAAGGGTGCAGCCAAAGACAGAAAGCATTGTGGCCATGCCTGGATAGATGAACTACTCAGTGTTTTTGTTCAAATCAGGAGAGGAAACAACACGCAGTTTCTTGTTGATGTTATAACTTACTTGATGCCAATAATCTCCCAATAACTCAATTTCTTGCAATCTTGCATTGATTTTTAATCATCATTTCAGAGAACGTTTACAAGGATCCTAAATGGCTGGAAATGGATTCAGCAAGACATAGAGTGAAGGGGCAGCAATTGCCTCACTACAAGGAAACCCATTTTTTGTGATAGTTTATAAGCGTAGAAAAAAATAACAAAATTGTCGTAAAAATAAAGGGCTATGCTTAAATATTACATTTGGCGACGGTTTTAGGTAAAGCATCGGCGAAAATAAATATATGGCAACGGTGACAGGAAAAAAGCATAGCCAAAAATCCCTTTTTTTTGTAGTGTTTTTAACCAATTTTATCCTCCTCAACTAATGATTCTTGGATTTGGTACAAAACAAAGCACGGTAAGTTCACAATGAAATCGACTTACTATCAATGTCTTGTCATGACAAACTCACAAGGAAATATTGCCTCTTCTTCTACTTATTCTTCTTGTTGGAATAGAGTTTAGAGCATTGATGATACTTTACCTAAAATTACACACGTCTTGTGGCACACATCTTATGAAGCTTTGGCCAAAGGAACTTCTTTGCTTTCTAGAGGAGGCACTCAAACTCCTATTTGCCTTGTATGTGGAAATGCATATGAATATTCTATCAAAAAAAAAAAAAAGAAATGCACTTGAATATATGACCCATGCATAATTTTTTTGTGATCATGCCAAAGAATGTTGGTGTTTGTCCCTCTTTGTATTCAAACACATATTTCTTTTTTTTTTCTTTTTTTTTTTTTTTGATATGTCTTTTTTTTTCTTACCATACCACTAAAAATACACTGGGGCTACCCCACCTTGGGGGCCCCCCCTTGTTTTTTTTTTTAACCACCCCCCCCCCCCCCCTTAAATTTTCTCCCTTTTTTTTTGTTTCTTTTCCCCCCTTTTTGGGGTGTGGGGGGGTTTCTTGAAGCACCAAACCCCCCCAACCCAAAAAGGGGTTTTTTTTTTTCCCCCCCTGGGTCCCCCCTCTTGGCCCCGTTTTCTTGAATCATGATTCTGTGGAATTAGTTCTATAGAGTCATATTTGTTATAAAAAACTGTTTGGTTGTCCCGATTCCGACAACCGAATCTGTCTGAAATCATTTGGTTACCCCGATTCCGAAAGTGAATCTGTCTAACTGTTTGGTAACCCCGATTCGAATTGAATCTATCTCGAAACTGTTTGGTTACCCCGATTCGGGAGTGGATTCAACCTTTTAAACAAACGACCAACAACAACTTGACGTACTGGGTCCAAAAAAAAACTAGAAAATCTTGTACAAAAATAAATAGGCATTTTGCATCAACCTCCCCAAAAAGTATCCAAGAAATGTATGTGATTTTTCTTGTCATGTATTAAAAAAATTAATTTCCATGCCACATATGTATAGCCATCTAACTTAAGTCCTTTGTCACCTTCAATTACGGTAGACATTTTAACATTTTGGCTCACGCTAAGACATTTAATATAAAAGCTTACAATCAATTCTGAAATGTGGGTACAACACTGAGGGCTAATAAACATGTATGGTTGATCAATAGTATTTTTTCTATACAATTCAAGTTTGCATGACAGTAGGTCTTTGAATCCCATGTTATACTTCAACTGGACCAGTCACCATAATAGAACCTTGAACCTTCAAAAGATCATCACCAATCTTGTGGTTTGTCCATGACATCCACCGTACCAACCTCTTACATAGAAATGAATATACCCAAAAGGATGTTGGTGAAATCCCAAGCTCCCAGATGTGCCTAAATTGAGTGTTCTGATGTACCTGAAAAAATAGGAATGGAGAGAAAAAATGTACAAGAATGTCGTGCCTCTCGCTAATCTGAAAATGTACCCTTCCCATTTCATATTTTTCTAAATAAGCAGGGTGATGCTAATCCGGATTTTGAAAAATACAGCAACTCAACTAAAATAGGTTTTGAAGCAACTTCCCAAAAAATTGTTGCTCACTAGATATGTAGCAACTTTGGTCAAATGGGGCAGTTCCTATATTTAAAGGCTCAAAGGTCCCCTCACCGTATTTCACTTACCAGAAATTTAGAAATTTATAACTCAAAATCCCTCACCTGCTCAGAAAACATGGTCAATTGATCAAATGATTCAACTAGATCATGTTACAAAAAGCAGCCCAAAAGCAGCTCATGTTATCCATTCAAAAACAGGCAATACATGAAATGAAAACGACTTTCAGTGTATGTAAAAAGATGTGTCTAACAAATTTACCATTGTCAACCTGTTGGAGTGTTTTTAAGAATACACAAGGAACTTTATATGACATAACACACAGAAAATAAAATTATCAATAGGTGCAAACATAGTCACTCCTACTAGCTGGTTACATACAAAACACTTTCTGATAGCATTCGACGTGGACATATCTAAACAGATTTGTAATCCTTGTGGTTCCAAATCAACAGTTTTTTGCTGTGAGGTCTTAACCCAGATAGAAGTTTTAAGGCATCTTCCATGGATGGTCCGCTCCTAGTACAAAGCAAAGCAACCTCAAGGACAAGTTCTGTCTCTCCTTTCAGTTCAACAAGGCACCAACTTCATTTTTATCATAGATCTCTTTTAAATTTCTGTCTCTTGGTGTCTTGTGAATGCTCACTCCACCATTTGTTAGCTTGCCATTGGTTATAATTTCCAAGAAGACCTCCCCAAAACAAGATATGTCTCTGCAGAGCTCATCTTTTGTGGTGCCGTTGAGATCACCCGCACAATAATGTAGAATGATTCCAGTACTCCAGCTCTTAACGAATATCACAAATAACAAATGATTCAACCAATGTCCGACAAATGCATGAAAATAGTAAACACTTATCTTAACCTCATCAACTATATCTATCCAGTAAACTTGATACCTTGCTCTATCCTCCTCTTTCTCACTCGCAGTGCATTTCCCCTGGCTATTTTTTGCAAATATATCTTTTGCAAGCGGGTCTCAATGTCAAGATCCGGTATTTTATTAATTGCATCACAAACAAGTTCTTCTTTATCTTTTTTCCTCTCTTTCCTCTCTTTCCTTTACCACACTCTTGGCCAACTCTCTCAAAGCACCCGATATCTCTTTCAACGGACTCACAACTTTATCAGCTCCTTTTTCTTCTTCTTAGGCTGTCCAGAGACATCATCCCCGTGGTCTACCTCGAGATCCCGGCCCCCCTCTTGTCCTCCTTGGTTGCTGGTATTTCAGCTGCATTGGCATCAAGGTCTAAACCCAAATTGTCTATCCCAGTCCCATGCTGGGGTGTCTTGGTCATGTGGTTCGATTGGTGAGTCATACATAAGATCTCAGCAGTCTCAACTCATGACCGGTTGCAATCTCATTGCCTAAGGCTGCAGCAACATCTAGGTGAATTTGACCACGAATGCTCTTTCCAATACTTCGCTCCTTTTTCTACAATTTTAAATAAAAATTCAGCTTAGAAGCTACCATATAGTATTGTGAATTGACAAATGATAGTATATGAATATAACGTTACCTTGACATCAGTCCAAAGTAGGGCCTCATCAAATCTCATTTCATTATTGTTCCAACCAAGACCACTTTGCTTCGAATCGTGCACGAGCCTAGTTTTCCGTCTGTTCGCTTGATCACATCATAATGTTTGCCTACATTTGATGTATCTTTCTACTTATCTCCATCCATTTCTTTCTTCATCCTTGTCTCCACCTCTACCACTTCTATGGATTTGTAAGAACTCCTCCAAGAGTGTGGGGATATGTTTGTTGCCCTGCTATGTCTTTGTCTCTTTGTGTGCATTTCCTCCATCCGGTACAATATAATTGTGACAAGTACATGTATATATGCTTGATGCATGCTACCACAAAAATCCACACCATATTTCATAATATATGACAGATTACCACATAATTAAGATAAACAAATGCTTTAGTATATCCCCGGTTATTAATTTATAATACATCCATTTCTACAATACATCTAACCTGCCTGCACTATAAATAGTATTACACACCCATTTGCCCTATTTGTAATAGTTTAACCATGGTCATATCTTGAACTAAAATTTTCTTGTTGCACATTCTTCTTTTGAGACTTCAACACATCTTTCACATCCCATCTTGTTGTATCCGCTACCCGTGTCTCTGGGTGTGTGTGTTCTCCAATTGGCTCACACCACGGAGAGAGCATCCATTTGGGTAGTCTTCACACCCTTGGTACAACCTATCGATGCCGGATGGACCAATTTTCGCTCGTTTCCCACTTGCTCTTTTGTTCTTATACTTCGTGTTGTCACATCATTTACACTATGGCTTGACATCCCACTGATGTACTTAATACCAATGATGGTCATAGTAAATCCACACAATTATAATAGGGATGCATTCTAACACTAGAATTAAACATATTGTGACAATTATACTACAAGTTAAGCAGAAATTAAAGCAAATCCAAGTACATTTCAAACTCAAAAGCATACATTTATTAATGTACTTGGTTCTCCTTGATAGGAGCAGAAGAAGATTTGGAATTGCAAACCACAAGAGACTTCATTCAAGGAAGGTACATTTTCTCCAATAAGTAGTTGGTCCTTAATAGACAGATAATGTGAAGTCAAGCTAGGAATCTTGCCACATAAATTCAGCCCTATGTTCCTTTAATTCCCCTCCCCGGCGGAAGATCAACTCGAAATCTCAACTACACGGTTCCCTCTTCCATTAAACCCTAACTCTAAGCCAATTACCCAATCCTATTGGTCCGATCCCCAACCCATAACATTAGCCCCAATAGCTTCTCCACCACTTAATTACCCTAGAAGACCTAAAAGTAGGGTATTTGAGCCCTATATATTAGTTGGAAGGAATTGATGATTATAATTACAATAATTCGTTTACAAACAAGGCAATCAGTCCCGCGAGGATTGATGACATAATCACAAGAATCACTTTACAACACAAATTTACAACAATGTGAGATCGACTCTCAATAGGATGCATTCTCATATACAACACCTATTGCTGATTATCTTGATCAATATTAGAGATTGGAGAGGCTACACAAATAATAGAAATACCTATACCAACTGTAATCAAACTATCCCCTTGACTAACCAACACTTAATATCTCCCTCCAAACAATAAATTGAGATAATAATGCATCAATCGTGACAACTTGACATATTCCTAACCCTGCCTAGACCATAACCAAATAACGAATCTATAAGCTACTCTATTGTGCCTTCATTTGGTGGCCAACAACAGAGATCCCGTTGATGCAGCTTTGATTCCCTCGTTTCAACGTTTGTTAGTGGAAACCGATAATACCAAATCAGCTCAACATGAAGCTCAACCCGGCTCCGGCGAGGCACGTGCTCCCTAGTGTTGCGGAGAAGCTCGCCCGCACTTCGATTCCCTCGTGGAGCTCAGGATGGCTTGAGATCGGTGCAGGAGCTCAATCACTTCACCAAAATGAGCCACAACTTCTTTTGCGATGGGAAGAAGATAACCCGAATGGAAGCCAAATCATGCTTAAGAGGCGATGGAGCTCAACCCGACTCGGTGCGGAGCTCAACCAAAGCTTCACCAAACGGGCCCACGCGCCATTTTGCGAAATGGGAAGAAGAAATCTCCGAATGGAAGCCAAATGGGAAGAAGAAAGCTTTAAGAAGGCGATGGAGCTGAACTCGGTAGCGGAGCTCAACCAAGCTTCACCAACGGGCACCCGCGCCATTTTGCGTGGGAAGAAGAAATCTCCGAATGGAAGCCAAATGGGAAGAAGAAAGCTTTAAGAAGGCGTGGAGCTGAACAGCTCGAGCTCGCGGAAGAGCCTCGCAGGCCCGCTCGGCTCCGGAGGCCTCCGCTGACCCTAAATCCGAGCCCGTAATAGTGATTCGTTGGTCTCCCAAATTTATCCTGGTTCGATTTGGGTGATTCTATTTGGAAACCCCTCTTGAGGTGGTTTCCAATAAAATCGGTTTTTCCCGAAACGGGTTCCAATGAATCTGGCAAACCCGTTCCGAGTCAAAGAGACCAAATGGATTATTTTTTTGGAATCATGATTCCCGGAACCCGTTCCGGGAACGCGGCCCGCCCTTAGGGATTTTGCTTGGGAGTAGTGCCACGTTGGCACTGCTCCAAGCAGCGAATGGCTGGACGGAAGGGAGTCATGAAATCTTAAATTCTAACCACACAACATCAACATGTGCAATTTAAAACAACTTAAGTGAATAGCTCCGGTTTTCCCACCTAATCCAAACTGTTCAGGCGACTCAAACCAATTCATTTTGAACCAAACCACTAAGGACTGAGCATAACGACTTTCATCTGTGTTCTGGGCAGGAAGTCAAAGAGCCTCTGGTTTTCCTCTTTCCAAAACGACTGAGTATCTCTTTAAAAAACGATTGAAGATCTATAGGCCTGTATATGTTACAAATAAGTATATTCTAGCTGTCGGCAGTTTTAGAGAACCACCATTTTGCTATTATTATTCATGTTTTGCCAAATTGCAGAGAATAGTTGAAATTTTGATATATCTTTTGAGTTTTGTGCGTTTTTCTTCTTCCTATTTTGGTGAGAAAAAAAAATTCAAAAAATTTATAAGTTTATCGGGGATAAGAACATGTATTTTCGTATACAAATTGTGAACAGAGCCTATCGGGGTTTTCTTCTTTTAAGGAAGTGCTATGTTCATCGATGTTCTAAAAGAGGTCATTTTCTTTTTCTGGTCTACTTGATCACCATCTCTATAAGTCTATAACGCTGGGCTGTTGCAATCTAGTCGTCATTTCACTAGAAACCCAGGACCCTAATTCCATTATTTCCAAAACCATAGGGTTTCACTGGGTTTGATTTATCGAGATTATAGTCATTTTCCCCGCTCTTGGGAGCTTTTCAAGATTTCTGTGGAAGATCTTATGAGGAAACCTCCCAACTCTTTTTTACGGAAAGAGACTTGAAATCACCAAGTCGATCGCGAAGAAGGAATTATGGAGATTAATGTGGAATTCATCGCTTACTTATCTCCGGATATCAATTTTTAAAATATGACCTTCATCCCTAGATTCGCATCATAAAAATATGATCACCTACTTTTAAAAGCCAATTTTTCAGTCGTTTTGGAAAGAGGAAAACCAAAGGCTCTTCGACTTCCCGCCCAAAACACAGATGAAAATCGTTATACTCAATCCTCAGTCGTTTGGTTCAAAATGAATTGGTTTAAGTCGCCTGAACCGTTTGAATTAGGTGGGAAAATCTGGAGCTGTTCACTTAAGTTGTTTTAAATTGTACATGTTGATGTTGTGTGGTCAAGATTTAAAATTTCATTACTAGCTTCATCCAGCCGTTCGCTGCTTGGACTCCCAACCATGGAAAGAAGTTTCGGTGAAATTCGCCAGTTTCGCCCCTTGGCGAAACGAAACCAGGGGCTAAACCGACATTTACCAGATATCGCCGAGAAATCGGCGATATCTGGCGATATATTGCGGAAAAAATTATTTTTTTAATTTTTTTTGTATGTGAATTTTATACTATTTCTTGCACTTTTTAGGCGATTTCTCTCGCGATTCTATCACAATCTTACCAATTTTATCGCAATGATTCAAAACTCAAAAGTTAATGTGCTATATGTAATTAGGAGGAGAATCTACATAGAATAACTTCTAAATAGAAAAACTTTTTATAGCAAAATCTTCAAGATTAATGAGCAATTTTACCAACTATATTTTAGTGATCTAATCCTCAAAAGTCAACATGCCAAATATGGTTAGATAAGAGTATATACATGAAATAATTTATGGAAACAATTTAAATTATGAAGAGATTTTGTAATAGAATCGTCTGTTAATCATTCCAACTATGTCCTAATGATTTAGGCCTTAGAAGGTAACACGTTAAATGTGACTAGGCAGGAGGTTTAAATGGAAATATTTATTAAGAAATAATTTAAATTATCAAAGTCAACATGCCAAATGTGATTAGGGAAGAGTGTATATATGAAATAATTTATGAAAACAATTTAAATTATTCATGAATCTTATAAAAGGATCTTCAGAGTGATTTGATAATCGTTCCAATTATGTCCTAATGATGTAGGCCTCATAAGGTAACATATTAAATGTGACTAGGTAAGAGAATTTAAATGGAATAGTTTTTAAGAAATAATTCAAATTTACCACATATTTGTATAAGATTAGGATAGGCATCAAATTTATCAAAATTATTGAGTAAAAAACACAACTTAACTTCATTCCTTGCTCCCAAACAAAATCCATTTTTGGGAGGCACTGTAATCCGTAGATTAGAGGTTTGAATTAGCATTAATGGTTGTTTAATAATTATCATCGTCAGAATATATAAGGGTTCGAGAGAAACGTTGTTGCACCATAACTTCATCTGAAGAATCACAATCAGGACAGAATTCCATTCCAAATTGAATGCTTTGGTGGGTAAGAGGTTGAACTTTACTCGGCAAAGGAAACGAGAAGATTACCTTTGAAAGATTTATTTATTCACAAATAGATGGGGAAGAGATGGTTTGGAACTCATCAGAACAAGGCAGAAGCAGATAACCGGATCAAGCCCAAGAGTGAGATTAACTCATCCAGGGCTTGTGGGTGTTTCTTATTCGACATCAATCTACTGATTATCAGTGAATTCCAGGAGGTATTCTGTATCTTGATCTTCCATTCTTTGATAGTTTCTCTGTTTGTCTTCTATATAGTATCTCATCTTCCTGGTAATTTAGCATGGCATCACTTCCTAGCTACTACTCAAGGCGGAGGCGGTTGACGATATCAACCGTAAACCGCGATTGTGGTGGTTTCGAGAATAATATGACTACGATTGCAGCACTTCCGGATGAAATCTTGATCGTAATACTAAACAAATTAGACTTGGTGGAGTTTCATCGTGTAGGTGCAGTTTCTAGGTTATGGCGTCAATCTCTCTTTAAGCCTCAATTCCTTAAACCTCAATTCCCGTGGCTGATGCTTTCCTTTTCAGAATCAAAACGTGATTTTGATCATCAAGGGTTTTTCAGTGCCTTCCATGATAAAGTTTATAGGTTAGAAATGCCTAAAGTCCGTGGTGCTCGGTGCTGTGGGTCTAATTGGGGATGGTTGATTATGTTGAGTGGTATTGAGGGATGTATGTTTCTTTACAATCCATTTACTAGGGTTCGCATTGAACTTCCGCCTAAATCTACGCTTCCTCGTATTGGTAGTGGCCCTCCGTATCTATCCGAGCCCTATGAACGGAGTCGAAACTACATTCGCAAGGCTATGTTGCTGTCTGCGGCTGCTGCTAATAATAACTTTACTTTGAAAGAAAACAAGGTTGTATCCTTGTCTTCAGTGGCCAGAATGGATGATTGTTTGGTGATAGCTCTTTGTTTTAGCAGTCATTTAACCTTCTGTAGGCCCGGAGATGGGGCGTGGATTCCTTCGAGACTTGATTTCATTGAGCCACCTTTTGGAATTGAAGACTTTATCGTCTATGATGGAAGACTGTATGCCGTCAGGCTTAACTATGATCTTATACTCTTGGAAATACTTCCTCATGTAAGGGAAACAAGTTGTAACATTGCTCCTCCAGAAGTAGACATTGATCCTATGTATCCTATGAGGTTTCTTTATTTGGTGGAATCTCGTGGAGAGTTGCTAATGGTTATAAGACGGAGTACATTTGATTCAGATGATAAAACATCTCCCATAGCTGACATGAGACATGATATAGATGGAGAGTTTTTACCTCCCACAACTGACATGTTCTGGATATTCAGGGTAGATTTCCAACATCGATGTTGGGTTAAGATTGAGGACTTGGGCGATCAAATGCTATTTATTGGCACAAATACTGGGTTCTCTCTCTCGGCACTTCAGTATGATGGATTTAGAAGAAATTCCGTGTACTTCACAGATGACTACTTCCACAGTGGTCTGGCCATAGGTGTTGGAGCAACAGCATGCGATGATTTGGGTGTGTTTCACTTGGAAGATAACAGCATTGAGTTCAATATCTACCCGACTTGTTTGCATACCTATGGGTCTCCGCCCATCTGGTTTGCACCCGTTGCTTGGTAGGGATCGAGGTGGACGGGGACAATTCAATTCTTGAAGAGGCTTATTTGTTTTTTAATGCTATTTATATTCTTTATATTTTTATGCTTATGTTTTGTGCATGGAATGGTTCCTTTTTATTTTATTTTATTTTATCATCCTATTAATTAAGGCAAATGTTGTGAATTGCTTTCAAATTTTTACAATATTTCAGTGGGAGTTTCTCTCGCTAATGCAACTGAACTTCATCGATCACTGTATTTTGAAGCCTTGCAGGTGAATATAAATGGAAAATTGGCTACCAATGGCTACTGGTTTTCTTACAAGTTCGATCAAAATGCATTAGGACTTCCCTTTTTCCAGTTATTCTCACAAAACGTTTCACACACAATTCAGCAGAGCAGCTTCAGCTGGGGGAAATAGCCTTCTTCTTTCTGGCATTGCATTACTTGCTCAGGTGAGACAGAATCCAGCACCCCAGTTGAAAGATCTCTAAAGCAGGCTTACACATCCATTGAAGTATCATATTCACTATTAACATAACAAGCAGCATAAACATATTCAAGTCTGCATATTGTTCAAAATGAAAGGATTTGGAATGTGTATGGACAATCAGCTTTCCAATTCCAAAATGAATAAGAGATCAAGAGATGACTCAATCTAATTAAACTGCTAAAATCCCTTCGTCAATAAGACCTGCCTGAGAGTGGACACCAATCCCACTGAAACAATTCCTCGATTCAATCGGTCGCATACATTTTCCTCTTTGACTGTTCTCTGCATTAATTATGAAGGTTATTACTTCACCCTGTAGGTTAGAGTTCAATTGTTCGTTGAAAATTTTAGGGTGACAAGGTATTTGTTAAGAAAAATTCAAGCACGAGAGGACAGACAGAAATAACATCACAGAGATAATATACAATTGGATGTTGTTAGATTTGCCCATTTAATGCGTGAAATCTTAGGGCATAAAGTATGCATTTAAAAACCAAGAAAAGAGCTACCATGTGTTTATGCTGTTATTTGCAAATTTTAGGATCTTTCGGAAGTTAGATAATCTCGGGTGCGATACTTAAAAAATTGCACGTGTAAGTATTCCAATTTGTTTTCATAACTGTGAAGAGGACTCAATTCTCACTATGATGGACCAAAAGTGGATCAAGATGCAATTATCATCTCATTCCAAGTATACTTTCGGGTGTCAAAAGAAGGCAACTATCTTGATAGGCTGAGATTTATTACAATTTTATTTTTTTGGAAAAGAAAGATACGCCAAGTGTACGGATGGGCCCTATTTCCTCATAATAACATGAATCCATTTCCAGCCTCCACCATTGACGTGAACCGAAGTGTGTGGGAGTGCCAAAGTCCCAAGGACTCAAAGAAAACACAACATGTGCATTCCACATCAAGCTAATGTTGGATTCACCACCTACCTCGACATATTGAGGACTTTGATGTATTTTAGGAAAATGCAACAAAAGCTTGTGGAGTCCTTTAAGGGTAGACTTGAACCTATTCTAAATTAATTGAGAAACCCTAAATTTAAGATAAACTAATTGATAAAGAAAAAATGTACATGATCTGAATATTGAGTTGTGTTTACATCCTTCTCTAATGCTCCTTAAAATAAACACAAGAGGTAATTAATTACTACCATAACAACCTTTTAAAGTTACCTTTTGGAGTTAAAAAAACTATCATAACCTCCTCAAACCAGCATAACTTATACATAACTACTGACTACTAATAACCTCCATATTTTCTCAACCTTATCCAAATGCATTGAGTCAAGTTCTCCTCTAACCCAGCTGGTCAGCATCTCATGATACCATTAACTGTGGCCAACGTAGAACCGATTATCATCTAAAGTTCATTATTGAAACAAGCTAGAATTGGCAATTCTTTGGGAACCAACACTATCTCTCATGACTGTTTAATTGAGAACACTTGTTATCTTGAAATCAAACGGCCACACACATAGTCCCAAAAACAATTGTCTTATCCAAAGTTCAAGAATGTTGGTTGGGCATTACAAATGCCACTGCATAGATTTGTTTTTTACAAAATAAAAGGAGTTGAGGGACTCGATGAGAGAAACTAGTTTCTTGTTGATGTTATAAACTTACTTGATGCCAATAATCTCCCAGTAACTCAATTTTTTGCAATCTTGCATTGACTTTTAATCATCATTTCAGAGAACGTTCGAAAGGATCCTTAATGGCTGGAAATGGATTGACCCACACATAGAGACTGAGGGGCAGCAATTACCTTTTTAACCAATTTTATCCTCATCAATTAATGATTATAAAACAAAGCATGGTATGTTTAGAGTGAAATCGGATTATTCTCAATGTCTTGTCATGGCAGACTCACAAGGTAATATTGCATTTTCTTCGATCTACTTATTCTTCTTATTTGAATAGGATTTAGAGCATTGATACTTCACCTAAGATTACACACGTCTTGTGGCACGCATCTTATGAAGCTTTGGCCAAAGGAACTTTTTTGTTTTCTAGAGAAGGCACTCAAACTCCTATTTGCCTTGTATGTGGAAATGCATATGAATCCGTGACCCATGCTAAAGAATGTTGATGTTTGTCCCCCCTTTGTATTGACACATCAAACTTCTTTAGAAATTCTTTACATTATTTGATGTGTCATATATCATATTACTGTAAGGATGTAAATAATATGCATGGAGTTGATCGAATTTGGAGTGCCTTGGCTTGGAGTATTTGGAAAACTAGACAAGCAGCCCTTTATAGAAATTTGTTTCTCTTTGTTGAAATACTTAGAACACTTTTTAGGTGTTCATGGATGGATCTTGGGAGGCAAAATCACTTTTAGGCAGGAGAGGCTGTATTTTTTGGGATCCAGCTTGGGTTTTCATTGTTTTTTTTTGGAGCTGACAAGTTGATATTATGAGGGGGGAATATTACTAATATATATAGCCGCCGGATGAGTGCAAACGCAGGACCTCCCCATAGGAGGTTGGGGTTTTCATTGTTGCACAATGTAAAAGCAAGTGGACTTCTAAAATAAAAGAAGATTTTAGTGTACCATCTATGGCACATTTCCTACAATGCCAGAGTACCATTTCCCTTCACATGATATTCGCTATTATTCCATCTTGGAATTAATATCATAACCCCACCCCTATCCTCTGGGTCATGAACCCCAGTTTTTTTTATTTTTTTGGTGGTTAAGACTGGCTTGATGCTGACAAAGAAAAATCCTATGCCAAGGAAATTTGAACTTGTGACCTCTTATGAGTAATGATATCCACACAATGAGCCAACCCCTTGAAGCTCTTCTAATTACTTTTGCAATAACTTACTATCAAGAGCAACAAAATGACAACAGGTTTACCATGAGTAGGGTTAAGATGTCTTCCCACCAACCCAGTCAATAGATGCTCATTGGACCACTTGTTAAGGCCTGTGACTCATTAATAAGAACTCAGTTCAAAAATGGGTCTTCAAATTAGGGCAACCCTGACACAGAGGAAGTGGATAATACATTAATACCTTTCTAGCTTGTAGCCAGTCGACAATTTCTGCACCGCCCTTGGACCACATGATCATCAGAATTCAGAACAGGTTTTTTTTGGCAAAGCCAGTATTGCCTCCAAGAAAAATATAATTGTGCCCCAAGGCTCAATGATTGAATCCCTGCAGCAGCAGCCCTAATTTTATATTTCAACCATCTTCTTGCTTAGATTCCATATAGTTGCAACTTACAACTTGCAGGTGAACGTATCGTTATCATTTAGGATTCACTTATCAACCCTTTTCAGCTCATTTAAACTCATTTCCACATGATAAATATAATGCTTAAATGTAAAAGTTATTTAACTTTGCTTACCAAAGAATTTAGTTGCAGAGTATACTACAATTAGTGACCAAATACTATGTGCTATCAAACATTTCACTGGAAGAAGAAAAAAAACAAATAAACAGAAATGTTTCAATTTTTTTTTTTTTTGGGGGGGGGGGGGGGGACTCGAATGTCATGGGAAAAAATGTTTCACTAACCTTTTCAGTTGTCACAGATTAACATTGAAGATTTAAAAGAGAAAGTGGTTTGAACCTCAATGGGATAAACCAATATGCAATGAACCATATTTGAAAGGTGCAAATAAAGAGAACAACTTCTCAGGGAACAGAGTGGTGCTTCACCATTAAAATGACTGACTACTTTTTCCAGATGCTCAATAAATCTTGAATTATTAAGTGCAACAAAGCAACAAAAGGCAGAAGCTATACTTCAGAAGAATAATTTATTAGAATAGATATTCAGAGTTAGTTTACATTATCGTCCATGCCATGCAAAAAACAATCATACCTCTGCTACTGTAGATATTAGCACAAGCCCCATGAATTTCAACTAGTGGCCATTTTGAATTCTGCAGGTCCCAGTTCCTTTATTGAAACTTACCCGAAGCTTGATTTGTTGACAGGAGCGGAAGGCAACTCTGGACGTTCAAATTAATGAAGGTTTAAATTTTACTCCTCACTTCAAAAAAAGCCACCTTGCGGTCTCAATTACTATTAGAAGACTTCCAATATGATGTCATTCCCACTCAATTGTTGATGGAGGCTTCGCTGTAATGTCTTGTACAACTCGGTTTACACCCCGAACACTATTGCAAATCTTCCGGGCAACATCATCAAGGAACTTGTGCTCAAAGTAATACCTGAACATGTTCCAATTGCATGAATATTCAGAAAATAATTGAATGTGAACAATGTCTGATTATCCAAACCAAGAAATAGTAGGAAAATAATTTATGAATCTTTCTAATTGATTATAGAATTGCATTTGTTCTACTGATGAGTGATGAGTTTCTTGTAGGCATGACACAGCACAAGAAACAAGGAATGGAAATGAATATCAAGTACAAGCCAATGGAGGGTTAGTAGAATGGTAAAGAACTTGACTTCTCAGTGGAGAGGTTGTGGGTTCAAACTTTGTCGGTGGCAATATGTAATATCCCCATCCCCAATTTCCCTATATATAAAAAAAAAGTGCCTTTGTAACAAAAAAAAGAATATCAAGTGCAGAAATCTAGGCAACCCAAAGCAGATGCCTCATAGAATTAATGGATTTTCCCTATTCATGATAAGGTTATAAGGTTATTTTTCCTCTGCCTGTAGAGGATTTATTACCATGATTCCTAGTCCAATAAACACTGCAAGAGGAAGAATATTTTTAAAGGTGCCTGCACATTTCCAAGGAATCAATGCTATACAACCATCAGCCTTTCACAAAATTAAGGATCATAATTTTAACTTAAGAAATCACACAGTAAGTTCAAAAGAGAGGTAACCAGGTAGATAGACAACAGAAATGGTGACCCCTTGTAATTCTGTAGTTTAAGTAAGAAGGGGAGATTTGCCTGTTAGGATGCTTTTATTCTTTTAGTCCCACAATCGAGTGTATTTGTATTTTCTCTTGCATATTACTATTATAAATAAAGGCCTATAGTGCCATACTGGCATAAATCAGGATTCATTCAATATTCCAACATGGTATCAAAGCCAAATCAGACCTAAGGCACTAACACCTCCATCGCAAGTTACAACAGGCATCAAAGCTCACCATCGCAGGTTACAGAAAAACCAGAATACCTTCCACCACCATCGCCAACCTCTGCACCTCCATTCCAACCCTAACCGAAACCTCCAACACACCTTAACCACCCATAACCACTATCGCCCACATCTGTAACACCATTCCAGCCCCAGTTGAAGCTCCAATAAGCTTTTTTAAACCCAAAGATTGATCCTAGAAAAGCTGCTGTACTTCTGTGACTCTTCTAGAGCCATCGCCTGCCCCTACCTGACCCAAAAACCACCTGCGATCACTCGTAGGAATGTCAACTCTTCTAGGATGATCGATACTTTCTATTAAGCCAAAACACCATCGATTATCCTTCTTTCCCTCCCTTTTACCTGCAGTAGTGCCTAGAAGGGCTTAAATTATCCAACAATCCATCTAGGCCTATCGCCTAGCCCATTCAGACCCCGTGGATGGTCCTAGAGCCATCGGTATCTCTTAAGGGTGTTTTTAGGATCATCAGAGATTACCTTCCATGCTTTTTTTTTTTTTTTTTTTTTGGGGGGGGGGGGGGGGAATCTGTTTATGACCTATTCGAGGTAGTGAGTATTTTTCTCCTACCCAAAATTTTTTTTCTATCATCCTTTGACTAATCCTTTGTTCCTATGATGACTGATCGAACAACACACAATTCTTCTAGTACATTTGAGAATTTTTCCGTTACATCTATTCCTCCAAATCGTGATTTTTCCCTTCTTTAGATGACCACTATCAAGCTTAATATGACCAATTATCTTTGTTGGTCTCATTCTGTTTCTTTTTCAGTTAGTTCTC
Organism: Hakea prostrata; assembly: GCF_041222555.1. Taxonomy (NCBI): domain Eukaryota; kingdom Viridiplantae; phylum Streptophyta; class Magnoliopsida; order Proteales; family Proteaceae; genus Hakea; species Hakea prostrata. The sequence goes on along the minus strand of NC_142600.1, from coordinate 74,028,296 downwards.
ATGGTCTTACTGGCCATCTCAATGGATCCTCTATCAAACCTTCTACTGCTAGTCCGCAATATGATAAGTGGCATATAGCTGAGTGCTTGGTTATGGGATTTCTTCTTAATTCCATTGAACCAAGCATAGCATAGAGTTATCTTCTTCTTCCTAATGCTGCCACTATTTGGAAAGTTGCCCAAGCTACATACTCCAAAGTAGGTAATGATGCATAGTGTTTTGAGATCCGAAGAAAGATTCACCGGTTGCAACAGAAGGAGCTAACCCTGTCTCAGTATTACAATACACTTAAAAGGGTATTATCAAACATTGAATTTCTATGGCCAATTTACTCCATCCACTGTTGCGGATGTAGCTGCTCAACAGAAGTGGGAAGACAAGCTCTTAGTCTATGACTTTCTAGCAGGACTAAATATCAATAGGGCACATATTCTTTCCCGGGAGCCTTTTCCTTCTCTGAAGCAAGTCTATGCCATGGTTGATACCGAGGACAATCAACGGACAAATATGGTAAATACACACTCCTAATAGTCTTAGCATTAGTTGCTGGTTTTGGCAAAAACAAGTCCGGTTCTTGTGATTCTTGGCCTCCAGTGAAGTGTGGATGATGTAAACAACGACATAGGGTTAGGGTTTAGGATGTACTCCCTAGATTAGGTGCTGCCCAGGACTATTCCAGCAATAGATAAGAGGGTTTTTAAGGGTTTTAACACTGCATAGGCCTGCTGAAAGTGAAATTCCAATCTGAATTCTGTAGGAGTTGAAATTCAGTTTCGAAAATCAAGTTCCAGGTCAACTAGAAGTTGGATTAGGATTTCAGTCAAGGCTTGGCGAAGGCTTCGGGTTGGCTGTAAGGCTAGGGCAGAACTTGAAAACACTTCTATTTGAGTACTCAAGTGGTTAGGGGCTGAAACTGGAGTTTTGGTAATTCTGGAAATTTTCAGAAATTTTGCACTACTTCTCAGTGAAGAAGATGAAGTGCAGAATTTTTCCAAGTCCAGAACTAGGGCTGTTTTGGTCAAACAAGGATTGGGGATGTACTCTAGAGGGTTATGTGATTCTAATGAAGGTAAGAGGATGGAGTTTAGGGCTGGGAATTAGTGAATCCTATTTAGGTTAGGACTGGAAAACCATGGGAAGAAAGAGAAGAAAGGGGAGCTTGCGGGTGCTAGAGGAAGGGACTGAAATTGCAGAAAACTAATGGAGAAGGGGAAAGGGCTAGTTGCGATGGAGAGTGGATGGTTTTCTAGGTCAGACTAGAAGGGAAGGGGCTCTGAAGGTTGCGACAGAAAAGGGAGGGATGGGGAAGACCTGAAGACAGAATAAGGGAGCACCGAATGGGGTGGGGGAGGGGCTCTGACTTACTTGATGGCTTGGGAACCAAATGCTTGGATGATGCTAGAACCTGGCTGGACTTGAATGTTTGTATGATTGAATGCTTTGAAGAATGCAAAAAATTTAGAAACATTTGAGAACTTTAACACCCACCAAGGCCCACCCACACAGGACACCCTGATTCAAATACTCAGTACTCTTTATTCATCCAAAACTGATTTTAACTTACAATGAGGAGGCCATTTATAGCCTAAACTAGCCTAAACTGACTGACTTTTTGACTTAACTTAGGATTTCCTTATCAGATAAGGATTCCGTTTACAAATTAATTGAAATCTTAATTAGGAAAACAATTATTAACTAAATAAGACAAGTCATACCCTAACTCAACTGGACTCTTTCAAACATGACTTGACTCACAAGTAAACTTCTCAAACCAAATCCAAACTTGACTCAACTTTGACTACGTCAACATACTCAAAATTTAAAGGACTATACCTTGTAAATGGGTAGACCAATTAAAAAAAATAAGAGTTGATCTAGAACACTTGGATCAAGGGGAATCTTTCCAAACCATATTGACTCCTGAAAGGGGCTGCAAAATGACCAAAATACCCTTGGGGTGCCAGCTTGGTTCGGGCCTCTTGGATCTGGATTTTAGGCCCCAAAATGGGGAAGTCATTGTGTTCACATCAGTGAATATTGTGGGAAAGAACGCCATACAAAGGAGAAGTATTGGAAGCTACATGGACATCCAACAAATTCCAGTGGAGGAGAGAGGAATGGAAATAGGGGAGCAATCAAGCATCTACAAATCAGGCTATTTGGGACACCCTAAGTGCTACAAGACCTCTTTCCTCAAACAAGCTCCAACACCTTTGCCAATTAATGTCCAGGCTTGATGTATTCTCTTCAAGACCAACTCTCAGTGCAAGTGTAGCCCTTGCCATTACATCCACTATTGATTCTTAGCACCCCACAGGTATTATCGATTGTCACGGTGTCTTTAACTCCATTTATCCCTCCAAGATAATTGACTTTGGAGCAACCAGCCACATAACAGGCTCCCTCTTTATTCATACTTATCCCTCTATTCCTTTGGCTCAGGACGTTAGAACAGCTGATGGATCTCTATCTCTAATGTCCAAAAAAAGTTCCATTATCTATTCTCCTAAGGGTGTCAACTATGTACCGAAACCACTCAACCGTACTGAACCGTGCCATCTAAAACCGCACCATTCAAAATTTGGTACGATATGTACCGAGACAGAATTTTAAAATTTGATTCAGTGGGGTACTGGTTTTGATGGAACCATACCGCAGCATGTCCCAAAAATGTACCGAATTTGCATAAAACGGTATGGTACCGTACAAAACCGTATATCGTATCAAATAGAGGCTATATATGTAATGTCGCACTTAGAAAATGCCTTTCTACTCTGTGAGAGAAGCATTTAATGTTTATATAATCTACATTAAATGTTCTTTGCTTGGTGTTTCAAAGTCAAGTAAGCTGATTAGCCCCTTGACGTTTAAAGTACACGCTGCTGGAGGTTCCTTGGTGTCTAAACTCCAATTCTCCAAGCCTATTGTGAAATCACTCTTATGCTTCAACCTACAAGCTGCTGCATTAAAGATCATATCCACAGGGCCCAATAAAAATCTTTTATGCTCTTCTTGATCAGATATTTGATGATACAAGTAAAAAGCATTGAATTATCTTTCATGATCCTATGATCATAAGCACATATATTGCTACTTTGGACAATAAGGACTTTCCTTTAGAGCATAGGATCTTAATAAACCAATAACAAAAGTGGAATGGGTTCTTTGGTATGAAATTATACTGCACTATATATTGTGTTTAAACCATTTTCCCACACCAATTTCATACCGAAACCGTACCATATCGTTTTTGCAAATACCGAAACCGTACCATACCGTGTAAATTCGATATGGTACGGTTCTAGCTTTTAGAATTTAAAATCGGTACCATACCAAACTACCAAAATCGTATCAATTGACACCTTTACTCCTACCCTCGCCATTTCTTTTGTTTTGCATGTTCCTAAACTTTCAACTAACCTTTTGGCTATTAGTAGCCTTACCCTTGATATGAACTGCAAAATATATTTTCTTCCTTCTCATTGTGTTGTTCAAGACTTGGAAACAGGGTGGACAATTGGCAATGGGAGACCAAAGGGGGGGCTCTACTTATTGGATGGGTCTCCATCAGCTTTTTTATAGCTTCTACATCGTCATCACCTGCATTCATGTCTTTATTGCAGTGGCATAATCATCTAGGCCACATTCTTTTATTTGTTGTCTAGATTATTTCTTAACTTGGTTAAACAATGTAATTTAAATGATTTTTGTTGGTGATGTTTGCATCTTGGCAAAGCAAACTAGACATGTTTATTCAATTTCTGATAATCATAGTAATGTTATTTCTCTATTATTAATTCTGATGTGTGGGGTCCCTTTTGGACTATGTGCCTATATCTAGTCATAGATGGTTTGTTACTTTTATTAACTGTTGCACTAGGACCACATGGGTTTATCTTCTTCACAAAAGAGTGATGTGTTTTCATGTTGAGATTCCTCCTGAGGTTCCTACAACTAATTCTCCTTTGGCTGATTCTCCTTTAGAAGATGGGGCGACCAAACAAGAACAACTAATGGATGATGTTCAAGGAGAGACTAGACCTCTGAAGACCTATTAAAGGAAGCAGAAAATACTCTCTTCTAAGCCACGCCAGTTGGAAGCATCGACTCCTAGTCCTAAAGAATCAACTCCTCCTACTGAGTTTGTCCATGTCCCTTCTTTGGATCCTACCTTGAACTTACCTATCACATTAAGAAAGCAGCCATGCACTTGCACTAAACACCCTAAATCTTATTATGTTTCATAGCAATCCCTATCATCAAATTTTCAAAGTTTCATTTCCTCTTTGTCCTCCACTTCTATTCCTAACTCTTGGCAAGAAACATTGTCCCACTCAAACTAGAAGGAAGTCATGGATGAGGAAATGCAAGCTTTAGGGAAGAAAAAAAACATACTCATTTGTGTCTTTGCCTGCAGGAAAACAGACTGTTCGGTGCAAATGGGTGTTCGTAATAAAACACAAAGTAGATGGAACCATTGAGCAATATAAGGCAAAACTAGTAGCCAAAGGCATCACTCAAACCTATGGCATTGACTATAGTTTAGGTTGTTCTCTGTGTTGCGATCAGGGATGGAATCTATAGCAATTCAATGTGATGAATACTTTCCTACATGGAGAGATCCAAGAAGAGGTGTATATGGATGTGCCTCCAAGCTATTCTAGCCCTAAGACTCATAGGAGAGTGTGCAAATTAAGGAGAGCCTTGTATGGACTAAAGCAGCCACCCTAGAGCATGGTTTGGGAGATTTCATAAGGCTATGACTTCCTATGGCTATAAGTAGAGTAATGCAAACCATACCTTGTTTGTTAAGCGGGATGGTTCTGACACTACAAAACTACTGATGTATAAGGATGATGTTGTGATCATAGGAAGCAATGAGGAAGAAATTAAAGCCATGAAGATATTTTTGGAGACCGAATTTGAGATAAAAGACATGGGCAAACTCAAATATTTTTTCGAGGCTATAGCTAGTATACTCGACCAATGGTGTTTCTCTCTCTCTCAAAGAAAGAATACTTTGGATTTACTAGAAGAGATTGGGATGTTAGGGTATAGGACTACTGAGACCCTTGTGGAGCCTAATCAACAGTTGAAAGCCAAGGAAGGAGAGCTAGTTGATAAAACAAGCTATCAAAAATTGGTTGAATTATTTGTCACACACTAGGCCTGATATTTTTTACAGTTAGCCTTGTTAGTCAATACATGCACGATCCTTACACTTCAGATCTTAAAATTTAGTGGGTATATCGCATCTTGAGATACTTGAAGGCTTCTCCAGGAAAAGGCATCTTAATTTATGCTCATGGACATCTTCAAGTTGAAGCATACACAGATGCAAACTGGGCAGGATGTCCATATGATAGGAGATCTACCTCTAGTTATTGTGCATATGTCGGAGGTAACTTAGTGTCATGAAGGAGCAAGAAACAAGCTGTACTTGCATGGTCCAGTGCTAAAGCAGAAATTAGAGCTTTAGCTCAAGGCATTTGTGAAGTATTGTGGTTGAAAGGTCTCCTTCAGGAACATGGAACAGATCTAGAAAAGTGTATACGTATTCAGACAACAAATCAGCCATTAGTATAGCTCATAACCCGGTACAACATGATAGGACTAAACACATAGAGATTGACATGCATTTTATCAAAAAGAAGGTAGAGTCTAGTCTGCTTCAGATTACCTTTGTCACATTTGATAATCAGCATGTTGATGTGTTTACAAAGAGTTTGAGTGTCAAGATGTTTAGTAGCATCATTAGCAAGTTGGGCATAATAAATACCCATGCACCAACTTGAGGGGGAGTGTTATTTCGGTTGTTTAAGAAAGTAGGGTAGATATGTCTGCTAGGATGTTTTTATCCTTTTAGTCCCACAGCAGGTATATTTGTATTTCTCTTGCATATTACTATTATAATTAAGGGTAATTTTCATATGGACCCCTAAGGTTTTGGTCCATGTCAATTTTAGTCTGAAAAAAGTTTCCCTTTGCATATGGCTCCCTTGGGGTTTCTAAAAATGACTAATTAAGGACAAATCATAATTTTGATGACCAAAATACCCTTATGGTGCAATGGTCAAGATTGTACCATGTATGTCATTTCGATCTAACGGTTTATGTTAAAAAGACAAATTATAATTGCAATTTTAATCTTTTAATTTTATATTCAAGGGTCTTAAGATTTCTAATTTACAAACTTATACCCTTGATCGAAACTCAATGAAAAGCCATTCCCATTCCGCAAGAAAAGAAAACCACACTTTGAAGAATACTGAGATCCACAAAATACCTAAGCTATTTCAAACTAACCTACAATTCGACGCGTTCAGGAGTTTCTGTTAAAAAAGAATCACCCAGAAGATGAAACAAGAAAAGAGAAAATGCAAAACAAGAAACAAAGATGAAAACTCACAAGAAAAGAACTGCATCCATTACAGAGCACCCAGCACCAAAAAAGCTCGAAAGAAGATGAGATTTTGAAAAGAAAGTGATAGATTTCGTCAAAATCAAAGGAAACCCAGATCAATTTTCTTATTTCACGAAAAAGAATCGATCATTATCTTCCGTTTAGCTATATATCTCTTTCTCTAGCTCTGCTTTGTCCCTTTGGTTCTCTCTTCTCTACTTCTCTTTCAAAACTTGGGTGTTCAGTGTTCTCTGTTTATCTCTTGCTCTTTCTCTCCCTTTTCTCACAAACAAATTGGACTTTTTTTTCCTTCTCCTCATTTATTTTAGTAGCACCCATAGAATAACTAAACAATTACTTCCACCCTTTGATTTCAAATGGACTTGGATGCATCTCCATCCAACAGGCCTCATCACTTGAACACCAGAAGCTTAAGGACTCATTGAGGTCCTTTATCATGTGACCTTCCTCAGGGCTCGCCGGAATGGGAATGGCATTTCATTGAGTTTAATCAAGGGTATAAGTTTGTAAATTAGAAATCTTAAGACCCTTGAATATAAAATTAAATGATTAAAATTGCAATTATAATTTGTCTTTTTAACATAAACCGTTAGATCGAAATGACACACACTGGTACAATCTTGACCATTGCACCATAAGGGTATTTTGGTCATCAAAATTATGATTTGTCCTTAATTAGTCATTTTTAGAAACCCCAAGGGAGCCATATGCAAAGGGAAACTTTTTTCAGACTAAAATTGACATGGACCAAAACCTTAGGGGGTCCAGATGAAAATTACCCTATAATTAAAGACCTATTGTGCCATATTGGCATCAGTCAAGATTCATTCAATATTCCAACCCCCCCCCCTCCCTTTCTTTTCTTCATTTGTAAAGGCAATATCATGGGCACTTTATTGAATATAAGAAATGGAATTAGAACCAAATAGCAAATTTGATGGTTGACAAATTGACCGATTTCCACAATATCAAAAACTTCAGCTTTGAAATGACTTTCTCCTGGGTAGCATCTCAACTCAACTCAACCATGCCCTTTCCAAACTAAATGGGGTAGTAGCATCCACCAGGTTATAGTGCAGCAGATTGCTTCCTGGGAATGCCCAAGCCTTAGGCCTAGGAAATGCAAGTAGAGGTTTTTTCACAGTCAGGTTCATGAAACACGAGGTAAAAAGCCAATGAGATAGGTTGACTAATTGATACTTAACATAATCTCCATTAGATTGAGGGCCAATGCCAAAGTCTCAAATCAAAACCAACACTGTTTAGGACTTCGGATGTCGAAAGGGGAAATGATTTTAGGGTTTTCAGATCTTAGATAGATGCGGCTGTAACTTTATGACAGATATGAGGGACCAGGAAGGGAATTCAATCCAAGTCCTAATTATTCTGGTGGCTAGATTTGATTTCCCAACCTCTAGGGCAGTTCAGAGATCCTGGATATCAATGGTCATATGGGATTCCCAGATGAGTTAGCGACTAGGTTTTGCGTGAGGGAGTTGATTACCTCAGAATATTACTTATATTCTTCCCGGCAGAATGTAATAAATTAAAGTCGCAGACTTAGGCTGTTAAGACTTCAAAGGAGTTTACCTTTTAATGGAAGGGGCTGTAAAGGAGATTGAACAGACTGCAGTAGGGGGATTTCTTGCTGGTTTTACGGATGAGCCTAGTGGAAAAAAAGGCTGGAATCTTACGGTTTGAATGGGGGAAAGAAGAGGAGGAAAAGAAAAAACAAAGGGAGGGGGTGTGATGGGATAGATTCCTCAACTGGACTTTCAGCTGCTATTGTTCTTCAATGGGCAGCAAGCATGGTTGGTGGAGTTGAAGATTGTCTTGATGGCCAAAACAAGTCTTGGATATTACTCACTGAGATCCAAACTTCAGTGGCCAGGATATGATCACCAATTCCAGCAACTTGGATGCAACTCTATTAGTTCATCCCAGATTGGTGTGGCCTCAATTGAACTAAGGCCAATACTAAGATCTTCTGGAACAAGGTCAGGGATGGGAAAAAGAAGGGCTTAAGGGAATTAGGTTCTGGTGTATGGGATGCCTTAATGAGGTGTGTCGGTTTTAGATGGATAGTAACAGCATTTGTTGTAAGGGTCCAGTCACTGAAGATTACTCCTATTGAGTTTGTAAGATTGTAGAGAGCAATCAAATCAGAAGTCTTATGATAGGGGATTATCGCTGTTGAACTAACTAAAAGCTAATATAAAATATGGAATCTTCATAAGCAATTCATGAACCCATGCTTAAGGTCCATCAAGTTGGCCAATTACAAGGGAACTTAATCAACAAAGGTACAAGCTGTACATCTATCAACCCTAGGTTGTTTTTCTTAAAAAAAGGTCTTCATTAGTGCCCATGATACACCCAGTACTATGCCCATGACTTTTAGTGTTGGTGTAGGGAGTGGCATATGGACTAATCCCTACACCACTTAATGAGTCTTAGATAGGTAGGTTATCACAGAGTAGCCAATTCTTCCAAGACCTTGATAAAAACTAACTTATGGAACAGCAGGCTAAGGTAAGTTCAGTTATTGCATATAAGAAGAGGTTTTGGGTGGGGCCTCAAAAGGTTTATTATGGTTAGGTGATCTCTGTGATTAGTGATGGAGAATCGGAGACGCTAATAATGGTTGGGCTTAACCTGCCCTGAACAGGGGAATTTGGGTTTTGGTTATAAGTTAATCAGGAGTCTCCTGAATTGGAAGAAATAAGGAAACTTTCAGTAATGAGTTTGGATTCCCTAGTGGTTCCGGAACAGGGTGAAACTAGGACTGAGTCGGAGGGTCAATGTAGGGAGGATACTAGAAGGATGGTTGATTACAGACTACAGAGAATTCTTGATTTTATGGTCAAGAATTAGGGCTTCAATCATGAACTGATGGATCTAGGGTTAAGGTTGTTAAAATGGGCTGAACTAGTAAAGAATGTAGGTTGATGATATAATGATATGATCTTCCAAATTTGGGTTAATTTGGATGGTCAAGTTAAAAGACATACTTTTTGTTTCTACAATTTTAGGCAGTCCTGAAAAATTCGAGATTTTTTTTTTTTTTTTTTTTTTCTCCCCTTCAAGAGGAGAGGGAGTTGTGCAATAGGAAGGGGGAATGTGGTAAACTGTAGTGGGGCCTTTTAGTTGATCGTGGAGAAGCTGCAATGGAGTTGCAAAGACAGAAACAACACCACAGTAGGATCAACAAGAATTCTGAAATTTTAAAACATCGGTAAATCCTTACCAAGGCTATACTAATCAGTACATAGATTAGTAAAACATTTCTCAGACCAGCAGCAAAAAGCTGAAAAAGAATCCAAATATTCTATCTATATTTTCAAGCAGGGGGTATTTTTAAGATTACAGCTCAAGTCCTAGTGAAATTAGGCATTGAAGACTTATTCAACTTAGGGGGGCAAGGTGGGGTGGAAAAGGGTGGGAAAAAACATGTAGGTCCCACATGTGTGGGGTGAGGGAGAAGAAAGGAAAGGAAAGGGTTTTGTGGAAAAGGATCAGGTGGGTCCCACTTTTTACTTTTCCCAACTTCCCACAAAATCCCACCAAATTGTGGGGTTTAAATGCTGGGGTGGGAAGTGAAGCCCTCGGACGGTCCTTGATTCGGAACCTTGTTTCTCCCCCCAGCAACCAACACTCTCCTTTTGGATTTGGAAAAGTAAGAAATTTACACATTTTTCAAGAATTTTCCCACCCTTTTTCCCACCCCCCTTTTTCCGCCCGCCTTAGGGTTTTATAACTGAACTCCTAGGACTCATCAGCCTAAACCACAGTCTGCTAACATGGCTTAATGACTGAACATAAGGGACATAAAATAAAAAGTCTAATTAGGACCTAAAATGTTAACTATAACCTTGACTTAAGGTTGGCAGTATTTAAATGACTGACCTTGCAGTCCCGCCTAACCAAAAGTACTAACACCGAAGGGGGAGGGGTTGGGGGAAACACCAAGTATGAAAAAACATTAATGACTTAAAGTCCTGCTAGGAAACAAGCCTACAGGTTTCACATGGGCTTCTAAGTATTGAACATCAAATTTAAGAGCTCTAATTAGGGGCTGGATCTGCATAATGAGGCTGCTCCAAACAACCAAACTGCATCGATTCTCCCAGACTGCATAGAACTTGACTTTGTCAACTTAGGTTGTGGACTCAAACTGTCTTAGTAATACAATGGATCAGAATCACTAGGCAACTCATGTGATGGACCAGCAGTAGTACATGGGCCTGGGCCTGAACATGTATCTGGATCACTAGGAGGCAAAGTATGTGGTGACAGCCCAAGAGAGGAAGGCAACAGTGGAGATGTGGACTTGTGGAGGGCCAAAATGAGAAAAGAGGATGATGAAAGGGAAGAAGAATAATATGATGAAAATTTATGTTCATCAAAACCTACATGTCTTCAATAATAAGTTTTTGGGCAGGAGGATTATAATAACAATAACCGTTATGGTTGGGACCATACCCAACAAAAGTACGAGGAAAAGACCGAAAGCCATCTTGTGATCATTATAAGGTCAGAAATTAGGGTGACAAATGCAGCCAAAAAGCCCGGAGGAACTTATAATTCGATAAACAGCCATGACACTTCTGAAAAGAAAAGGCAAAATCCAGCACAGGTGTGGGCATCTGATTGATTATATAAGTCAAAGTGTATATCCAATTGAACCTGGTAAAGTCATCAATGAATGCAAAATAATATCTATAGCCATCAAGAGACAAAACCAGTGCTGGTCCCCACAAATCAGAGTGCACCAACTGAAGAGGAGCACTAGTAGTCCACGTAGACAATGCAAAGGAAAGACTGAGCTTTGCCAAGCTGACAGGAAAAACAAACACCAGCAGACTAAAATGAAGAAACAAAAACTTCACTAACAGCAAGCACATGGCTCACAATTGAATCACTAGCATGACCACATCGAGCATGACGCAGAGATTATGTATTCCAAGCAGCAGAGAAAGCCACAAGAGAAATAAAATCAATCTTGTAAAGACCATTCTCAACTGAACCTGTTAGAAGAGCAGTCCCCACGGATAGATCCTTCACAACAAAGTGTTGAGGATGAAATTCAAAATAAAGCAAGTTATCTTCAGCAAACTTTCATACAAAGAGAAAATTAAATCATATAGTCCGGACACGTAGAACATGATGTAACCAAAAACTAGATGCAGCAGAAGAAATAGCAGCCAAACCAAGATGAGCAATTGACAACCCTGAACCATTGCCAATGCATAGTGTCTGAAGAGGTATATTCAGTAGGAGCTTGTAGAGAAGACAAGTCAAAGGTCATACGGTGCGGGGCACCACAGTCAAGATGCCATTCTTGAGAAGATGAACCAAAAGCAACCCCAATATAAGCTTGAGGAGATTCAGAGGTATACGTTGATAACAATTATGAGCACCATAACCAAATTTGCCAAAAATGTGACATATAAACCAGAAACAGATCAATCAAAACAACCAGCTGAATGATCAGGTCAAGAACCTCAATCAGCAGAGCCAAACGATAACCAGAAGAGAAAGACCGAGAGCCAAACCTATTTCGGCCATCAGAATGAGAGGAACCACCAGACTGAGGCATGAAGTTTGATCTATTAGAGTTATTACCACCAGAAGCACAGTCCAAAGAACCAGCAGAGCATCTTGAATGGCTACTTTAATGGAAGGTTTTGTGAGCAAACAAAATTAGTAGAGATGAAGTTGGCTTATACAGCAACATCAATAACTGTGTGAAGAATCTGTAGAATAGGTACTGTATAGAAGAGTACACCATTACCTAAATATAGCAGCTTCATCCACAAGCCTATTAGAGAATAAAGTAAGGCTGGCAGAGTATCTCAAGTTGGACACTTAAGTCCTTGTCAGAAGATTCCCAACGAGTGTCCTGGGGCATAATTGGATCAAGTTGATGAGGAGTATCTTCAAAACATTAAGTATGAAATATTAGGGGTAACACAGATGTTCATTCTTTACTCTTTTTTTTGGGTCTCTTTGAGAAAGAAAGAACATCTTCCGTTAATTTTTCGTATTTAACTTCAGGCTTCTCCATTCCAGCCTCAAACTTTGCATCACTCTTTTGCTGATTCTCAGCAAAGCTCCTGAAATAGTTTATGCAATTCATTGGCTCGATGTTGTTGATGTTACTCCTGGACATACAACCCAAATTTCAAAAAAGGTAAAAGAACGAGAGAGGATTCTTCTCCCAATCAAAATTTGATACCATTTGCTACAATTCTATATTGGTAAAAGACCAACTAGGAGGCAGTGTCCTAGATCTGGAATGAACTATTAAAACTCGAATAGTTCAGAACAAGGTTTAGCGTTTGATGTTCGGGTTAGGTTATATAGATGTAGAGAACTTTACTAGTGACTGTTTGGTGTTTCATTGACGGTCGATCATTGCTAAATGAAGGAATAGCAAACTAGGTTTGCTATCTAGGTTTTTGAAAGGAGAATCTCAGGGAAATCTGGGGTCTACAATAGGAATCTAGGGATGGGCTTTGGATTGAATTAACATGGGTAAAAGAGGGATATCCAATCCAAATATGGGACCTATATAATGGCTGGGTAGGTCTAGGCATGACTTAGTGTTTATCACACAAAAAAACTAAGATGGAGTCTGGTATGGTAAGACTGGGGCTGCAAGATGGATCAGGCTGCAGGTGAATATTTGATCTGAAATTAAGGTTTCATAAATGGGTGAAATATCCTGAACAGAATTTAGCATCAGGAAAATTGAAGAGACAGAGAGGGAGACTTAGGGTTGATGTTTGGAGGACTAGGGGGAAAAACCAGAAGTTCAGGAAAGATTCAACTATTGATTATGATAGATTTAGATATCCTTCAGCTTGCAAAAAAAAATTTCAGTAACAAGAAGTAAGTTCAAGAGAAGCTTCAAGCAAATAAAATAGGACATTTGGGAGACTGAAGAATTCAATGGAGGGTATGTCGGACTGAATAACTCTAACAAGACACAAGGCTAAGGAATACCCAAAGTAATAACTCTTTTCTATCAACTCATATGCTCAACTGAGGAAACAAGGATTAACATTCATGTGTATAGTAACTTCATAAGTAAGAATGGAATTACAATTTCAAACATGACTTAAATAAAATGCTACTTCAAAAACATCTTAAATAAAGAACTTCTTCAAAATTAATACACTCTGTACTACACCCATGATTTTAGTTCCTCCCTAAGCCAAAGGGTGCTGATGAAGAGAGGAAACCCCCGCACATGAGGCTGATTTTAAACAGCTAAACTGCATTACCAACTCTCTCCTATCCTATCCCACTTCATCAATCTATGTACCCTTCTTTTTAATCCTTCTTATGTTCCTCTTTCATATACAAATACAAAAGGAAGGAGAAGGAAGAAAAGAAGAGTTTCATTATTTAAATTGTTCGTCTTTATTGTGTTGATCCTGACCTGAAACAATCTCCCACTGGTTTCCCTGGTTTGAGGTCAGTTTTGCATTATGTCCACTTGAAGTTATCAATTTTCAATCCACTAGACGATACAAATACAGTGCATGCTTCACTCTAGGAACTGCATATAGAGGGTGAAAGTTCTAAGAGCCCAGTATTGCCCTAGTTTCTGTATCACAGCTTAAGGCTCTGCAAAATATGTATCATAGGTGAAGACAAAGCAGAAAAGATATCCAAGTCAAGTTTGAGGTTAATATTCTACGGACCATTATAACCTCCCCAACGAAAGCTGGAAAGTCACAATAAGCCCACAAAGCAATTGCTTACAGAGAAATGGACAACTTCTAAACAACAAGCATTTACTCATTCACAAGAATATGAAAATAATAATAATAATAATAATAGATCAACAATGTAATGGGAAAAAACAAATATAAAAGTAAAGAATCATCACCAATCAGCTGTCATTCCATCCTGACTTGTAACCGCCCTGAGAGCAACAACATGAGAATGTGTCCTCTGATCCCCTTGAACCCCAACTGATCTTATTGGGAGAAATACTGCAAAAGCTTGCCATATTGAATCATAGAGCCCAGCTTCCTTAATTGACTGAATGAAGATTTCATCAACCTGGACAGACATTCAGCATTATAAAAACCAAACAATGGGCAAAATGGGGAGCATCTCCCTCTACAACACAGTAAACAGACCTGACGAAGAATCTCTAGAGCATCTCCTTGGGTAACATCACCCAAGACTCGTACTGCCAGGCCTGGCCCAGGGAAAGGATGTCGATTTAGAAATGTTTCAGGGACATTCAAGATTCTCCCCAACTCCCGAACCTTCCAACAAAAGGAATACTTGCCAGTCAGTGTATACAGAAACACCCAACTAAAGAAAGAATGTTCCAAGATAAATTAATCTCCAACCTCATCCTTGAATAGTAGTTTAAGTGGTTCAATGAGTTTCAGATTCATGTCCTTGGGAAGGCCCCCAACATTATGGTGGCTCTTGATTGTGTGAGAATGGGTTCTGTCACTTCCAGGAGGTGGACATGATTCAATAACATCCGGATACAAGGTCCCTTGAACCAAGAAAACTGGCTTCCTTCCCAATTTCTTCTCCAAATCTTGGGCAAAAATATCAAAAATACAAATGAATTCTTTTCCAATTATTTTCCTTTTAGCCTCGGGGTCTACCACACCTTTGAGCTTACTTAGAAATTGCTCTGTTGCATCAACACAAGTAACAGGTAGATGAAGATCCCTTTCAAAGGTTTCCATCACACGCTCTCTCTCCTTGTACCTAGATAGGTAAACAATGAGATGTGATAAGCTTCTAATAAATGAAACTCCAAGGAGCAATGATACTAATGCCCAGACATTTTAAGGCATTAAGAGACAGACTGATATACTATTGAATACCCTAGGTTTGCAAGCTCACCTCAATAAACCATTGTCAACAAAAATACAGTGAAGCCTATCTCCTATTGCCTTATGAAGAAGAGTAGCCGCAACTGTGGAATCTACACCCCCAGATAATGCACAGATAACATGATCTTCACGACCCACCATACCTTTGATCACCTTGATTTCTTCTTCCATTAGATCTTGAATCCTCCAATCAGCAGTTAACCCACATACATTGAAGAGGAAGTGGCGTAGAGTTTCCATCCCTTCTGGGGAATGTGTGACCTACAGAAGATTAATGTAAATGAACCTCTTTAACATAGCAGAAACAGAGAATGATGGGACAAAATCAAAATACAGACCAATCAACCAAGTAGACACCAACGGATCCTTCTGTGGTAAGTTGATGATTAATAAGAAGGTAGAGACAAAAGGGGGGGGGGGGGGGGGAATACATACTTTAGTATTAAAAATTCATCATTCATGACTCACCTCCGGGTGATACTGAAGTCCATAAAACTTCCTCGATGGATTCTCGATTGCCGCAACTGAACCTTGCTGACTCCTGGCTACAACAAAGAACCCATCTGGGAGATTCGCAACTTCGTCGCCATGGCTCATCCAAACGCTCTGCTTGTCGCCGACAGCCTTAGAACCAAACATACCACAAGTCTTTTCCACCGAAATCTCCATTCTCCCATACTCCTGCTTCTCTCCAACCCTAACTGCTCCACCAAGCTTCTGCACGATCAATTGCAAACCATAGCAAATACCTAATACGAAAATATTATTCGCCTCAACATACTCGATGAATCCAGGAGGAAAAGACGGCGCTCCTTCTGTGTGAACAGAATGAGGGCCACCGGAGAGGATTATAACACGAGGATTGAGATCGATGATGGTTTTGAGGGAAGAAGTGCCGGAAATGCAGAGAGAAAAGAATGAGAGTTTTCGGATTCTACGAGTGATGAGATGAGTGTACTGAGAACCGAAGTCCATGATAAGAACTAGATTTGAGGTTACGATGTTGGCATCCATCGTTGTTGCTCGTTAAGATCTTCTTCGCCTATCTTCTTCTTCTTCACCTCTCTATTTGTTTCAGTGCTACTGTTTACTCCGACCGTTAAAAGTGGTCGGCGAGCGATATATAAAGAATGGTCAGGGATTAGTAAGTAGTAACGAACCAGAACTAGGGTTTTATGTTTGGCGGGAAAGAGACCCCATCTGCTTTATAAAAGGATTCTGGGAATCTGTTGTAACGGTTCGGTTCGGTGCCACGTGTACAGGTAAGCTATTTTCTAAATTGGCTCCGTTTGGTTGTAAGGAATTGTAAAATGAGGGATCAAAATTTTGTGACCATTGTTTAGATGAAATTCTTATTAAATCTGGGGATACGAAAGGATTGGAATTTTCTTTACTCAAAGAACGGATCATAGTTAACCCTGAGGGATTTTGCTTGGGAACAGTGCCACGATTAATATGAAGACAGAACCTTCAATCGCAACCGCACAAAATGCACATGTGCAATTAAAATAATTTAAGTGACTAATAAATTGGTTTTTACAACCTAACTCAAATTGGAGAGAAAGCGTGTTTGGTAGTGGAGGAAGGAAAAAAAACAGCAAGGGGGCGGGGCTTTGTTTCCAGGGGTGGCAACCACATATGAGATGTCCGCCTGATTTTGAGGAGATGAGACGTCTCCTGATTTTGAGGAGATGAGACGTTGATGAAAGAGAGAAGTTAAATGTGAGAGTGAAAACAAATATTGGTTCGATCCATTGTTTGGGTTTGAGTTAGGTCGTAAAAACCGGTTTACTAGTCACTTAAGTTATTTTAATTGCACATGTGCATTTTGTGCGGTTGCGATTGAAAATTCTATCTTCATATTAATCATGACCTTTGGCTGCTCAGTGCTACGTAGGCACTGCTCCCAAGCAAAATCCAACCCTGAGGGGTGGTCTAGTTGTGAATTTCCTCTAAACCAAGGGCGAAGCCCAACTTTGGATTACATATGTAATAAATTAATACCTTCATTCCCAACATATAAAATTGCCTATTCTTGAAAAGGAAATATAAAATGGATTATAGCATTACCATATAAACATCTAATTTTATGAATTTACAACGAATAAATGAATTGGAAGGGTGATAAGAGTATATATTAAAAAAAAAAAAAAAAAAAGCCAGAGTGATTCTAGTAATTCTAGTAGCTCTAATAAATTCTTTAATCAAACATTAATTGGCTTGTTTGGCGAATTGGCAATGGTGAAAGTGTTAAAGAGTATGGGAAGATATCTAGATACCATCTCTCCAACACTACAAGAGTCCATAATGTTGCCTCAAGGGTTGCTCCACTGAGATTGTGTTAGATTTGATTGATCGACTTCATTGAGCTGGTGTTAGCTTATGAGCACCTTGACCATCCTCTAGGGAGTTCTTGAACTCTTTATTGAAGAAATTATCAAACCCTTCAAAAGACTTGAAATCTTAATCTCCTACTTATAAGGGGTTGATCTTTAACAACTTAACCAACCTCATGTGGTTAATTACCAAAATGAAACACTTGTTATTATGCCTTTACTTGTGCCCCCCTCACCCTCCCAAAAAAAAAATCTTAGAAATGCTTTTTTGTGAAGCCCTCTTTACTTTAACTTGCCTCAAAGGAAAGATGTAATATATCGTTTATAAAAAAAAATTAGTAAAACTTTTTCACTACAGCTACGTTTGTTTGCACGAGAAATTAATGGGACTTTCACTCCCTGCCCATCCTTAAATTTACTTGGCAACAAAACAAAGCCTAAACCTAATAATATAGTTTTATAAATTTTTTGAAAAACTACATATAAACCCTTTAGATTTATAATTAATTATATCTAGTAGACCTGAAAATAAATTAATTACAAATTTTTTTTTTTACAGTTAAGTAGTAAAATTAAATGATGATATTAATAGTAAGAGTATTTATAATTGATTTTTTTAATGAATAGTAAATGTAATTGATTGTAAATAACGAAGTCTATAGCTAATTTGTCATAGATATTTAACCTAAATCTTTTAAGAGAAAAGTAGCTGCCTTAGCATGGGACACGGCCCGCGGGCAATCATTCTGCCCGCCCTTGGCGCCGGGCAACGCGCGAGGGCCATGAGCGTTGTTTCTCCCTGTATGTTATCATACACTTTGAAATTCTGAGCCCAAATGAGCCATACCGAAAAAGTTAACCGTTGAACTTTCCCACGTCTTGTACCCGAGTTCACGGCTACCTGTGATGACCTTTGGCTGTTCCTTCATCGCTTCAATTGTACTCAATACTTATAAAGTGAATCCGCACTTCCGTTATCATATCAGCAAAACATGGAGGATCACCCAAATGTCAAAATGGATTACCATGTTTGCCATGTCCCGGTTGTTAAGTACCCACCAAGTGTTCGACTATTATTCCCAAAGACACTGTTGTATTCGAAATTTGAATTCCGGTTCATATCACACCATTTCGCATGAAGAATCCCCACAACCTGAGGCTCCATTTGAATCCCATGTTGGACTTACCCCCAAACATGTTATTTCTTGGACAGCTACCATTTCTAGCTTTGCAAAAAGTGATTACCCAGAACATGCTATTGAGATGTTTAAACTAATGCTTGTAAATGACCAGAAGCCGAACTATGTAACACTCCTGAGTGTAATTCGTGCTGTTGGTGCTGTGGATTGGGGGGAAATGATTCAGGGAATTCACTGTTTCGTGATCAAACGTGGGTTTGGCTCTGAAGTTTCTATTGTAACTGCCCTCGTGGGTCTCTATTCTCTCCTCGATATGAAGATCGTGTGGCAACTGTTTGATGAGACACCCACTAAGGATTTGATTCTATGGAGTGCAATGATTGGAGCATCCTCAAAGAACGGCCAATCCATTGAAGCCCTTGAGATTTTCAGACAAATGCAATATGAAGGTGAGGAACCTAATCACATAAGCATTGTCAGTGTTCTACCTGCTTGTGCTGATTTTGGTGCACTGTCATTGGGCAAACAGATACATGGATACTCCATAAAGAGAGAATTATATTTGTTCACCAATGTCCAGAACTCACTTGTGGACATGTACGCAAGATGTGGGAAACTAGATGTTTCAATTTTGCTTTTCAACGGGATTCTTAATAAGGATATAGTCTCTTGGAACACGATGATTTGCAGGTGCTTGGGAAATGGTTTTCCCCAAAAAGCTTTAGATTTATTTTCAAGCATGCGATCTTCTTGCTTGGAACCAGATGAAACCACCATTAAGAATGCATTAGGAGCTTGCTCTCAGTCAGGTGAACTTGAGTATGGTATGGGTTTGCATTGCTATGTGATAAAGAGTGGGTTTTTGCCTCTTGTTCCTATTGGGACTGCTCTTCTGAGAATGTATGCCGAGTTTGCTGATGTCTGCTCAGCGGAGACTCTGTTTGACAGCCTCCATGCAAAAGATCTTATTGCCTGGAGTGCCATGATCTCTGTATATGCTCAGGCTGGGTATCCATATGATGCACTGGACACATTCAGACATATGCAAATACTAAATGTGAAACCTAATGAGGTCACTTTAGTTAGTTTGTTACAAGCGTGCTCTTTGATGGAAGCTCAAGCACATGGGAAGAGTGTACATGCCTACAGTGTTAGGCTTGGATACTCTTCCAATGTATATCTAACATCGGCTTTGATTGATTTATACTGCAAAGTTGGGAGGCTAAACCAAGGAAAAGCCTTGTTTGATAAACTGCCAGTCAAAGATCTTATATGCTGGAGTTCAATGATAAATGGGTATGGGCTGAATGGATGTGGTAAAGAGGCCCTTGAGACCTTCTCTGACATGTTGGGGTGTGGAACAAAGCCGAATGATGTTGTTTTTGTTTCAGTTTTGTCAGCATGTAGTCACTGTGGTTTGGAAGAGGAAGCTTGGAATTGGTTTTATAGCATGGAAGAAAGGTATGCTGTTGTTCCTACTGTTGTGCACTATTCTTGCATGGTAGATTTGCTTAGTCGACGAGGTCGAATTGAAGAAGCCCTTGGATTTATTAAGGAGATGCCAATGCAACCCAATGCAACTGTTTGGGGAGCCCTGCTCACTGGTTGCAGGTTGTCGCAGGGCCCTATTGAGGTGGCAGAATTTGCAGTCAAACAGCTTCTGGAATTGGATGCGCTAAATACAAGCTATCATGTGATATTGTCCAACTTGTATGCCGAGCATGGCAAATGGAGAGATGTGGAGAGGCTCAGGAGGTTGATAGAGGACAAGGGATTGAGGAAGACTGTGGGATATAGCCTGGTTGAATCAAATTAACAAGTAAAATTTTGATTCACTGTAGACTATTATTGTTGTTATTCTGAGAAGAAACTACAGCTCTGAAAGGCAAGGAGCTTATAAATTTTGCTCATCTGTGTCATGTAAATGTGGTGGAATAAGTAATTGAGGCTTCTCCTTTGTGCAGCTAGTGAGCATATTCAATTTGCTGTTCAAATATCCGAAGTAATTTTCTGGGGAGGAGGGGGGGTTACAGCTAGGCTAACAATGCGTAGGAAGTATCTAGACCTGCGGTAACAACAATGGACCTGTTCCTTGTGGAGTCTATCAACGGTTTGGGAGCAGGAAGAGAAAGCTCGGAGCAGACATCTTTATAGATCAAAATCTGCTTTGGAGATCTGGATTTGGAGGTCCATCTCCAAAGGTTCCTCTCCAACCAAATGTGAGGAAAACATGTGCCAAATAGAACCTTTCTCACTGTATCTGCAATGGAGGATCCTCCGAAGGAAGGGGCAAGCCAACGGCACTCAGTCTTGAAGGGTTGT
Organism: Hakea prostrata; assembly: GCF_041222555.1. Classification (NCBI taxonomy): domain Eukaryota; kingdom Viridiplantae; phylum Streptophyta; class Magnoliopsida; order Proteales; family Proteaceae; genus Hakea; species Hakea prostrata. The sequence continues at coordinate 74,007,196 of NC_142600.1, read as the reverse complement.
GAGTGTCTACAGAGGGGCCAGATGGAGGCAAGGGCTCAGGTCCAAACCGGTTTGGAGAAGGGGCAAGCGAAGAAAAGGTGGTTAGATTCTTCTTGCTCAGGGCAAAAATGTAGGAGGGGAAGGCCGCCGGGGGGGGGGGGCGCTTGGCTTTGATGGATTGGCTCACATATCCTGTATTAGTTAGTTCATCATGGTATTGTTTAATGTCCTTTAAGTCATAATTTGCTTTCTACCACGCAGTTTTAATAAAAGATTTTACCATAACATTCTTCTTGTTTTGGGCTGGCATTGAATTGATTAACTGTGATCATGAATGTTCGTAGATCAAAATTCTGAAATATGAAGAAAAAAAGACTGAACAGTGTGTTACAGTTCATACTTGGCCTGCTTTTTTTTTTTTTTTTTGGGGGGGGGTGGTGGTGGTGGTCTGGGGGATGCTTTTTAGGAGATATTGTGGGCCCATCAAGTAGAGAAACATTCCACCCGTAGTGCTGCCATAGTTTAGTTTCTAGCTTTAAGTTTAGAGGGTATTTTTATTTTATTGCAAGAGAATCTTAGGTAGTTTTTAATTTCAGTTGATATAAATTGAGATATGAAGAATTACCAAAAAAAAAAAAAATTGAGATATGAAGAAAACAGACTACAACACTAGTTCATGATTCATGCAAACAGTGTCACAGGCTCACAGCACACATTGACCTTGTGGACTGGGATGCTTTTTAGGAGGCTTTGTGGACCCATTGAGTGGAGAGAGAATCTATCCAATGCTGTGGTACTTAGTTTCTACCTTCAGTTTTGGACAGTATATTAACATCTATTTTGTTCTAAAGTAAGCTGGTTGGTAGCAAGGAATTTCTATTTTGGGCTCAACCCTTGAGTCTATATTCTATGCCCCAAGAACCCTCCACATAATTTAAGGAATGAAGTTAAGTTGCTCTTTTGCAATGCATTGTCCTGAGAGAGATTGAGAAGGGTGAGATGCCAAGGCAGGGATAGCCAAGAGTGTCATTTCAACAGAGATAGCTGTGGGTGAGAGACCCAAGGCTGAGATAGCCAAACCCTCCTTTGTGTATCTTTTCTTTTCTTTTATTTTCCAATCATTCTGCATGTGCTTCGTTTACTGCAACAAGTCTGAATACATTCAATCAATCCTACTGCAGAGTGGTTCTTACTTGAACCGACTTCTACATCACTTATTCAATAGTACAGTAATCTAGAACCTTTTTCTATTTTAATCATATTTCATATTTGGTTGGATATGCATGTTTCTAGAGAAGTTCAGCAAGAATTACCAAACACACACACAGGAGACAAACCAGAAAATGGAATTCACAGGGAAAAGGATAAGAAGTAGAAGTAGTAGCAGAAAGAGCATCTGCAAGAGAAAAAGTGGATTGCAGCAACCTCTGCTGCACTGCTGTAGAAGAAGAAGATAAGGGGTCATGCCTGCTCTAGTGTTGTTCAATGTCTATGACTTCATCTCTCCTCTGCTCTTGCTGATTTCATATGAATCCATCTCTCCTTAAAGGTTAAATCATGTCTTTTTTATTGTCTTAACTCTCTTAGTTTTATATGGGAGTGTTTGAATGACACCTTGAGACACCTTTTAGTTGCCCCATGTCTTATCCTTAAAAGTTCTTGTCAAGGATGTAAAAATGCTTCAAAAGTAAAACTAAAATCTGAAAAGTCAGACATCTTTATTTTATAATCAAAAGGTGTTTTGTCAAATATACAATTTTTTTTCTTTCTTTTCTGCTAAGTAAGTTTGCTCCATGTTCAATTTTATTGGTTTTTTTAAAATTAAGTCGAGCAGTGATTATATCACCTACGCTTATTACCAAATCAAATAAAGGTGTTCATGGATATTTATATGTAATAATAGGTAGGAAAATTAATTATTGAAATAGTAAAATACCATTAGATACTAGTTCTGCTCATGAAATTGAGTGGCTGGATCATCTACAGGTGAGTGGTGAGGCAATAATGTTCCTAATCGATCTTAGTAAACAGGGCTTGGTGCAATGGTTTTGTTGACTTTAGGTTAATTTATCCTTTAAATATGGAGAAGGATTTTTATTGACTTAGATTACAAATATTAATAGACATTGACACATTACTGGACCGTTCCTAAGAACAAAGAGAAATGCAGTTTTTAGTTTAGCAATGCTTAACCTGATTTTGCAGGTGATTTTCATACTAACCAATGAACCCTAATTCTTAAACGTGCCTTTTGTTTCATGAGTAAATCATGTAGAGAACTGGGAAGCACTTACTGGTTCCAACAGTAAATCAATACACGAGAAAATTGGTGCATGACAATTTCACAGACTAACAAAAATATTCTTGTATGTGCAGGGATTTTTAACCGACATCTAGGAACGGTTGGATGGAGCATGGGAACATGCAAAGATGGGCATCTAAGGTCTATCATTTTTGGAAGAGGAAACAGAACCGCTGGAGAATATGATAATGGGTTTGCAACAGGGGATTAAAGATGCAGCAAGAGAAGGTTTTAAAATAGAAGAAATATGGACAAACAATCCGGACATAGCAGACCTACTACCATGGCCTTCAAGACAAACATGGACTCTTCAAGGACTACCAATTCTAATAAAGTTGGCAACATCGACAAAACTGCTGGAATATAAATTTTTCCCAAACCCAGTACTCAGACGTTTTTTGAAGGGTATGCGCAGCCACCTTACAGGATAACTGTAATAGAATAATTCACAGTATCTGTAACTGTTATCAACCGTAACATAAATGCAAGTTTTCTAATAGGCTCTGCCTCTCAAGTCAAACTGAAGAACACATAACAGAAATGGAGAGCACGATTGGTTCATGACCTGTCTGAAATTTTTTTTATTCAAAAACACAATTTAATACCCATTAAATCGCATAATTATATAATCTGGAAGAGAATGAAGACCATTTACTACCAATCATCTGTGATGGATCTATTTTTAAAAGACGCACAAGCATGCAACTACGATCAACATGCCTTCTGAAAGTTAAAGTTAGTGTCAAACTCTGGATTAGAACTCGCATGTTCTAGAAGGACCACAAGATAAACAAAATGGAAGAGACTTGTGACGGGAATCGTTTGAAGGCTTTTAATGGTGAAGAGTCTCAGAAAGATGATTGCAGCTGAGCTTGGATATCATCTTCTGTCATTCTGTCCCTCTTTGAGCTAGAACCATGGCCGAAGCTTGCAAGTTTGGAAATGGGTCTGCCATGTTCCATCCCCAGAATTAAAGCCAGTAAGAGGGAATCTGGAGAAAAGATAGCACAGCAGAAAAAATTATGGGAGGGAATATATTCAAAGGTTTTCAAGTACAAATTCAAATCTAAAGGAGAAAGGTAAGAGTAAGAAAGTTAAGACCCTGGCTTTTCTTTTTGCAATGGTTGGGTCAAATTTCAAAGTATGTTGTTGTTCAGGCTGCAAACTGAGTAATTCAGTTGCATTATGGAGATGAAAAGAATCGAATTAGAACTTAAAATTTCAGATTGCAAGCTAAATTGTAGCTTCTTCCCAGTTTGAATTTTTCTTCAGTGGTTGTTCTTCCGAGTAAGCAATCTTTTACAATTCAGGCATTTTTATCAGCTTCAGGCCAGTTTCCAGATTGTTGTAGAATTAGTAATAGCTGGTTGTGTTGACATCACACTGAAATTTAAAACTGATTCCAGAAATTAGGCTATTAGCTTGCTGAACATATGTTTCTAAGCATTTTGCAGATCTTAGTTGAACAAATCGAGGTCCAAACACTTTAAAATGGAGAAGTTCCGAAGCTATGATCTGAGTTATCTTCCATCTCCATCCACTGATCGGAGTGAACAATCAACAGGAACACCTGTATACTCTACCATTAGTGGTGATTCATTCTGCAGGACCAATTCTGAAATCTCGATCTCCTCAGACCACTACGATGAGAACACCTTTTCTGGAGTAAGCTCGCCTTCACGATCGCCCGGTTCAAAATCTCTGACCCGCAGCCAGGGGCGTATCCTCAGCAGATCATCAATGAAGAACCCTGGAGCGAAAGATGAGAATGATGATGATGATCAAGAAGTTATAGATGCAGGTTGGTTAGTTTGTAAGTTCTGCTGTAATCTTCCATTCTAGTCAATGCATCCAATGGATGATGAAAACTTCATATGATTCCCATTTCCCCAGATATAGAATTGATGAAGGAAAGATTTTCAAAGCTTTTGCTGGGGGAGGACATGTCCGGAAGCGGGAAGGGTGTCTGCACAGCAATGGCAATCTCAAATGCCATGACAAACCTCTATGGTATGTTTCAGGTGACCAACTCTGGGGAAGAAATAGAATGAGCAATCCTTTTCAATCTCTTTAACCACTTACTTCCATGTTGCAGCTACTGTTTTTGGTCAGAACTCGAAGATTAGAACCATTACCTCCTGAGAAGAAGTCCATGTGGAGAAGAGAGATGGCCTGTCTTTTATCCATATGTGATTTCATAATTGAATTCCTACCTTCATCTGATATCAATTCAGACAGGGAGCCTGAGGTGGTGAGAACTTGATAACCATAGGACATGCCTCACCACACTTAATTGCTTTCTCTTTCTTTCATTCAAAGATACTGATTTAATGTACTAAATTTGATGTACTTCAGGTGATGATCAGAAGACCCAGAACTGATATTTGTATGAACCTGCCGGCACTACAAAAGCTGGACACTATGCTGATGGTAAAAAGATATATGTCATTCTTCCTTGATTTCCAGAGTCACTATGCCAACTAATATTGCTTTTCTTTCCTAAATGTTGAACTGTCTTTGGGTAAAATTATGATAAGGATTATTTCCACAGGAAATCTTGGATAGTTTCACGGAGCAGGAATTTACCTATACAGAGCAGGGAAAGCTTTCTGCAGATGAACTTAATTCTGCATCATTCAGGCGGATAATTCATCGGCAAGAGGATAAATGGTGGTTGCCAGTACCATGTATACCTTCAAAAGGCCTCTCTGATGAATGCAGGAAGCAATTGCAGCACAAACGTGACAGTACATTTCAAATTCACAAAGCAGCAAAGGCTATCAACAATACCATTCTTGCTGACATGCAAGTCCCAGAAACCTACTTAGAAACCCTTCCAAAGGTAAATTCTCCCTTGTAACCCAATATCCAGGTCAGACAGAATGATCATATTTCAAATCCCCCAGTTCTTGTCCTTCTGAATCCTACTAAGATCCATTTACAATCAGTTGAATTTGGTTTTCAAATCTATCAGCTTCCACTAATGTTGGTTCTTGTTCCAGAGTGGGAGGACCAGCGTTGGAGATGAAATTTACCGATACATGAACACCACAGAGAAATTCTCCCCTGACTATCTTCTTGATTGCCTGAAAATATCTTCAGAACATGGAGCTCTTGAGATTGCAGACAAGGTGGAGGCTTCAATGTATACATGGAGACGCAAAGCATGCATGACCTACTCAAAACCCTACATAGAAATGTTCAAAGATTTAATGGCTGATGGGGATAAGAACTACACACTTGCTACTAGAGCAGAGAGTCTGTTGTTATCCTTAAAGCAGAGATTCCCAGAACTATCACAGACAACCTTGGACACAAGTAAAATCCACTTCAACAGGGTAAGTGTGCAAATTCTCGTTCCATATCTCTGTGGTCTCTAATTATGTTAAAGATGTCAAAGGGCTTTAATGGTTATTATTTCTTGCAGGACGTTGGGCAAGCAATCTTAGAGAGTTACTCAAGAGTATTGGAAGGTCTAGCATTCAATATAGTAACTCGGACAGAAGACGTGCTTTCTGCAGATAGGTTACTGAGAAACCAAGATCAGAGGAAACATTAAAGGAGTTCAACTCTGAAGTTAAAATCAAAGTTCAGCCTTACTCTCCAGCTTCAACTGTTTTATTGAAAAATTTCTCTTCCTATAAGCACAAAATGCAAAAAGGGAAACAATTTTGAATGTAGAGAACTCTCTCCAATTGTACAATAACATCCAATAGACAAAATTCAGAGAATATCAAATAGATTACAGAGCGAGATCAAATTTGCAATTACAAGTTCATAATTTTCTATCTATACCCAATAGAGATTATTAAGGAAACTAAAAGTGTAACCAAGGCTCACCCCTCATGAAGGCAACCTTTTTTTTTTTTTTTTTTTACAGCTTTCAAATATCGGCCATGGAACCACTTCTGAGCTTGGATGAGGTTTCATGAGTCGAATTTGGGTTCTTGATAGAACAGGATGACCTAAAAGCATCCAACTGCGACTGGCATTTCAGGTGATCACCTTTGTTCTCCTCCAAACATTTTTTCAGAGCTTCGACATCGCATGGAGACATGATCTTCTTCAAACCATTGTTATCTGTTTTCCCGTCCATCCCTTCCCGACACAGAAAACTGAAGAACTCCAATGATAGACGAAACCTGATACACCAAATTGAAAACAAATGATCATCATTTTCTAAAAAGTTTTAGGATCCAGTAATAAAAACATACCATCGAGAAAGAAAAAAAAAAAGGAAGAGAATATCATTTCAAATTTTAAACGGTTTTAGGAGTTGGGAAAACCGAGATAGGAAACAGAAACTGCCCCAACTTTCAAAAACAGAAGGATCTTTAACTGCACAATTCAGAAAACGTTAGGTAGGTAATCAGAAAATGAGAATTGAGAGGGGAAGAAATCATTGAACTCACCGATTATAGGAGGAGGAAAAAGATCTAGATATTCAGGAACTGGTTCTACAAACCCTAGATTATAGGGCTCATATAACTAGCGATTTTGCTTTCGTCTGAACAACCAAGCTCGGTTTGTTTCATGCCTCACTTTTTCTTATTATTATTTAGCAATTAGACGACTTCTAAGCTTGCATTACGATGAAATTGGAAAAATGACAGTCATCCTCCTTTTAGTTTACCCATATCATATTTCGATCCCCTCCTAATTAGATAATGACAGTTATATCTTCTTCTACCTGTAAAAGTGACAAAATACTCCACAGTATTAACCTTGTCAATTAGATGACACATTTACTGATAAATATTTTTGTAAATCTCAAAATTCTTTTAGGGCCTGTTTGGTTACATGAATCTAGAGATTTCAAATCTCTGGATTCATGAATCTGAGAATTATACCCGTTTGGTTGTAAAAATCTCTAGATTCATGAAATCTACAGATTCACGTTTTTAGTGTAAAAAGGTGAATCTGTAGATTTATGGGTAAGAGGTGAAATCCAGAGATTTCAAAAAAGCTATACAATTGTACATTCACAAAAATCATGTCGATCAAATAAATTTTTAGGATGAATTCACAGATTTCATTCTACAACCAAACACTTAATTTTATAAATTATAACTCCATAGATTTGAAGTCTATAGATTTGAAATCTCTAGATATTTGAAATCTCCAGACTCATGTAACCAAACAGGCCCTTAAGGGCTTGTTTGGTTACATGAATCCAGAGATTTGAAATCTCTGGATTCATGAATCTGAGAATTATACCCGTTTGGTTGTAAAATTCTCTAGATTCATGAAATCTAGAGATTCACCTTTTTACACTAAAAACGTGAATATGTAGATTTATGGGTAAAGGGTGAAATCCAGAGATTTCAAAAAAAAAGCTATGCATTTGCACATTCACAAAAATCACGTCGATCAAATAGATTTTTAGGATGAATCCACAAATTTTATTCCACAACCAAACATTTAATTTTATAAATTATGATTCCATATATTTGAAATCTCTAGACTCATGTAACCAAACAGGCCCTAGAGCCTAACCTGTTTGGTTACATAAATCCAAAAATTTAAGTCTCTGGATTCATAAATGGAAAATTTATACCCGTTTGATTGTGTGAATCCCTAGATTCACAAAATTTAGGGATTTACCTTTTTATACTAAAAATGTGAATCTATAGATTTATGGGTATGAGGTGAAATTTCAAAGATTTTACATCTACTATAAAAATGTGAATTTATAAATTTTGTACATTCACAAAATCACCTTGATGAAACTCTCCTAACCACAGATTTCAGGCTAACCAAACAGTTTATTTTATGAATGACGACTCCATAGATTTGAAATCTCTAGACTCAAGTAACCAAATAGGCCCTTAAAATATCACTCATCTTCCTCTTTTTATTAAGACAATGGATCTAGCTTATTCCATTATAACACATCTTTCATTGAATAGTTCTCTAGTAATGCAACATCAATCTAGAGGTTCTCCATTCTTGCCTCACAATGGTGGTTTGACTCCCTACATTAAGTCATCAACAACAACCCCAATGTTACTCTTGATGGATCTATTTCATCCATAACCAACTTCCATCAAGTGCTTGCCGCTATAGCATCCTTCAATAGAGGTCTTTGGTTTATATTAAAAATGTGAATCTGTAGATTTATGGGTTTGAGGTGAAATCCAGAAATTTCATCCCTACTATAAAAATGCTAAACATTTACGTATTTACAAAAATCACAAATGAATCCACAAATTTCATTTTGCATATTCAGTTAACCAAACAGTTAATTTTATAAATTATGACTCCATAGATTTGAAATCTCTAGATATTTGAAATTTCTAGACTCATGTAACCAAACATGCCCTAAATAATCAAGGGTTTTTTGAGTTTTAAAAAAGATTTAACAAGAAAGATATCATTTACATTTGATTTTCCGCAACAAAATATTTTTTACTGGCAAAGAGTATTTAAGAGGGGTTTAAGTGTCATTTACTCAACTAAGAAGGGTTTAAATTTTTTTATTTAACTAAAAAGGATTTAAATGTCATTTAGATCCTTTTTATGTGAATCTAATACTATAAAAAAAAAATACTATTTGAAAAATATGTGCATCTGTACCGGTTCCGATTCGTTACCATGATGTGGTCTATCGGACAAAGGGCAAAATGCGCACCTACAGCTTAACGTCTATCATCGCTGCTGCGACTTGCGAGAGCGCCAAGACTCAAGTTTTGAAAACGAGAGAACCGAACGGCTAGTTACTACCTTCCTTATATTGAAACCAGCTCCAGAGAGAGAGAGAGGAGCGTAGCGAAGTGTAAATAAGAAGCTTTTGCGTAAGTTGTTGTTCTTGTTCCCCGTAGTTTTTCATTTCTTTCTTGCAACTCTAGTCACAGATCTGATCAGTCAATGGCTTCGTCGACACCGGATTCAGTTCGATCGAAAGCCATCTCGACTTTCAACTCACATCAGAGAGTTCGAATTGTAGCGAAAATCAGACCTTTCACTGATCTGGAGACTAAATCTTCTGGTGATTCTCCAAACCCTTGGATTTTCGTTCAAAAAGCAGAACCAGAGTTGTCAGAAAGAGTGACCATCTCCTTCCATGACGAATCAAACAGGTACTCTTCTTCTTCGACTTTCTAGGTATTTTCCCTAAGGTTTCGAACTCCCCCCCCCCTCCCTCTTCGGAGACGGGATTCCTCGTAGAGAGCTTGTTGAAGGGAGGTGTTTTCCCCCTTTTCGTCTTATCTGAGACATAGGAGCTGTGTTTGGGTCTGCAGTCGGAAAGAGTTCTTCAAATTAGACAACTGCTATGATCAACATGAGGATGTTGAAGAAATTTTCTCAAGAGAAGTAAAGCAACTCGTTTCAGGGATTTATCGTGGTTTGAACGCTTCTGTTATTGTTTATGGCGCTAGGGGTAGTGGAAAGACACATATACTTCAGGTTCGATTAGGTTTCTTTCGGAAATTCTCTTTTAGCTGCGATTTTGCTGCCCTTAATATTTTCCTTAGTTGTGCTGATTTTTTAAGGCACGGTAACATGCAGGGTTCCAATGAAAAACCAGGATTGGCACCAATGGCTTTGGCTGAGATTCTATCTGCATGTGATGAAGAAACCTCAGTCGCAATATCCTGTTATGAGGTGTGTCTGGACCATGTCTATGATCTATTGGAACCAAAGGAGATATCTATATTTGAAGATGCTGGAGGGAGGATTGTGCTGAAGGGTCTCTCCCAGGCAAGTTTGCGTTCCATTTTTGTAGATATTTTGGGTTTTCAAGAGACAACCGTTTGCAATAGTCACTTGTTTATTATTCCTTTACCTTCCTTTTGTTCAGTTTTTAAAAATATTGATCTTTTCCATTTTCCCCAGGTTCCTGTTATGTCTATTGCAGAATTTTACAAATTACATTTTCATGGATGTCTCTCTCGAAAGCCAGTACAGAAGTCCACAAATGATGCCCCGTTTAAAAGCCACAAGGGCTTGATCATTAGCCTTTTCTCCAATTATAAAAATCCCAATTCTCGCTTGCTCGGGAAGATAAATTTTGTGGATTTGGCAGGTTTAAGCTCTTCCCCACAACTTTAAGTTCAGCAAGATTTATATAGTTGTTTTATTTATAGCATGTTTTAATCTGTCATTTCTCATGTGTCAGCTCATGAGAGTAACAAGATGGACAAGTCACTATATGCCCTGCAGAATGTTGTATATGCTTTGAATGCCAATGAACGGGTTCCATACCGGGAAAGCAAACTCACCCGCATGTTGCAAGACTGCCTTGGGGAACCAACTCAAAACTTGATTGTTACATGTCTGGTGAGGTTTCTATTTTTCAGTTTTCAACTGTTCTGTTCACCTTTGGATTTAGTTTATTACATCATACACCTTGGATTCTAGTTCTATTGTTGCGATGAAACTTACCCTTCCTTTCCCCCTTCGCCCTCTAAATGCAGAACCCCTGTTTTTGCCAAGACACTATCAATACAATCAGTTGGGCTTCCAGGTCATGCCATGTCCTCAACCGTAACTGCCCTGATTCAACCAAGAAGGCCATTACTGTAGGAAGATCGATGGTCTTATGTACTCCAAAATCTGGGAAAGCCCAAAACCCATCTTCTATGAAGAAACAAAATAGCTCCCAGTTTGAATTCTATGGGAAAAATACCTGTGGGGTTTTATCAGCAAAAAAGGGAAGGTTAGTGAAACTGAAACCCATAACATCATTTTCTGTACAGAATCACTCACCTACTTATGTTAAAGAAGCACTTCCTTTCTTGTTTGTTTTTAGAAAATTGTTTGATAGAACCAATACATCCGTCACTCCAAAAGTTGGGAAGAACCAAAATGTAATTGCTTCAGCAAAGAAACAAAATAGCTCTCATATGGAATTATTCAGGAAAAATTCCAATGGGGTATCAGCAACAGCAAAGGGGGGAAGGTCTGTGAAGTTGAAACTACAGCTTGCTTTTCAGGAGAAGCATTCCACCTACATATCCTGATAAAGCTTCTTTCTTATTTGTTTTCAGAAAATTGTTTGATAAAGGCAACCCTACCATCAACTCCAAGCAGGTACTACGCATGATATGTACTTAGATATATTAAAATACATGATTCCATTATGTTTCTAAAAATAAGGATGGGAAAGTTTTCTTGTCAGTTGAATTGCTCCAACTTTCATTGATAAGCTTGTAATTTTATGCATGATACGTTTGGTCAGTTGGCACACCACTCAAATTCTCCAAGGTGGATTGGATCTTAGCTTAAGTTCATTTTCAATATTGACTTATTGAAGCAGATTCAGATGGTTCCTGCTAGGATACATTTTGTAGCATGTTTATACTTAAGTACATTGATTCCATCTTGTACATCCCCATATTGTGGGTACTTTTTTGTTTCTAACAACCTTTTTTCCTGGATATTTTAAATTCCTGTTAGCTTATATTTAATCTTAAAAAGGTTCCATTAAAATTCATCTAGACAACAAAAAGTAATATACTGCCATCTGACAATTTATTTATAGCTGACATGAAACTTGAGGCAAATCTTATGCAGGAAATTTCATTATTGAGTGATCCTCATGCAATAGAACCTTTGGGAGCAAATGAGGTAATTCTTCTCGTTGTGTTTTAGGAAATTCATCTAGACAACAAAAAGTAATATACTGCCATCTGACAATTCATTTATAGCTGACGTGAAACTTGAGGCAAATCTTATGCAGGAAATTTCATTATTGAGTGATCCTCATGCAATGGAACCTTTGAGAGAAAATGAGGTAACTGTTCTCATTGTGTTTTTGTGTGCAATTTATTTCTCTTCTATACTTCAGAATTGTAGAGAAAACACCTAAATTAAATTTTCAATTATGGAGCATTCAAATTTACCATTTTCTTGCTCTTAAATGTTTGTTACAGTGTGTTCTCAGTTTGCCTGAGGTTAGCACTGGAACTGAATGCGATGCAAAAGCATTTATTGTAGCAGAAGGTAAGTAGAACGTGGTTGTTTTAAGTAGGTAGAATTATTCACACATGACATGGTTTTCTAAAATTATTTTTATATATCAATCTGGTTAGAATAATAGCAAGGACATAAAAAGAATGCAGGAACTTTATGTCTAGTTGTACAACCAGCAATTTATGGGTGTACTCGTGATGTTCTACCCACGTACATAATTAATGACATTGTGTGGCTCTGTCCAATATAATCTCTTCTCGTACATTTTACTTTTCTTTTCTCTCTTCTTTCTTCTTCCCTCATCAACAGGAACTGGTTTCCCATCTTACTAGTTCTGGCCCTTTCCCAACAGATTAAGTGTAAACTTCTAACCAGTCATAAATACAGCATGTGAAATAGAGAAAGTTAGCTCCAACTTATATCCTAAGATGTTATTGATCTTTCTTCTCTTTCTTTTCAATAATAAATTACTTTTTTTCTTCAGGTACCACAGAGAAAGGGAATGATATTATTGATGAAGTTTGCTCCAACATATACCCAGCAGAAGGTGAGGAATCTAATCAAGAAATTGATTTGAAGTACAGGCCATTTGCATTGCTTAAAATTCCTATTGTTTTAAGATTTATGCATGGAACTTTATGTGCTTGTTGCTTTATTTATTATATCCACCACTGTAAAGATAGGATACTTGTGATGTTCTACTTACATAACATAAATAATGATTGGTTGCTGGCCACTTCAACACAGCCTTTTTTTTCATGTAATTTTTTCTTTTTTTCTTTCTTTCTTTTTTTGGTGAACTTTTCTCTCTTCCTCGTTCTTCCATCAACTAGAATTGGTTTTCCCTCGTTCAAGTTCTGATAATTCACTAAAAAACTAAGTGTAAACTCTTTACTAATTATAATTTTATCACCATGTGAAATATAGAAAGATATCCTTTAGTTTTTAACGTATAAGATTCCCAAGTTGACATTTTCACATGTATCACAGAAAAGGGGAATGATATTGTTGATGAAGTTAGCTCCAGCATTTGTGTTACAGAGGGTAAGAGGAATCTAGTTTCTGGAGTGAGTTTTAAGTGCATGACATGTGGAGTGTCAACCTTTTCCGTCCCCTTCCTTTGTTGGTCTAATAATAATATTTCAACCTGATAATGCAGATAAAGAAAACATGAGCACCACTCAAGATGCCTCACCACCATTAAGTGAAAGAATAAGAGAGCTTTCAAACTCTTTGAAGGCTCTCTCTTCTTCAACCCCAGTGAACATAAAGATGCCATTGGAAGGTCGGAATTCATACAAGAATGAGTTCGAAGATGTATTGGAACCAAAGACTCCAAAAACCGAGCAGAATGCAAGATCAAATGATAATATGGAGATTGCAATAACTGGAACTCCTCGAGAAAAATTTAATTTGTGCAGTTCTGGACTGAAGGTGATATCTGCAATTTATAATTATTTTTTATTGTTTATTTAATTGATTCATCTTGGTGAACTTATACCACGCTTACCTTTCTAATGCAGAATTCCCTTGTCCAAGAATTTCTGGCATTTTTAAATACCGCGAGCAAGTAAGTAACACTCCTGTGGAAACAAATTGCTGTCAAACTAATGATGAGATTAATTTTGCCAGATTTACATATGCTCTTCCCTTTTTTGAACTCTTGTCTAAGTTGGCACCCCATTCAAACAGGATAGTTTCTACTGTCATTTAAATTTAGTGCCTTGACAGAGAGCTGTTTATCTTCCACTAACGAGGGGTACCATTTCTAGGTAGCTTTTGATAACTGTGAAACCATTAACATAATATGTAACCAAGTTTCCATCATATGCAGTATGTAATTTCAATATATTGCTTGGCCAATTTAGTTTGAAGGGATTCCACTAGTAAATGATGTTACATAGTAGCCTCTAGTATGGTGGCTGATGTAATCTCACAAGCTCACTGATGTTATCAGAAGCTAGTCTACCTTACAGCCTACCATTATGTTCTGAACTCTTTAGAAGTGAATAGAAATGTTCAGAAGGAAATCTTCAGAATAAATGGGCATAAATAAAGCTAGAGGAGCTGTATGAACATAATATGTGAAGCTCTACTAAGGAGAAATGTATCCAAATGTCTCTAAAACCATTTTTATCACAAGGTGGACCATTTCTCCGCTGTTCCCTTTGAATTTTCAGAGGTGGCAATGGTAGAGACATTCATTACTGATATGTTTGCTTCTCACTTGGTTATGATTGGTACATGTAACCGAGTCTTTGCCACCACAATGGGAGTTGGTTCATTAATTTTTAGACCAGGATTACCTTCACATGTTACATTGACATGGCATTCCTCATTTTTTGAGGAAACCATCAAATCTACATGGTGCAAGTCATACACAAGGATGTCAGACCCTGGAAATCGTGCACTGGGGATTTGAGAATGTGAACATTATTCATCCCGTTGGAGGACATAATGATGTGGATTTTGCAGTTTCCCACAACCCATCTTGGGTTGATTTTTTTTTTGGGTAATCCATCTTTGTTTAATTTCTGTAGCTTTGAATATAAAGCCATAGATACGATCATTTTTCTAGATTGAGCTACATTGATTTAGTATGGACTCATTGTTTCTTGTTTTCCTTGGCACAGGGAAGAATTGAAAGGAATGAAGGTAAGGTCAATTTTTTAAGCTTTAGTTTTCATTTCTGCTCTACTTTTGACAATTTCAGCTTCTAATGTATGTATAATAATAATATTGTTCTAGGGAATTGGAGAGAAAAGAGCAACTTATATTCTTGAACTTCGTGCTGAATCTCCGGCACCCTTTAAAGATGTAACTAATTCTCTTTTTTTTTTTTCGAAAAATACAATAATTTGTAGAACATTTCTTTAATTCTTTGTTTTGTATTTGTTTTCAGTTTTTTCTTTCTGAGATATTAAGATTATGTTTACACTGTTTTGCAGTTGAGTGATCTGAACGACATCGGCCTTACAACTAAGCAGGTAGACTCTTTACAATGTTTGCAGTTAAATCAATAAGATATATATATAGTGGATCAAAATGTTTTAACTATGATAACCCTCATGCAGATAAATGAGATTATGAGAAAGGTTGCCAGCGGACTCTTCCGTTAGCTTGTTTTTCTGATGATGAATTCCATCTGCATATTCGGATTCTTGTTGTCTGTAAATTGGCAACTTGGAGTTGCCTGCCTTAAAAAAAGAGAGAGAAAAAAAGAAAAAGAAAACCACCACAACCACCAGGGAAACAAAAATGAGGATATATGTATGGGTAAACATGGCTGTATGGGGCTTAGAAGCTACCTGGAACTCCAAAACTTTGCCGTCAATCCTTATATCTATAAATGTTTTCTACCTTGAAATGGAGGGTTATTAACTTATTATTATTATTTTCTTGTGCCTTTTATTTCTTCTTTTTTTTTCCTGAGATCGTGAGATCATGACAACATTCCATTATTTCGAAGAATTTTTGGTAAGTACATGGTGTCAAAAGAGGAATGGAGAAGCAACCTTGATCAATCCAATCCTTGATTGCAATCTACTTGCTTAGATATGATTCATCAGCTTTACTCAAATGAAGAGGCTGGCGTACCAATTAAATCCTGATTATGCAATGGGTGAAAAGGATAACCGGGGTCAGATGAAATTTGCCTAGCTAGATCGACTGAAATGGGATTTCTTTTTTTGATAAAAGAAATTTACCATTAATTAAACATTTTAAAAGCACCTACATTAATAGTTGTAATGTTCTATTATAGTCATCCGTTAGATTAGATGCTATATAAGCTAACTAATCAAAACAAGTTTGGAGCATAGAGTTTGGGATTTTGTCATAGTTGACTTCTTTTGTTGTGTTGGCAAGTTTCATTAACATCTATAATTCCCCAAGAGGCCATGTTCCTCTTGATAGCCAAGGTAGAAGGTCTGATAACTATTGATAGTTAGTCAATATTTCTTCTATTTATATACTGTCGTTGATTGTATTATCCACTCCTAATTATAACCCAAAAAGAGTTGCTTCCAACAATGCCTTTGTGCTTTGTCTTCCAAAATGGATAGACTGTAGATGTCCATCTTTACATCTCCCGATGCTCCATCTTGCCGCTCCTAGCTCTTGGTTAAAAATTCCTGCACATATCAAAATATTTTTTTTTTTGCGATATGTTAGTGCAATAATTTCTTTCTATTTCTTGAGGCACTACATGATTAATGTACATCGGTACATTCACTAGTCTTTCCTCCTCTTTTTGTAAAAATTTTAGAACTACAATCCATTGTTGTATGTTTGCCAACACCTTGAGGGGGTAGGGTGTTTTCTAATTAAACACCCTACCATTTCTTTCTTTCCAAATGAAATAGCATGAGATTATGAATACAGACATAAACCATTTTGATACTGAACAGATTTAATTGTGAGCATATGTTCTGACACAAACTCAATAGAGATATATCACTCCAATTTTCCGTGCGTAACCCCAATGGTCCTACCGCATGAATTCTGTTCATATGAGAAAAACACAGACATGAATTTGAACACATCATTGCTAATCAGATACCAAATTTTTTTATAAAAGAACCCATTGAACCCATCAATCCCTGGTGCTTTATGAGGTCCTAAGGAAAACACCGCATTCTTGATTTCTATCAAATTGGGTGGTTCAGAAAGAGGCCGTCCTATCATATTAATGGGCGGAAATAGGCATTCAATGAAATCCGGGTCCAACGAATCAAAGCATTGATAGAGTGTTTTCATATGATTAGCAAAAGCTCCAGCAATCTCACTAGGATTAGATAATGATTTTCCATCATTCATGATGGCCGAAATTCCCCTTTTGTGAAAATTAATTTTGGCTGCTAGGTGGTAAAACCTAATATTTCTATCCCCATCCAAAATGTACAAATTTCTCGATTTTTTAAACCAAAACATTTCTTCAACCTCAGGAGCCCAATCCATCATCATTTTTTTTTTCTTGAATGAACTTCCAATCTAGGTTAGCATCATGTTCCAAGATATCAACTTCAGTAGAAAATCTGTGGAAAATATTATCTACACCACCAAACACCAAATTGTTCCAGTTTTTTAAAAACCGTGATAAAATAGCCAATTTTTCATTGAGAGTGAGACTCAGATTTTTTAACCAAGCAGACTAAATATCTTTGAAAAAATTAAGGTGGGACAACCATGCATTTTGAAAGTGGAATAACTTTCTATTAAATAAAGTAACACCCGGGGGTTTAAGAATCAAGCGATTATGATCGGATCCAGTGGCAAGTAATTTTTCAACCAACTAGTTAGGGAAGCAACTAAATCACCTAGGTGAAGAGAAGATTCTATCCAATTTCTCTTTAACCAAGCAAGGAAGTTTTTGTTTGTTCGTCCATGTGAATGAGCAACCCGGTGCCAAGATTCAACAAGATTTTCATCTAAAATCAGTTTTTTTAACACAGCCAAAGCCCCGGAAGCTCTAAACCCCCCCATTTTATCTTTAGCCTCCAAGAGCTCATTAAAGTCACCCATATTCACAAATGGTTTCAAAATCTTGAAAATAGTGGAAGCCAGCCGTGACCAAAAGTCTTTCCTATCATGATAATTAGGAGGGGCATAGATAAAACACACAATGTAAGCACAATCATTATTCTAACAACAAATTAAGAATAGAGATGGCTCAGCCACAATCAATTTGGCATTGAAATTGACTGAATTGAGGATTAAAATTCCCCCTTCAACCCTCTAGATCCAAAACTTCCCTCATGTCCAATAACTTTGTAATGGTTGAAAATGCTTCAATTTTTGGCAACCAGAGCGAGGTGTTCTCGGCATTTAGTTTCACACAGAAACACAAGATCAAGGTTATGTTTCTTTAGAGTTTTTTTCAAGCACTGTTGTGTTAATATCCCATTAATACCCCTCACATTCCATGACAGGAATTTCATAATAAACAAAATAACAGAGAGGAAGATAAAAAATCTTTTCCAGTTGTCACAACAGAGTTTCCACTTCCTATAAGCCCTAGAAAGAAGACGAACAAGAATGCACTTAACGAAAATATCCAAAAATAAGATCCAGAAGGGGAAAACAAAGAAGAAAACACAAAATACTTTCCAACTAAGCACTCTCATAAGAATGGAAACTAAATGATTTCAGAAATTCGACAAATAAACTCAAGTAGAGAACCTATTTCTAGATTTGGGTTGAAGCTTTTGCAACCAACTATTAAACACAACAATAATAGAAATGAAAAAGCACAATGCAGAAATAAAAAAACTCATAATATTTATGATATGGAAAGACATGGAGGATGCCAGTATTAGTTTCCACCACCATGTTTTGATGCATTGTATGAGGTAGATGTTGAGCTTGGACCATTTGATGTATAGGTACCACAAGATTAGGGTTGAGAAGAAAACGAGTCTCCATGGACCTCTATGCAGTCCAGAAGAGAGAGTTAGGGTCCGACAAGTCCCTTAATAGTGCATCCAGGAACAGGTTAAAGCGGTCAATATGAGGAAGTTGCATGAAGTCCGGAGGGTCAAGCGAGTTCCTACTACGCTTTCTGCTAATGGACATAGTGAATGCATTTGATTCCACCCCTTCCCCTTCATTGGTTACTTCGTTAGCAGTTTGAGTTTGAGTTTTGGCATCAGAGAAAGTATGGACAAGTTTTTCCCTCTTTGTTCACTTCCAATTTTGGACAGTTGCAGTTGGTAACAAAAGTAACGGATTAAGTTTTGAGATTTTTTATAGTTACTCTTTCAACCTGATCAAGCCTTTCCATTACTTTTCGGACTTTATCCAAAATTCCTGCATCTTCATTCTTCATATCTTCTATTTCAACCTGCAAATCTTCTCTGAGAACTGTTTTTTGGCTTTTCAGCATTCATAACCTGTTTGCCCTTCACCTTATCATTCAACTAGTAGGCTACATTTGTAAGCTCCGGTCCTCCAAGCTCCATATTTTCCTTCCTTTCCATCCGTGCTAAAATCAATCTTGGGTGCGAATGTCCTCTTCATTACCCAGAAAATCTAAGATATCCACATCCTGGATAAGAAGCATTTGCTCCAGCCCGGAATGTTCAAAACCATGTTGTTCAAAAACCGTTTCACAATTCCTCCGACTTTTTTGTTTTTCCATTTCTTCTTCCACAGCAAGAAGATCATCACCTGAATTTTTCCCTTGCTATATCCGAATTGTTGAAACCCACAGTCATCACAAACTTTCCCCTTGTAACCTTTTTCTTTCCTTTAACATCTTCCCCTCTTGCAGAGTCTCCCTGAACTTTGCTGCCTCAAGACCCATCGCGCTCACTAGGTCTGCTCCCACCAACCTCCTCTTATCAAGATTGGGAGTACATAAAGTTTTTCAAGAGTTGTTGTAGACATCACACCGATTGTTACCAAATTTTATTGGTTTTGTAATTAGATCTATATAGATCTCCTCCCCAAATCTTGAAGCAAACTTCCTTTCTTCAACCGAATGGCATCTCCTAGAGGTGTGAGTTATTTTCCCGCATAACTCACAAATCAAAGAGAGTTCATACATTAACTTGACATGAACCCATTCATCCCCACTGCTCTTGATTTGGGCGTAGAGTTTCACTGGATGATTTAGATTGAGCATCACTTTTATCCTTGCAAAACCAGGAGGGAACATCATTTCTTCGACTTCTAACTGGATATCCACCACTTTTCCCAATTCGTTTGCAGTCTTCAGGATCAACCCATACTCAAAGCAATCGAACCTAATCCCTTGAAATTGCACCCAAACTGGAAATGGAGGGAGGACAACATCTAATGTGAACTTAGGAATAGGATCCATCGCTAGCAAAAGCATCTAATTACCTAACCACCATGGAGCCATTGACAAAACCTTCTTTCTGTTAATTTCCATGGCAAAAATAGGTCGAAACCCTTCTCTACCCGTGATGGAGATATCAATAGCACCTAGAGGCACCCACAGCTCCACTAATTTCCAGCAGATTTTCCAAATTGCGTAGCTTCGTTCCCCGATCGCTTTGCCGTAAAGAGTTTTAGGGCGCCCAAACATTTTGCAAAGAATGCTGAGCCGACTTCTTTCTAGCCCTTGTTTGTCGGTTTGCTTCGGTAGTCATCCCTTGCCCACTGCCTATCTCTCACCGGAGGAGTCAAGAAGTTTGATGAGGTTCCCTTAGAAGGTTGCTTGGAAGGGTATTGAGAACCGCCTGCACTCGCTTGTCTTCGTATATGCGCCATAAGAACAACCCTTGAACCCAGCCGAACAGAGGAGAGACCAACTATTACCCAAAAGCGATGGGGGAGAGAACCTGCAAAACAGCCAGAAATGGAAAAAAAACACCAACGAGGAGTCAAGAAGCAGCTACATAGATGGGTTGAGAAGAGTAATATCCTCGAGTCAGGACAAGTTATTAAACCACCTATTTGCAGCACACAATCCATACTATCTACAGATTGTGAGATTAAATGCGTTTCAAGGGTACAGAAATTCTCAATGAAAATAGGGGTTTAATGGCGGTGGTTGATGGTCACTGTTACATATAGGAAATCAGAGATTTAGGGAGCAGCAGAGATCTTGCCCTTCACCAGATCCACCCTTCAGAAGCAGATCTTGTTGCAATCTCAACCCATCCAGCTCAACCCTACCTCCAAAGCATCATTCCCATGGTGACATCGCCCTACCTAGCATCCCCCAGAAGGGAGTTAGTAACCAGAGACCGAACAGACAGGAGCAAGTCAAGCAGAGAATCGCAGAGAGAAAGGGGAAATAGCAAGTGGAAACCATCTGGAAACCTCTCGAGCGTTTTTCCTTTTTTTCTATTGATTCTGACTGAAATGGGAACTTAATAGCACCAAATCCAATCCAAACTAATTCCTGAAACTTTGGTAGTTCGATTCTGGAAAATAGCTGCACAAAAAGGCTGTCCTACAGCGCAAGCTTATGCATGTCTTTTGGTTCCATTACAAACAAAATCAAAGGTCTCTGATGACCAGAGAAGGACAAAGATCAGAAAACCCAAAAAAAATATCATCCATGCAAGTCGAGTCATAATGCTCCAACCTAGTTTAGTCTTCGAGACACCCTGATGACCAGAGAAAGGAGCGGCTTGGCTGGATGAAGTGCCTGCAAGATGAAGCATCAAACAGATGGATCTGGTATTCTCATCTCAGGTTCTGGCTGTAGCAACTTGTATGGTGGAATTGAATAGAGCTGTAGAGACACATTAGCAGTAAGCAAGTGATGGAAAATGTATCATCAGAGACGCAAATCCATCCGGTTTGACTCCTCATTCCCCTTCATCTCTTTGAGGCTTGTCGTTTTACTTACCCTACACATCCCCTGTTGTCTTCTCACCAACAATCCACTTCGTGGACAACTTAAAAAGTGCAGAGTCAATAAAGTGGAAAGAATTTAATCTCAAAATTGAAATGACTCCTGGACTATTTCAAAATTGAAAGATTTTCCTCATCAAAATTGAGATAACTGCTGAACTGCTTCAGGATTTCTGTCAAATTGAAATTCAGTTTTCAGAATTAGGACTCTAACAATCACACCAGAATATAGATTCCAATTTGATACCTCCCTGAAATAGAAATCATACCAACAAAAGCCTAATACTCCGACAGCATCTATTTCCAAGGCCTTTAATAAAGGAACAGTATTGTTTTGTACAAGGCAAAGTTGATGGAAGTCGTCAGTTTCTGCCTAGCTAGTATAACTGCTTTTCTCCCTTCGGGGGTGGGGGAAAGGAGAGAGGGATTGGCTGTTATGTTAGGGATCATTTTATAAATTGAGCAGCCCAAGAAACATCTACAAATCAGATATTTACTCCTTCCCTCCTCATCAATGGGAAAATTTTCTTTTCTATATTTACAACATCCTTCTGGCCAAAACCTGTTATGGCACAGATTGAAGGGGGCTATCAAAGGGTTAGTAGCTTACTGGTGTTGGGACCAAAATCCAGAGTGATTTGGCGGATCTCTCACCATTTTCCTTGCTCCGAAGATCTCCTGACAGCTTTCCCCAAAATTAAAGGCAAATAGGCCCGTAATGTGAAGAGCAGCAATCTCCATGCAAATAATGCATAGGATTAACATTATATAACCATTTCAGGGAGAGGTCCCAACCTGGACATTCTAGGAGTGAAAAATCAGCTCCCATCATCCACAGCTCCAATGTAAGTAAGGTTGGTTCTCCTTACTCTCACGGCCCCTTTAAGCCAATTGCATGCCTTAGAATCGGCAGAATCACCACCAACACCAACATTACTGTCGCTAGGAGAGGGGCCTGAGCCTGTCCCATCTTCCAACAGGGTCCAAAGGTCCACTTCCATGTCTTGGTCCTGTGATGGAAATGGCCTGGATTTTCTTGGAAAATTAGTGGCAGTTCGTAATAGAGAAACTGGGTTCCTTGTTGGTGCATTTGAAGCCCCTTGTTGGAAACTAGAAATAGAGATGCTGGATTGAAGAACAGAAAGAGATACGGTTGAGACTGCCGGTGGCTGACAAGAAACAGAGCATGGCAAGGAGGGAGGAAGCATTGGC
This sequence comes from Hakea prostrata, assembly GCF_041222555.1. Taxonomy (NCBI): domain Eukaryota; kingdom Viridiplantae; phylum Streptophyta; class Magnoliopsida; order Proteales; family Proteaceae; genus Hakea; species Hakea prostrata. The sequence goes on along the minus strand of NC_142600.1, from coordinate 73,984,458 downwards.
ATGGCAGTTTGGAGGCGCCACCTTACAGTCTCTGGTAGTTGCATATGATCCAAGTCATTCTGCAAGAGTTTGGAAGACATAAGCCAAATAGAACAGAGAATCTCACTGCAGATTTGCCACTAGCCACCTAAGTGAGGATTTGCCCATCATTAACAGCCAAAAATTGAAACAGAAATGTAAACCAGATCGAACCTGTAAACTCCCTGCAACTTCACGATCAAAGCCAGATAGAGATTTTATGGTTGATCTGGACACAGAATCCGGCTTCAGCCAACTTGGCTTGCAACTGCTCAGTAACCCATGCAATACAGACAAGAAGCAGTCAAAGAGGCTGTCTCCAGACAGATCAAATGGGGAAGCACTTGATACTTCCACTGCCAAGTCCACCTCCCTTTTGTTTGAACTTCTCAGCATGAGATGAAAGGACAGATCTGCATCCTCATGCACCACTCGGCTTCCAAGGAGACGAAGTATGACTGGCGCAAGTGTGTGTCTCATGTCCTTGCAAGATGGATCCCTAAATATCCAATAGATGTGACTCAAGTCAACTAAAATCGATGACTTGTTTCTATTTCTTGTTAGTTTCTTCTCATCATCATATACAAGCAATCAATTTATAGATAAACATGCAAACATGAATACAGTCTTTGAATTTAATCACTCAAAACATTTCCACCACAAACATGGAATAACTTATAATCACTTCATCCAAGACTGAAAAAGCAATAAATAAAATAATTAAATAAATAGCGCTTTTTAGCTTAATAAATTCATAAGAAGACTCTTAGAAGGGAAAAATCCTACAAACTAAAAGATAGCAACAGAAAAAATGATCAAATCAAGCTCAGTTACAGCATTCCAACTTTCAGAAACTGGTGAAGCCTCCCAAAGTCAAAAGTAAATTCAATGAACTCTTGATAGTCAAATAGTCAATGACTAATACCACATTTAAGTGCCATCAAGAAAAGAAAAAAACAATGTTCATCACACATTCGCCTTCACTATATTCATCTAAGAGCCTCATCAATTTCACCTAGATATCAACACAGCTAATAGTTGCCCAAAAAAAGGGGGAGAGTGAGAAGGTAATAAAAGGAGAAACTACAGGAAAGAGAAATAATCTGAATAACAATATAAACCCTCCACTTCCCTATTTCGACTAGTTTTCCCAAAAACCAGAGAGAAATCTGGAATCTCCAGTCTCCATAATTAGTTTCAAATCAACACTTTCATATTTCATCAGGGCCTCCTTGGGCAACAAAATTACCAGACATGACAATGCAAGAATGCCAGATTTGATTAGTGTGATCTACCCAAGAATATAAACCCATGTCATGTTGCACCATCTTGCCTCATTTCATAACTACTCTTCAAGAACGACTGTACCTCAACTAATTTTTCAAAGACAGGCAGGCTGTAGAATCCAACACAAAGCACAACTATCCACAAAGCAGACGTACAAAGGATTATAGAACCAGTACATAACAAATGAAGTAACCCCAGGGACCATTTGCATTTGTGCAGTGTTATATCAGAAAATTTGTTTTTTTTTAATTAAAGAAAGAAAAACATTATGCAACATTATTTACATGACTGTTTCTACAGTGCCCCTAGATTGTTAACACATCAATACTAAGGATGATCGAAGTTTCCAACAATGGCGAATGAAATGGTCACTAAAATGAATTAAACAACAGATTCAAGAGCATAACTAATTGAAGGGGAAAAAAATTTGTGGTTGGCAAACCATGGGACAAAACTAGCAGGCATGATAACTGTTCTACCACATTGATGAGGGAATATAGTTATCCTAACCATGAACACCTAGGAGATTTTCTACATATACCAAGCAACAAATTTGAATGTCCAAGCACCCTCTGGGTATTCTTGGATTTTTCCATGTGACCAAGAACATCACAGGGACCTTGGGGGGTACTCATGAAATTTTCAGGCTCAATTGATTTGCTGTCCACAAAGACCCTTCCTGACTTAGAGAACAACCAAGTTCTTCAAACACCACACTCATTACGAAGTAGGTGGACAGGCTTAGTCTTTTCAGTAAAAGATACCAGAGTTGTATAACCTTTAACCTGACATCTAACGGGCTAACAAAACTAGGTCCATCTGTCTAACCAGGTAGTTCCAGAATCTTTCTGTTTTGGCTCCACCAATCCAGAATATGTTAAAAAATTAGTTTATAGGCATGCCAATCATACAAAAAGCAAGGATGGGTTGAGGGAAAATAATAAATATATATATATATATATATATATATTATATATATATATATATATATATATATATATATAGTAATGTTGCTCCAATACCCAACCAAAGAGCAACTGCGGCTATATATATAATTATTATTTTTATTATTTATTTATCTTTTTTTTTTTTTTTTTTTTTTTTTGGGGGGGGGGTGTCCCTTGTCTAAACATCAATGCATAAAATTACCTATCTCCATAAATGATTGGAAGCAACCTCAGGAGGAATTGCAAACGCAACCACATGGAAGCTCGCAGTGCCGCCGAAGAGGGTGGTGCAGAATCCATTGCTCCTGTTGTTCGTCTACCCAGCCCAGGACTGCCACCTTTTGGCACCTTGCGACTGTTGCCTTTGTTTGTAACTGATTCAACTCCGGAGGAAGCTACCCCAGCTTGCTTACCAGCACCATGAGTAACGGTATTAATTTGTTGATCAATACTAATCATCTGCTTGATTAAATCATTTGCAAATGCAGTGCGTGAGCCATTAGAGCTCGTATCAATGCATGGAAGAACTAGCTCAACAAGAGCCCTCTCAGTCGCAAACTGTTGACTGGAATTTAAGCCTTCAGCCTCATATGACTGTGACACCACTCTCCCAAACCTTTTAAGATCCATGCCATCTTCTACAACCTCCCCTTCTTCAAGAGAGCTTGCTTCATACTTTCTCTTTTCTCCTCTGCCTTCTGATAGATCAACAGTAAAGTTCGACCACCCCCAAGGCTTCCAAAATTTGACCTTTGTTGAAAGACCTTTGCGCTGAGCAACATTAAGAAGTCGCTGTCTGACAGACTTACGTCCAAAAAGAACAACAGGTCCTGCCAAAAACCATTTAACCTGCTTCAACAGAGACTCCTCTAATGATCTCCCAAGCAGATGAACTACTTCTGCATAAAGAGAAGCAGCATCAGGTCTGACCAGTAATCTTGTAAGAACAATCTCGGTGAAATTGCTCTCATTCTCAGAAAGAGAATTGTCTGCATTAGGAGAAAGAGACCGAATAGCCTCCACTAAGGACATATTATGGGTCTCAATTTTTTCAATGAGAGCCTGTTCATTCAGAAGAAGCCGAAGTTCAACCCACTGCCAATGAAATTTTGCTGGCTGAAGGCTATCTAATATGTGCACAAGCTGGTCCTGAAGCTTCATCTCATTTTCTGCACGGTGCAATTTTGACTCTCTGGCCCAAGTTCCCCCATCCTGTTGACGTGTAGTCTCTGGCATTTTACAATCGAGCACTGCATTTAGGAAAAGCCTTGCACGAAGGGGAACAAATGCCTTGGTTTTCAGGCGTTTATCAGGACCATACGTCTCAAGCATTGCAGCAAATTCAGTGTCACCAACATCAGATGCTAGGAGATCATGGAGAGCACGAGTATCTTGCAGACATACATCCCGGAAAGGCCGGTGCTTAATCACATCAGCAATTGCCAATGCTAATGATTGATAAGATTGAACATCTTCACGGATTAAGATATTACTGTTGAGAATGTATGTCCTCCAAATCACCAGTGCAAAGATTGAGTAGGCAGGAGGGAAGACCACACTAAGAGATAGCATTCTCTGCATCCTTGAAAGAGCTAAAATAGAAGGTTCACCAAGGAGCTCCACAACTAGTCCATCACAAACCGTCCTGCAATTCCCAATAAGCAACCTAAACCAGTGCGTGTTGACTTCAATAGAATTGTCTATCTTATATCGAGAAATCCCATTGGAGCTGGATCTTGCAGTCCTTATAAACTGCAGTACATCCAACCCTTCCTTTAATCTTAACACAGATACCATTCTCTCTAGACTAGTAACTCCATGAACAATTACTCCAACAAGAAGTGCTGAAACAGCAGCTACAATTTTTCCTGCCCTCCCAAGAAGTAATCTCGCAGAATTGTTCAACATTTCATTTGGTAGGTTCATATGGGAATCTTGCGCTTCAGGAGACACCTGAAACTGACTGCGAGGAGCCTTTCCAGGTGCAAAGCCTCCTGCAACAGCAGAAGACGCTTCTGTTGCAAAAGCTATCTCATATAGACGGCTATTACGCTCTCCAAGAGCTTCCTTAAGTAAGCAGAGGCAACTAACATGAGTTTGTATGAGACGTCGAGCATAATTCAGTGAGCCTGTTGTGGATTGAATGTTTTGATAATTACTGCCTGGCATGAAGTCTGGCAATTTTGCTAAAGCTGGGCCAACATTACCAACAATAGAAGAAATGGCAGAAGCCACAGCAGAGGGATCTCCCTCTTGAGCTGTACCACCGTTCTGCCTAATGCAGTCCATTAGCCCCTGAACAATCTGCTGAGCTACTTGATACCCATCATCCCATTTCTCCATGTTGGAACTTTTTGGAGTACCCACTGCATATAACTTCCTTTCCTTGCCATAGAAATAATGCGCAGCTTCCTCAATATGTCTTTGCACTACCTCTTTCATGCTAGGGCTTGATCGGGATAATCTCACACTTATCTTTTGACGGAAGAAATCATCAAGATCTTCTACTCCAGCTGGAACTCCAACAGAAACACCAAATTCACCATCAACCAACCTTGTAGATTCAAGTTCAGCAAGAAGCTTTTTATCACATGTTGCCTTGAAATTCTTTTCCCATTTCATTACGCTTGCCATGTTTCCATATTTCTTCAACAAGTTTCTAGCATAAACAAAGGATGCAGAACAAGATGCCCTTCCATTGGAGGCCTTGACAACCACAGACCGAAGCATTGCAGCAGAAAGTGCTTCAGGAATAAGATCCGCTGATACAAGCATGTTCTCGTACCTGAATCCACAAAATAGCTTATCACATTGGACGAAATGCAGATATAAAGATATCATGGGAACCTAGGAAGCTACAGTTTTTCAAGCCCAATATTATAACAGAATCAAAGACACAATAGTACTGTGTAGATAGAAATTCACTATAGTGCTGGATCAAGAGATCACTTAAAAAATAGCATAAAATGATACAAATAAATATGCCAGAGCCGCCCAGTTGGCAGTTGCCACATCGTGACAATAAGATCTCATCCACCCAAAAATTAGGTAACACCAGGTCAGAGTGGGAAAAGAATAACTATTGAGCCAGAAAATCTTAAAGATCAAACAACACAATCAAACCAAGTTATGAGAATGGACTGTAATGCTATTGTGACATACAAATCATTTTGTCACACTCAAATTCATTAGAAGTTCTTCAAAATTATATAACTGGCATTTAAATACCAGCAAACCACCATATCCAAACCAAACCCAACCACAAGACCATGATTATGATAATTCTGGTGACTTAAGATCATAGGATCAAATACGATGCCACTACATCTTCACATTGCAATGCAAAGAAATGGACATCACTAAGCATCAGCACTTCATGAAGATACGATCATAGCATGACCCTATCAACTAGGATTAGATCACTGATGAGAAGTGCAGTCACAGGAAGCATCACAAATCATAGAAATGAAACTACTTCACCACAAGCATGTACAGTGGCAAACACAAAAATGAATATGCATTTTGAATCCAACCATGAATTCAACTAGGAGTCTAGGAAGCCATACCTCTGGATACATGACACTAAATATCCCTCCCCAACTTCACATCCGGGACACTCTGTGTTCTTTGACAGTATCAGTATGCTTCTCCCACCATGAATTGTAGAATTTGTACTAGCAAGCGCTTTCGGTAGCAACCACAGCAGAAATTTGATGGCTGAAAATAAATCAGAAGAAACATCCATCAAATAAAGTATAGATGATAAGTCATCTCCACCAAGTTTCCACTGTTTGGAACTTCTGACATCAAGAGGTGGGAAAGCTCCAGAACTCTGGCCAATCTTTGCTGGAGTCTTTTCAGCCCCTTCAACTAGCTGCCTGACTAAAGTAATTAACCAGACAGAGATAGCTCTCTTCTCAAGTAACCTCTGCTGTTTCAAAACCTTCCCAATTGAAAAAATATCACCCAAATTACCAGTTTTGACCCCATCCACTGATTTTGGAACTTCTACTGTACCCATTCTATGATGAGGACAACTTGTTCTATTATCACATTTGTGACTTGTCGATGCCCCCTGACTGCCCTCAATCCTGGCAGCAGCAGCTAATTGGGAGAGACTTTGTGTTTTACGAACAATTTTTTGGCGTCCTCTAGGAGCCTGTTTAGTAGATTTAAGAGGTAGATCAACCTTGGGTTCTGCAGATTTAGATTTAGGTTCCTTCCTCCTCCACCAGGTATCTTCTCCATCTGATGGCTTCAGTGAAAATCCTTCAGCATAAGGGCTCCTTTCTTCCCTCAGCTTTTGCCGTTTTGCTCTTCTACATTCTTCACAGCCAGCCGTTTCTTCTGTTGCATCAACCTTGCTTTCAACAGACCCAATGGATCTCTTAAGACTCCCTTGGGATTCATCAGATTGGATATCAGCAGGTGCAGCAAAAGATTTCGGAAAGTTAAGCAATATGGAAATGGCACTCTTTAGTTCTGTAACTTTACCATCGGTCTTGGCATTCTTACCAGACAAAGGACTGGATGATGCCTTAATGTTCCCCCAGTGTTCAAGTGAAATGGAGGGACAGCTGTCCTTTCCTGAAGTAGCATTATCCATTCCTTTCTTGGAGACAAGATTTGCACCTTTTCCTTTTGTGGGGGTTTTAAAATGACCACTAAGAAGTCCATCAAGCAGCAAGCGACGTTCGTTTGAGTAAACATGCAACACCTCCGCTAGTACGGGAACTTTAGCAATTCCTGCTTCTTCCAAAACATGAAGCATGCAGGAACCTGGTAAATGTTTTAATAACCGGTGGTGTCTCTTTCTTCTTTCCAGATCAACAGGAGTTTCATCCATAATTCCACTAATTATCAACTGTCTAACATAGGCCTGAGGATAGAAGATGCCAAAATGCATGAGCTCTATGATAAGTAGTTGAAGGCGACTGAGACCTTCACCTTTACCCGCATCATGTCGATCTATCCAACACACCACAATATCATGTAAAGGGCCTGGACTTTGAAAGACCCCTGATGTACCAATACTCCCATCTGGAATCTTTGATTTCTTTCTAAGTAAAGAGACATTTTTCACACCTGTACCACCTAAAAGACTTTCGTGTTGACTGGCACTTTTGAAAAACCCATTCTCTCCCCAAGGACTACCATTATTTCTCTGCACTGAGTTCCTCATATCTTCCATCTTCATCTTCAAAAGCATCACAGCACAATAAACTTGCGAAAAATCTTTTCTACCTGTAAATTTTACATCTTGAGGTAGAGAAGTCTGATAATTTCTAAAATCACATGTTGCCCACTCACAAAGGAAAAATACAGCACAAACAAATGACAGGCTGACTGTCCCAATCCACTTCATAGATGACCATAGGCATGGACTGACCTCTGAAATCCAAACTTCTTGAAGACCTCCATCACACAGATCTTCAAACAGAAAACTGTAAGCTGCTTTCAGGTCCCCCAGTAATAAAGCTTTATCTAAAGCCTGCAGAGCTGTAGACAAGCCATGACGTTGAAGGCCAGGCCTCACAGCCTTTGCAAGAGTATTAGTACGTTTCTGTATTGATGAAACAACATGGTCAAAGGACATGAGACAGTGATAAGCCTCTTTTGTTTTATCATTGAACTTGGTGGCCATTTCGTTTTGACAACATTGATTTTCCCCAGCAACCTGATGTACTTTTGTTATATTTACTGGCAAAGGAAAGCAATCCAAGGCAACAAAAGTATCAGGTACAGCTACTATCAAATACCGAAGCATCGCAACCACAGCAGAAACAATGCAGGCCTTCGGAGGATTATCCAGCACATCAGAACCCCCATGAGTGGATTCCTGTATGCAATGAATAGTTACTTCCACAAGATTGCGCACATATGTCTGTGATAGAATAATGGTTTCTATCATACCAAGTATTATAGGCAATAATAGCTCTAAAGTTTCAAGCGATCCCTTTTCCTGAATCAACAAAAACAAATAGTAAAAGTCTACACTGTGTCCACGTGAACCAATTGCTACAAAAGCAAAATTGAGATCTGAACCATAACCAAAAATACTATAAGTCTTCACTAATGAGAGTGAGAAATAACCTGTAGCTGATTGAGAACCCAATCAATGACATAAGAAGGAAGAAGTAACCCTTCCACATGATTCCAGTGCAGGATATGCACCATATACCACCATTTATAAGGCAGTGAAGGCTCCTCACCATCAGGAACAGTGGGAGCTGAATTGCCTTTTTGAACAAAACCAGACACAAGCTGTGGTGTTTTATCCTTCCGGTGAGGAGTAGATAGAGAACCCTCCTTTGACAAAAATTCATCCAGTAGGACCTGCAAGTAATCAATAACATCCTTTGTCCACTGCTCAGTTCGGATTGACTGTGTTTTCTCTGATGGCCCAGAAGAAATATTTGCAGAGATAGGCCGACCCTGAGAAGTGCAAAAATGATTACCAAATATTATGATATTCAGAAAACTATTCATTGTTGCATCAGACTAGAGGAACTAAATAGGTTATGAAGCTTCAAAACAATCTCTAACCTGATTGAGATAAGTCACTTTTATAAACCAACTTGCTCTTAAGAATGAAACATTATGCTTAATGAGAACTTCAAAAAGTGCTCTCTTCCTATAGCCATGAGGGACATGATCAGCCAGAGCACACAATCGTTTATGGTGCTGCGAGAGACTCTGCCCCAAAAGAATGTAAAGTTCAGCTCAAAAATCCTATTAACTTAGAAAAATAACAAAAAAATTTAATTTAAGAGGAAACAAGGCTAGATTTTCAGTAATTAACAAATATAGAGATGTGCTGCAAAGGGTTAGAAAGTTGGGAGAGCATTATTCTAAACCAAGTTATGTAAACTCAAACTCAAAATAAACTCAGAGGCCAAAAAATTGGAGTTCCAGACTGGAAGCAAGAACCAGAACTTCTGCTGTCATTGTGTGTCAATTGGTAGAGAAACACAGACAGAAAGCCTCCATTCATGGCAGACAATAATTAAAGAAACTTCTGTACTACAGAACGAAATTACAAAGAAAAAGTGATACAATATGAGCAAAAGAAAAATTCAGTCCAAGGACCACTGGTAGTCTGGTAGTCTGGTACATATATGATACAAAGCTGACTGTGTTAAAATATTTCATTTTTGTGGTAGGCCCTTAGTCAATTTTAATTAATGTGCTTAACTTCACTATCAGTAAATATGGTTATTCATGTGCAAGTGTTTTGGACAACATGCTTATCTATATAAGAAACTTTAAGAAACTTTAAGAAACTTTAAGAAACTTTAAGGTAATAGAAGCAAACAACATCCCCACCAGCAGAAGCTTTACGCAAGTATTGAAGACCCCAAAAACCCAAGGGGGGGAAAAACACAAATGAAAAGACTCAACCATTCACAAACAAAGACAGAATGAAGCAAGAAATAACAAGTACTTGTGCTCTACCACAGCAGAAATTTTTGAATATTCTAAACATCTTGTTGGAATGCATACCTCAATCCATTTCTTTCTGAAATCCTCACCACAAGGCTTTTGTTCAGGAAATGCGCCAGGTTTGGATAACAAATTACCAGAAAGAGGCACTCCATAAACTTGGCCAGCCTGTTACATAGTTAGAACATCACCCCAAATAAATAAATAACATACTTGTTTCGATGTTCAACTTGAAACTCCATATGTCAGAAACCATGTCTGACAGAAAATTACATTTATAAAGTTTAATTGTTCACAAAATGCACACGAATGCATTAGTAAACATGCAAAGATGCAGAACGGCATCAAATACATGGAACCATGAACCAGAAAATTATCAACTTAAAAAATATATATATTTATATCCATTACCTTACGCTTTTGAGCACGAGACTCATTGATAGCTCTAAGATTTTTTCGAATTCCCTGAGAAAACCAAAAATCCAAACAGTCACATTTCACGGAAACGAAAAAGAAAGCAAAGGTAGATTAGTAGATTTGCAAAATTTTAACCCAAATGAGAGTAATTGATTGCAAATGGTTTCTTTATGTACACCAACTACATATAAGTTATAACCAAACGGACGAAGGGAATTGGTACATGAAACTCCCACCCCCCACCACCCAAAAAGAATCAAACACAAAGACCAGAGGGAATTGGATATTTTTATTCTACTCATGAGTCATGACCCCTTTCTTGATAAAAAATTTATTATAAATAATGTACCAAAAAGGATGACTTAGTGGCTATGCTGGTTGTGGTTTAAGATTGGATGCACACACTTACGTATACATTAAGCTTTGTTCAAGATCAATGGCCATCCTAAGTATGAATCTAGATTTAGCCAGACATGTGGCCTAATTTGAACCAGTAGAAGGATGCCTTTGAATAGAACTAATTTACACTGGCATATTACCCGTGCATCAAATATGATGGGCTAGAACAATCATATGGCCAGCCAAATATTAGTCCACCAGCCTTGTATTTAGACCCCTCCAAATGTTTTCTAAAATATAGGTCTTAACTTTTATGATGTGCTTGGCTTTGTCAACTCCAAAGACTGGTCTGACACTAAAACATGTGCATTTCAGGTTTACAGAGGGAGATTAGCATTAATATAAAAAAAAATGTGCAAGTTTAGCTGATAAACTAATGTACCATAATCACATGTACATCCAAATGGAAACTAGTATGACGTTACTTGGCAGCAGGAAATATTAAAGTGTTATTAAAGATATGTGGTTACCCTTATAGACTTCACCAAAAGAAAGAAGAAGGAGAAAAAAAAAGTCCAGCCTCAAAGACAAGCATCTTCTATGAAATAGGATAAAAGGTTTTGTCCAAGAAATATGAAATCAATAGCAATTTTTCATTCACAAACTAGTCTCTTTTTTGTGTTCTTTTAACCTTAGTATGCAGAACTTATGACGCACATGCACATTACATGATGCATTCTTTGAACATTGAATAGAAGGACCCATCTTAATATTAGGTGTCCTACCTATTTACTGATTTAAGAGTGTTCTCACATGAATAACATGTGCATTTAGTCTAAATGGTCCCCAAACTGAAAATTCAAACTCCCACCTTTTCTTCTGGCAAATGAAAACAATATAAGATATCTCATGCAACGTTATTTAAAGCATAAATCCAAGAAGATATTTATTAAAGATCACCCATAAAGGTTTGTGAAATAAATAAAAACATTAAACAACGGGTAATATGATAATAGTTGAATGCATCACACCATGCATACTGAATCAAAATAACACAAATAAAAAAAGCATTACCACTTGACAGACAATGTTTAACCAAAGAATCTTGGCTACTTCTCAGTTTGAATTTAAGTACCTCTTTGCATTTTAGGATAAGAGGCTTTGTAAAACTTCCATATTGAGATAATAATATTTCCCTGGCTTCCTGGCACACTCAACAAGTAATACCAAGTAAACTGTCAGAGCCACTATCAATGTAGCATGTTATAAGGAACAAGTAGCCTGCATGGCAGCACGCTTAGAAACCAAAGTTTATGCAACATGACTAGTTCAATTGGATATAGTAATATAGTAATACAAGATACTGTGCCTAAATAATAACATGCATACAATATTAAATAGGAACCGTTCCAGATGAACTAACTTCAAGAAGAATAGGCGTCCATAACATGCATGTGCAACTTCACCAACAGGATTCCTTTTGGGGAAGTTGATTAAAAAAATGTCACTTGAAAATGGAGGCCTGTGGCATGAGAAAAATGCAGCCTTAATAGGATTCATGCAAAGGTGAAAAATAGCTCCACAGAATGTTCTGTTCTCCCCATGGTCAATATTTATAAATGAGATTTGGAGTCAAACAGACCTCCCATGTTCCTGCTTCTTTTGATAGTTGATTCAGATTCATCACTACAAAATCAAGGTTATATAAATATTTTTTATCTAACTACTTTCAGGAATGGTATAACGGATCTAACAACTTCCATTAGGGTTATAAAGGATTAGCTGAATCAATTTATTATTTTCATAGAAAAGTACATCAACGACCTCAGCACCATCCAAACTAATGAGTCAGGCAGTCAGCTACATGGATCCAGACAAAATAAGGTAGGAAAAACTGAGGTCTAAACTAAAAAAGGAATGAAAAGATGAGAGATGAAAAATAGAAAATAACCAAAAAAAAGAAGAGTAAATCGGAGTAGACGCAGCCCAGTAGGTCAGGAACTAATATCATATAATTAGGGGCTGCAATGTACATCCTTACCCTCCAATGGGCTCTATCCAAGGTCATACTTGGAAAAAGACCTAGACTATGTATGTCCTTCCTCACTACTATTGCCAGGGTCATTTTAGGCCTCCCCCTAGCTCTTTTTAAGTCCTTCAATTGGGATCGTATCATTCCTCCTTACCAGGAAGTCCCTAGGCCTCCAATGAACATGACCATACCACCTCAAAGGACTCTCTTGGAGTTGGTCATTGATCAAGGCAACTCCCAAGTCAGCTATAATAGGTTCATGATGCAGAATCACAATCTTGGACCAACCAAAACCCAACTGGGTTTCTAGACGAAGATGGACTGAGTTCAACTTGAGTCATGACTCTGGTATAATTTTAGGAATTTATATTTTGAGAAATAATGTTTTTAGCTTATTTAATTTTAGAAGTTAGGTTCGTAGGATATTTGATTTTCTAATTATTTTTAGTTTCCTCGTTTGAATTAATGTCTTAGTTAGAGAGTTAGTCTTAATTTTTTAGTCTTTTTATTTTCTGCATATATGACATAATCCCCCATCGTTAGACAGAGAACAAAAATATGAATTCACTCTATGTTTGTGAGAGCCTACCTGACTAACGTGTGCATTTGCATTGTTAAGACCCCAATTATCTCCCTAAAATATCCAGCGAACTACCCTCTCTTCGCCGCTGCAAACTACTGGAATGGACACCAAATGTAGATCTCAACTAACATACAAGTAAACAAATGGAACTACTAATATGAAATTGGGAGTTTCCTTTACAATTCACCCCATAATGCCTTCCCTAACAAAACCTAGTGAACTCACCCCAATTCACCATTGCAAGCAAGCTTGCCCAAAACACCTAACTCATTTCCCTCCCCCTTTCTAATTACAATTTCACACCATATAAACCCCCCATAGTTGTCAAAGCGTCCGCCTAGGCGGTAAAGCAGTTTTCAACCGCTTTTTTTTTAACCGCTTAATTGACAACCAAGGCCCAAAGTGACTCCAAGGCCCAAAGTGACATAGAACCTATTTTTTGCTCCAAGGGCGCCGCCCCCACACCCCCGCCGGCAACAGAATGTGAAGCATAAGCCACACTCAACATCAAGAATCAATGAATCAATAAATGCCTAGGCAAACGCTTTGACAACCATGGTTTGATGAGATGAACTTATGTTTGTGTTCTTTTTTTTAATTATTTTTCATAATTATGATTCTTGAATGCTTTTTTTTTTTTATGAATGTGACTATTGAATATTTGTTTAGCTTATTATAGAAAGTATTTGTATTGAAAAGTAGTTTAAAAGTAGTTATATACTTATATTGGAAAATTTTGACCCAACCACTTTGGTCGCCTTATTGCTACCTAGACGCCGCTTTATCGCCTAATTACCTAGACAAGACAATCGCTTTGGTCTCCTTTCCGCTTTGACAACTATGAAACCCCCCACGAACTACCTTCCCATGTGACCTTCCACATGAATTATTTCATTACCCCAAAACTACCCTTGTTTTAGAACCTACAAGTGATGTCTTAATGTTGGATTCTATTAGGAGTCTAATAAGAGTTTGTATAGGAGTTAAATTAGAGATTGCATTCATGTAAACTTTTATTCCTTGTAATAGTCTACTTTCCACTTAATTATAAATAGAGGGCTTGAGATCATGGATCAATAAGCCATTCTACTACAATCGTTTATTTCAACATGGCATCAGAGCCTAATCTCAATTAGGGAATTAAGAAAAAAAAGAGAGAAGAGTGTCGAACTTACTTCCTCTGCCTCTCTTGCTGTCTTTGTTGTAGAAAAGGATCGAAACCCATCGTTTTTTTCTAGCAGTTCTTCAAACCAATCTCTGTCGTAGAAAAGGATCAAAACCCATCGTTTTTTTCTAGCAGTTCTTCAAACCAATCGATTCTTCAAACCAATCGAGTAACCATCGAAACTCATCGCCCTCTCTGGCTGATATTCATTACCGCTGCATTCAAATCGACAACACCAAGAACAGAAAAAAAGGGAAAGAAGAAGAGAAGAAGAATCCTGCACTACCGCTGCAATACCGCTGCTCCTGCAACCTTTTTTTTCGCTGATTTCTCTGATTTCTCTTATTCTTCATCTGAAGCTTGCGATTCTAAAGCCTGGTTCTTCATCTAAGCCTTGTGATTGAGGTTCTTCGATTGGGATTCTGCCTCAAGATTCTGTGATTGACGTTCTTCGATTGGGGTTGTTCTTAAAGCCTGCGATTGAGGATTGATTCTTCATCTGAATCACTTCGATTAGCCCAAACAAAATATATGTTTGAGGGTTATTTTGGTAAATTTGCATTGCAGGGACTTATATGTAAATTTGTATAAGTTCTGAGATTTATTTGCAAATTCAGATTTTTAGGGACATAATTGTCATTACTGGGGGGGAAAAAAAAGAGAGAAAAAGGTAGATCTGTTTGGGTTGTTTGGCTATTGCATTCTGCGACATTTCTGTTACTTCGAAAGGGTGAAGACTGAAGAACTGCAGATAATTTTGTCAACATGACAACTATTGATGGTACCGCCTTGACCACTGCTTCCTCTATTACCCATACCAACACCTACCTTGCTACTTCAGGTAAAACCTTTACAAGCTTTCAAGCTTCTTCAGTTTCTACTCCTTGGATCATTGATACAGGAGCTACAGATCATATGACAGGTTTATCCTCCTCTTTCTTACAATATTCTCCAACTTCTGGAAAATATAAAGTTCGAATTGTTGATGGCTCCTATTCTTCCATTGCTAGAAAAGGGACCATTCAGCATTCTCCATCATTTTCTTTGTCTAAAGTTTTACATGTTCCCTCTTTCTCTACTAACTTGCTCTCTATCAGTAGTCTTACACATGACTTGAATTGTAAAGTGACTTTCTTCCCATCTTACTGTGTCTTCCAGGATCTGGTCACGGGGAAGGAGATTGGACGTGGTAAACTAGACAATGGACTTTATTTGCTCGAGCCGATTGGAGAATATACGTCTGCTTTTACTACATCTTCTAATCCGGTCCATTCGGTAATATCAGACCTTCATCAGTGGCACCGTAGGCTAGGTCACCCCTCTCTAGGAACTCTTAAGAAAATATTTCCTTATTTGGTTTCTTCTTATAATGAAAATAATTTTTTTTGTGAAGCCTGCATTTTTTCAAAACAGACCTGTTCTACTTATTTACCTTCTCTTCATAATAGAAAACCTATTCCTTTTATGTTAATTCATACTGATGTGTGGGGTCCCTGCCGACGTGTGTCTATTACTGGGCATAGGTACTTTGTTACTTTTATTGATTGTCACTCTCGTTCTACGTGCATTTATCTTTTAAAACAAAAAAAATGAGGTTTTCCGATGTTTTCGTGACTTTCATAATATGATTAAAACTTAGTTCAATGCCACTGTGAAGATCCTTCGTAGTGACAATGGCACAAGTATTGATGGTGAATTTCAAAGATATCTCTCTGATTCTGGCATAATACATCAGAGCAGTTGCCTTGATACGGCTGCCCAAAATGGGGTTGCCGAAAGGAAGAATCGGCATCTCTTAGAGATAGCCCGTTCCATTATGATTTCTATGAATGTCCCTGACCAATACTGGAGTGAGGCTATTCTCACTGCTACTTACCTTATGAATAGGATGCCCAGTAGGATACTTGGTTTTAAATGTCCTAATGAGATTCTTCACGGAGCCTCTTCTTTTGTTATTCCCCCAAAGGTTTTTGGATGCGTATGTTATGCTAGAATCACAGACCACCAGAGTAATCTGGCTCCCCGCGGCCTACGCTGCATATTTTTGGGGTATTCTGCTACTCATAAAGGGTACAAATGTTATCATCCTCCTTCCAGGAAAACCATTGTATCCATGGATGTAATTTTTCATGAGTTTTGCCCTTACTATACACCTCTCCAAGGGGAGAATCCTAGAGGAGAGGTGTTTTTTCCAACTCTAGATCTTCCTATCACACACCAACACAACTTAAGAGTCCCAGAAGAGTTTCCTGACTTGGGGGAGACTTCGGCCAGTATACCTGAGGACTCGAATCCTCCCCCTTCGATTTCTAAACCATGTGAAGAACCTAGCCAGGGGGAGACCACTCCTATGAGACACACTATTGGGTCTTTCAAAACCAGATTGACTAGAATAAAGAGGTGCAGACTTATCAGAGGAAGAAATACAACCGGCTAAAGCAAGTGGAGAAAGGTGATACGTTACCACTTCAGTCTCCTGCTCCAAAATCAGATTCTACTGAGGTATCTTCTTTCAATCTTTCTATTGCTGTTAGAAAAGGGGTCAGATCTTGTACTCAACATCCCATAGCTAAATTTGTTTCTTATAACTCTTTGTCTGACTCCTATCGTGCTTTTATATCCTCTCTGTCATCTGTATCTGTTCCTAAAAGTTGGCAGGAAGCCTATGCTGATAAGAGATGGAAGGAAGCTATGGTAGAGGAAATGCAGGCAATGAAGAAAAATGACACTTGGGAGCTGATTACACTTCCTCCAGGAAAAAAACCAGTGGGCTGCAAATGGGTATTTGTGGTTAAACAAAATATGGATGGATCAGTCAACAAGTTGAAAGCTAGACTAGTTGCAAAGGGGTTTACCCAGACCTATGGGATTGATTATCAGGAGACCTTTGCCCCGATTGCGAAACTAAATACTGTCAGAGTTCAGTTGTTAGTAGCTATGAACAAACACTGGAACTTGCACCAACTAGACGTAAAGAATGCCTTCTTACATGGGGAGTTAGCAGAAGAGGTCTATATGGAAATCCCACATGGTTTTTCCGATGACAATACTGCAGGGAAAGTCTGTCGGTTGAAGAGGTCAATATATGGGTTAAAACAGTCTCCTAGATGCTGGTTTGGACGCCTTCTGAAGGCAATGACTTCTATTGGGTACAAGCAAAGCAATGCTGATCATACACTATTTGTCGAGAAGTCAGGTACTAACATCACACTTCTCATTGTTTATGTAGACGATATTGTCATCACAGGGAATGATGGTGAAGAAATTCAAAAGTTGAAAGACTTTCTTGGCAGAGAGTTTGAAATTAAAGATCTAGGGAAGTTACAGTATTTCTTAGGGATTAAGGTGGCTCGATCAAATAAAGGTATATTCCTATCCCAAAGAAAGTATGTCCCAGATCTATTATCAAAAGTGGGAATGTTGGGGTGTAAACCAATTGATACCCCTATTGAAGCTGGAGCTAAACTTAAAGAAAAAGAGGGAGAACCAGTGGACAAAGGAAGATACCAAAGGTTGGTAGGAAAGCTTATTTACTTGTCCCACACCAGGCCAAACATCGCTTATGCTGTAGGGATAGTGAGTCAATTCATGCATGATCCATATTTAGCTCATATGAAGGTTGTTACTAGAATACTACAATATATTGAAGGGAACTCCTGGAAAAGGAATACTTCTATCACCCACCGATAATCTAAAAGTAAAAGCATACACTGATGCAGACTGGGCTGAATCTCCAGCCAGGAAGTCAATTTCAAGTTACTGTACCTTTGTTGGAGGTAATCTAGTTACTTGGAGAAGTAAGAAACAAAATGTGGTAGCTTTATCTAGTACCGAAGCTGAATATAGAGCTATGGTTCGTGGAGTTTGCGAGCTACTATGGTTAAAAGGCTTGCTGCAAGATATTGGAGTCCAAGTTCCAAACCCTATGATGTTATATTGTGACAACAAGTCTGCTATTAGTATTGCTAATAATCCAGTGCAACATGATCGAACCAAGCACATTGAAATTGACAGGTTTTTTGTCAAAGGAAAGTTGGAACAAGGGCTTATCTGCATGCCTTTTGTAAGATCTGGAGACCAAGTAGCAGATGTTTTCACTAAGGGTTTGAAAGAAAGAGATTTCCTTCCTATTGTAGGCAAGTTGGGCATGACTAATATCTATGCCTCAACTTGAGGGGGGAGTGTTGGATTCTATTAGGAGCTAATAAAAGTTTGTATAGGAGTTAAATTAGAGTTTGCATTCATGTAAACTACTATTCCTTGTAATAGTCTACTTTCCACTTAATTATAAATAGAGGGCTTCAGATCATAGATCAATAAGCCATTCTACTACAATCGTTTATTTCAACACTTAACAATACTTCCACCCTAATGTTTCATCTGCCCTCAAGGCGAATTTGCGCTTGCACCCAAGTCCACCATGTTCCCATTATAAACCTCCTCTGAAATTGCCACTTGATCAACCTCCTCATCATGGACCATCAGCACCTTAAGTTGTTTGTAGAGGAACTGATGGGTCTTAGAGTAGGGTGTGTCACAACAGAAGCATAGACCCTGATCCATCTTTGTTTTGAGTTCCTCCGGGGTTAACCAACGAGAACACTAGTTCTTTGCTGAAGAGGTCGCCGCTGCCTAGGAAGAAATTAGGGACAATGAAGGGCTAGAAGGTGTTGAACTTGGTTGTGGTTCGGTCCGGTCAACCCAGTTGGGTTAATCCCCACCCCACTGACGTTTCCAGTCGTTGGTGGGCTCAGGCCCATTCACAGTTACAAGTTGATATTAACAACCCAGCGGGCAAGTGGTTGGACAGGCGAAATGGGCTGCACCATGGTGGGTCAATGAAGGCCTTTAAGGGCCCGTTTCTTGCTTCCACAAGCATGGGCCAATTCCTAAGTTGGAGCAACCCGTTGGGTTTGAAAAGTTGGACTTTGGCATGTACCTCATGGTCCTCATCCGCCAAACCCAAAAGAAAAGCCCCACAAAGCATTCTTCGTCTCGACACCGCCATGCCACTACAGCAAGAGTTTCAAATTTCTCCTTGAAATCACTGACGGTTCCACTTTGTCTTAAGATTGATCAGGGCTTCTTGGGGGGTCTTCGATTGAGGCGAGCCAAAATGATGCACAAGAGCTTCTTTCAATTCTTCCCAAGAAGACATTGATGCATACAATTCCTAGAAGCACAACCAACTGAGAGTAGGGCCATCAAGACACAACGTCGCCGCCCTAAGAATCTCTTCTCCTTCCAACCTGTAGAGGTGAAAGTATCTCTCAGCTTTAGCAATCTAGCCCCAAGGGTCCTCGCCAACAAAAATCGCCATCTCCAATTGCCATGGAGCGAAATCTCTAAAGTTCCCACCCTCGTCGATGATAATCGGATGTGCACAACCACTTGGTTTTGCGTTTGCCTAGTTGCCAGCGGTGGTATTTTGGTGCTCCTCCCAGTGTCACTTCGGCCATTGGCGAGTAGAATTCTAAAGCTTTTCCACGCACCAGGTACATCCTAACTTCAGATCTGAACTCAGTGTTAATTTGCTGATACTTCTCCATTGTTGATTTATGAGCTCGAGCCTGGAATCCATTGCAGCAAACTGGTTCTGGATCTCTCTCACTGTTTTCTCCATTTCTTCCACTCTTGCGTCCGTTCTCCCTCTAGTCATACCCTAGGATCCAAATCGCTCTGATACCAAATTGTTAAGACCCCAATTGTCTCCCTGAAATCTTCGGCGAACTACCCTCTCTTCACCGCTGCAAACTACTGGAATGGACACCAAATGTGGATCTCAACTAACACACAAGTAAACAAATGGAATTACTAAAATGAAATTGGGAATTCCCCTTACAATTCAGCCCACAAGGTCTTTCCTAACAAAACCCAGTAGACTCGCCCCAGTTCACTACTACAAGCAAGCTTGCCCGAAACAACAAACTCATTTCCCTCCTCCTTTCTAATTACAACTTCATGCTATATAAACCCCCACGAACTACCTTCCCATGTGACCCTCCACATGAATTATTTCATTATCCCAAAACTACCCCTGTTCTAGAACCTACGAGTCATGTCTTAACATGCACTCTTCTTCCCCCCCCCCTCCTTTTCTTTCTGATGCAATATCTCCTTCTGCTTTCTTCCTGTTCTTCTAGACCACCTTCTATGAAAGCCAACCATAGCACTCCTATCCCAGGTCTACATTATTTGGTATAAAAGCCAAAGCTCCTACATCTGTCACTGTGAATCTCTCTCACCCCGCTCTTATTCTTCTCTTCTGTTACTGCTTCCAGCAGTTGGGAAAGGAAGCACAACTCTGTTGAAAAAACAGCCATGTACCCCTCACAAATCCCCTTTCACCCTTTAATGAAAAGCCCCTTCTCCTTCATCTCAGTTTTCTTGGTTCCAACAGAAGCAGTTGAAAAAAGAAAAAGTGAGAGAGCAGTGAACAAGAGGCATAGAAAACCAAAACAAAACGGGAAAAAGAAAAGGAAAAAAAAAGAGCAGAAAGGTTTCGTGAGAGAATTAGCAAGGGAAAAAAACGCCTCAGAGAAGATTAAGAGATACAGTCCTTAAAAGAAAAAAGCAGAAGAGATAGAAGAAGAGAACCGTAGAAGACATAAGAAGCATATGTGGTTGGAAGAACCCATGGACTGGTGATTCATCCCTCCATCACAAGCAGTAGCTCCCCCTCAATTTTCATCTATTTTCCTCTGGCACAAGAGAGACAAAACCAAAGAAAAGAAAGAAAAAAATTCCAACCCTCTACGGTACTACACCCTTCCAAAACTCCTGTTCTTTCCTTTCCTTCTCTATTCTAATCATTCCTAAAATACCCCACCCCTAGTCATAAACATCCTTTTTATTTCTCAATTCCTTTTTAAAACTTTTCAGAATTACCCCTCCCCTTTTACTTCAATTATTTTCAGTCCTGAAATCTCTTTTTTCCTTTCCAAGTTTACCCCTCCCTCTAGGTTACATCCTTCCTTGTGCTTTTGTACTCCATTAGTTACAATTCTGCCATCCACTTATAGGTTTCCATTTCATTACAGTTCTGCCACCCTTTTAAAGGATCCATTTTACAAACTATTCTGCCACTGTTATCATAAATCTACAACATGGAAATTGATGATTTATTCCTTTAGATTCAGGATGGGTTCTGTAAAATGCAAGGAGAAATTAATAACTTGATAACAAGTCTTTGGGAGATTGCCAATATTCACAGCAATTCCTACGATACGATGCCAAGCATGCTACAAGATGAGTCAAATGTGGAAACTGACAACGACGATCAAACTGATGTACATGGTCTGATCAACTTTGAGATTAAATTCTGGTTCTTCTTACTAGTAATGGTTCTTGGATCACTGACCCTACTAGTATCAAAGCCGAAGTCGTTTCTTACTTTACTAATCTCCTCTCCCCTGCTTCCTTCCCTCCCCGCTCCCCTCTCCCTCCTAATCTCCTCAACAAATTCATTGATCCTTTCTCCGTTGCACCTCTTCTATCGATTCCCTCTTACGATGAGATCCTCATTGCTGTCCGTTCCCACAAGCCTAATCGAGCCCTTGGTCTTGATGGATTCAGTATGGGCTTCTTCTCCTCTGCTTGGGATATTTTTGAGGAGGATCTTGTCTGTGCCATTCGTAGTTTCTTCCTTAACCCATCCCAGCTCCCCTCTATTAACCAAATTTTCCTTTGCCTCATCCCGAAGAAATTGGGGGCTTCCTCCCTCTCGGATTTCCGCCCAATCTCCCTCTGCAATCTCCTCTACAAATTCACCTCGAAAATCCTTGTGAACCGCCTCAAGAAAGTCATGCCCAACCCGGTTAGTGCAAACCAAACCGCTTTCATTTCAGGTCATAGAATAGCGGACAACATCTTCCTTTGTGCGGAGATTGTTCGTGGTTTTGACAAGTTTTCCCATTCTCCGGCTGCTCTCCTTAAGGTGGACCTCCACAAAGCCTTCAATTCTATTTGATGGGACTTTATCAATGATGTTCTCACTGCTATGGGGTTCCCTCCTTCCTTTATCCATGGGATTGAGATTTGTATCTCCTCCCCCTACTTCTCCATTATCACAAATGGATCCCCTGCTGGGTTCTTCCCTTCCCGTGTTGGCATCTGCCAAGGCTGCCCCCTTTCTCCCTACCTCTTCTCCTTAGTTTTAGAAGTCCTCTCCCGCATCATCCAGTCCAAGACCGATCAGCTCTTGATCTCCCCCATCCCTAAGTGTAAATCCCTGAAGCTCACCCATCTTGCTTTTGCCGATGATCTCAAAAGCCAACCACTCTTCCATCTCCTCCATTCTTTCAGCTCTCACTCTTTTTGAGTCCCTTTCTGGCCAAAAGGTTAATCTTGACAAATCCACTATTTTCCTCACGGGAGTCTCTGAGCCTCTTCGCTCAAATCTCCTTCATCTCTCGGGCTTCAAGCCTGGCTCCTTTCCTGTAGTCTATCTAGGCCTCCCACTTATCCCTGGCAGGCTTTCCCGCCGCCATTGCTCCCCTATGCTTGATCATATCCGTAAGAATCTTCATCTCTGAAAAAGTAAGCTTCTATCTTTCACGGGTAGAGTGGAGCTCATTCGTTCAGTCCTCCAGTCCTCCTACCTCTACTGGTGTGGTATATTCCCTATCCCCAAGTCCATCATCTTGGCCATGGAATCCCTTTTCTGTGCCTTTCTCTGGAAAGGTCAAGAATCCTCGCAATTCCTTCCCCCCATTAGTTGGTCAAATATTTGTCAACCAAAATCATAAGGGGGTATTGGTATTCGCCACATCCATGAGGTCAATTTTGCTTCTCCTTAAACTCATTTGGAAAATTGTTTCCAAACAAGATTCTATTTGGGTTAATTGGGTCCAATCCTCTATCTTCAAATCCAATTCCTTTTGGACGGTTCCCATCCCTTCTAACTCTTCTTGGACCTGGAGGAAGCTCCTCCTGTTGAGGCCTTACGCCCTCCGCGCTATTTCCACCCATATTTCTTTTGGATCTTCTACCTCTTTCTGGCTTGACTCGTGGCATCCGATGGGTATTCTCTTCTCTCTCCTTGGCCCCCGTGCAACCTATGAAACCCGTATCCCCAAAGCTACCCTCCTGTCCGCATTTATCACCAATGGTTCCTGGGCTCCCCTCCCCCATCATAGTCTCACTCAAGTATAGAATTCTCTCCCCCTATTCTATCTTCCCCCTGTGACCTGTTAGTTTGGATCCCCTCCCCTACCAATTCCTTTACCACATCCTCAGCTTGGAACTTTCTCCGATCCCATTCCCCCTTGCCCCCTTGGCCTCCCCTGGTTTGGTTTAAAGGTCATATCCCCCCGTCATTCCCTCACCTCCGGAGAGCCCTTAACCTAGCCCTTCCCACCCAAGCTTTCCTTATCAGTCGCCATACCCCAACCAACCCCAATTGTACCGGCTTGGAGAACCTTGAGCACCTATTCTTTACCTGCCCTTTCTCTAGTTCTCTTTGGAGAAGAGCCCTTGCATCCATATGGCTCCGCTCCCGTCGTTCTTTTGGTTTTGATCGTGACTGGTCTTGGGTTTTGAAGAACTTCTCGGGTACCTTTATCTATGATCGAATCGGTAAGCTAGTTTTTCGTGCCTCGGTTCACCATATTTGGTGGGAGCGTAATCTTAGGCGATGGACTTCCAAATCCCGTTCTCTAGACACGATTTGGAATGCCATCCAATTTGATGTTACTGTTAGGCTCCTCTCTATTCCCCATCCCTCGGTTGCTGACACCCCCAAGGAACAGGCTCATTGTTGTCTCCTGAGGTCTTAGCTCTGCTTTCCAGCCCCCTATTTTGGGACTTCCCCCCCCTTGACATTGCTCTGCTTCTGCTGCTTAAATTATTTAATCACCCCAAAAAAACTTTGGTATCCGTCTTCCTCCCTCTTTGCCCTCTCGTTTTTGTGGTCTCTGGGTGTTTTTGTTATAAAAGTCGTGGGGGAGTTCTCCAACATCCACAGAGTTGATACAAAAACCACAGCTTTGGACTGACCCAAGCCCAACTGGGTTTGTAGACCAAGATGAACCAGGTCTAGCTTGAGTCATCAGTCTACAAGAATTTTAGGAGTTTATATTATTTAGGGAAATAATGTTTTTATTTTATTTTATTTATTTATAGGATAATTTGCTTCTAGTTACTTTTGTTTTCCTAGTTTGAATTAGTAACTTAATTAGAGTGTTAATCTTAATTTACAACTCATTTCATTTTCTATATACATGATGTAATTCCCTATTGTTAGATAAAGATAGAAATTATGATTTGAGTTTATCTTTGTGAGAGCATGGATGGCTGGCAGGTGCACGTCCACCTTTCTTTCTCTTAATCCTCCCTCCCCCCCCCCCAAAACACCCCCAAAGAAACTCCTCAGCCGATAACTCTTTCCCCTTTCTTCCTATTCTTCTAGTTCTCCTTCAGTGAAAGCCCACCATAAGAGCCCTATCCCTGATTTGCATTAGTTTGTTCCTTACTTTGTCCTTCTTAGTTTTCTCCACACATTGATCTCAATATCCTCATCTCTTCTACACAAAAGGTTCTCAAGGTGACCCTTCTTAACAATACGCTCTGCCCCATACATCATAGCCGGTCATTCTATGGTCCTTCAGAACCTTCCTTGAAGCTTTGAAGGAATACAATAGTCACAAAACACTCTAAATGCATATCTCCACTCAACCACCCAATTTAATTCCCTCATATCACCTTCTTTCTTTATGCTTGAACCCAAATATCCAAAATAGTCACTTTCCTCAAACACCCAGTCGGTATCCACTACAGTGTGACTAAATAACGAATTATGAATGATGTTCATGTTACAAGTTCCATACTAGGAGAAGAGGTAAGGGGCAAATTTCTCACGAAAGCAGTTGTACTTTGGTAGAGCATCTCAGTTTAAGTCCAAGTGACAATACCTTTTATTCAAGTCATGGCATCTTCTAAAAGATCAGGAAAAATCTTATACCTATAAGAAATCCAATTCCTGATTCATCGAGGCACCTGATTTAGCTTACGGATTTTTTTTTTTTTAAATCCTATTATGGTGATGGTGACTAAAACAAAATATCAAACACGTAAATCATGAATTCAAGCATAGTTAAAGTAGAGGCCTACGCAAAAGGTAAAGTAGATTCATAATGGAAAAATACTTAACTATTTTTTTATATAAGAACATTAATAAATAAAGAAAATAGACCAAAAGAAACAGAATAAGCGGTGCCATATGCAGTAACTGAAATCTGACATCACAGCAGAAGTTCACCTCAAGTCCATCAACGGTCTCCTTGTACCCAGATTGTATGTTCTCACTGGTTAACGTCTCCTCTGGACAGTTAAGAGCTGGAGGGGCAAAATCAGGTGGCCCAAGTCTTGAAAGGAAAGAGAAAGAGAGAGAGAGAGAGGGGGGGGGAGTTTATTAGATATACAATTTCCAACCAACAAATAAAGCACAGGTTAAATTAAAATATATCTTGGTAAAAGGTAGAACAACCAGAGGCTCTGAATGCAATCTTCTGTCCAACTCTAATTAAACTGCAACAATGGTATATAAAGAAAGACAAGAATGCCAAGAAAACAAAATCCTTTCTACATTTTAGAACTCAAAACCATCTTTGAAGTATCCAGGGGGAATAACCCAAAATAATTGCTGCCATTTATATACCTGCAGTTTAGAGGCTCATTGTCACACTTCAGCTCGTATGGAATTATTGTTGATGACTGCCTGCAAGATCAAAAGTCTTAAGGAATTGATGCCTAAAAACACCCAAGATGGTGAGCACTGAGAAGACAAAACAGAACAATCTAATAGGAACAAAATCATGATTTTAGAAATGAAGATGATTAAAAGACAAGAAGTGAGTTGAAACTGAATTAAATGGATTTCACAAGATGTTGGAAATTGATTCATCTAACAAGAACGGTAGGAATTTATGCAACCAGGTGAATATCGCATTCTCTTGGAAACCAACAAAGGAGAACTCCTGAGCAAATTCTGATGTGAACCAGATTCAGGACCACCCAAAGACGGCCCATGGAGCTTACCAGTATTCTGCAGCCCCAACAGCAACCTACGCAATTTCATCCAAGGATCAGGGTAATTTCGTAATTTTGCACATTTTCAACAAGTCGAAGTTAGGGTTTAGGTGGGTCCCTTATGCTTGTGGGACCCTAGATCTACTTTTATTAATAAATTTGAGTCCTTATTTATCAAGTTACTAAATAGTCCTGATTAGAGTAGGCCTAAGTTGTGAAGGAGTCCTCTAGAGTTGTCCTACTTCTTACAAGGAATCCCTATCTACTCTTAGAATTCAAACTAGATTCCTCTAAAGTAAGTTATGAAGGTTCCTTGTGCGAGTTAAAGTCCTAGTCAATCAGGAGTTTTAGTTTGAATTAAACTGCAAATTAGAGTCCAAGTTTGATTTCTTTCAATAGGCTATAAATAAGCCTTCTAGCATGGTAATCAGCAAGTTGACTTATGAATAAAATATGATAACAGTGTCGGAGGCAAGCTAGAAAGGTCATGGGTTCCCTAGAGGGGGCCTGCGGCTTCTTCCAAGTGAGAGACTTCGGCAGAATTTTCTGAATTCCGGCATTCTTCTTCAAGTCCCAAGTAAGCATGCTTCCCCTCTCCCACCCAGTCCCTTCTCTCCTCTCCTCTCCCTTCCTACCAGTAAACCTTCCCCACCCCTTTAACCCTATTTTCTGAAATTCCAGCCCCTCCCCTTCCATCTTAGGTCACACCCAACCCCTCCAGCAGCCTTAGGAACCCTCCCCCACCCAACCCCTTCACTATTACTTAATCCCCTACCCTCCCCTAAACCTATTCTACCATTCCAGCCCTTCCCCCTTAGTTTTTCTTCTTCTTTTCTTCTTTCCTGCTTGCGGCACATATCGAATCCCGGAAAAATAAAATTCAGAATTGCTGCAAGTGTTCTAAGACCAACAGGACCCTACCCCCTTGACCTAAACCCTTCCCCTTTTAGAATTAGAACCCAGCTACAATATTCTACCTTTGAGCCTAGAACAGAACCTTTTTCCTACATCTAAACCCTAAATAGGAAACCTCAATCCTCTCACAACACTTCCTTTCTTTCTTTATTTCTTTTTCTTTCCTTTTTTTTTTTTGGGGGGGGGGGGATGAGAAAGAGTGAAAGCAACAACCCTAAGTAGACTCGTAATGAAAACTAGTAAAACAATTCTTCTCAAGATAGGAAAGCAACAACTCAGTGATCTACAACCCTATTTTACATCTCCCCAATAGAAAAGACAACTGGATAATTCCAAGTGATTAAATAAATTTCCATCTCCAATTGAACCACAACCAAACTTGAACCATTGTGCCTCCACTCAGATTTGAGTGGCGCACCATTGATGTTCCCATTTCCTTTAATTTAAATCTATATTCAGTATGCAATTGTCATTCAAAATGACACTAAACCAAATGAGCACAAGGCAGCCAATATTAGGTTTCCAACTTAAATGAATAGAAAGAAAGCTGCAAATGCTAGACTATATTAACTTCATATTTCCCTCAAATAGTATTCAAAAGACGTGGCAACATCTTATTTCAAAAGACGTGGCAACATCTTATTTATAGACCTAACACCAAAATGAGCATTGTTTCCACATGATCATTTATAACAAAGTACCAAGCGTAGAAAATTAGGAATTAAACTTGTCGGGGTTGGGAGGAGGCATCACTGTCAAAATTATGTATCAGAAAGACCATGATAAAAGAACATGATAACTCTCCTACATTGTATTTAGGGGGAAGGGGGGATCATGGTAAAAGTCGTGTACCAGAAAGATCAAGATAGAAAAATAACAGTGGATGTGCTTCTAGCGCAGTGATGGTAGCCTCCTTTGTAGAGACACTAAGTCCAAGGAGGTCATGGGTTTAAGCCACAGCCCCTACCATACCTTCCCCTTCCCCCTGCGCCCCCCTGGGCCTGTGCTCCCCTAGTCACTATGACCGGTTGACAATGCCCCCCACTCAAAAAAAAAATTTAAAAAAAAGGATAGAAGAACGACATAACACTGGCACCTTGAATTCAAAGAGAGATTGGACGATGGGAATGAAGAATCAGCTCTGGCAGTATCCCTTGCAGATGTTCCACCAACTGCACTGTTACTAACTCCACCACCACAGCTGGTAGCAGAATACCTTTGCATTTCTCCCTGCAATCACCGGCATACTGCCTCAAGCATCTCAACCACTGTTAGAAGCCATTCAGGCTACAATAGATTTCAAAGTGTTCCCAAATATATCCTGACCATTAAAGTTCTGGGTCAACCCCCCTACAGAAGCAACAAAAGCAAAATAAGCTCCAGGGATTCAAGTCAAACGAAGTCTTTTCTTTAAATGTCACAGGAGTAGAAGCAAATCTTCCATGACCGTTACTCAAAGATGAGGAAAGGAAATGTTCTCCGGTCTTCCCCCTTATGAAACTTTTAAGTTTAGTGAAAAGCAACAGTTCCCCAAGTCCCAACAGATACTGTGTTGGTAACTCGAGCATGAGAAAAAGAATAAGAAAAAATACAGTACTATCATTTCCGTACAACATGAATCCAATGGCCAAACGCGACTCAGGGAGCAAAAGTGTGCATATTGCAGATTTGCAGTGAGAGCCCTTCAATCCAAAATGCAAATTAACCGGGATTTATGGTGTAAAGGCTATTGATATCTAAGGAGATGTAATAAATGAACATGTATGAAACCATTTCGTAACAGTTTTAAAAATGTTATAGCTCAATTTCAAATGTAAAAATCAACAATATCATACGCCAGACCAAGTACGAATAAATATAAAACCCAACAAGTTAGCTTGATAAGGGAATAACATCCTAGTATTATAGCCAAAAATTAGAACTTTATCAGTTCAGGTCACCAATTTAAATAAATAGCTCACGTTTTTTAAATACTTTTCAAAATATGAATTCAAATCCCAGGTCAGGCTCAGACACACAAGAAGCAGCATGGAAATCACTCTCACCGAAAAATTACAAAATTCTACTAAAAGAGTAGCAATTTTAGTCGAAGCGAAACAAGCTCGTTTTTCCCCCCAAAAGAGAAGAAACAGAGAGAAAATGTTCGAATCTACAATGAAAACATTCAAACAACCAATTTCGCGGCAGATATTAGATTCAAATATCAAATCTGAAAACACTTACTACTGCAGTTTAGTATATCCAATTCAGTAAAACAGAGAAAACATGAAGTTTAAATCACTATGTAGACAAAATATGGTTTTTATGAGATCAAAACAGGGTGAGTGAAAACACAGTGAGCTAGGGTTTGTAGAAGAGACAAATCCGTTAAACTCAGCAGCCGAAGAAATGATCATGGAAACAAGAACAAGAATGTCATACCTCCGAAAGATTCAAGTAAAGAATCACAGATAGGATTGAAATTTGAAAGAAAGAAAGATATAGAGGAGAGAGAAATAAGGAGAGAAGAACGTAAAAGCTTCCGAAAAAGCTTCTCGTTCTAGTCTTTGACTCTTGGTTTGCTCATGATGACGACGACGATGCTCTTATGTTGGTTGCTTCCGGTATTAGATAAAACAAGAAGAAGAAAATTTGGATGTTTGTTTAAATAAATTTATACTTGGAAGTGTCTTTTTCACAGTTTTTAACTCAAAAACTTTCCTTTTCTGATTACCTTCCGTGCCAGAAGAAACCGTCACGACTCTCAAAAATAAAATTTCAAAATGTAAATACTTTGATTCGAAAAAAAATTTCATAATTTTTGTTAATCGTATGTAAATCTTATGAGTCAACAAAAAATGTTTCTTTGTTGTTTGTTATGGCTGAGCCATATTATATTATAACTATTTTAGTGATTGACTAATTTACCATGAGAATGGACAGTTATTATGTAAGCAGTATAATTGTTTCTAGTTATGGCTATTCATATGATTGATATTGATATGAGATGAAGGGTTGTGAATAAAAAGATAGCCTCATTGATTCAAGTAATTATTTACTCAAATGGGTATTTTTATCATTTTCAGGGATTCAATGGTTGGATTCGGTATATCATTTGGTATATATGGTAAAATCAAAGACATAGATAATCAAAATGTTGCCTCAGTTGGTAATGACCAACATCTCTTATTGCGATCAGGTCAAGGTCCAATTTGCCTTCATGGTATATCTAATGACTCTCACTCCCAATATGTATAAAAATTACTATTTTAAAAATAAATAAATAAAATCATACTACATTTATTTTTTTGGTAAAAAATAAATTTAATCATTGACATCAGTTGTACATCCATTAATGTCATAATTACACAATTGCTTCAACCAAAGATCGGAAGTAGGCCAATAATAGGTGACTCAACTGAAATGGTCAATTGGACTGGGAAGTCGGCCATGCCCGATTTTGATTCGAACTCTCGGCTACCAAAACCTAAAGATCCGCGGCGGTTAGCTTTAGTGCCTAGTCTTTTGTTGTTAACTACAAAACTAAGTGAAGTTCATTTTCAAAAGGATGGTCGTTTTGTTAAACATCTAACCCAACAAGTAGTACTAGAACTAAACAGTAGGTATTGAGACTCTATGTATCCTTTGTACTTAAGTTAATGACAAAAAAATATTGGATGACATATGAGACATTTTTTTTCTTCCCATTCATTGGCATTGGAAAAATGCAAAATGTCTGTCTTACAAAGATCTAACAACCAAGGAGTGAATTGGGGCCAATCAGTCCTTCCTGCTATGATAACTATCTTCCAAGCAAAAAAGTGTTCTTGGAATTTAGGAAAAAGAACAAGAAACAAAATAGGAAGGTAGGATATTGAGGGATACCTGGGCCTGCTAGAGAAGCATCCAAATGAGCAACTGATAGTCACTTTCAACCATTAAGCAATTGACACCTTCGGCAGCAGCTAGTAGTAAACCATCTCTAATGGCCAGTTCTTCTCCTTCAAAGGGGGAGGAAAAGGAATATGGGGCTGGTACAACAGCTACACAGACCCCACTGTCTCTCCTCAGTAAGTAACCCAGTTCTCCCTTCTCTTCTGTAACAGCAGCATCTGAATTTTTAATTTAAGGAAGCCCGAAAGAGGAGGGAGCCATGTCTGCTGCTGGTGTTGTTCTGTCACAATTGGAGAAGCTATACTGACAGTAGGCCTTCAGCTGAGTGGAGCTTTACTGCTATGGTAAGAACCTCTGCTGGAGTGTGAGACTTTCCTTCAAAAATAAATTTGTTTTCCTTGCCTCCGATGAGCTACAACATATACAAGCTGTCAATCCCGAGATCCTTTTTCTACCATGTTTATCACCACTCACTCTATCCAAAGTCTCAATGAAAGGAGGTATCTAATGTAAGGATTTAGAAGAACAAACTACAAGAAGGACCAAATTTATCACTTAATGCAATTAAGCCAACAATTGTAATCTCTCCCTTAAACTGCTTCTTCATAACTCTTCTCCAAACCCACAACTGCTAAATATTTGTATGTCTTTGGTTCTTAACCCCTTTCTCATAATTTATTTAGGAGTAAGAGAATTTTAACACCAATGACATGTCTTGGTCTACTATTCATATTCTTTGTCTCACTTATGCTGTTAATCTGTTATTTCAGACTTTTATTTATTTATAAACTGTTGGATGCTTCTTTTATTACCAAAATGGTGAAGGTTGGCAACCTTTCAGTTGTCTCTTGTCTCCTTCCTAAACATTACAATTAGATTGTACACCAATGCTTTCTTCTGCAACCAGATCACAGGTTCTTTTTAGGATTATTGCTGTAGCAGGTATACTCCATGCAATTGGAACAGGACTCAGTATCTAAAGTTACTGAAGTGACATGAGAGAGTACAAGCTGTAAATGCAAAATCTTCACTCGCAGGAAAAAGAAGAAGAAAAAAAACCCTTTCTAATTACAGTAAAATATTCCCAAATTCTGTAAGCTGAACAAAACCACCACCCAAAAGATAGAATCAAACTGAATGAGAAGGATACAGTAACACTGAACAATCAGTAAAAACAAGTGACTAAAACCAATACTCCCAAACAGAAAACTGCACACCATCTCCTTACAGCAATGAGGTTCAAAGTCAAGAATATTTCTCAACAAGTGCCTGGACAGCTGAGGAGAAGAAAAAAGCATGGAGAACTTCCCAGAGGAAACCTCAGCTGTTCGGTTTTTGTGATCATCCGATTACTTTCATACTGACTATGTCAGAGAGCCTTGTATGAACTTGTTCAACCCCTCTTGAGGAAAGTAAAATTCTTTTTCTCCCTTTTTAAACATGTAATATCCTCTTGTCTTGATGGGTTCTGTGCATCTAGCTTACTCGCATGCCTCAGTGCTACTTGAAAGAACTGAAAACCTGTGTTTTTCAGAAGCTGTGCCACTTATTTGTTCCCCAACCTGCCGGAAATTTGGAAAACATAGCAGAAATATCACATCTTCACATACATAGCTCGTATATTACTTCTTCTGTTAGTTCTTCCAGGATTATATCCCTCATCTTATTACCAACAGCATCAATGTCAGATCTTAGGTCCATCCATTTTTCATCTTTTGCCATGTCCTTCTGTAGAACCCGGTCAAGTGTAAGTGGCTGATTTTGGGGCAGAAGATGAAAATCAATGCCTTCCCATAATTCACGGAAGAGATTTTTGCCTACTGGGATTGGCCTAATGTTAGGCTTGGCAAATGATATCCAAGGGGAGCAACCAAAGTAATGTTCATACATATCCACTAGAACTTCATTGATGCAATCAAAGAGCAGCTTCTGATCACTACGAAGTTGACCAGACAAGGCCTCCACTTCATCAAACAAAGGAGGGTCTAGTAGCTCATCTGAATATTGCATTATCTCCAAGAATTCATCCCAGTTTCCTAAGCCAGAGATTTTCAGTACTGACTTTACATAGTTGAAGGTGGACCTTTTGTCCTCTCCACAATTTACATAGGTTTCTGGATCCGAACTTGCTGACAACACAGTTGAAGATTCCTGTTCTCCAAAATGAATCTTTAATGGTTGAATTTGTGGCTCAACTGCACATGTTTTAGTTGGATTAGTGGCAGAGCTTATTCAATGTTAAATATAAAGCGCAAAATGACAATGTTTTTTGAGTGCCATATTTCCTAAACTACCCTACCTGGCCGAGATATAGTGCTTCCCGGGCTGATAGAATCTTCACCAATGAATGGATCAAGAACAGACACGGGACTCGGCTGCTCCAGTTTGTCATAAATGCCCTCTTTATCTTCAATTTTATGGGTAAGTACAGAGCTTGGTGAGGAGGGACCTGAAGCAGAAGATGAGGACTGATTCTGTTGATGTAAGTCCTGTAGAAGAACAAAGTGTAGTTTTAACCTAGAGGTTGATATGATACAACCACTGTGAACAACATCCATAAAACACAACAAAAGTAATTTGCTGATCTAACAAAATCCGTATAAGGAACAGGTGTTTACCAGCTTCAAGCATTCATCAGTTTCTTCTTCCTCAAAGACATTGATTGTATCAGTACTTTGGTTTGTTGTGTCAATGCCTGTGATACAAATTGGCTCAGAGAGCATTTCCAAGGGGATATTCTCTTCCAGGAATTTGCAGTTAGTTACTTCATCAGTATTTACATCAACTGCAGAGATTTAAAGAAATGCTAAATGAAATTGAATCATAAATCTGGGATTTTGCTCCCCTTTTTAATGCACATTGGAGGGTGAATAGAGCCTTACCTTTTGGACTCAAATCCTCATTAACAGAGCTAGTGCTTTCCTGTATTTTTCTATCACAAGGAAGACTCCATAAGTCATCTGAATTTGAGTTCAGGACTTGCATCGTTCTGTCAGCTGCATCATCATTACCGCTAAGTGGAGCCTCTGTATTCTGCCTTAGAGGCATTAGATTGCCAGGACTGTCATCTTCTTTAAGCGGCCATACATTCTCACTGGTTATCTGGACATTGTCATGAACCTGGATGTTCATCTGTGAAGTTGAAAAGGCATGTTCCTTGTCTCTTCCAGGTCGGAAACTAGGTGACACACTGTATTCAGGCAGTGAAAGGATCCTCCCCAGGGTCTTAGGGATCTGTTCACTTGACAAATCCACATCTTTTCCAATGCTAACCATATCAGCTAGATGTTTTATAGCTTCAATGTAGATATTGGTTTCTCTTTCTTTAGATTCTTCAACATCTTTCATGTCGGTATTTCTGCCATCAACACTGGCTGGAGCATTTTCATTTCTAGTCATTGATTTACAATCCTTTGACTGATCTGGCAAGTGGTATTTAGACTGTCTTACCTTGCCTCTTCCCTTGACATCCATAGGACTGGATGTTTTTTCAATGGGAGTTTTTATTTCTCTAGGTGAACTCCTCTCAGTGACCTCTTCATTAATTCCTTCACTACCTCCTGGTTCTGCGTGTTTGCGAAACATTCTGTGCAAACCTCGTTCCATTGGAGGCCAATGATGCTCAGCTCTTCTTTCTCCCATGACATGTTTCAGCTTCCTCCTAATATCCGTAAAAGAAAAATGGGAGGTGACTCTCATGCTTCGTTCTTCATTTCTCAAGCTAGGACTGGTTTCGGTTCCAGAATTTTGCTTGCTTTCTGGTCCAGGTTTCAACAAGATTATTCTATTCAAGGCCTGAGAATCATCACCTCCCTTTGATGGGTTTATATTCTGAGATTTGTTTTTTCTCCTGAAGAAATTATGCACATTCTGCTTATGTAACTTTGTATCACAGACTGCCTTTTTACAATCCTTTGGATTACTGCTCTCTTCTGGCAGGGGTTTACCTCGTCCAGCCACTGCTTCAGCATCACATAGGTCTTGAATAGCTTTCACCAAAAGAGAGTCTGGATCCTGTAGCAGTTTCAGAAACAGTTCTTTGTTTGACTTCAACAACTCTAAAGCATCCATTAGTGGTTTTGACTGGTGGCCTCTATTCTGCTGTTCAGCTTCAATGAACTTCTGATGAAATGCCTCAGTTGCCACACTCAGTTTTTCTGAAATGTTGGGGCTCTGAACCAGCTGCATAATAAGCTTATCAAGACTGTTATGCTTCTCCAAATTATTTCTTTCTTGTGCATTACATAAATTTCCTCCATTTTTATGGTGTGAATGTGCTTCTTGGGTATGATGGAATTGATTGCAGAACTCTTCCATGACTGAAGCTAGGTTGACTTTATTTGAAGATGGCTCCTCTGTATTTGGATCACATGGTGGTTGATATTCTAAGCTTGCAGAAGCTATAGAATCATGGATGTGCATATCATTGGCTCCATGGCAGGACTTTGTTGACTGTTTGTGGTTCTTCCCAAAGTTGTTTCTGCTACTTGAAACAAATTGAGTCTCTTGCGTAGTAGCATCTCCATTCTTATGCTTTGGGTGGTGCTGCTGCTCATTTGACATCTCTTCTTCAATGAGTTTCTTCACACTTGTGCTAGCCAAGCCAATCTTCTGTATTTTTCTGTCACCATCCTGAAACATTTTAAGTTCAAATAAAGGACTAACATGTAAGAATGCTCAAAGGCATATATTTGGGAAATGACTCTAAAATACATACCAAGATGCTGAAAAAACACGCCTTGAAATCTAAAATTTCAATGACCATTATTATGCATACTTGCGTATGATAAGGAGAGCATAAAAGACCACGTGCATATTGTGGTAACTCTTCCAACTTGAATAAGAAATAGGCTAATTATAGATTATTCTTTTTTTTTTTTTGGAGGGGGGGGAGGACAGGAAGAGAGGCTATTAGGTAGGTTTTCAGGCAAAAAAGAAGCCCATTAATTGAGTACCATATTAATTTTAAAAATTAATTTTTGCTCAGAAGGGGGGAGTGTTTGCAGCTGCTCAAAGAGAGGACCAACAATTCTCCTAGTTGGAAAAGAAGCCAATAAGAAAGGAGGAGGAAGTTAAGCATAAAGGATTTCTGAAGAGGGTGATGTAAGTGGAGAGGCTTTCCTCAACTTGGGACCAGAGACTGGCATATGGCATAAAGAAGAATATAAAAGTTTATCACCCACTTAAAAGTTTTGTGGTATTTTTCACTACTTAGCCAGGTTGTCATGAAATTCATATTAAGCAGGTTTTCCTGTGTTCTTGAACAGGAAATCCAATGACTTAAGGAGTGGCTTTCCTGTTTCTCTTAATGGAACTTTAAATGTTAAAACAAGTGGCATATCTTGGACCTTGATTTCCTTCTCTTAATAAGTGCCTGATAACTTAGGATCGATTTGCCTCTTAGGATGGCACATGTTAACTTCTCAGATTTATCAACAATATCTGTAACCCACACAAAAACTTAAGAAATCTGCTGACTAAATCTTACTTCATTTGTCAACCAGATTACCTAGATTTTAGCAGAAAATGTATTACAACAGAGAAATTTTGGCTGTTTCTCTATTACTATCTAAAATGTAGCTATTTTATGTTATGCTATTGATTTTTTTTCTTCCTAAAAATATGTTAAACTTCTTTTCAGCGAATTATGTTCAATCAAATGAAGCCTTAATGATCAGTTCAAGTGAAGAGTGATTTTTATATTGCATTAATTAAGATCTTGAGTAGGGCTAATTTACTCCTTGTTCATTTGAGGGGGAAAGCAGAAAAACAATTGTTTCGACTCTTGTGAGTGGTATTGAATCTATCACCAAGTTCAGTCCTTGTAAAATGACTTTACTTGTCAAAGAGGAGGCCCATTCCATGATATACCTTCAGTTGATATATAATATTTTTCTGGAGGAGGAATGCAAAAATGTTGATGGAAATTATCAGGAAGAGACTTACATCAGTGCTCGAACATGTTTTATCCACACCAGTAAGCAAATTATGTCTACTCTTCAAATATCCACCACCTGCAGAAGAAAAGTCAATAGCTTCAACTGGAGGGCAATAAGTTTTCAACAACACTCATAAAAAAAAAAAACCTGGGGCAAGCAAGTAAATGGGCACTGTTCAGAGTTTATTAGTTGTTAGTATTCTTAATCTTTTACATTCTCGAGCTGTAATTTGTTAACAGCAGCGAAATATTAGCAAATTTAGGTATTGTATGCTTATTCTGCAATTCTTTTTTAACCCACGCTCTAATTCTGACGGAAATTGGAAGAAACTTTCTAAAGAAACAAAATCTGCATGTCACAAGTTCAAATTCAACAGAAGCCAAAACTCCTTCTGAAGCCATACATTCAAGTTCAGAGGGTGGGAGAGAATCTAGTAAGTCATGGAGTAAACATAATTAATTAATCTAAGACATTCAGAACTGAAAGAAGAGAGTTTTTTTTTTTCTTTTTTCTTGTGGGGGAGGGGGGGGTGTGTGGAATGTTACCAGCAGTGTGTCTGGTCCGACTTTTTCGATCTGAAAGTAGTTTCTGAGTGATACGATGCTGGCGGAAGTCAAATAAACTAATGAAACCAGACATACAGCTTGACTGGTCTTTCTCATTGTACAGGGGATGTCTCTTCGATTTCTTCGTCATTCTTGATTATTCACTCCAGAGCTTGTTAAACTGGTTAATCTTAATTGGCTGGTATCAGACCTAAAAATGCAGGAATTAAAAAAATGAGACAAATCAGCAATATATTCCAAAAACACAACAGCTAACTCATAAATTGCATATCTAAAGGTGGGATGATGAAAAAACCTCTATAATTCTTGGATACTTCTGTCAACCCTAATATATGGTAGAGGGTAGAGAACAATTGGACATTGAAACATGCAAGAAATAACTGAACATGACAACGATCCCTGAACAATGAATGTGCATTACTGCCGTCACATTCCAAGACACTATCTCTCCCTCTCTTTCTCCCTGATCTCATTAGCTGGTCCTTGAAGCCATCAAGAAAATATCTGGTTTTTTTATCGAATGCCTCGCCAAGCAGAAATTTGTAGCGAGAGACAGTTTCTTCTAATCCTAGTCTTCTCCTTAAAGTAATTCTTACTAGCTTAGAAGGAAGGAGGAAAACGCGATAATTGAAACAAGAGTACTATTTTTTCTCAAGTTGGAGTAGATCTAGTATACCTGAATCAGTTTGAGTACCCTGCGAGTGACAAGAGTCGCAGAAACTTCGGCGGAAAGAAAGAATCATAGAATACAAATTTTGCTCTGCTGGCATTTTGTTCTTTTGAGGCCGTTGGGGGTGGTGGCTTCTGAGTATGGAAAACCACGAAGAAGAAGAAGAAAACCTGGAATTGTCAGTATTAATATCAAGAGAGGAGGTAATCTTCGAAAGAAGCCAAGAACCAAATTCCAATTTCAAACTCTAATCTTTCCAATGGGTAAAGCTAAGAATCGAGCTACTTTTGCTGGAAAGGAATCAAAAGCTTTCGCCAATCCAGGTTTTCCGCCTTTAATTAAGCATCTTTCAGTTAAGAACTCATGAAATTTTTGCTAAACCGCAATTCCACTTAGCTGAAACACCAATTTAGCTAATTAAAGCTTCTATCAACTTCCATGATCCTTGACCGAGATTCCTGATGAGTTATTTTCGCCTGTTCCATCTAGTCTTCAAAATTCCAGTACAAGCAAACTGATCACAGGCACTGATCGTTCGCCTTCAGCCACTATGAAGAGACTGCGAATCACTTCAAGCCCCAGTTATCATTCTCCTTTAATTATGAACTCGTTCTTAAATGCCGATCACTTCTATTCTGGATCTACGATAAACGATCTTCTGAAGAGGGGAATTCCAAGCTTTTCATTCCACAACTGAAAAAGCTGAGAAACCGACAAAAAGAAAAATCTCCTCTCTCCTGCATCAATTTCCTCAAAACTCACAGACCTTCTGCACATCCAGACTGGAAGAATATCTCAAGATATCAAAAACGAATTTTCATCTTCTTTTTAATTCTTTTCTTCAACTGCTTCACCGACCAAAAAGTAAAGGGTAATCATACAACAACGAAGAACTTTTTTCCCAGAGTGGGATGTGGGGTGGAAGTTCATGTGGCCGCCATTGAAAGCAGACGTTGGTGGAAGAACCGACGAGGACGAGAATGAAGAAGAAGACTAAAAAGCAGAGAAGGACAGAAAAAAACAGAGAGAGGAAAGTGAAGTTAGAATGGTCTACGCATAATGACATGGCGCAGTGGAAGAATGCGCAAGAACAGTTCAGAAGAAGAAGAGAATCGACATGGAAGGTCCCCACCTAAACCCTTTCGTGTCAAGAAAAGTCGAGTTTTTTTTTTCTTCTCTGCGAATCTACGTTCAGCCATTAACATTGATTTTAAGGACTTGGATGATTATGTAGCGGTGAAGGGCAAATCTGTAAATAGGGGTTGATTTTTGTCTGGTATTGGGAAATGAGCTGAAATAGCCGTTTGTTTCTGTTTTCTGAGGGTGCATCTCGTGATCCGTACGAGAATGTTAGTGCGTTAACTATTGCGGTCGGGGAACGTTCCGAGAGTATCAGCTTCTGTGTGGTCTGGGACCCACCTTACAAGATCTCATACCATCCAAAAGGATCCAATAAAGAGTTAAATTAAAAGATATAGATTAGATACCGATCGGACTGTTCCCTGTTGACTGCATGAGGTAGATTTTTTTTTTTTTTTTTTTGTACCGGTGTTTCTTTTAATACTATAAATGTAATGCCGTCCACAAGGTCGAGCCCAATACCTCTTCACTGAGAAGTATGAATTTTTACCACTCAACCAACCCTACATTGGCTGCACTGAGGTAGATTTTATATCCAACTAATGTTAGTATCTCGGACAAACTTGAATAATGTGCACCCCCTGCTGCCTACGGCATTTAATGCGAAATACTTAAGTTCAACTCTGATATCTCCAACTCAACTCTTAGATTAAGATACATGGTTTTTTTTTTTAATCCAACATGTATAATTGCAAGTAAAGCACAGTCAAAAATCCCAAATTAAAATCTCAGGGGGTTCTTAGCTGGAAAAAGGGAGTTTGGATTCTCTCCCCTCCTGGTCACTTGTCGACCCACAGGGTACTGTGATGGGTTCCACTATTTTAGATTTTTATTTCTTCTCTTGTGGACCCTTGTAAATTTGTAGTTATAAAACTGTCGACATGCTTTCCGTCACTTAACAAAAACAGCTAAAGAATCCTAATCTCCTCCGTATCACCACGGAAGAGCGCCACCTTATTTAAATTAGGGGGAATTTTTAGCGCCACCCATTAAGTTATCCTGTAAAATTAATGTTATCCCTTGAGTTATCTAATTTATCAATCAGACGAGTCTGATAAAAATACATCAGAGACAACTCCCAGCTATTAGGAAATCATAATTAAGTGTTAATGTAAGCAAGCTAAATATTTCAAAATGACAAGAATAACCTTGAAAAAAAAACCCATGCTCAGACTCATTTTTTCGTCTGTCCTATTGTTTGGGATACATGTCTCATAGATAGTGTTTTTGAGCTTAAGACATAAGGATAATTTTAGAAATTAATGACTAAAAATTAACTGAGACTAACTGTATTAGTAATAGGGAGTTTGTATGATAAAATGAATAACTTAAGGGAGAACATTAATATTAAGGGTAAATCGGAAGGTGGTGCTAAAAAATTTCTTAAATTATATTTAACTACTACTTTCTAGGATGTAGTCAAGGGATGCGTAAGTTGGTATGGGTAAACCTAATTTATAAACCCAAAAAATAAATAATAATTTTTTTGATAATAAAAATAAAGGTAATAAAAAAAATGGAAATTCGAAAGTAGGGAATGGTCTGCAAGAGTAAAAAAGCTGTAACTTTGCCTCTCTACCATGAAGCCTGCCTCACGTTGATAACCTTTTCTGTGGACGATGGGTAAGGCCCGACAGTGAGAGCCCAAATTCAACTGGGCCCCCACGACAAACAAAAAGCAACTAAGCCCACGTCCATTACCCACTCTGATGGTGATTCATTATCTGATCTGATGACAGGGATTGGCCCATAGTTTATATAAGCTATCAAAAAAAAAAGCATTTAAGTTTCATGTAAATGGACCACTTTCACTATCTTTATACCATTAACTTTATTTATGATATAGTGACAGTGGTCCATTTACATGAAACTTAAATGCTTGCTTGCTTTTTTGTGTGTGTATGTGTGTGTTAAGAAAATGAAGGCCGTATACAATAATAGGGTAACGTTTTATAAATGATTTTCTTTTGGAAGAAAATTTCATTTATTAGTATGGGAATGGCATATAGAAATATGGAATGGACTCACAAAGGTCTAACAACCATAGATGGAATACATTATTCCTCGATTACTCGGAATATAGAGGCACTTTTGTTTTGGCAAATCAACAGATTATGTATGATCTTTCTTTTCTTGGTAAAACACGTTATGCATGATCATGTACGTGGAAGTTAGATTTTCGAGACACCCTGGTTTTAGCACATGAATAGATTATGTGTTTCTTTCGATGATTTGATAGAGTAAATCAGTTTGAAATAGTTACGTGTCAAATTATAGATTCTAATATTTTATCTATTTACATTATTTCAATGATTCATATAAGTAGTATTGGCAGTGGGAGTGATTGGTTTGAGTGAGTCATTTGTTACTCTTTTTGTTTTTTTTTTTTTTTTTTGTAATGAAACTGTTCATTGAAGAAGGGGCCGAGGCCTAGAAAGTACAGAAGAGTCATCTTGGGAACCAAGAAAGGAATGTGGCCATTCAGTCCTATAAGAGCAGGTGAGTGCTTTCCTAGCTAGGGAATGGGCTAAGCCATTTAGCACCTTAGAAATATGTCCAAAATCACAATATTCAAACTTCTCCTTAAGGATTCCTATATCAAACTAGATCCCAGATATTGGCGATGGAGGATGAGGGTCCTGAGA
The DNA here is from genome assembly GCF_041222555.1 of Hakea prostrata. NCBI lineage: Eukaryota > Viridiplantae > Streptophyta > Magnoliopsida > Proteales > Proteaceae > Hakea > Hakea prostrata. Next base: position 73,942,452 of record NC_142600.1, on the reverse strand, counting down.
TAAAGACTAACTGCCACTTCACAATCTAAGAACACTTGTATCCTTTTAAAACCACGATGGCTGCACTCAAGAAGCGCTGATCTAATTGCCAAAGTTTCACCGATTAACTCCTCTCCATAAGATATTTGTTCAGATACAGAGACCACTACTTCACCTTCATAATTATGAATTGCAAAGCCGATGCCACCAATATTGTTTTCAAGGGAAAACTCTGTTACTCTTTTTGTAGCTACTATAAAAAATTCACAACTAAAAGCAATACCCTTGGGTCTATTTATGACAAATTGTCACTTAAATGTTAGGCACTTAAATTAGCTAAAAGGTGAATGTAGGGCCATCAAAGTAAATGTAATTGTAATTCTCTCTTTTCATGGGAGACAAGATAGCATTTTCACGTGTCTATGTGTCTAAGCATAAGATTACATAACCATACACCATTTTGGAAGGGAGTTCCTTTCATTTGCAGTGTGACGGACTATAAACGCATCACACTAATAGACAGTTCGAAAAGAAATATCATCCATACAGGTCCCATATATCAAAACAATAGACAGAGAGAGAGAGGCTAGCATGCATGTAGAGTCCAATGCTAAATGCTCTAGAGACAAACAGAGTCTGGTCCCAACAATTGTTGCTAAGAGACTATTTCAATACCTTAATTTCAAGCCACAATTGTAAAACACTGACCATTGTAGTAAGGTACACCCTTGCAAAATAGTGACTATTAAAACCCTAATTTTTGAGAGAGAAAGAATTGCATGGCTAGTAAGATCTCAAATTTGCTTGTCCTTGAAGGTATTCAAATAACAAAACAAGAGTTGGTGGCAGACACATGAAGCATTTATTCGAAAACCTAAACCTTATTCCAACTTTCCAACCAACATGGGGAACGGTAGCCTTGTGGTCTATCAAACTCACCTCCCACCTTTATCAAATACTTGTTTCTGAAGGAAGAACATCTCAGACTTAACCACAACCACCTCATAGAAAGCCTACCAAACCATGATTAGATGGGAAAGTTTTCTAAAATCAAAATCAATGAAGAAATAATATTAGCTCTGTCTGGTTATATATCCTTTTTGATCTGGTAACAGTTAGATTTCATAATTGAGATAATCAAAGACATTACGTACTGATGCATCATGCATTAGGGTTATGATTACTGGAACTGGGGCTGGTGGGTGGTCCTCATAGAATAACAATGGGCAGTTAGATCAAATGAAGTTATCTTAATTACTATACAATGGTAGTTAGAATTTGAATGTCACGTTTGGCTTTTGTTTTCTTTTGCATTAGATTACGTTTGATTGTCGAGAAAAGGAGAAAAGAAAAGATACACAAACTCGTTATTAGTTTCATCATTATTTTTGTCTCAATATGTTTTCCTTTTTAGCTAGTTTCAATTTTAAAACTACAAGATAATTTTGTTTTTAATTGAAGATTCATAGAATTCATACGATGTGGGATGGATCAAAGCTAACTTTTCTTTTGAAACTCACGATTTTATATATATTGAAGATGAGACTATTATATATAGCATCAAAGAGACTCGAACCGTGACTTCTCCACTAAGAGGTATGTATTGATCATTACTGTTATACCAAATTCTGGCTTAGACAACCGAACTTAAATTAACCGTTCGGTTTGTTTCATCTAGTCTTGACTCGGTTCAAGGAATCTGGAAGAAACCTATCGGGAAGTGACTCTTTCTTGAGACCACCCTTATGATATTGCCACGTGAAAATGTTGACATGACAACATGAACGTTCAATAGATATCATCAGAAATCTTACTTCCCAGTGAAGGTAGCGAGATGATGGGAGACAACCTGCTACAAGCGTGTCAGAGTATTAAATTCAACATTTAATGCTATGCTCCTACACCTTAAGTGCTTAATGCTCATCATAAGGATGTTAATCCATCCTAATCTTCTTGGGGACTCCTTCCTTATGATTTATCTGGAGTTTAAAAAGGAACACGTCAAATCAAAGGATCACGTTCGTCCAGATCACTAACAGATCTGAGGGAAGGTGTATCAAGTTCATAGCTTCTCCAGCAAGCTTGATGTTACAATCCATCCAAGCACTCCATTCCGAATAAACAGATCCAATGGTCAAGATTTGTCTTTTTCAGAACGAGCATGTAATTTGTCTATAACGACGTTTCTCTTTCTTTCTTTCTTTCTTCTTCTTCTCCGGCGATGTTGCTGCTGCTGTTTTTTTTCTTCTTCCTCTCTTTCATTCTTCTTCTTCTTCTTCCCTCCTCGGCGGTTGAAGATAGTTCGCGGAACGAAAAACAAAAGAAACGAAAGTAAGCCAAGATTAGTCTTGCAATAACTCTCCTGCAATTACCCAAGAAACCCAAAAACTCTTTGAACATTAAATCCTCTCAAGCAAAATCTGAGTTATCCATAATCTGACTTGAACGTTTGAGGTGGTTTCTCATCTACAAAGGCGACCCACTTTCACCATTTGTCTTGTTTGCAAATAATTGATTCATGTCATCTTCAAACCAATTCAAGAATTGACAGATTTTGGGGCAACAATTACCAACTGAACCAACCCTTTGAATTCAATAAACTTATAACAGTGTGGCCTTGATGAACCCTTATTATAGGTAGAGATGTTCGATGGACCATTGTTGACAAAGACAAGGGTTTCAGTTTTCTTTTCCTATTCCATGTTCTTGTTTTCCTTTTTGCAGCATTGGATGCTCCCTTTTTTGTTTATCCAAAAAGTAATTGGACCCAAACATAAAGAAATGAATGTCACTTTAAATCCAATTATTCATTCATCAGTTCAAATTTTAAACCCTCTTAAGTGCAATAAAGTAGAAATCTACCTCCATGAAGCAGTAAAATCATGAGTCATTTCACAATTAGATCATGGGTTTTGCATCATGAAACCTTTAAGTGAAGTGAAAGATTCAGGTAATATGGTATGAAGACACATAATTGAAGATCAAGATTTATAGTCATTAGGTTTTAAATCTATTAACTTTGACAAGAAAGCTATCATTGAAGAAGAGTCAATCAACTCAATGGATAAATCTAATTGTCAGTTCGATCAATAGGTTGGTAATTACATGATTCAAAGTCAGGAGATTTGTACACAAAAGCTATCTTGAGTCTTGACAACTCTTAACACAAACTAATTCTACAGGAGAAGCAAGTGAAAAGCATATCTGGAAGTACCCAACTTGCTCAATGGGCTTGGACACATATGAATCAGCTTCTTCCAATTTTCTTGTCAGATCCTCAATTTGTTTGGGCAATCCTGTAGCTGCAGAGACCTCTCAGCTGCTGTTTGGGCAGCCATGGCTGTAGCTGCAGCTTGTTCTTTCAACTTTAACTTTCTATTTGACATGTCCAGGAAGAAGTGCCACCTGATAGAAGAGTAGCATAGATGTTCTCTGATTCTTAATTCTGGATATATGTTAAACTGAAGATATAACTAATGAAAGTGAACTACAAAAGTTCAGAATTTGGTAATCCAAAATAAAGACAAAGAGTTGCAAAAAGCCCTGTTCAATAGCATCAACTGCACAAGAGAATTCAGCTGTAATCCTCTTCAAATATTACATTGAGGGTTTGGTTTCAATGGTGTTTGAATAAAAGACACTTATTTTGCCCCTAAATGATTACAATCTTATCCCAGTCAAATACTTCTAGAACCCAATGATCTAATCTTGAAAGGTGTGTTGAATAGACAAAAGGAAAGGAAAGAAAAGTAAAAAGGCCCAAAGCCCAAACCATCTATGGCACTAAGCTAAAATTAAACAAATTAAAGGAAAAAGGCCCAAAGCCCAAAAGGTCAATGGGCTGGGTATTGAAACAGGACCAAGATTATGAGCTTGGTAGTGACATTTAGGAGTACGATTGCTTCTCCTGCAACTTTCGTGCTCCGACTCCGAGACGACCGAAGGAATAGGGGTATCGATGTTAGGGTCTTCCTCAAACACTTGCTTGTAGTCGGTGTTACCCTTCGAAGGTAGTAACGGTTCTACCATTCAAAATGAGGTTCAACTTCAGCGCTACACATTTAATTGGAACCCTCGAAGGGGGGAGGCCGACAAAGGGGCTAGCCAAAGTCCTCAGGTAGTTAGGGATCCCTAGGAAAGGACAAGTCACAAGTGGAGGCAGAGGGGAGAGGAGGCGAATAATTGGATGGGCCTGGGCTGGGCCTGGTCCAGATGGGGAGGGAAAGAAAGGAGGCAGGAAAGACGAGAGAGATGGGTAGGTGGCTGGGCTAGGCTTATGAGATGGGCTAAACTAGAGAGGCTTAAGTTTCGAGTAGAGTGAGAAGAGGGAGGAAGGGGAGGTTGGCCCATTAAATGGGCTGGGCTGGACCGGACAAGGCACAAGACTCGCCCAGATGGGTAGCTCAGTTCAAGTGGCTCAAGCCTCAAGGAGAGAGTCATGGTGGGGCCCGCAGAGAGTGCTATCTTTGCATAAAAAAGAATGACCACGCTTCAGATTTCACTTCAATTACTCTTTTTTATTTATTTTTTATTTTTTCAGATGCAACTTCTTTAACGTGGTGACTTGCAGACCATACACAAACAACGTAATCTCATCCCAAACTGTGTGGATAATCAGAACTGCTACACAGTACAGACGATGATTTCTTCAAAATTTGCTTTTCCAGAGAATGAAAAGGAGTTCGAAGCTCCCAATTAACTTCTGTTAACCTTCATCTCTGCTTCAAATCCCAGGAACCCAACTTCCATTAAACCAGAAGAAGGCAGATTGAATCTCGCCCCCACTGCTTCTCAACATGTCTGGAAGAATCAGCAGCGAAGAAGAGAAAGGAAGACAGCAAACATCGCAAAAGCAGAGCTCTATCAGATTTTTCCTGTCTTTCCGAACACTCTACACGGTCACCATCATGGTTGTCTTTCCTGCAACTGGACTTGTAAGCATTAAAGAAGTGTCATTCACACTTTTCTCCTTGATCTACGTTTTCTTCCTCTCCAAGGTAGCTTTCCCAATTCTGGATCCTTCCACTGATCGCCGAGTCTTCGGGAAGAACAACAAGTTCCTGAGTTTCTACGTTCCCTTCACAGCCCTAATTGGTCTAATTCTCCCAATCAGTTACATCATCGATGGATTTATCTTGAGAGGTGAAAAGGAAGAAATCAAAGCAGCTGCTCCCCATATCTTCTTTCTCTGCAGTCAAGTTTTCATGGAAGGTTTTACATTCTATGCCGGACTCTCAATTCCGGTCTTTGCTTTTGTCCCAGTGTTCTACAATTCCAGGAGGATTTTCTCTCTTGTGGATTGGTTGAGGGCTGAGATGGGGAAGACTGTGAACGACGAATTGGTTACTGGGTCTGCGATAAGAGTTTATTTTGGGAGAGGAATTGCAGTGGCCAATCTGATATTATGGTGTTTCAATCTCTTTGGCTTCTTATTGCCAATCTATCTCCCTAGAGCTTTCAAGAGATACTATGGCTATAAGGAGAAGCTTTGAACTTTGAAGAACTTTGAAGAAGCAGTTCTTTCTTCTCCTTCTTCTTCTTCCGTTCTCTAGGTTCATATATCCATTACAGCTCATTTCTCTCATCGTACCTAGCTGATAATTAATAGGTTTTTTTTTTTTTTTTTTTGGGTAGAAAGGGGTTTTATTAAGCTGGATAATAAAGCCGGATGATGGGATATTAATATGCCTCAGCGAGAGTCGAACCCACGACTTCTTCATTAAGAGGTGTCGGTTTATATTATAGTGAAATTATATATTGCACCTTCTACTTTATGAAATTACTATTTCACGTGATTTCAAATCGTGCTTTATGGAATTACTATTTCACGTGATTTCAAACAATATTAAGTTTAATATACAATGACCATTTTAATGTTCTTTAAATTCAAGAATTAATACTTATAAGAAAGAGTTCCATTGAAATGGGTGAAGGGTAATTTTCATCTGGACCCCTGAGGTTTGGTCTATGTCATTTTTAGTCAAAAAAATTAAGACTTTGCATCTACTTTCCGTCTGAAGTCATTTAGCGTATCACTTTTATGATCAATTTGCCCTTTATTTTTTTTAATTTGAATTTTTACATAATTTAAAAACTTGAGGATTCAGATCAAGAATATTTAAACTTGAGAATCCAAATCAAGAATTCCCTTTAAATTTCTTCAATAGTAGTCGTGCTTCGATTCCGCTTTTCGTGGATTCCGCTTCTGCATCTTCCGTGGACCGAAGATATTCCCCTTTGGTTCTCTGGCTCGGAAGCAAACTATTAGAAAGGAAGAGAACCAAAGAACTTCCTATTTCTTCCGTTTGAAGATTTTTACGCTCTTTGTAATCTGGACAATTATTTGGCGGGTTAATGGCTTGGGGTTTTGTGTTGTGTTGGCTTCTTTTGCCCTTGTCGTTGTTGTTCTTTGTTGACGACTCCAAAGCTTCTTGGGCTTTGCTTGGACCTTTGCGATTTCACCATCGTGTAGAGGAGAGAATCGGAGATGTAGAATGAGGAACCATGTTTTTCTAACCAATCCGATTGCACGTCGGCCGCTCCGAGGGGATCGGCCGCTACACGGGAAGATCTTTTTAGGGTTTACAATTTGTGTACTTTCCCTTGCAAATGTCGAGGGAAATATCAAGAATTTTTAGGGTTTACAATTTGTGTACTTTCCCTTGCAACGTCGGCCACTACACGAGGGGGAAGATCAGATTTTTAGGGAAAGATCAAGAATTTTTAGGGTTTACACTTTGTTGTGTACTTTCCCTTGCAACGTCGCCTCACGAGGGAAAGATCAGATTTTTAGGGTTTACGGGGTACTTTCCCGTAATAAACATTAGCGATGGTAGGACCAAAAAAAAAAAGGAGAAATAAACATGGAGATTATGTATGTAAAAAAATTTAATTAAAAAAAAGGGCAAATTGGTCATAAAATGATAATCTGTCCTTAAATTGACTTTTTCTATAGTACAGGGGAGGCAGATGCAAAGTCTCAGTTATTTTGGACTAAAAATGCATGAGCAAACTTCAGGGGGTCCAGATGAAAATTACCCAATGGGTGAATAAAGACCGACCAGGTTCAGTACGGTTCGATCAAGTCTTGGTCGGACCTTAGATGAACCAAGGCTTAACTTACTCGTTAGGCAAAGAATCCTAGTAGGGTTCGACTAACTCCCTAAGTCTTCCGGGAGATTCATAGTCAAATATGGAACATCTAGGTCTCATGATCAAGTTATTAAAGACTTTGACAAATTAAGGAGTTTGTACTAAGAAAAGTCTTGCTCTACTCAACGACCTAAACAAAAACAACACTCACAGCGGATTACACTCTTTTGAGAAGTGTAGAGCACTTCTAGAATTCAAGTTAGACTCTATAATTGTATGGTCAAGGTAACCTCTTAAGCTATAAATATCCACACCTTCACCGTTATGAGGTACACATTATTAAGCTATTCTTACTAGCATTGAGATCTACAGTCTGCCTCTTTGTTTAAATTTGTGTGCTTCACTAACTTGATCGTTGGAAGCGTTACTCGATCAACCCGATCGAGCATGTTTTTGCAAGTTAGTTTTCTTACTATCCGAACATGATTTTGGATCAACAAATGCAAAGTCTATTTTACTCTTATTTAAAATGAAATATATGCAAAATTACAACTTTGACTTCGTTGTTGAGTCATAAAAGAATTATCAATTCTGGTGTCAACTTCATTCTAGAGAAAAATCATGAAAACTAATTTTTTTTAAACTTATTATTTATTTAGAGTAGAAAAATAATTTAATTAAATATCAAATCAATATTGATTAGCAAGCCTCACTTAGGCTCTTTTTGGTATCAATTCTCATTCTCTATTATGCCTATTTAAAATAAATAAGTACAAAATTCATTTTGGTCAAGAATGAAAATGGTTTGGGAATTTTATCAAATTTGATGGAAATGTTTGGTGTCAAATAAAATTGTTAAAATGATGTAAACAAGTAAAAAAGAAGGAAATATGGTTGTAAGTGTGATTGCTTTTTCCCTCTCTCTTTAGCTTGTACTTCCAATGGTATGATTCTCTCTTCCTTGGCAAAGTTCTTTGTTTTGGGGTTTTCTTTTTATATAAAATTCTGTGCCAACATTTAAATTGAAATTTCTCATATTGATGTGCCCTTAGAGCTATCTTAAATATTTTAAAAGATGAAAAGATGCTACACCATGGGTTAACAAAGGTTTTTCACGACAAAGTGGCATATATGTCGTGAAGAACCACCGATGACAATTGAGAAGAAGAACACAATAATAACCTAAGAGAAGAAAGCACATAATTTCACTATAAATAAAGAAATATCCAGAGAAGATATTTGGGATGATTAGAAGAGGGGGCTTCTTTTATATGGGACTAATATACAACATTATAAAGGTAGACAAAGAATGGGATTTGATATATAATTTTAAAAAATGATATAAAATTGTAATTTAGTTATAACATCAAGAGACAATGGAGAGATTTCAAATCTATGAAGTTATAATTTATAAAATTAGATGTTTGGTTGTGGAATGAAATTTGTGGATTTATCTTAAAAAACTATTTAATCGAAGTGATTTTTGTGAATGTGCAAATGTATAGCTTTTTGAAATCTTGATTTTACCCTTACCAAATATCTGATTCACTTTTTGTAAAAGGTGAATCTTAGATTTCATGAATCTAGATTTTACAACCAAACGATATAATTTTCAGATTCAGGAAACCAGAGATTTGAAATCTCTAGATTCATGTAACCAAACGGGCCCTTAAATAATCTTAAAATAAGTTATATGTAGCATGTGACTTTTGTGCTAGATATAAGGTTATACAAAATACGAACAGACGCTTAGTAAAAAATATTGGGTAAAGCTATTATGAAAATTACTCCCGAGTCTCCTTGTACAAAAACCTTAGGCACTAGATTCTTGCACCATTTTACATAAACTATGTAAGATTGTATAAATGACTGATATATCTTCCATGAAAATAGAGATTTTAAGGACATGGAAATTACTTCTCATGGCCTTATCATATCCTTCAACTCATCAACAATTCTAATGAAAAATGGGGCAACTATAAATTTAGAATAATTTTGGGTGGTTATGTTTTTCGCTAATTATCTTTGAATGTTCTTCAAAAATTTTCTTATTCTTATTATTTTTATGTGAGTGGATCCCATAATTAAACACAACATGACGTTAGGATTAGAACGATCAATCACACACAATCGAATAGAAAACAAAGAAAAAAAAGGAGACATGGATTTTTCCATGGTTCACCTCAATATGAGGCTATGCCGAGCATTAAGTGTTTCACTATAGTTAATATTCGATTACAAGAGAATATATAAGCATAAGCTCAAATTGTAAAGAAATTTCGAGTCCCACAAAAACATAGACTCTCTCCAGGCTATAGGGGCGCTCCCCCCCCCCACCTCCGCTGAGACGGCCTTTCCAATCCCCCGCCTGCTCATTTGGAAACAGGACCTTGTGTTCATCGACAACACAATATGAAGCATGAGTCATACTCAACAAAAGGTCTGATAGGATGAGTTATTGAGCTTTGTTATGGATGCTAGTAACCTGTATAATCTTTCCACCATTTAGAAAAGAAATTAGGTGAACCAGTAAAGGACCAAGTAGAGAGGTAGAGAGAGGGGTTTCAGTTTCCACTGGGTCTTTAATCTCGCATGACACCCAGTAATGTTTATTCTATGTCTCCCTACCCAAAAAGCAGAGTTTGGTGGAGAGTGGACACTCCTCCATTTCAATTAAGAAGGGGAGAGGTGGGGCTGATAGGTATGGGGCCAGTGTGGTGTGCAGGATTTTAACCTTTTCTCTCCTGAAACCAAATGGAAATTTATCATTTAATTTCTATGCAGTGTTGTTCCCCTGACAAATTCGTTGGGAAATATGAACTCTCCATTACTCACAACTTCATAATCCATTCCCTGCTACTTGAAACTCAGAGCAGCCATTCAAACCTAAAAAGTTCTCAGCCATTAACCTTATTCTTTCTTCTTCTGAGCTAGAGGGAGCAGATGAAGCTTTACTGGTTTAGAGAATGGAGAAAGTAAAGGCAAGGATGAATCTCTTCGTATGACTCTTTCCTGTCCGCAGAACCACGGTGAGACTATATGGTGTTTGTTTGTTTATGTGGGTCTTAGTGCGTTTTTCTGATATTCTTTCTTATGCCCCAAGGCGTGATATTTGGGTTTTCTTCTTCATCTTTGAAATTGATAAGGGCAAGACATAGTCTTCATGTATTAGTTTCTTTATCTAATTGCAAATTTGAAATCTGCAAGTCTTTATTCCTCTTATTCTCTTTTTCTTCTTCTTCCTTTTTTTCCCCCTCTTTCCTTTGTGGGTGATGGATTGTAAGACGAGGGTTTGTTTGTTGCTATGAGCAATTGCAAAAACTTCGATTTTTCTCTGGTTAAATCTTTCCTTCCAAATGTTTTGGCTCTTTAAATTGATTATTTTTCCTTGATTGATATGAAGATGAAAAGAGGATTAAGAATGAAGCCGTAAAAGTTGTTAGCATCTTTAAGTTTTCTCCTTTTTGAGCTTTTCTTCCTTAGCATAATTCTTATGTTCAGATATATAGTTTGCAGGAACAAGGAATCCTACTGCAAATTATAGTTCCAAGTTTCCAATCACAATGTGTTCAAGGAACTGTTCATATTCTACTTTCTTGATCCAATGGATTCTCTCTTTTGACCAACCTAATTATCTCCTGTCAGAGTCTCCTGGAGGTTGAATGGGTCGTATACTTGTATTTAAGGACATCCGGGTTCCATTCATTTTTCTGTAATTTCAAGATAGACAAGCTCAAAGATTGATGAGATTTTGGCTTCCACAACAATGGGTCATAAGCAGAAGTGTCAGCAACAGTGGGAGTTGAGGAAGAGGGACCTCAGCCCTTCTGATGCTTCAAATGAAGATGATGAATCTAGTCCTAGGGAAGAACCAATTCTCAAGAAGCATAAACTGATTTCTGATTGGGTGTCACCCAAGACTGGTGAAGGAGGCAGCATCACTGGATCTCAACCAAGGTCAAGAAATGCTCCAAGTGGGAGAAACCAGCATGAAGTTGAGAGAGCTAATAAAATGCAAATCAGGATTCGTAAGAAAGGAGATGATGCTGTGTATGATAAGATAAAGGAGATGCCTTTTTGTGAAGAAGAAGATAAAAGGAAGTGCTACGGATGTGTTGATGAGCCTTTGACAGTAAATGATACCCGTGTCTTCATGGAATCCATATTAGAGGAGCTGAGAGTTGCTAGAGAGAACTTGTTGATATGGCTGAGGGAGGAGATGCACAAAGTGCTGAGTGGTGAGTCTGCACCAGGGCCAACTTTGAGTGAAGTCAATTACCAGCAGCAGATAAGTGGGGTACATCATCAGAAATAGCTTTGTGTCAGGCTCTCACAGTCAGATTCCAGGAACTCTTTTGGGTTCTACAAAACGTAGGAGGACTGTAAATTCTCGTAAGCATAATGAATTTCCTGCGGATCAGTCTGATTACTGGCAAACCTTTGGATCAGTTAATGCAATTGAAACAGAGAGAGAAGGACATGAGCCATCTGCTAAAGGGTTATCTTCCTTGTTTAGTCCTGGTGAAGTTGCTTCTTCGAGTGTGACAACGGCTGCTGTACCTGAAGCCTGTGATGACAGCCTGAGGCTTCATTCTCCTCCGTGCAACTATTCTCAGACTAGAATGTTTGAGAACAGAATAGCTTTAGATACAGGAAATTCAATGCTTGATCCAAGTATTCATCATGGAAGTTTGCTTGGGTCCCAAGATGAAACTTTTGAAAATGTTGCCTATATGGGCTCTAAGGATCAAAACAGGTTTAATCCGGTGTCAAGATTTGGAAGTGGATTCCCTGTTCCACTATTTCATGGTTTTGATGGAGTTCATAATGCCCAGACTCAAGTCAGTAAGCTGAAACAATCCCAAGGCCAAAGCAGAAAAATAGTTCTGAGCACCGACGCAGTAGGAACGAGACATCTAGTTGGAGGAAGCCATGGTTTTCCAGATTTCCATGATTCTCATGATCATCACACCCATTTAAATTCTAAAGTTAGTGGTGATGCATGGGCTGTCAGCAATTCGATGCAGTGATCAGTCAGAGGGTTAGCTATGCAATATCAAGGTTTATTTTCAGTAAGAAGTTCCAAGTTCCAACTGTAACTTTATTACCTCTTCCATTTGTTTGGCTTCAAGCCCAAAATATTAGACCATCAATGATAATTGCACTTGATCAGTTGATTTGGTTAAGATTTGGGAACTCAAAAACTTAAAAATTGTAGGAAACTGATAACAAAACAACACTCATATATGAGGTTCATCCTTGTGTGGAATAGATTTTCTGCAAAATTTTGTTCTCCACAATTCAAGAAGTACCATCTCCTGGAAGTGGAACAACAGACCCTCCAACAGCAGTCACTGCAGCTTAAGTGGGATTGAAATTTTGTGTGTATGCGGATCCTAAGATCACAAGGGAAGGCTGGAACTTGAGACTTACCCTTAAAATGCAGGAGTGTTTTAATGTGGATGACAAGTTCTGTTATGGTATTTTTTACAGATGTTTCATCTCCTTTTTGAGTTTTTGGAAATGTGAATGAGAGGGAAAGTGGAAGACAAACTTGAAGTAGAAAATGAACTGGTATCAGCTTGCTTTTCATTTGATGGAGTTATCGAAAGCTACCTTTCATGGTCTGTTTCTGCTGTTTATTGGTGGTGGTAAGCATCTTATCTTGGCTCCTCCAACTTTTGATAAGACAGAAACACCTTGACAAATTCAATTGTGGTCCACTTAGGCCAGTCTAAATCAAGTACAAACAACTTCAATTCCTTAAGCCTTATCTCATCTACTTGGGTTTGTTTCATTTTCATACATGATGTGCCTTTTAAAATCACTCAGACAAAAAACAGAACTACCTCTTTTAGCTGGAGTGGCTAGAAAAAGGTAAAATGGAGATGCGGGGTATCGATCCCCGTACCTCTCGCATGCTAAGCGAGCGCTCTACCATCTGAGCTACATCCCCAAGAATGAAAGTGTTTTTTCCTTTTTAATAGAACATCAAGTTCTAAGTAATTTTGACTTAATCACCTGATTACCAACCCTATCACATGGTGGGTGGTGTTTGTCTGGTACTAGTCAACACCAAGAACACCAAAAAATTCTCCTTAAATTGTGAAGGCAGGGCTGTATGTAAATGAGTTTTCATGTGATTCTATCCAAAAATGGATGCATTTCCTTCCTAGAAAATTGAAGCCCTCAAGAAATTTTAGCACATCTGAATTGTTTTTTTCTTTTCTTTCTTTAGTTTGTCTTTGCATTTCTAATTCTATCAAACTGTTTTTGAAGACAAGGAATAATGCTCTTTTTGTGGATAAATCCCATCACTCCCCACATACTCACGGGTGGGTGCAAATATTGATTATGTGGGGGATGGTAGCACACAAAAAGGTGGTTGTGGTTGTATAGTTATAGTGAAATTAGTTGCAAGGTTAGGATTCTCAGCCACAACTCTATAATATACGCGAACAATCCTCGACTCCATCGTCAAGAGAACTTTTATAACTAATATTGGCGAGGTTTTGCCCTTGGCCCTGAGAGAATTTGAACACTAAACTCCTATGATGAAAGCGTTGGACTTTTGCCAACTGAGCTACTCTATGATTTTACTATAAAGGATTTTCCATCCTCTTGAAGTATAAGCCCTTAATGGGAAGCCTCATTCCATCGATTGGGCTAGCAGTGACTTAGTTGAAGAGATTTTGAAACTAATTAGAATTTTTTTCGTTTTTGTAATTATATATAAATAGAACTGAAAATACCTTTGTGTGAATGTCTTAAAAAAAAATCATCTGCTGTGCACAACATTGTACTTTTATCTCAAATAAAATGTTGTGATTACAAGTTTAATTTTGAATTAAAAAAATTTCTCAATACTTTTCAATTTTCAAGTTTTTTCAGCCACTTGTTTGGTATATAAGCTAATGCTGTGCATGACATATGATATTTTTTTTTGAATTTCTAATACTCAACGTTGGATGCAAAAAAACTTTCCATTTCAAAGGTTAGGCATATCTTTTTTTTCTTTTTCTTGTTAAACAGGTTGGCTGTCTCCACCACCACCTTTATAGGAGGTTGACTTAGATATTTCTATATATATAATAAGTTCTATTTGAACCAAAAAAAAAAAAAACTAAAAAGGACTACAATTCTTTACTTCTCTTTAACAAACCTCTGTTAAGATCACAAATCCTGTGCACTTCATCCCTTTCTTGAAAGGTTATGTCTTCTTTTCCCTAAATTGGGAGACCGAAATTTTTGTTTTTGTATAAGGGCCTGTTTGGTTACTTGAATCCAGAGATTTGAAATCTCTGGATTCATGAATTTGAGAATTATACCTATTTAGTTGTAAAAATCTCCAGATTTATGAAATCTAGAGATTCACCTTTTTACACTAAAAACATGAATCTGTAGATTTATGGGTAAGGGGTGGAATCCAGAGATTTCAAAAAAGCTATACATTTGCACATTTACAAAAATCACGCCGATCAAATAGTTTTTTAGGATGAATCCACAAATTTCATCCCACAACCAAAAATTTAATTTTATAAATTATGAATCCATAGATTTGAAATCTCTAGATATTTGAAATCTCCAGACTCATGTAACCAAACAGGCCCTAACAAAATTTTTTATTTTTTTCAAAATGATATAAGTCAAGAGAATTACATACTTTCACCTAGAAGGTTAGAGTTTGAATCTCCTCTGGACTAAGGGTGAAGCTTCGCCTATATTAATTATATAAAACTTCATCTAAGGATGTAGTCGAGGTGTGCGTAAGTTGGCCCAGATGAACCTAAGATCCAAAAAAAATGGTTACTGTATAGAAAATCCTGCTGGGTGAAAGTTATTTGTTATTTTGATTGGTTGGAGAAATCTCTAGGAAGTTTCATATATTTTACTTCTCCAAAGATCAAAATCACTTATTGAATGCTCCAAAATAACCAGAGAGGAAAAAACAGAGAAAAGAAAATAAATATTAAAGTTTCACTAATAATGAAAACCAATAAACAACAACATCTATATTGGTGGTGATGAATTTCAATGATAAATCCATCGAACTTAAGCAATTATCATTGAGGAGTTAATCACATTTCAAGTCCTTATATGTTATAAATTTTATTAATTCCCTAGACTATATTTGAATAGAGCATAGGGTAAAGGGTCTTTTTTTCTTCTTGAAATTAGAACAAGGGATATCTTGAACATACAATAGGAAATCCTAGTGACATTCTTCAAGGATTCTCCTTTAGGGCCTGTTTGGTTACATGAATCTAGTGATTTGAAATCTCTAGATTCACAAATGGGAGATTTATTCCGTTTGGTTGTGTGAATCCTTGGTTTCATGAAATCTAGAGATTCACATTTTTACACTAAAAACGTGAATCTGTAGATTTATGGGTATAAGGTGAAATCCAGAGATTTCATCTCTACTTTAAAAGCGTTAACATTTTTAGGATGAATCTACAGATTTCATTCGAAAATTCAGGCTAACCAAACAGTTAATTTTTGAACCATGACTCCATAGATTTGAAATCTCCAGATATATTACCGCCTTTTTGTTTTTGTTTTTTTTTTCAAATCCACTTGCGGATTGGAATTGCAGTATTGGTAGACCCAAGTCACCCAACCCATAGGGTACAATAGTTTACCAAAGAAAAAAAAAACTAGGGGATAATAGTTTGAGGGCTCAAATTGTGATTCATGAAACATACGAGAATTGTGAGAATTGAGTCGTTGTATAATAACATTCTATTCCATTCCCAGCTTTTAAGTAAGAAACATTTTTTTCTTGTTTTTATGCACTTTGGGCGCATTTGATAACATTCTTAAAAAACGTTTCTGATGTTTTTCTGTTCTTTGGGAACGGAAGAACCGGTTAGAGGCGTTTGATAAAACGGTTCGTTATTCTGTTCTTTAAGAACGGAGCAGTCAGAAAAGTATTCTAAAGAACGCTTTTTGCAGAACATAAAAAAGATGTTTTTACCAAAAAACAGAAACAAAAGTGATAAAATTGGTTCAAATTGATGCCTTAGAACAAGTTTATCAAACACCAATTTATTTTTCAACAAAAAAAAATCAAAAACAAAACACTAACATATTCTATTTAGTGTTTTAAAAATATTTTTAGAACGGATTTATCAAACGCCCATTTTCAAGTAAAGAACGGTCTCTTAGCACAGAAACATTAAAAAACGGTTTTGCATAAGAACTAGTTTCTCAAAACAGAAACGTTACCAATCGCATACCTTACTTTTTCTGTTCTGTGTTTCTGTGTATGGTTCTTTGTTTTTGTTAGATATGTCTTTGTTTTGCCTTTGGGGCTATTAGCTTAGAGACCTTAATATAATTCTTTTGTGGGGCAAAAAACTGAAAAAAAAAGACGAACAAATCATGTATGGTTAAACCACCTTGGAAAAAAAGTGCTCTCGTGTTTCTCCACCTTTTTAAGATTTGTTTTTTTTGAAAAAACTACATTAAGGTCTTTCTAATTGTTAAAATTACATCTAGATCCTGCACCAACTTATATGGTTTGACATCATCAATAGAATTCAAATTTTAAAAGTTCACGCACAAAAATACCCCCACATCCACACCCAAACGCCCTCCCTCTAGACAAAAACACCAACAACAATCCTGCCTTGCACCCAGCCCCAACACCCACTTGATGAACCACACCTCAGCCCCTAATGTAATTTTTTTCTCCTTTATTTATTATTATTTTCTTTTCATTGACAAAGTGGACTCAAAAATGAAGAGAAGTAGGCAGAATTACTCATGCATGATTTGGACTGTATTTGTTCTAAAATTATATTAAAAAAAAAAACACAAGAAGTCAAGAAGCAAGAAACAGAAACATTACCATAAAACCCCTGAATCACTCATTCCAGTTCATCTAATATCAATACCCCTATTCTACCCAAAGAAAAAAAAGAAAAAAAACTATATATACATATTTGTTTTCTTACCTGAATAGTAATAAACCCATAAAATAATCACTAATATAAGTTTATCTGACTCATCATTAGGACAATTGTGTATTTTAATTTACTTTATAAATATTTTTTCGGGGGAAGGGGGTGCTTGGGGGAGGGGATGGCGGGCGTGGAGGGGAGTTTGGTGTTTGGAAGGTCAAAAACGTATTAAACATTGAAATGCATGAATTTCTCTGATATGAACGAAGTTGTCTTACAGAAGACTTTTGACAATGGTTTCTTGGTTGGACTTGCAGTTCTGATGTGGATTGGGTGAAGGGAGACTCCAATCTGTTCATCTACACCAGTAAAACCCAAAGGGGGAGTGGAGTTCACAAAGTTTGTCTTACAGAAGACTTCTTGAACTGGTTTCTTTGTTGGACTTGCAGGTTTGTGATGTGAATTGTGAAGGTGGATTTCATTCTTTGCATCTAGACCTGTGAAGTTCAAGGGAAAAGCGAAAATCTTATCTTAACCCAAAGAATTTGATGGGTTTACATATACTTTTACGGGGAATTTGTTTGGCTGCCCTGCTTGTATTTGTTAGAATTCCTCAATCGGTGTTTGCAGCGGATATCGTACAAGATGACGATGACTCTCCAAGTCAGCCTGGTTGTGACAACAACTTCGTACTGGTAATTCACTCTTCTTGTTTCTTGTATTTCTTCTCATTCTTTTTGAGTATTTTCTTGGTTTGGGTTTTCCATTTTTGGTCAATGTTGGAATAATTTAATTGGTCTTTATATTGTTCTCTGTGGATGCAATTTGTAGTTAATAGAGCTGGACTCCATCGTCTGTCTAATTGTTTTCTATGACGATGAGATATGAAATGGAGTTGGGCTTGAAGTTCTCCTGTTAGTTTCTATAAACAAATTGTTTTTCTTTCCTCCTAGGGCAGCGGAGCCATCTACCGTTTTCAGGAATGTTATCGCTGTATAGGAAAAAATTGTGATTTGTTTAGTTACTTGATCTGGAATCTGACTTAGGGCAGTTTTTTGAAGCTAATGTTTGTTACATGTTAAAAAAATAAGCTTGATTTCCTACAAAAATTGTCATATAGAGGAAGACATATTTCTCTTCTATGTTATTTCATCGTACCATAAACACTGCAGCTCGTTCTAGTTGCTGCTTTGGTTAATCTTGCTTTTTCCTCTAAATGTTTATTCAACATTTATTCCACTAACTGCTTTTTGTTAGGTTAAAGTCCAAACTTTGGTCGATGGCAAACTAGGCCCTGAATTTGTAGGTGTTGGTGCTCGATTTGGCGCCACCATGGAGTCAAGGGAGAAGAATGCAAATCAAACTAAACTTATCCTCTCTGACCCTCTTGATTGCTGCAGCAAACCTAAGAATAAGGTTTGTCCTTTCTTTTTGTGTTTTCATTTTAATGGTCTGGAAGTACGTTTCTGCTTGTACCTAGACAAAAGATAGAAGGTGCAAACATGTATTATCCATGTATTCATGCATGAAATGCATGTCCTCTTGTGAATATGGAATGTACAATCTGATCACTTGTAAGTCTGGGGTTTTTCTTTTGAAATTTATGACCTTTTCCTCAGGTTTCTGGAGAAGTCATGCTGGTAGAACGAGGTCATTGCACCTTCACAAAAAAGGCAAATATCGCTCAAGCTGCCGGTGCTTCAGGAATTCTAATTATAAATTATAAGACTGGTAAGTCCATGTCCTTACTCCTTTCTTCTATGTTGCTTAATTGGATTATTTTTTTTCTAGAGGTACTCAAAAGTGTTTCTACAATTGGAAGATTCTTCCAGACTGCTGGCTTTATTTTGTTTTATTCTCATTTACTTATTTATTTTTTGGGTGGGTTACACACTTACACCCTATCAAATGTTATTTTGCAATATTATTCTTATTCATTTGCCAGTATATAAATTCAGATTTTCCCCCAACATTTGATATCCATCACTTTAGGAAGACACTGGTACTGTTATCACTAGACCACAGTTTGGCCCGTTAATTTTCCTTGTTCGTTGTTTCAATTATCAAAAACTGTACTCCTAGTCTCACCTTGGTGTTTATCTGATTCTGATTTTTAGTTATTCCTCTATGAATTTGTGTTATGGCCCCTTTGAAGGGGGTATTTTTGACCATTTTTGGGCCTTTTCTAGTCGTGTTTGGATCTCGATTAAGTTGTGAAAAGAGACTTGTTTTTTTTTGCTGATTCTTCGTTGTTTGCAATATTTTGAGGTTTATATGTTTTGACCTTGTTTGACTTCACAACGAATAATTCATAGTTGTTCGGATTGGGGAGAGGGGGGGGGGGGACAGAGAGTGCATACCAATTTATGAATACACTTTTTCATTTTTAAGAATGAGAAGAGTATTGTTGCCAATGTTTTCTTTAAAAAGTGTTGTGAAACCTACAAGTGGAAATTGAGCTATTGAACACGAGAGAAAAATCTGGAACCCTTTGTTACAATCTTTGCCAATTTAGTTTTGCTTTTTGAAATTCTTTGCACAAGACAAACTTGAATCCTCATACCCTTCTCCATTACCTAATACCTGGATCCTAATTCTAGCCTTCTGAAATCCGTATTGTCTACTACTAGGGCCCGTGTTAAGTACCCGAATGAAGCAACTTAACAAAGATGGAACAACTCAAGAAGATAATAATAATGGACTTTGAATAAAAGTTGAACGAGAAACAAAACACACTACTAGCAGTAGGTGAATCCTACGGCTACCCAAGAGCAATAGCTCTCACCCAAACTTCCCCAATAACTCAAAAACATGCCTAACCTATTCTTCCTTTCCATATTTATAGCCATTACTTTCCTACCATATTAATCAACCGAACCATCCCAACTCTAATCGTAAAAGGCAATCTGAATGCAATAGGACTCTTCAAATCTAATCCTAAAAGGTAATCTGAATGCAATAGGACTTCAAATCTTCCAATCGTTTCCTTCCCTTCTTAACTAGATTTTAGGGATTTGTTTTCCACGCTTTCGAGTATAGACTCGTGATACAAGGGGCTTATCAATACTCCCCTCCAACAGTTTCACCTTGTCCTCAAGGTGAAAATCTGGAAAGTGGGACTGCATCTCATCATAAGTTTCCCAAGTATTTTCACAAGGAGGCAGTCATTTCCATTGAATCAAAACCTCCAGCATCCCTTGAGTAGAGAAACGAATGTTGAGCAAGGCTTCGGGTGTGAGCTGCAACTTCGCCATTTCCCTGCAAACAAGTTGGAAGCGGCTGCGGTGTAATATGCTGCCCAAGTGCCTGCTTCAACTATGAGACGTGAAACACCGGGTGGATCCTTGAATCAGCAGGTAAACGTAGACGATAGGCAACTAGTCCCACTTGCTCAATGATCTGGTACGGCCCATAGAAGTGATGGCTGAGTTTCTCATTGGGCCGTTTGGCAAGTTTTTGGAAGCGATAAGGTTGTAGCTTAAGAAAAACTTCATCCCCCACTTGATAATGCACCTCCCTACGCTTGGAATTCGCGGAAGTGCTCATCCGATCTTGGGCCACCCGCATATTTGTTTTGAGGTCATCCAACACTCGATTACGCTCCCGAAGGAACACATCAACCTCATCCACTTTAGATCGACCATCCTCCCAACTCAGAAGAGAAGGGGGGTCTCGCCCATACACAACTTGAAAGGGAGTCATTTTAGTGGCTGAATGAAATGTCATATTGTACCAATATTTTGCCCACAACAACCAATTAATCCAGTCCTTTGATTGGCGAACACAGAAGCATTGTAGGTAAATCTCAAGGCTGCGATTTACCACCTCCGTTTGACCATCCGTTTGAGGATGGTAGGCACTCCTGAACTTGAGGTTGGTGCCCGCCAATTTGAAAAACTCCATCCAAAAATTACTAAGGAAGACACGATCTCAGTCAGAGACAATGGTTCGAGGAAACCCATGCAAGCGGATAACCTCCTTGCTGAACGAGGTAGCCACATCCTTGGCGGAATAAGGGTGTGAAAGAGCAATGAAGTGAGTGTACTTGGATAGCCGGTCAACTACAACAAGCACGGTATCTCCACCCTTAGTCCTAGGTAACCCACCAATAAAATCCATGCTAATGTCCTCCCAAATGCGATCTGGAATTGGCAGTGGTTGAAGGAGTCCAGCGGGTTTCATGGCTTGATATTTACTGCATTGACAAGCATCATAACTAGCCACAAAATTGCAGACATCAGCCTTCATTCCTACCCAGTATACCACAGCTGCTAATCGCCTGTAGGTCCTCAAAAACCCTGAATGCCCACCGAATGGGGTAGAATGATACTCAGAAAGTAATTTGGGAATTAATGGTGAACCGTCGGGGATGACTAACCGGTTCTTATAGAGTAAGGTGCCCTATTGAAGCTGATAGTTGGGGTAGTCTTGGGATCCCTTCATCAAGGCCTGAATGATCTTCTGGTAACGGTCCGAGGCGTGTACCGCTGCGTCTAAATCCTCACTTTCCTGCTAGTTTGCTGCTGTTAGGGCGGAAATCTGCATATCACCCGCTGACTGTCACGAAAGAGCGTCGGCGGCTTTGTTCTTGCTGCCTGGACAATACAAAATTTCAAAATCAAATCCCAACAACTTCATGACCCACTTCTGTTGATTCGTAGGTACAATACGCTGATCCAACAAATATTTCAGGCTTTTTTGATCAGTTCGTACTTTGAAATGCCTCCCCATCAAGTAGTGACGCCATTTTTGGATAGCAAGCACTATTGCCATTAATTCTTTTTCATATACGGATTTAGTTTGCGCTTGAGATGATAACACCTGACTCCAGTAAGCAATTGGATGGCCATCTTGCATCAAAACCGCACCTAGCCCAAAACCGGAAGCATCTGTCTCCACCCAAAACTCCTTTGCAAAATCGGGCATAGCTAACACCGGAACGGTCGTCATGGCTGTCTTAAGGGTGTTAAACGCCTTTGTTGCGTCATCACTCCACTGAAACGCATTTTTGTTTAATAAATTAGTGAGCGGAGCAGCAATCTTACCATAGTCTTTGACAAATCTGCGGTAATGCCCCGTTAACCCTAAAAATCCTCGTAGGGCTTTAAGATTTTGCAGCTGGGGCCACTCCTCCATACACTTGATTTTCCGTGGATCCACCGCTACTCCGTGTTTAGATATGATGTGCCCTAAGTACTCCAGTGTAGCCACTCCAAACATACATTTTTTTTGTTGATGACGAGGCAGTGCTGTGTTAGGAGTGTAAAGGTGGTTCGTAAATGACCCACATGGTTGTCCATGGTCCTACTATACACCAAAATATCGTCAAAGAACACCAAAATAAATCGTTTTAAATGTTCACGAAATATCTCATTCATAAGTGATTGGAACGTAGTAGGAGCATTCGAGAGCCCAAAAGGCATCACAAGGAATTCTTAATGCCCATTATGGGTACGAAAAGCCGTCTTTTCTTCATCGTCATTCGCCATTCTGATATGGTGGTAGCCTGCTTTTAAATAAAGTTTTGTGAACACGGTGGCTCCTCCTAACTCATCCAACAGTTCGTCAATTGCAGGAATAGGGAACTTGTCAGGAACCGTGAGTTTATTTAAGGCATGATAATCCACACAGAATCTCCATCCTCCATCCTTCTTGTCTGCTACTAGGGCCCGTCATATTTTACCTGTCAATTTTTGCCACTAAATAAAAAACTCTCCTATTTTCAATCTCTTCCCATCTAAGTCCATTATTTCTCAAACTCTAATATCTTATGTGTAAGGCAGATGCAAACCCATTTTAATCAACAGTTTCTGTTAATAAAAACTCAAAATCATCTCTACTATGAGTCATCACTATTCTTATCCTTCTGATGTAGCCTCAATAAGATTGAGGGCCAACCCAAGACCTGTTAAAGAACCAACTCGAATCAGGTGGAAAAAGATTAAGTTTTTATCAAAGACATTGGGGTATGAATCTGGGTTTTCTCTTTTGGGTGGTTTTTGAAGGGTGTCTTTGCCATATCAATACTTGATCCTTGATGTCTAAGTAGCACAATAAGGTCTCTGGCCATTAGAACAGCCAAAGGTATTGATATCCCATCTTTTATGGGTGGTTTAGATGGGGTTTCTCTTATTAGGTGTAGGGAGATCTTTTAAGTGTCCAGACTAAAGTTGAAAGCTTGAAAAGAGACTGTAGGGGATCAATCAAAAGCTTGTTCAATTCTGATATAGGGAAATAGGGTTTTTAGGGGAAATCAGGCTTTTGGGTTTTAGGAAAATGCACAGGGCAGTTTATTGGGATACCCAAGGACAAGGTTGCTGTGATTGGATGAGGTTGTAACTTCTATCAAATAAAGAGGTAGGTATAGGGTGTCTGTGGTCCCAATCTTGGAGGGTTCTAATGGTTAGATTGGCTGGATCTAGGCTAGGGTTTCTTTGGCAATCTGAGGATTCATGAAAGGGGAGTTTCTTTTCCTTTGTTTTTTCTCTCCAGTGGAGGAGGGAACTGCAATATGGATCTAATGGGGGCAACAGTGAGGGGACCCGTGGGCTTAATCTGAAGGTAAACTAATTGCTGGTTTGATGGAGTAGTGAATCTGCAGGTCTGTTCTTGAATGACCAAGAAAAGAAAAGAAAGTGCAAAGAAAGGCGTAGTGATGAGTGGACCTACAGGTTTACTTACTGTTGATTTGATCTCCAAAGCAGCAGATTGTAGGATGAGGTGGAAGATTGATCCGATAGCCAAAGGGTTTGGATATTACGTACCAAAATACAACCAGCAAATGGATATACACACCAACGAGCATGCAGCCTGGATTTTACTCACTAAGCTTTAGCCTAGACGTTACACATTAGACAAGTTCTCATGCAGGAAAAGAAGACAGCAGCCTCAATTAAGCTCTGCAAATGTTCATTTCCAGTCTAAATTTGCTCATCCACAATGAAATTATTAAATAGAAGGGACCCTATACCAATTTCAAAGTCCTAATCTAAGAGGAAACAGAAATTCTAACTGAAATGTAAAACTCCCTCTTTACTATTTGCATGGAGGGGTATGTGTCCTAATACGATCTAATTTAAGTGATCAAATGATCTCTAAAAAATAACAAAATAAATAATTTGCTTAAATTCAACCAGAACTAATTCGGTTCAACTAAAACAGAAATAAACTAATTAGCAATAACTAAATTCATTTTTTACACCTTGCGACTCATGTTTTAGGCCCATTACCAAGTGAACCCATGGAATACAGGGCCCAACCCCTATATGAGCGAATCCTTTCTTTTTTTCTTTGAATTGGGCTGCCGGGGGTGGGGGTTTTGGGGTTCGCGGCAATTTAGTGCTTGATCTGCATCACCTTTCCTTTGAACCCTTAACTTGGACTTGATGACTCATATGCTTGTATGAGTCATGACCTGCATTTCCTGTAGGATTTGCATACTATTGTTTTGTCTTTCTTCCAAATTTTGAGTTTTCATACATTTTCCTTTCTTCTGTTTGAAAAACAGGTTCTGCAACTTCACCGAAAATGTTAAGCTACCAACTCAGTTTTTACATTGTCTTCAAATTCTGATGTTGTTAGGCTTAGAAATTTTAGTGCTTATATCTATTTATCTATTTATTGCGTGTGCGTCTTACAAGGGTGTGTGTTTTTGGGAGGGTGGTAGAGTTGACTTATTTAGGTGTCCTCAAAAGAAACTAAAGAGATAATCATTCTCCTTTAAAGGAAACATCATGTAAAAAATTATGTCTTAGGTCCACTTAAGTTCAATTCGAAGCATAGAACCATCAATACTTTGGTAGGCCACTGAGCAAGATGCTCAAATATGCCGAAGGGAGATTTGGGCTGTCCTTCCATTACAATGTTATGACTTGTTTTCTCGATTGTCCATTTATAAAAAAACACTATGGGTGTACCCACTCCATAGGTATTATACAATTTGCACACACCATCTTTCTGGTGCCAATTAAGCGCTGAAACTGTTTTCTTCTTTTTTACTGCAGAGCTGTACAAAATGGTCTGTGAAAAGAACGAAACAGATCTCAACATACATATTCCGGCAATAATGCTTCCGTTAGATGCGGGTGCAAATTTGAAGAGAAGTCTGAAAAGCAATTCCTCTGGTAGAACTTTTACCACTTAATTTTATTATTTTTCTTTCAGCACTTAATTGATGCTTAGCTCCCCAATTTATTCTTACAACATAGTTCTTGTTTGATTTGCTGATAATATTGTATCTATATTTTATTTAAACTCATTTTCTTCTTCTTGGGGCTGGTAACTTCAAGATTTTATAATACTTCATGGTTTTTTCAGTATCTGTGCTGCTATACTCTCCAGAACGTCCTTTGGTCGATATTGCAGAGGCATTTTTATGGCTTATGGCTGTTGGTACTATTTTGTGTGCGTCATATTGGTCTGCATGGAGTGCCAGGGAAGCAATGATTGAACATGATAAGCTATTGAAGGTTCAGCTCCTCCTTCCCCACCCCAACCCCACTACTAGAAGATTATTAATAATAATGATATTTTTTGTTTTATTCTTTTCTGATGAGAATCAATTTACTGAAGAAGAAAGAAAATAAAAGATGCAAGACGGCAAGAAGCCTTAAGTAGGGGGCAACCCATGACTAATACAAAATAACAACAAACAAAGACACTCCTGTACCCCACTAGCAATTCATTAAGGATTCCCATGAGAGTTTCTAGGCTGGACATCCTCCTGCTCAGCTTGTTCAGCCATCTCATTTACTGACTTCAAGTTCCACTACCTGAAAGCAAAATGCCAAAAGTAATCTAATAAGAAGAGTGGATCTCCAAGGAATCTTTCTCCCCCTATGGAGGGTATGTATCTTTGGTTTACTTGGTTTGCTGTTTTGATAGATAAATTGGTTTTGTGTTTGTAGGATGCTACAGAAGAATCTGTAAATAGTGAAGACACAGGTGGTAGTGGTGTTGTGGACATTACCTCAACATCTGCAGTCCTTTTTGTTCTGATTGCTTCATGCTTCTTGGTTCTACTTTACAAGCTTATGTCCTTCTGGTTTGTGGAGATTTTGGTGGTTCTATTTTGTATCGGAGGTGTGGAGGTGTGTTTATTCTTTTCCTTCCTTTTATTTTATGTGTACGACTATATGACAGTTGTGGGAAGTTGAGAATGTTGTCATTACTTGTTCATGTAGAGCTGGAACATCAGCTCTTGTTTTCTCTATTGCCTTTTTTTTTAATGGACTCAATCCTCCAATTTCCTGTGCTTCCAGGGACTGCAAACTTGCTTGGTGGCTTTGTTATCTAGGTATTCAAGTGTTCTCTTGTTCAATTCATTTTCTTGTATTTTTTTGTCATATTGAATCAGCGATCAAATAATGCCCAAGCAGATACAACGTTCCCTCCTTTTCTAAACTTCTGCTGTGAATTTTTTTATTTGTTAAAATCATTTGTCTTTCATTCATTCTTTCATAGTAGTATTTGTTATTGCTTCCAATCTTTTATTTCTGTCTCTTTTTCCTTTTTCTTGCCTTGAATTAGTGTTACAATTAATTTATTCTTATCTCAAAGTAACCCTCAGGTTTGAAACATTATTTGATAGATTGTGTACCTGGTATCAAGAGCTTTGATGAATTTTGGTGGAAATTCTCATGGTGCAATTTCTTAGCCATGTTTTTGTCAGGAAACTACCCTTTGGATACCTTACATCATAAATTCTCCACTTCCTGAATTGTATCTTAGCATGTTTACTTAATAATGTGATGGAGGGGCTAAGCTCTTCAGTCTTATCTGGTCTTGATTGGCATTATCAAATTCTTATATGGGCCATATAATGAGGTAACCAATGTTGGCTCGATGGATATTTATTGATATTTCAAGAGCCTCATCCTTTTATATTTGAATTTAGATATTACTGTTGTTAGATGACTGGTAGAGTTTCATTTTGGTTCATTAAACAATTTGACGGACACATGTTAGTTTTGTTTCAAATTACAAATGATGGTCAGCTTCTGAGTATATGGTATAATCTCTATCCTTATATCAGCAAAATTATTAACTAGGACGAAAAAAAATAAAAAGAAACAAGTGTATGCTTAGAGATTGTTTTCTGTCAGATATACTTGTTTAATGTTTTTTTAGTTCTGTCAACTTATACACAAATTTGGCTGTTTGGAAGTGACTAAGCATATAAATCTGCATATGAACTTCCAGGCGGTTCAGATATGCTGGAGAAACATTTATTAAAGTGCCATTCTTTGGAGCTGTTTCTTACCTCACATTGGCTGTTACACCATTCTGCATAGCATTTGCTGTTTCTTGGGCAGTGTATCGCCGCATCTCCTTTGCTTGGATAGGTCAAGATATCCTTGTAAGATTAATGCTTCTTCTTGTTTTTAACTTAGTAGTACCTATGTTCTCAATGATTCACACTTCTCTGAGTTCCATCAAAATACTAAATGTTTATGACCACATCAATTTTCCGAGCAATTTTTGGTAATATTGAACTTGTTTGAAATTTCACCAACCCCCCCCCCACACACACACACACACACACAAGAAAAAGAAAAAAAAAAGAGAGGGAATTTGTTGTATAAACATGAGACCAGTGAATTTTATGGGTATATACAAATGGAGGAATGCTATGCACCATAGAGAATTATGAGTGGAAGCTAAATAATTTTGTGTAGTAGCTTAGTTGACTGCACCAGTACCAATAGTGTGCTAGAAGGCAAACATAAGTTTTATGAGTTCTGTATATGAAAAAAGAAAGAAGGTAATTTTATGAGCAAAATAGAGCAGCGCATTAACATGATGCTGGTCTGGGCGGGAATCTCCAATGCCAGACCAATGGAAGCACAGGAAGGAGAGAACAGTTTTTGGTTTTTGGTCTTTTTTTTTTTTTTTTTGGGCAGGGGGGGGGGGGTGTTGCAGTCATTTACAGGGGGAACCAACATTTCAGGGAGGGGAGAGAATGTTAGGGGTGAGAGACTAAAGCCATAGAAACTGCCAGTTTATACAACCTTTTCCCAAAAAAAACAGAGCTTAATGATGTGCATTTATCAACATATCAGTTGTTTTAGTAAGTGAAAAGAGCAGAAGAAGTTATTATTGGTTTCTATTCTGCAGAACATAGAAGAAAATGAACAAAGCTGGTTTTTTTTTTCTTCATGTAATTGTGCATTACATGACTCTTGGGATTTTGTGTGCTCTTAATGTGCTTTCTTTTCTAATTTCAATCAGGGAGTTGCGCTGATACTTACAGTTCTTCAGATAGTTCATGTGCCTAATCTCAAGGTGATGGTTCGACTTACTCTGGCTCTGCAGACATACAGAAATGACTTTTAAGATAATTTTTTCTAAGTTGATTTGCTTTTACATGATTTCTGATCTTATTGTGGAAGTCAGGTAGGCACAGTGCTTCTCGGTTGTGCTTTTTTCTATGACATCTTTTGGGTGTTTGTTTCTACAATGATGTTCCATGAAAGTGTAATGATTGTGGTAAGTTATTCTTCAAAACTTTCAAAATGCTGTCATTTCTGGTTTTTAAGAATTTTGAATAATTAAGTATGTTGATTGATCATTTCCTCTGTAGGTTGCTCGTGGTGATAAAAGTGGTGAGGATGGTATTCCAATGTTACTGAAGATCCCACGCATGTTTGATCCCTGGGGTGGTTACAGCATTATTGGATTTGGTGACATCCTTATACCAGGGTTGCTAGTTGCTTTTTCATTGAGGTTGAAATCTGGACCTGTCTTGAACATTTATGATGCTTTAGTGCCAGCAAAACTGTATTTTCTGCATGATTGCAATTGGAATACTAGACAATCCACCTGATAAATGCCCTCTAGATAATTGATGTTGGCACCACCATGGTGGGAGATCTCGTGAGGTCTCGGCGAGATCTCGCAAGATATCTCGGTTTTTTCATAAACCGAGACGAGATCAAGGTCGAGATCTGCGAAATGGGACATCTCACTCGAGATCTCGCCATATCTCGCCCTAGATATCTCGCTGGAACTCTCAATTTTTGCCCCATTTTTTGCGAATTTCAGCCAAAGT
Organism: Hakea prostrata; assembly: GCF_041222555.1. Classification (NCBI taxonomy): domain Eukaryota; kingdom Viridiplantae; phylum Streptophyta; class Magnoliopsida; order Proteales; family Proteaceae; genus Hakea; species Hakea prostrata. The sequence goes on along the minus strand of NC_142600.1, from coordinate 73,913,427 downwards.
TTCACTTGCAACTACTCTTAGCACATCTACTACATCAAAGGAAGCTCAGTCATCCTCTACTTGTCTTATGAACTTATGCGCTAATGACTTATATAGAACTTCTAACGGTTGTATACTTTTATCATTCTATTCTCGAAAGTCAAGATTGTAATACTTGTATGGATGGAATCTTGATGACATTTAAGTTATTTGATGCACTTGATTTTCATATATATGCCTTAATGGTTTTATATGACATGTTATATAATCTTGCATTCTCTAATCCTACAGCATTTCGGTTTCACACTATGGATAGACTTAGAAATCATACTTAGGGTTGTTTTCTCACAAATCCAAGGCTACTAGTGTGTTCAAAAGGCCTTAAATAGGTTAAATACCAAGTTTTAGTCCAACTGGGACCCTAAAACCCACCGAGATGGGCTACCGAGTTGACGCCCAAAAAATGGCATATCTAGACCGAGATGGTCGAGATCTCGCTTTTCGAGATGGTGCGAGATCTCGGTTTTTCATTGAGAGCGAGATCTTCCACCATTGGCACCACCCTTGTACATGGAGAAAATGCTTACTAGTTGGAACCATCTCTTTCTTTTTGTCACCAGTCATTTGCCATGTATGGAAACATGTACATATGGCATTCCAGACCCTGTTATATTGAAAGAACCCAACTGGCAAGCTTCCAAAATTTAAATTTTTAGTGTGGAAGGATCCAAAATTTGTTCTAGGTTTTTGCCAAAATGGCATTATTTTTCTGATAAATGATTGTTTTGTATTAGAAAAAGAGGGGATAAAGAAAAGGCAATCCCCTAGAACCCCAAATGTTGGGAAGGAGATCTCATCAAAGGAAGGCTTCCCTCCTACCTGGGGTCCCACATAGGAAAGTTCAACCAAAAAACTGTTACATTCTAAAGTACACCTGAGATGCTGCATCTTTCTGAATTTGGTCTTCTAGCTCCTGTGGAAAATCACTAGGTGCCCCCACTCCACCTGGCTCTGTGTCAACTGGATGCTACTCATGAAATCAACTGGCTGGTTTTATTCCTGCTCCACATGCACAGACTCCCTTGCATGAAGGACAGCTGCCATCTGTCTTACTTACCCTAGCAAAACAACATTACTCATGCTTGTTGGATCCCCTCATCTGCTATGTACAAATTCAAGGAAATAATCTCTTTTGGCAGTTTTAGTGTGTCTTTTAGTTTGTTTCTAGTTTATATTACTAACAGGGCCAGTGTTGCAGGTATGATTGGCTGGCGAAGAAGAGCCTTCGATCTGGATACTTTCTCTGGTCTATGGTTGCATATGGTTTAGGTACAGAACTCAAACTAGTTGATTCCTTTTCCTAACTACTTCACAACTGGAAATTTGAATCCTGTACTACTAGTTTACTTTCTTACTGTTTCTATGTCTATTTGTGATTAGTGTGGTCATAGGCATAGTAGTCATAGCATCTAGGCGACCCTAGGCATTGGCCAAGCCCTAGAAACCAGCAAACCAACTAGACAACCAAGCATCTGGATGTGTAGGCAGATAACTATGTTACAGGTCTCTTAGAAAGTGATATATTAAGGCAAAGGGGAAATAGAACATGATAGAAAAGGGGGGCAAAACCAATGGTCTTAAGTGATGTAGCTCTAGATTGAATGGGATCAAATAGGGGATAATTAACCAGCAAAAACTTAGTCATAGAAAATAGCACTCCACTTGCAGTAAGTCAGCCTATACGAGACTTGGGAAGAGACTTGTGAAGAGATGATAGGAAGATCGTGAGAGAGTTTTGAAGAATGGAACTTGTATTAGCAGTAGAATTCACTTATGAGGCTGGAAAATTCACTTGCTTGGTTGGTGCCTTGTCCAAAGGGGACCACCTCTATCTACAGGCTCCTCAATCTAAAAAGAACGGCTAGGATTTGTGCAAGATTCTTCCATCCATTGGCAGGAAGCTTTTTAGCTAGAAGATATTTTCTAATGATCCTAGATATTTCTGGGTTAGTGGGCCTTGCAGGTTAAGCCTGTGGGACTATATTTTTGGTGGGCTGTGACAAGCAGCTTCCTAAGTCAACAAAATACAAATTCTGAACTTTCTATTGAGATGAAGCCTATATGTAGGACTGGTTGTAGTCCTTAGTTCTAATCCTACAATGGGAAAGCAATTTGAATAAAACATAACACCACCTCTCTTGAGAAATCATGGGCAGGTGTTGAAGGCCCAACATGTGTATAACCCAAGCCTAGACTTATTCATAAGAAAACAGGCCCATTTGTGGTGGTGGATTTGCATCATTAAGGTATTAGAGAGTAAACTGCAATTTTGAATTAATTTAAACAAGAGTTCATATATATATATATAACAAAAACAATAACAACTCAGCACTATCTCAACTATGTGGGGTTCGACTATGGATCTTAGGAAATTAACATTAGAGAAGTAAGGAAGGAGAAGAGAACAGTGGAACAAACTCTAGGGCATTACCCAACTATGGAAACAAATATCTCGGTTTTGTAGGTAATCAAGACAAAATCTTAAGGGTGTGAAGAAGCCGGTTCAAATATTTATTGTTGTGTCAAGTACACAGTGGTGTTATACTAAGTCACCTTTTAATTGATGATATTTTATTAGCGTCTCTGGGAATTAGGTTTACATCCTATTGAGTTTATGGGTGTGAAGAAGCCAATTCAAAAGCCTATTGACTTCAGGATTAGCATTTTGGAAAGTTGGTTCTTTAATAGGTAGTGTAGAATTAACAGAGTTCATGAGAAGATGGACTAATACAGCCTGTATTCAAGGAATAGTCTAGACCTAATAGTGGTCATAAGAAGAAGATAGATTACTACAGCCTATATTCAAGAAACAGGATGGAAGAGTAAAAATGCTGAGGAATTGTATTATTTCAAATTTTTGCTATATGGTTGATAAAGTAAAATGTCTGATAGATCACCATCTAAAGAGTGTAATGTTATTTAGGCCATAGCCTGTCCAGTATCCAACAACATAGACTAGTGGTCTAGACCGTAAGGAAGGGGAACCTATTTTGCAAAGTCGTCCCTATATTCTCTACTCTTCATCCAGTTATATGAAGATCAACCTTTGAGTTCGTTAAACACACTCTATGCCTATGAAATTCTGAATTGTCAGTTACAAGAGGGACTTTGTATGTCAAATGAGGTTCTACATGATACTGATTAGGGACATTAAAAGGCCTTAAACATCTTCATGTTCTGAGGGATCCTATGCCAATGCTTGGGATGTGTCTTTAGGTGGGATTCAATCAGATGGTCATGAAACTATCAGAAGTCGGAACCATTAGATTTATATACACAATGGATTACCACCGTGGGAGTTGCTATTTTTGGGAGAGTTCTTATCCAATGGTAACAAAAATGCTGGTGATTTTGCTTTTCTTTCCTGAAAGAGGACGTGCTGTTTCCTTTTAATCTCTCCCCCTCCTTCATCGTTCCATGAACAGTGGAGAAAAAGGGAAGAGTATGAAACTGCCCAGTCACTGTTAGAATAATTCTCTATTAGCTTGGCAAAAGAATATACACTTATATATCCTGTCCGTGTGGCTTGATTTTTTATTCTGTAAAACTCTGTTCACCAGCTCCTAAGGTAACACTTCAAAATGATTGGGTTCACAGGTCTCCTCACTACGTATGTGGCTTTGAATTTGATGGATGGAGATGGCCAGCCAGCCCTCCTTTACATTGTTCCTTTCATGCTTGGTAAGTCCAAATAGATTATCAAGCTATCAGTCAACGGTCTCAGAGCTTCTCACTGTTGCTGACCTAGCTATTGTATTTCTTGTGGAAATAATAATTATTTTCTATTTAATGCTAGGTACCTTTATAACCTTGGGGAAGAAGAGAGGTGAACTCAAGATCCTATGGACAAAAGGAGAACCTGAGAGGCATTGCCAGCATGTTCAGCTGGAGAAGTTTAGTGAATGAAATTGAAAGTATAGTGAACTGCTTTGTATGATAGAAAAGTGGATGTTCTAACAACAGGATGAACTTTAACGAATAGCAACTTAGAGGTAGGCTAAAAGAAGTTGTAAGTGGATGTAGAAAAAGAATTATGCAGCACTGAAAGTTGTACTAACATCACTGAACAAGTGACACATTTCAATGAGAATACCAGCTTTATTTTCAGTTTAGCAGCTTGCTTCCAAGGTTTTGAACGCCTGTAACCGGAGTCTTCAGATCCACCACTGGAGCTTTGAGGTGGTAGGTGTAGTTTTGGGAGGGTCACTTCTTTGTGTGAATGGACAACTGATCAAATACACGAATGGATCAACTCGGAGAGGAAAACATATGACTGAATTTAGCACGTGGGTCATTTTCACCTTAGCTTACCTTCCCAATGGCTAGATTTGTCCACATCATTAACCGTGTGACTCAAAATGCTTGACCCAGTAGAAGGTTAAGACGACAATAGAACTTAATAAAGCCACTAAATTGCCTGCCGAGTTTGAATGTGGCTTGTAAGTTGCAAGTCGCAAACCTGTAAACAGCTGTTATATAAGTTATAAGCACCATGGCCAACTTTGGTTATTAACATCAGAAAATAAGAAAAAAAAGTCACAACACTCTAATGCCTGAAATAACAATACAAAGTTTTTTTTAATTTATTCATTTATTTCCATAAAGTAAAAATGGGACAGAGAAAACTGAAAGATTGCATGGATGGGATGATTCCTGCAACTAGACACAAAGTTTGACCCCTGTGCAGAGAGACCATTCGACCCAGTGAAATCTAGAACACAAAAAGCGCCCCTGCATTTTCATTGGCAACAGAACCAGTGGACAGGCTACATCACTGGTTGGCATTCTCTTGCCCAAAACAAAAATTAGGAGACCTACACAACAGAATTACAGTTTCTTCCTTCCCCCTTTCAGAAATCTATCTCAGAGTAACAGCCAACTTGCTCTGTACCATCTCCCTAACATTCGACTGCAGCCAAAAAAAATTACCGGTCACCATGAGATTTTCCTAATAAGATTTTAAAAGGATATAAGTACTCCAAATACCTGTAATTGATTAATCTCCTCATCTGTAAGCGAGCGTTCCATTGACCGGTATGCTATTCTATAACAATGACTTGTCATTCCTTTCTTGTTGGTAAAATTGTCAATCAACTGGACCTGACAGCATAAACAGCTACTTTTTTAAACGAAGAACACACAAGCATTGTACTTGTGCCCAAGAAAGGGGAGAAACCAGTTTTGTTAATAAGAAAAGAAATAGTGACAGTACAAATTAACCAACCTCTTGGGGTTAATATTTCTAGTAAGCTTTAAAAGTAGACAGAAAAATGTTGCTAACTGGAAGAAAGAGAACAACCAATATCTCCAATAACCATCACAAGAAATGGATAAATAAATGTCGCAAGTAGGAAGAGTGAGAACAATATCAACCAGCAACCCATACTTAAAAAGAAATAATACTATTCAACCATCCCAGACATTATATATCCCAGGAATGGAGCAGTTTCAAGGTTAACATAATGTCAAAAAGAGTCAAGAGACAACCAAAAGAAACGTATAATCATCGACTAGATAAATAATTTTCTATAGCAGAAAATTTCAAGGTTCCTTGACAAATGGAATCCCTAGGGTCTCCACCAACTAGGGGCCATTTCTTGAACATGCAAAACCTGATACTTTTAATTTTAGAGGTGGATCCCTGAGGAGGGCTAGTTTGCTGAAGAACTGGCCTCAAAGTTGTTGGTGGTAGGTCCAAAGGATACTGAAAAGGAAAAATAAATAAATAAATAAAATTGAAGGACCGGAGAAAATCAGTAGGCAAGGTACTGAAGTCCTGAAGGCTCAATTACCTCCCGCAAGGCAACAACCATTCCCTCATCTCCCAGTGTTAATTTATTCACTATTGGTCGTGGTCTCTTTGCCATACCTTATGATCCACGGATTGGGGGTACGGGGTGTAATAATAGAATACATAATGGAACAGATTAATGGAAATAATTAGTAAATGATATAGGGATAGACGGATAGTACAACGTAGATACAACGAACAGAATCAAATTCTAGGATTGTCTGGAAACAGTGACTAGTGAGCTTCCTTAACTAAGTATTTATGCACTGCAAGGCTTATTAATGTCCTAAAATACCGTGTACAGGTGAAGGTAGGAAAGCAGAAACCTTTAGAGTTACATTATGTGATCCATTAATTCTCGAGGCGGCTGAACAGCAGCTCGATAGCTTTCCATTTTGAAGGCCAACCAGTAGTTTAAAATAAAAAGTCATCAAAGCTTACCAGATATGGGGAAACGGCAATCCTGTGGCTATGAATTCTGTATCTATACGAATTGTGAGATAGCTTCACCGGTGTGCCCGACGATCTCTCTCTCTCTCCTCTCCCTCTGAGCGCCGTCCAGCTTTCCCTCGTTTGAGGCGGAGAGCCTTACCTTTGCGGCTCTCCGCCTCCCCTGCTCCCCTCTCCGATCTTCTTACCTCCCTGCTTCTTCTCCGCCTCCCCTCCCTGCTCCTTCTCCGCCTCCCTCCTCCCTGCTCCCCTCTCCCATCTTCCCTGCTCCATCTCCGCCTTCCCTGCTCCATCTCCACCTTCCTGCTCATTTCTGATTCCTTCTCCCGCCTTCTTACCTGCTTCCGTCTTCTCTCCCTGCTCATCTCTGCCTCCCCTCATCTTTGCTTCCCTGTTTCTCATCTCTGCTTCCCGCCTTTTTCCCTGCTTCCGTCTTCCCTCTCTTCTCCTCTGATCTGCTTTCCTGGCTTCTCCCTCGTTCCCGTCTCCGCTTCCCTCTCTTCCCTCTTTGATTCAATAACCAGATCTAGGGTTTCCCCTTAGATCTGCTTGTTCTTTCGATAGTTCTGGTTGTAGTTTTTTTTTTTTTTTTTTTTTTTTTTTTTATTATAATAATATCTCAATTCTCTGGTTGCAGCGTTTATTTGGTGCACACCGCAGAACAACTCCAGATCTGGGTACAAGTTCTTCTGCGGCGAACTTGACAGGTAAGCCTCTAAGGCAGAGCCGGATGACAGGTCTGAACCTTCTCCGCACTTTTGCTGCTACCATCGCCACAACCGTACGAGTTTTGTATCCGCCCTTGAGGCGTGTTGTATGTCCCCCTATGAGGGTGTTGTATGTCCGCCCTATGAGGCGTGTTATATGTCCACCCTTGAGGCGTGTTGTATTTCTTTGCTGCTGTAGTTGTTACAGTATTTGTTCTAAGGGTTCTTTGGGCGTGATCCTTTTTGGACTCGACCCTGCCCTTAGCCTGGATGACCCTGTCTATTGCATGTACGACAGTTTGGTCACTTTCCGCTCCTTGGTTCGTTTCGAACCTTGTGTGTTCATGCATCTGTCTGTACTTTCTTTAGTTATCTGAATGAAGTATTGTTTACCAAAAAAAAAAAAAAGAATTGTGATAAACTAGAAGGCCTATAACACTCATCAATGGAGCTTAAGGTAATCATGCAAGTTCCAGTGATAGTTTAAGACAATGGACAGGAAGATCTGATAACGGAAGGAATCTTTTCAAGGGTTCTGCACTGGCTTCAATTCCATTTATTGTGGAGAGAGGGCCAGTACTTCCTGAATCTCATCAAAGATAGGAAACTAATAGTGTCAGGCAACTTTTCTTTTTCTTTAAGGATGAGTTCTACAAATACCACTTTTGATAATTCGATTAGGGTAGGAGTGAATGGGGTTGTTAATATTTTTTGAGTTTTATCCAGTTAGATAGCCATTCTTTGCCATTGCTATTCATGTTCTTTGGTGTTCTTATCATATTTTTATAACTCGTACTGCTATTTTTTATTTTTTATTATTATTTTATTTTTTTGGTATAAAACCCCTCTGGTATATTATAGGACCCTAGGATTTGAGATTATGCCACGTGGAGGGGAGAGAGGGGGGGGGGGTTAGTGCTGATTGGGGAATTATAAATAGAAGCGAAAGTGATGGGAAAGGGGAGGGATTATTATGTGAGTGAGTTTGGGGGAGCCTCTGGCTGAGGGCACCGTGAGGTGTTAGGGGTGACTGGCACCATTAAAACCAATTCAATCTTTGTGAATTTCTGAGTTTTTTATATTAAATTTGGCATTGGATTAGAGGGTTCTTATCAGTATACATCATAAGATTATAAGAATAATAACAATTTCCTCCACTTGGCCCACACCTCCTATCATGCAAACATACCAGTAGAGGCGAAATCACAATGTCATCAGCAGAAAAGGTAAAAGCCACAATAAAATCAGCCATTACATGGTAACAACATTGCGACTGTCTTACCATAGGCAAAACATAGTAACATACATGTATGGAGATGAGGTCTAAAGTGTCTGTTATGTATGACCCGAATTCTTGTACCTGCTTTTGAAGATTGATTTTGGTGTGTCACCTAAATGACCCGTTTTATGAGATATGTGATGAAAGCATTCCCAAGCCCATCACTGATCTCCTTCTTGACAGGGGTGCAGGGACATAGCCCCATCAGTACAGTATGACGCAACCTAAAAGGTCGACCACTTTACCCGACATACATACCATATGCTCTCTCTTGTAGAGTTATTGTGAGATTTGGGCATTTGCGCCTTGGGGATTCGGGTGAGAGTTCAGTAATGCCCTTGTTTTGAGAGATCTCCATTGTGATCTTCTTCCATGCATAGTGAACAATCTTCTTTGCCAGTGGACATAGAACATTGTGTTGGGTTGTGAACCACATTAAATCTATATTTATATTAAAATAGAATTGAGTACAAGAACACCAAACCCAAGGACAACTCTAACCTTAATACCCATATTACAACACCTCTCCTAGAGTCGACGCAATTTAAGACCGTAAACCTGAGAGCAACAGCCCCAGATATATTGTTCAAGCTCCGATTAGTGGGAAAACTCATGCACACAACCAGAATAGTAGCACTTACCATACATATGCCAAACTATGTTAGGGAAATGACCCTTTTACCTCATTAAGTTTTGATGATCACAAACAAATAAGAAAAAGACTAACATGTTACTTGTCTGAAAGATTAAGAAAGCGTATCAAAATGATGCATGAAGCGTGTACAAGCAAATGTATCCAGGGAGCATACAATACACTGAATCTCTCTGAATGAGGATCAAGATTCAAAAAGAGACATCTACATAGTAGAAGACATTCATTGGACTACACACACATAGATACACTTCAATTCAAATGCTCAACAATGAAGAAGAATCAAGTAACCAAGACCATGCATCTAGAGTAGGACAAGTGGCACCATGTAATTGCACAAATTTGCATACTCATATTTTTGCAAACTAAAGGCATGTGCATCAGTGCATGAAGTACTATTGGGTAAGACTTTAGGGTGTTGACCAATTTTCAAAATCAAATTTTGTAACCCTAAAAAATTGACAATCGGTGTGATTAATGGACCATCAAGCAATTAAGCCTGTGCGGCAGGCAGCATTGCAGAAGCTAGTTGGTCATGAATGACTGAGCTTCTGGTCGACCAGTAGCCTGACAATTGAAATATCAGTTGGCTTACAAGTGACTGTCACTACACCTGTTGTTCCAATGGCTATTTAGGACTGTTTACTGGCCAATTGATAGTTTGAAAATATAACCCTTTTCTATCCGTTGGGACCCAATTTGAATGCAACTTTTGGCTATAAGTATTGATATTAACGACACCCTTAATCACAATTATCAAGAAAAATTGCCTACAATCTACATCTGCCTGTGATCAAAGACTTGTCTCCCTTAAACTGCTCTTCAATTAGAGGTTGAAGTTCCTGAACTCAAGGAGATCTTCCTCAAGCACCATCAAGAGAAAAGACGCAAGGAGATTAGTTGAGCATTCACTCACATTCACTGCATTCATACAAGGGTTTGTGTCACACCCTAGGTAATATCTTTCAATACATCTTGTTTAATTGTAATTGAAGTTTGTATCGTCAAGGTATAAAGATAATGTTGTCCTAATAAGATTGGGTACTCTTACCCGAGATCAAGATTTTTATAAAGGTACTCTTAGCCTAGATCAAGATTGTTGTAAAAGGTGTCGTGTCCCCACTTACCGTAGGAAAGGGACTCACTAGTGGAATCTCTCTAATGTTAGGGAGGAATGGACGCAGACTTAGTTGAGTTAAACCGCTATAAAAAATGTGCCTTACATTTGATTTTTTCCATTATTAAATTCTTATTTTTATACTCAATTAATTCAAAAAGACAAATTTCCACTAGTTCAACCTATTCAACCCCCCACCTCTAGGTTGACTTTTAAACCTAACGGAAAAAGGGTACCAAACTCAGGTTAAGCTATGAAAATGATGGGGAGCAAGAACTGAAGATCTCAACTACTTCTGATGGTCCAATGTAGTAACTATGGGTCTGCAGAGTACAAGCAAAACTTGTCACTAGTTGAAGCTCAAAATTAGGAGATTTGAGAATCGAATGGAATTAGAAGGTAGGTTGGAGTTAGGAGGTAATGGCCGTAAATGAATCCAACAAGTTGTGGAGGTTGGAACTGGGAACCAATGGTCTCCCTTGGTGGCCTAATGCAACCCTCAAAAGGGCTCAGCTATTAAAAGAATGGTTTGTTAAGTAATGGCCCCTTGACAACCAACAGCAAAGGGAGTAGTGCACCAACACCTCTTTCTTCATATGAACTCAAGCAGTTGATCACTAAGCTTGAGTAATCCTCTTTTACGCAAATATCCAGTGCTAGAGTTGGTTCTACCACGGTAACCCCTTTGAGCATGGTAAGAAATCTCGCTATTTACACCCATCTCGCCTCCTCAAAAAAGAGAGATTTGACTCGAGTTTTGACGAGATCTTGCAATTTTTTATAAGCCAACTCAATAGAACTCAAGGGCCCATCTTGGGGATTTTAAGGCCCAGGTTGGGCTCAAACTTGGTAGTTAGCCTAATTTAGGCCTTCTTAAAACATTGGTGGCCCAAGATTTATGAGAAAACAACCCTATGTAGGAGTCCTAACTCAACTCAAAGTTTGAAACTGAAATGCTGAAGGGATCAACATACAAGGTTATAAAACATGTAATATAGAACCATTAAGATATATAAATGAAAAGCAAGGGTATTATACATCAAATAACTTAAATACCAACAAAATTCCATCCATATGAGTACAAAACATCACATTCTTGACTCTCGAGCTCATAATAATCTAACCATCATAAGTTCCATATAACCCATACATTCATAACAGTTGGGTATGGCTCATGCTTCGCATTCTGTTGCAGACGACCTTCCCCTGACGCAAAGGGATTTCCTTTGCAATTTGGGCTTGGGCCCATAAATAGTTCTTGTGGCCTTGGTTGAAAAACTCCTTCAAATGGCCTTATTTGAACTTCCTTTCTTAATGTGGATGTGCTAAACATTGATGTAGGTTAACATCCAGTGTCAATCCCAAAAAAAAGGCTTTGGAGTGGTTTCAACAAGTTCAGAGGCGAGAGACAATGAGATCTCAACTTGTCGCGCTCGAGAGGGTGGATTTTAAGTGGTTAGGTGGACTGAGAACTTGTCGGTTGAGTTGGGTTAATTCGAGGGTCTCGCCAGAGATCTCGAGTGAGATCTAGTTTTGTTGGATCCTACTAGAAGTTCAATTAGAGTTTGTATTCATATAAATTTCTATTTCTTGTTACCCAAGTTAGGGTATTTATGTAACAGTGTACTTTCCACTTAATTATAAATAGAGGGCTTGAGATCATTGATCAATTAAGCCATTCTACCAATATCTTGTTTATCAACATGGTATCAGAGCCTAAGTTCAATTAGAGAAGGGAAGAGGGAAAAAAATTCACTGAGAAGACCTACCTCCATTGCCGAGAGGTCTCTCCAGAAGCCATCGCCTCAGCTTCCATCCTCCTCGACATCAACATCTGAGTCTCTATCTTCTCTCCCTTCTGGAACCTTACTTCTAGGGGATTCTGATTTCTTCAAAATCTTGGAAGGATCCGTGAAGAGAACCGATTATGTTACTTATCTAGTCGAGCGTCTTTACCCTTTTGTTTCTACGATTTCTCAATCGAATTACTCTCCATTGTTTACGGCAGGGCTTTAAGAATAGAAAGGGTTTCAAAGTGGTAGAAGAAGTGGGCGGGTTACAAAGGAACCTTTCTTGAAAGAGCAGAAAGGGTTTCGAAGAACAGAGGCATCAACCGTTGTCGCCGAGGAAAAAATATCGATCGACCTCTGCATCGAACCATCGCCATCGCCTCCGCCATCGTCCTAAATCCAAGTAAACCCTTCTGAAATCCCATCTCATCTGAAATCCCGATTTAAGTTGGCCCTTCTAAAATCCCATTAAGCCCATCACCTGGACCAAACCAGACCTCATTTCCGAACCATATTTTGTCCTCCAATTCTCCAGTTCGAAATCCTATCTTGTTATATATATATATATATATATATATATATATATATATATATATATATATATATATATATATATATATATATATATATATATATATATATATATATATATATATATATATTGATGTTTCAGGGGTTCATATTTTTCAAAGTTTATTTGTTTTAGTCAAAAAAAAAAAAAAAGAGGAGATTTGTTTGAGTTGTTCGGCTATTTTATTCTACGACATTTCTGTTACTTCGAAAAGGTGAAGACCGAAGAACTACAGATAATTTTGTCAACATGACAACTATTGATGGTACTCCTGCTCTCACTAGCTCCGAACACTACCCCACTCTTCATCATCTTTCGGTAAGATTTGATGGGACAAATTATTTGATTTGATCCCGATCTACTTACCTCACAGCCCACTAGAGTAAGCTGGCTCCCGCGGCCTACGCTGCATATTTTTGGGGTATTCTACTACTCAGAAATGGTACAAATGTTATCATCCTCCGTCCAGAAAAACCATTGTATCCATGGAAGTAATTTTTAATGAGTCTTGCCCTTACTATACACATCTCCAGGGGGAGCGTCCTAGAGGAGAGGTGTTCTTTCCAACTCTAGATCTTCCTATCACACACCAACACAACTTAAGAGTTCAAGAAGAGTTTCCTGGACCGGGGGAGACTTCGGTCAATATACCTAAGGACTCTAATCCTCCCCCTTCATTTTCTAAACCATGTGAAGAACCTAGCCAAGGGGAGACCACTCCTATGAGGCACACTGTTGAGGTCTTTCAAAACCAGATTGACCAGAATAAGGAGGTGCAGACTTATCAGAGGAAGAATTACAACCGGCCCCATAGCTAAATATGTTTCTTATGACTCCTTGTCTGCCTCTTACCATGCTTTTATATCCTCTCTATCATCTATATATGTTCCTAAAAGTTAGCAGGAAGTCTATCCTAATAAGAGATGGAAGGCAGCTATGGTAGAGGAAATGCAAGCAATGAAGAAAAATGACACTTGGGAGCTGGTTACATTTCCTCCAGGAAAAAAAAACCAGTAGGCTGCAAATGAGTGTTTGTGGTTAAACAAAATATGGATGGATCAGTCAACAAGTTGAAAGCTACACTAGTAAGGGTTTACCCAGACCTATGGGATTGATTATCAGGAGACTTTTGCCCTGTTTGCGAAACTAAACACTGTCAGAGTTCTGTTGTCTGTAGCTGTGAACAAAGACTGGAACTTGCACCAACTAGACGTAAAGAAAGCCTTCTTACATGGGGAGTTGGCGGAAGAAGTCTATATGGAAATACCACATGGTTTCTCCGATGAAAATACTGTAGGGAAAGTTTGTCGGTTGAAGAGGTCTATTTATGGGTTAAAACAGTCTCCTAGATGCTGGTTTGGATGCCTCTTGAAGGCAATGACTTCTATTGGGTACAAGCAAAACAATGTTGATCATACATTATTTGTCAAGAAGTTAGGTACTAACATCACACTTCTCATTGTTTATGTTGACGATATTGTCATCATAGGGAATGATGGTGAAGAAATTCAAAGGTTGAAGGACTTTCTTGGCAGAGAGTTTGAGATTAAAGATCTAGGGAAGTTACAGTATTTCTTAGGGATTGAAGTGGCTCGATTAAAGAAGGGTATATTCCTATCCCAAAGAAAGTATGTCCTAGATTTATTATCAGAAGTGGGAATGTTGGGGTGTAAAACAGTTGATACCCCTACTGAAACTGGAACTAAACTTAAAGAAAAAGAGGGAGAACCAGTGGACAAAGGAAGATACCAAAGGTTGGTAGGGAAGCTTATTTACTTGTCCCACACTAGGCTAGACATCGCTTATGCCGTGGGGATAGTGAGCCAATTCATGCATGATCCATATTTAGCTCATATGAAGGTTGTTACCAGAATACTACAGTATATTGAGGGGAACTCCTGGAAAAGGAATACTTTTGTCACCCACTAATAATCTAAAAGTAGAAGCATACACTCATGCAGATTGGGCTGGATCTCTAGACAGGAAGTCAATTTCAAGTTATTGTACCTTTATTGGAGGTAATCTAGTTACTTGGAGAAGTAAGAAACATAATGTGGTAGCGTTATCCAGTACCGAAGCTGAATATAGAGCTATGGTTTGTGGAGTTTGTGAGCTACTATGGTTGAAAGACTTGCTGCAAGATATTGGAGTCCAAGTTCCAAACCCTATGATGTTATATTATGACAACAAGGCTGCTATTAGTATTGCTAATAATCCGGTGCAACATGATCGAACTAAGCACATTGAAATTGACAGGTTTTTTGTCAAAGGAAAGCTGGAACAAGGGCTTATCTGCATGCCTTTTGTGAGGTCTGGAGACCAAGTAGCATATATTTTCACTAAAGGTTTAAAAGAAAGAGATTCCATTCCTATTGTAGGCAAGTTGGGCATGACTAATATCTATGCCTCAACTTGAGGGGGAGTGTTGGATCCTACTAGGAGTTCAATTAGAGTTTGTATTCATGTAAATTTCTATTTCTTGTTATCCAAGTTAGGGTATTTATGTAATAAGGTACTTTCCACTTAATTATAAATAGACGGCTTGAGATCATTGATCAATTAAGCCATTTTACCAATATCTTGTTTATCAACATGTTCCATACTTTTGAGCCTTCTCCCACCTCAAGTACGTTTTCAAGTTGCCGAAGTGTGTACTCGAGTCCATCCTCATCGAATATTGACTCTAGCACAACCAATCACATGAGTGGTTCACACTCATTATTTCATTCCTATTCTACCATCTCCCCTAATTACATTGTTCGCAATACTAATGGTTCCCTTTCTCTAATTTCTGGAAAAGGAACCATTAATTGTTCACCATCTTTACAATTATCTTCTTTTTTGCATGTTACAAACTTTTCTACTAATCTTTTATCCATGAGTAGTCTTACTCAAATCTAAACTGCAAAATAGCCTTCCTTCCCTCTCATTGAGTATTTCAAGGCTTGGAAATGGGATGTACGATTGGCAATGGTAAACGTGTTGGGGACTCTACTTACTGGACTGTTCTTCATCAGCAATGGCTACGGACTCTTCTTTTAATTCCTCTGCCCCTACTTTGTTCAAATTCTTCAGTGGGATTGTCATCTTGGCCACCTTGGATTAGCTATTTTATCTAGACTTATTCCTAATTTAGTTACAAGATGTAAGTTAGATTTTCATTGTGATGCCTATTTGGAAGATGAGGTGATTGGACAGGAATAACAGCTGATGGCTCAGGAAAGTGGTATGCAGGGGCCGCAACAACCTACTTCGCAATCTCCTCTAAAAACATACCATACTAAAAGAAAAGCAGCCCCGAAGTGCCCCCTAACGTGCCTAGCCAATTGGAAGCACCCTAAACCTACAGTCATTAATCCTGGTAAGTCACTCCAGACTCTAGTTCTTCATTAGACTTACCAATTGCACTACAAAAGCAACCACAAGCATTGTACTCAACATCCTAGCTCCAAGTTTGTAACATATCATTCGTTTTCACCTACATTTCAAACTTTTCTTTCCTTCTTGTCCTCTGTTTGTATTCCCAACACCTAGCAGGAAGCACTAGCTCATTCTCACTAGAAAGACGCAGTAGATGAAGAGATGAAGGCACTGAAAAGAAAAACAAAACAAAACATGGGATCTGGTTGCTTTACCTACAGAAAAGAGGATATCGATAGCAAATGGGAGTTCGTGGTTGAGCACAAGGTCGATTGCACCATGGACATATATAAAGCTATATTGACGGCTAAGGGATCACTCAAACCTATGGCATTGATTACCAAGAGACCTTTGCTTTAGTTGCCAAGATGAACACAATGCGAGTTGTGCTCTCATGTTTAGTGAATTAGGTTATGATCTTCAAAAACTTGATGTGAAGAATGCCTTTCTTCATGGAGAAATTCAAGAGGAAGCATACATGGATGTCCCGCTAGGATGCACTACCCTAGAGACTCATGGGAAGGTATGCAAGCTCAAGCATCCTCTCTATGGGTTGAAGCAGTCCTAAGAGCATGGTTTAGAAGATTCCATACCGCCATGGTGTCCATTGGATATGAGCAAAGTAATGCAGATCACATCTTGTTTACTAAGCAAATTGGCACTCATATCACAGTACTATTGGTATATGTCGATGACAATGATCACTTGCAGCAGTATAGCAGAGGGAGCTAAGAGGAAATCAAAAAATATAGGAAAATTGAGGCATCTCTCTTTCACAGGGAAAGTATACCCTAGATATATTAGCAGATATTAAAAAGAAAAAAGAACATTAGGGTGCAAGCCAGCGGATCCATTAAACCCAACCCACACCCAAAGGCCTAAGAAGCAGAACCCGTGGACAAGACCAGCCACCAATGGCTAGTGAGGAGACTTACTTATTTTTCCCACACCTAACCAGACATTGCCTTTGCTCTAGTAAGCCAATACATGCATGATCCACATTCTTCTCATCTAGATGTTGTCTATAGAATTTTGAGATACTTAAAGGCAGCTCCTGGAAAGGGAGTCCTAATTTCTTTTCATGGACACTAGAATGTTGAAGCCTACACTGATGCATATTAGGTAGGGTGGTTTGATGATAGGAAGTCTACTTCTAGGTATTGTACTTATTTGGAAGGAAACTTGGTGACTTAGAGGAGCAAAAGATGAGCTATTGTAGTTAGGTCTAGCGCCGAAGCCAAGTTTAAGGCAATGGCACAAGGCATCTGTGAAGTGCTATGGTTGAAAGGGTTACTTGAGGATCCAAGTGCAGAAGTTAAGGTCCCTATACAGCTGTTTTCAGATAGCAAGTCTACAATCAGAGTAGCTCAAAATCCAGTTTAGCATTATAGGACTATGCATGTAAAGATTAATAGACACTTTACCAAGAAGAAGATTAAGTCTGGTTTTATCTGCATTTCTTTTGTCTCATCAGAAAATCAAAAGGATGATGTATTTACTAAAAGTCTGAATACTAAAGTTTTTAGTGAAGACCATGCTAAGTGTATCAATCTTTTTAGTATCATCTCTAAGCATGGCAACCACTGTGGTAGTTCACTTGTAAACAAGTGCAAAACTCCAATTCTACTGATATCACCTAGACTTCTCTAGTACCAACTCTGTTGCAAGGAAATGACTGTAAAAGAAAGGATCAAAATAATGGATGGACGCTCTCACCAACAAGATACATTAATTTTACAGACACCGAATCTACTTCTACTTGCAGTTTTCTGAAATATCAAGCAGGTAGATCTTTGGGTTGGCAACATACCCCTTGTTAGAAGTACAAGGCTTCCATTTTGGACAGTAAAAATAAACTGGCAAATGATTACTAAAAAGAAATAGAAAATATCCAACAGCACTACAGCTGACAATTTACCAGTCAACAGAACACCTGATACATACCTCTTCCACAAGATCCCCAGCAATATCTCTGACAACTTCACACAGATTGTTCTCAGTGAAGGAATCATTGATCCAGAAACTCAAGTCTTTGTAACAAGGAGGAAACTGAAAAGGAAAAAAAAATATCTGAAGTTGCTAATGCGTAATGGCAAAACTGGATGCTGCTGCAAGGCATCAGTGCACTAAATAAAACCATAAATACAATTACTTCAATCTTTTAACCACAATAGTTCTGTTTTTGAAGGATGTAATCCTTTACATAAAAGAAATTAAATTAAGCGATCAAGTTTACTACTCAGTTCTGTTTCTGGTAGCAATCATCCTCAGAAATGCTCATTAAACATCGTTGGATTTAAATCATGAGAGACATACACCTCTACAAAATAATTGTTATATTAGAGAAAGAGGAAGAGAGAAAGAGAGGAGAGAAGCCACAATTTCTGTTGGAGAGCTTCAATGTGAAATTGTGTAGACTCCATATTTATAGATTATAGCATAGCATACAAGAAGACTAGGAAATAAAAAGAGTCAAATAAGGATTAGGGATTCCAAATCCAGCATAGACTAGGATTTCTGTTCAACCCAACTCCACGAGAATTAGCTTTATTCTCTATGGCATTATTCCTGGTCCATGTTACCCTTCAACATCCCCCCTCAGTTTGGAGCATATATTATCCATACCAAGCTTGTTATAAAATATAATTATAGTCAACCCTTGTACTTCTGTTATAAAATATAATTATAGTCAACCCTTGTACTTCCCAAAGCCTTGGTGAACAAATCTACTAGTTGTTCCCCTGTATGAGCATGGCTGGGAGATATTATACATTGTCGTTTCTAACTAACAAAATGACAATATACTTCAATGTGCTTAGTATGTTCATGAAAAACAGGGTTGGATGCTTTGCGGACAGCAGCCTGGTTTTCACACCACAACTTAATAGACGAATCATCAACAAAGCCGAGTTCTTTAAGTAATCTTCAAATCCATATCAGCTCGCAAGTAACATGTGCCATAGATCGATACTCTGTTTTTGCACTTGACCTTGCCACCATTGTTTCTCTTTTGCTTTTCCATGACACAAGGTTTTCTTCAAAAAATGTACAACAGATTGTGGTTGATCTTACATCAACAAGAGATCCAACCTAGTCTTCATTAGAAAGACCTTCAATCGCCTATGTCCATGATCAGCATGAGAAGTCCATGCCCAAGAGCTTTCTGAGGATATCTTAAAATCTGTATAATAGCATCCCAATGAGTGTCCCCGAGCAGACAGGTTTTGAGTCACAAAATTTCAGTTTGAAATTTATGTTGTAAAGATGTCTTTAGCATCTCAATCATTTTATAACAATGTCATCAACATAAACAACAGGAAAGACTGTGTTTATGTTAGAGTGTCTAAAAAACACAGAAATGATCACTCTCACACGATGTCAACCCGAACTCTAACACAACAATAGTGAACCATCCAAACCACGCCAGGGGTGATTGTTTTAGTCTATGTAATGATTTTTTGAGTTAACAAACCATACCACCACTCTCCTTATGAGCAAAAAACCTAGAAAGTCGCTCCATAAATACTTCCTCATGGAGATCCCCATGAAGGAACGCATTCTTCACATCTAGTTGATATAAGGACTGGCAACGGCAAGAGAAATCAAAATTTGAAATGAAACAAGCTTGCCAACAAGTAATAACTTATCCAAGTAATCAATACCATACACTTAAGCATAACCCTTCGTAACAAGTCTGGCCTTCAAACAAACCAGAAACCCATCTGGATTAATTTTAACTACAAAAACTTACCGGCATTCAATAACAGTCTTCCTCGAGTGTAATGGAACAAGATCTCAATTCTGAATTTCTTCCAAGGCCATTAACTCTTCAGTCATCGCAGCAGCCCACCCAAGATCAAACAAGCTTCTAAAACATTCCGGGGAATAAGGTGTTGCTAAATAGTGGACAAAGAAGTTGTAAAACAAGACGATAAATCAGCATAGGAAGCAAAGTTGGAGATAGGGTATTGAACACAATTGAAATTTGAAAGTACCTTGTCAAGGGCAATTAGAACATCAAGATTAGGTGAAGAGGGAACAATCTCAAGATCTATAGACAAAGCCAAAAAGGTAGAGTTCATGGGAGTAGAGCGGGCAGCACTTGATTTTGGATGGTGAACAATCGAAATATACTATGGTGATGGCTACAGATGCAGGTGGTGGTGGCGCTGCACTCTATGTAATCACACTTTGAATAACAAATATAGAAAGATCATCGTCAAGAACAGTCAGACCAATAGGTTCAATAGAATAAGGAACAGATACAAAGAACGAGACATCAACGGTAACAAAATATTTAGTAACTCAAAAGAATAACAACGATAACCTTTCTAAGTTCAAGAGTATCCAACAAAAAGACATTTAAGAGCACAGAGCACTAATTTAGACATTATAGGACAATGATCACGAATAAATCAAACACTACCAAAAACACAGGGTGGCAAAACAAATAAGGTTGAACGGAAGTAACAAAGGATAGAATATAAACAGATGATGGCATACAATTAATAAGATAACATGCAGTTAGAACAGCAACAACCCAAAAGGGTTTGGATACGTTCTTCTAAAATGAGAGATAGTGAGTGACTTCCATTAAATGTCTATTTCTCCCTTCAGTTACCCCATTCTGTTGAGGAGTGTCAAGCACAAGAAGATTGATAAAGTATTCCTATTGAAACCATAAAACTATAAAAAGGATAAAAATAAAAATAAAATTATTTATCCCTAGAAAAAAGTGTAAATAGGAACTCCAAATTGAGTGTGAATTTCAGCCGAACTCACAAAATATGTTAAACAAGTCTGAATGATTTTTCATTAAATAAATCCAACCAACTCCAGAAAAATCATTGATATAAGTGACAAAATACCGAGAACCGAAAAAAGAGGTAATAGGACAAGAATCCCACACATCATAATGTACTAAAGAGAATGGTTGATCAGACTGTTTATTAGCACAGGGGGATAGCTCACATTGTGAAGTTTCCCAAACTAATAAGACTCACAATTTAAACTAGAAGGAGAACGAAAACGATTATCTAATAATTTTAAACTTTCTAATGAAGGATGACCAAGTTAACAGTGGATTTGATGCAGAATGGAGATACTAGAACTAGCTATGGGTGATGCATCCTCAAACAAATTCATCCCCCTAGCCTCTATCAATTGGCTTCTTCATACCAAGATCCTAAAACAAACAAAAACCAAAAAAAAAATTACGAAATAGTGAAAGGTGGAAGTGATTCATGGACAGAAAATAATTTGGAAAGCAAGTTAGGTATACAAAGGACTGAAGATCAGGTCACGAATTAGTAAGCTAGACAGTGTCCATTAATATTGGTATGGGAACCATCAGCTAGTGTAAAGATGATGAACAAAACGATGAGAAGACACCTAAGACAACAGTTATATAATCAGAAGCTCCTAAATCAATGACCCAAGGGTGGGATGTTGATGAAAGATAGGCAGTAGCATTACCTGTCTAAACAAGCGTGGCAGTGTAGGAGGGCTATGACTGAGCAGCTTGACAGGCTAAAACTGGGTAAACTGAACATAATCCTCATCTAACATTCTCAGTCTTACCCTCAGGCTGTGCTTTAGTAGTGGTAATAGTAGTAGTAATGGGCGTCGAATCTAAAGTGATGGTTGCATTAGCAACTTGTGAAGGTTTGCCATGAAGCAAAAACATCAAATGTGTATATGACACGAGGTGATGACACATTTTGATCTGCCCTAAATTATCTGAAGAGTTTTGAGAACCAGAATTTTAACCAGGATTATTTCCACAATTTCATCCTGCACTGTCCACCTGAAGTATCACGGGAAACTGGCAAGGGCCCAATTATCTGCTGATATGGTGTTACAACTTACAAGGGTTCTCTCTTGCTAAACGAAGAACTCTTGAAAAGGTGTCAGCTGGATTTGAAACTTGATCACTACCAAGAATGTGCCTGAATGGAGTCAAACTCTTTTCCAAGGCCTCCCAAAATACATTACAGCTAGTTGTTCTCTTTGTTGTTGCACTGTCCTTACATCAGAGTAAAGGGAAAGAATAGAATTTAACTTCATACATTCTCTTAAAATCTGCAAAGTAGTAGGTTAGAACTCTACCCTCCCTAACAACCCAATAAAACTCATGTGACAACTCATAAATTCTGGATAGATTATTCTGACCAAAATATAAGACATTTAAGTACTCCCATAAGTCTTCTATAGTCTATAAGTGAGTTGAAAGGTCCACACTATGGTCAGCCATAGATTTAAACATCTGTCCTAGGATACGTGCATCAGTAACCACCCAATTTTCATGATCACTAGGAGCTGGTTTAGTGATGGAGCTAGCCGTCCACATGTAAGGATTACTCTTACAATAGCTCCCACTGATGAATGCTAGACGCGCCTTCCAACTTCTTTTCAGCCAACTGATGAGAGGATGTGGAGATGATTGTTACTCTTGTTAGGTGCAGTTTCCATACACATCAGCAAGGATAGTTCCTGAAAATAGTTGATAATAGATCTGCAAAGCAGTCCATAATAAGGTATCTAAACAGAGAACCACCAAATCCAGAAACAGCAGAACTAGCCTTACAAACTGAGACAACCTAGACCCTTCCAGAACAACAGTACAGCTGTGGCTGCCCTCAAACAGAAAACAGAAAACCACCCCCCACAAAAGAGAAAATATCTCCCTGAACCAAACAATAATACAGACCAGCAGACTAATCTTCAAAAAAAAGTAACAAAACTGGATTCAACAGCTGCTACCTTCAACCAGAAAACAGAAAATTCCCAAACAGACAATAGATAATTATTTTCCCAAGACCAGAAAAGGACCAACAGGATTTATCTCAAAAGACTAAACAGAACCTGCTAGCAAACAAAACTGGACTAACAGAATTATTTTCAAACAACCAGAACCTGACAGCAAACAAACCCCAATCACAGCTTATATATCCCTAAAAAATGGTACCACCAAAAAGATAGAGAGACTAGCAGTAGGATCTCTCAGAAAAACCAGAAAACAATCCAACGACTTGATACACAACTTGAATCAACAATAGTTCTGAAGAATACCTCAAAACCTGGGATATACAGCTGCCTTAAAACTTGCACATAGAAGATCTAGGTCTTCTTATTCACTCCATACACCAGTTTGCCCTGAAAACACCCTAATCGAAAGAAGAAGAGAACCACCAGAAGACTAAGGCAGTGACTAATCACGAAAGAGAAGATATTTTGGAAGAAGAGAACCTTGATGGAGACTCCTTAGGACACCATCTAATGTAACCTCTGATACCACCATGTAAATTAGAGAAAGAATGGCGAGAAGCCACGATTTCTGTTGGAGCTTCACTGTGAAAATTGTGAACACTTCCAAGTCTTCAACCCACTCAGGCTTTATTTATAGGATATTTTCCAGTAGAATTTAACTAGGAAAATAAAAACAGACTCAAATAAGAATTTGACATTCCAAATCCAACATAGACTAGGATTTCTATGCAACCCAACTCCATCAAGAATTAACGCCTGCGCTAATTCTCAATGGCTTTATTTCTGGTCCACTATGCCCTTTAACAGTTATCATGATCCATGAGGATATACGTAATCCATACCTTGGAAAATGGCTTGAACTTGACCCCAAGCTGACCTTTAGAGAACTGCAAGAAAAAAGCTCACAATCAGGTGAGTTACAATGTATTAAAGCTTTCGTATTTGACTCATCCATGGAACTCATATTTGAAGCATAAGAGTACCCAATAGGAAGCAGACAGAGAAGGAATAAAATTGATTTGATGAATTCACGACATACCTGAGAGGTAAATCGCTCATCGAGCGACCAGAAAAGCCGTATATCTGGTATCTCAAATAAAACCATTGCAAGCCGCTCTAGCCCAAGTCCAAAAGCCCAAGCAACATTACTATTTTTACCACTTCTCTTTAATATCTCCTGCTCCATCACTCCACAACCCAGAACCTCCAGCCATTTCTCCTGAAATAACTTCAAGCATTAGTACCGGTTGATGTGCACCAAAAAGTGAGGAAGTTGGCCACATTTAAATGAAATCAGCATTCTAGAAGCTCAACTGGTAGATGTTAATGAACTACCTCATTCCAATTTCTTTAATAATTGGTGATATCGCATAAGACTGACACGTTTTCAAGTCTAACATGTATTGACCAGATGGGTCTGATTCATGTTGAGATTGGCCATATCAATATGATACAGAAATGAAACAAAATATTTTTTAATTGAACGAATACAAAACCAAGAATGGTATTGATACAACTAAAACCATAATTCGAAATTTCGCCCACCTCGCCCATCTTGCCCAAGATGGGCGAAATATCGATTTCTTTTTTTTTTACCCCAAGTTTCGGTGGAATTTGGAGATTTTTTTGGCTTGGTTTTTTATGTCTAGCCTAATTTTGAGGCCAATAAACGATGAGACTGTTATTTTTGCCTAAAACCTAACCAAAGGGGTGTTCCTGAACGGCACATGTCCGGCTATATGCGGGTGAAACTGTAAGTCTGAAACATGAATTTTAACAAATGTAAAGATGGATATTATGCAAGAGAACACTAAGAGACAACAACTAAAATTCAGTATACAAGGACAAGGGTGGTGTAGAACCCCATGGTCAATAGTACACAGTAAAAACAGCATTAGTGTAGAACATAACAATAGTCAATAACCCCTATGGTAATCGAAGAAGTCAAGCGTCGCCCTTCTATAGATAGCATCATCCGCATAAAATAGCCAAACCATCTTAGGCAAAGTGTCGTATGGGTATCAACTCTTATGGCTAGTGGTCGGAATGGGATAGGCATCATCCGAATCTCTCTCTAGTATCGCAATTAGTATTGGTATTGGTACACCGGTTGCCCTGATGGATATCCAAAGATGGACTCCAACTTAAATGGGTTTCCTCTACAGATTAGGATCTACTTACAATTAATCTCAACCATCCAAATAAAGACTTAAAGATCTAATGAAAGTAGATTCCTCCAATGACTCAAATACTAAGGGAACTTTTCTTGTAAATAAAGACTGATAAGAGTCTATTCTTAAAGAAGACTCCCAGGGACTCATGAACTCATCTTCGACTTAAACAAGAATGAAAGAACGCCAAAAACTATTCCTTGGCCCATTAGCAAACGTGCCCTATGTATATTTCACCCTCCCAGACCCTGCTAAACACAAGAGTCTTGTGCACTTGATACAGCTACACATAACCCCCCCCCCCCCCCAAAAAAAAAAAACAAAAAAAAAAAAACTTAGTTTGATTTTCCAATTGTAGTTATTAACCCATGACCAGCCCCATTATAAAGTAGATAAACTGATTGTGCATTCTCAGCAAGTCCATTGGACCCCTAAAAAGGCAAAGGAAGAGAGAGGGAGAGAGAGAATGCATTCCTTTTGTTTTTCGGGGTTGAGAGGTGATGGATGATTGTACTTCACAGAAAGGAACGAAGATCTACATTTTGGACAACCATAACTGTTAATAGCCCAGAAACATACCGACAGGTGATAGCGCATTCAAGTTGAAACAGAAAACCAAGCTTCTAAAATTTGACAACCATAACTTTCCATAGAACAGAAATATAGCAACAGGCAATAGCACATTTAAGTTGCAACAGAAAACTAGAGAACAGTTAATCAAGCTTCTAAAACAATAAGTATATGCAGTACTAACATTGACCCATTGACAACAACAGATCTGCTGTTGAGTATGCTATGTATGTACAAATGACAAAGTTCTAAAATAGACCTGAAAATTTATTTCTAGTTCAAAGGATGGATTGGTGAATGGAAAGTAAGAATCAACCCAACGCATTTCTACAGCCCCTGCAAGTTTCAACAGATTTTTCCAAAAAATTATATATGCTACTTTATAATATTAAAATCCAATAAAATGGCAAATAAAGCATATATTTGAACAATTTTTTTCACTCAAAGTTTACCAAATAAATGTTCTGCCAAACCCTCAAGGCATTTCTTTAGATCCCCAGCAGCATAAGATGTGGCATCCATGCCAGAAGCCTCCCACTCGTCGGGGGAAAATACACGAACACCTTCCATCTGTAAAGCTAGGATACAGAGTCACCGCTAAACAGACAGAAAAGGAACCATCCAAAGAATACTTAAATTGCTAGAATCAAACATGAAAACCTGATGGAATACGGGATAATGAGTTGAGTCAATAGAATCCCTTCTATAAACATCTCCAGTTACAAGGAAATGAGTGTGTCCCTCAGTCAATAAATCTGCCTGATGAGCACTGGTGTGACACCTCAAGACGGTTTTAGGATCTATATAGTATGTGTCATTGTAGCTCCTGCTTACATGATCTTCAGGAACCAAGACATCGTCAAAGTTCTGCAGGAAGCAAAGTTAGCATTATAACTATTGTCTGTTCATCACCAATGGAACCAAATAACACTGAACCATACTGCAAAAGCCTGTCCCCCTAATGAATACCGTACCTAACAGAAGAATAATAAGAGATATGCAGAAGAAGCATATAACTTACCAGCAGCCCCCAGATACAAAGCAATACTGTATAGGAAGTAGATCATACATGAAATAACTTGATTAAAAAGGGAAATAAGGCATTCATCACAGGGAAAATCAGGAAATCATAAGGTTTTATGGAGTCCCAAAGATGCCTCCTATTTGGATGATGTAATATCAAAGCAGTAAATATCAAAAGCATTTTTGCATTAATTAGTGAGAGCATTGGTCGTAGAAAGGAACTTGTAATGTCATTCACTGGGCCTTACATGAGACAGATCCATGGGAACAACTGGACACAACTATTAACCCACCCTTTTAACCCAAGGAAAAAAAACCATTAAACCCATTATTCTCTCCCTCAAGCTTGATGAGTACAGTTTTCTGATCAATAATGAATTGTATCAATGTGTATCAAGAATCCACAAAAGAAGCTCCAGATAGACATAGAAAAAGCAAATGCCAGAAGGGTATTGTTCCTCCTTACAGTAGGGTTTCTTATTATCCAGTCCTAGAACCATCATAGCAAAGAAGTATCAATTAAGCATGAACAAGTGATTGTTTAGGTGGACTTTCAGCCTTTCATTTAATCGGGCAAGCAACATAGTTATCAAGGCATCTCTTAGGCCTGCCTAGGCTTCCAGGCATTTTTGCTGGGTCCTAGGTGGCTCCCACCTTTTTGCAAAGTTGGCACTGGTTTCATCAGTCTAAAAATCCTATATTGGCCCTTATTTATGCCTAATATCATTTTTAACTTACATAAGATATTAATCATAGATGAACAAATACCCCCTATTTGAATCAAATAAAAATAGTTAAAAAATAAATAAATCAATCAAACCGAGGCAGGGGAATCAACCCACTAGCTCAAAACAAAAACTGGATTTTCAAAGGTGAAATTTTCACCTTTTTAATAATAGGGTTTTTCTCAAAATTTAAAATTCCATAAATCTTATCATGGTAAAACATTACCAAAAACCAAAATGCGGTAAAATATTCATTTGTTTTGATATCTATCAAGTATCAAGCTATTTTCATTTAGAGTCATACTGACAGCACTCCTGCGGACCAAATAATATTTAACCAAGCATAACTCCTTCGATGTATGTTAGTTTTAAGCAATCTTTTTGAATTTGCTGGAAAAGCTGGTTTTGTGGTCCATCCAATACAAAAAAGGGTTATGAAAGATAAAATTATTTGACCATTCAAATTTCTAACTCTTTTGTGTGCTATATAACTATGATAATGTGATAAAGACAGCTTGTTTATTTAATTTTTTTTAATGAATATCTTGCATTAGTATTTATTTTATATTTATTTAGCATATAAGTAGAATTATATAAATTTTATAATATTGGTCATGCCAAATAAAATGGTCATCTTTCAGCTTGTTTATTTAATTTTTTTTTAATGAATATCTAGCATTGGTATCTTTTTTAATATTTATTCAGCATATAAGTAGAATTATATAATTTCCAATAAACTAGTCATATCAAATAAAATGGTTATCTTAAAAAAGGAACACTAGAATGGCTTGTTCGTCCTAGCGATGCCTTACAGCCGGCCTATCGCCAAGTATTTTAGGAAGGCCCAAAGTTGCCACCTTGATAACTATGAGCAGCCCTGCTTGAAGAGCAGTCAGTCCTCTGACAATGCTAATACTGGAGATGGGTTTTTTTCTTTCCTCTTTCCTTTAGGAACCTCTTCCAGAACCACAGCCCAGAACTTTGACTTAATTTTTGAAGCCATGGAAGCTCTCTTCTGCTCTTGCCTCTACAAAGGCAAGAATACCTCCAATTTCCTCCACCCAATCAGTTGGGCCTCTACTTGAATCCCAAAATCTGAAGGTAGTCTCAGAATCTGTAGGATCCTAGACAATCACACTACACGCGTTCTCTAGCTGATTTGGAAAATGTCCACAAGCAAGAACCATTATCAGCCAATTGGGTCTGCTCTTACACCCTAAAAAATTGACTCCATTTGGACTGTCCGACCTACCAATCCTTCATTCCTTCCTAGATTTGACGTAAAATCATCCTCCTTCCTCTAGCCCCTTCAACCATCTCCATTGTGATCGCTGATGGGACTACTATTTCCTTCTGGCAAGACCATCCTGGCGTCTACTTCGAGTATTTTACAACTTCTTAGGTGACAAGTTGGTCAGCTCCTTTGGTATCACCAAACAAGCCATGCTTTCCTCTTTCATATTCCTCGGTTTCAAGACTTCTCTCCCCCCACCCCCTACTCTTTCCCTCACCCACATCCCTCTCTCTCAATCAAGGTTACTTTGATCCCCTACCCTAATGGGGTTCCAATACTAGATCTATTTAAGACTTCATTCATCCCCATTTCCCCAATGTTCTAGGCACAATACTATTTGGTTCATAGGTCACATACCTCGCCAAAGTTTCACGCATATGAAGAATCCCTTAACCGTTGCCTCCCCCTCCAATCATTTCACCTCAATCACCACATATCGGTCTCTCACCCAACACTCAGGGCTTTATCTTTTTCTTTTTCTTTTTCTTTTCTTCTTTTTTTTTTTTAGTAGGATGGCCTTGCGGATGTTGATCACCTTTTTCTCACATTCCCCCAATGAATTCAATCCTTTTTTTTGGGGGGGTGGGGATTATACTCCATTAGCCTTGGAGTAGAAGACTTTCTGATGTGGCCTCAAACGATGAGGCATCCAGGATCTAATAAAGGATCAGCAGGCAACTTTAGGGTCCTAACCCTGCACTAGGGTTTCAACATCTATTAGGGGATTTAGGGCTTTTAGGGGAGGTATGTTGGGTGCAGTTAGAAGGCAAGGGTCAATCAAATATAAACCTGAACTTGGTTATTTTCAGATTCATATTCAGCTTCTAGGTTTTAGAGTTTGGGATGATTAGGACTGCTTCTAGGGATCAGGTGTTAGGGAAGGGGAGGGCATGAGGATTCCAAAAGGGGGTCACATTTGGTGGAGGGGATTGAGAGATACAAAAATTTAGGGTTTGGGGCCACGGTGGGAGATCTCGCAAGATATCTCGCATTTTCAAATAAGCGAGACAAGATGGAGAATGAGAGTAGAGAGTTGGGATATCTTGCTCGAGATCTGGCCATACCTCGCCATATCTCGCTATATCTCGTCATACCTCGCCATATCTCCCTATACCTCGCCATGTCTCCCTATACCTCGCCATATCTTGCTATACCTCGCCATATCTCTCTATATCTCGCAATATCTCACTATATTTCGGCATATCTCGCAATATCTCGTTATAGCTCGCCATATCTCGCTAGAACTCTCAATTTTTGCCCTTTTTTTTGCGGATTTTGGCTAGATTTTTACTTGCAACTACTCTTAGCACATCTACAACATCGAAGGAAGATCAATCATTCTCTACTTGTCTTATGAACTTATGATTTAATGACTTATATAGAACATAATTTTATTATTCTATTCTTGAAATTTGAGATTGTGATACTCATATGGATGGAATTTCGATGACATTTAGGTTATTTGATACACTTGTTTTTCATTTATATGCCTTAAAGGTTCTATATTACATGTTGTATAACCTTGCATGCCCTAATTCTACAACATTTCGGTTTCACACTATGGGTAGACTTAGAAATCATACTTAGGGTTGTTTTCTAACAAATCCAAGGACACCAATGTGTTCAAAAGGCCTTAAATAGGATGAATATCAAGTTTCAGCCCAATTGGGACCTTAAAACCCACTGAGTTGACACCAAAAAATCGCATATCTCGACCGAGATCTCGCCGAATCTCGCCGAGATGGTCGAGATCTCGGTTTTTCAAGGTGGCAATATCTCGCTATGTTAGGGAAGAAGAGAGGGTGCCGCAAGAGAGAGGGGGGGGAATTGAGGGACAATGGGTGTGGGTGACAGGGAATGACAGGGATGATCACTTACAGTTTTAAGGAGAAAAGGGATGAATATTTGCTGCAGAATACACCAACAAAAGCAGTCGTAGCCCTTCCTGCACCAAAAAAAATCTCGCCGAAATCGCATATCTCGACCGAGATCTCGCCGAATCTCGCCGAGATGGTCGAGATCTCGGTTTTTCAAGGTGGCAATATCTCGCTATGTTAGGGAAGAAGAGAGGGTGCCGCAAGAGAGAGGGGGGGAATTGAGGGACAATGGGTGTGTGTGACACGGAATGATAGGGATGATCACTTACAGTTTTAAGGAGAAAAGGGGTGAATATCTGCTGCAGAATACACCAACAAAAGCAGTCATAGCCCTTCCTGCACAGGGAATCCCTAGAAACCTCAACCTAACTTCACTCTCTGTTGTAACTCCTTCTCAATAGTTTTATTCATCAAAATTGTTTGGTTACAAGCATGGCTATATATTTATATCCTTTATTAGACAACTCCTAGTATTCAACTTTGACATAGAAACAAAAAAAGACATCTATTTTAAATAGGACTCCTACTCCAATTAGGACTCTTACTTATCTCAACCTAAATTGATTCAAATAACAGAGGACTAGACTCCTAATACAATTATAGAGGACTAGACTCTTAATACAATTATAAATCTAACTGTTCTGACTGGTCTGACTAGGACTCCCAAAATTACCAACCCTTCATGCTGAGCCGAAATTTCCTATGCTATTGACAAAGCCACAAGGTGTTTGGCAGCAACCTTAGGCCTTCTTTGGGTCTTACTGGGGTAGCTGTGCGGTCCTACATCATCTTTCCTTTGCCCAGGTATACATTTGGTTGGTGAGCCTTTTCCAATGGCTCAATCTATGATACGGCCAACAATCTAGCGTTTGGGACTGCAATTTTTTACATTTGCAAGGAGCAAACTGCCAAAAATCTATGAAGATGGACCTGCAATTCTCATACTATTGACATGCTTTGGGAAGCCTACATTTTTATTTAGCTCAAAACTCCACTTGCTTCCCCGAATCCCTTACTGATACTCCAAGGAACCCCAAGGAACAGGCTGATGTGGAATTCTAGGACCACCTCAAGGAGGCCCCAAAGGCCGAAATAGGACTTAGGGTTGCTGCCCAGCACCCTACAGCCAGCCCAGCTGCATGAAGTATTTGGCAGCAAGGGCATTTTGGTCATTATGGGCACCCCTATCCCAGTCCAAGTTGGTCTTGTTTAGATGCAAAATCTTATTAGGAATCTGATCCTACTTTTATTTTGTTATTTAAATCAGCCCTAGTTAAGCAAGAGTCCTAGTCTAATTAGGAGTTATGTTTAAAGTAGGATTCCCTTAGTTGTCCAAATTTCGCTAGCAAGTCCAATCCTACTCTTATGTGTAATTTGAATCATTCTAGGCTGAGATAAGGAAGAGTCCTAATTGGAATAAGAACCTTAATTTTCAGAAGTTCTTATTTGTTCTACTTTCAAAGTTGTGTCCAAGTATGAGTCCTTCAACATAGGCTATAAGTACAGCCTAATACATGCAAACAGATCAGTTTATGTTGAATAAAATTTGACTGAAGAAGAATTCAAGCAGAATTTCAAGGGCTTCCAAGAGGGGAAACCCTGCCGCAGCCTAGTGATTGGTTTTCATTCATCCAAATCTTCTTCCCCAAGCCCACAACTGGTAAGCTAGCATTCCCCGCCCTATCCCTCTCCTTTTTCCCCCATTGTACCTAGTCTGAAACTCCTCCCCATCCCTGTGGCACTTCATCCCTTTCCTTAAAACCTTAAAACCCTAAAACCCTAAAACCCATGTACCCCAATCCTCTTCTCCTCCTAGGATCATCAACCTTCCCTCCACTTAGCATTTGATCCCTACCCTAGCCCTCATTAACCTTGGAAACCTAGAATTGCGCAATTCATCTTCTTCCACCTAAAATCCTAAGTTCCTAAACTTCTAATTCTCACCATAGAGTCCCCTCACCAATCCTAGCCTTGGATCCCAAGTTGCCACCCTAGTTAATAACCAACTCTTCCTTCAACATCCTAAAACCCTAAACAGCCCTACAACTCCAACCGCAAGGCTAGAGAAGCCCTAACTTGTCTACTGAACTCAATTATTTTGCTCCTGTAATTGGCCCTCAATTAGGAAGCTACGTCACAGGTGAGTTGTTGTATTGTTGAGTTTAGATAAATTTATTTTTGGGACTCAAGTCCCTCCTTAGGGCTTAGATTTTGAAACCTTGCTGTAATTTCAATTTCAGAATTGATTTTCAAACCTAGGGTTTGAAAATATGAATTTCTTAAGATTCCAGGGTTTCTAGGGTTTGGACTAGGGTCAGGCTGGGGTCGAGTGTCTCTTAGGGTTAAGGGAAGAAATCCTAAAAAGATTTAGGGTTTGGATGATTGGTTGAAAAGAATTAGGAATTTTGAAAAATTTAGGGTTTTAGGGTTTCCACTGAAGAAGATGAAGTTTCAGGATTTCCAAGGTTCGGGGGAAGGGAGGGCTGAATTGAAGGTCGAAGGTAGGTAGGGGGAACGGAGTCTAAATCCTAAAGGTGTTGGGTACCAGATAAAGGGAACCTAGGGTTTTAGCTTGGGGAAAATTCTGTTCTAAGAATTCAGGAATTCTAAGAAATTGCCCAAGGAAGAGGGAAGAAGAAGAAGAAGAGAGGGGCTGGGATTAATAACCTAGGTTGGGGAAGGAAGGGGGTTAGGTTAGGGCTGAGGGAGGGGGATAAGGGCTGCCGTAGGGTTTGGGAGAGGGAATGGTGACTTGTGATAGGGGAGGGGGGCTGCAACTACAGGATTAGAGTTAGGGTGGGGTAGGGGAAGGTTGCGGATGGGAAGAAGAAGAGGGCAGAGGCTGGGGCTGGGGCTGGGGCTGGGGCTGGGGTTGTGGTTGGGGTTGGGCTTTAGTACTTACTTGGAGATGGCTTCGGGCTTTCAAACTTCATAATTCTGCACAAATTCTTCACTCTAAAGCTGCCGCAAGTTCCCTTCTGGGGAACCCACAACTCCAACTCGTGCTCCTTCAAGTATCAGCTTAATTTCATTAATCATAATCTTCATTTTACATTGTAGAGAGGCTTATTTATAGCCTTTAGAAGGAGCTCAATTTTAGAAGACAAATTAACTACGACTCCTACTTGGACTAATAACTCATATTCACACAAGGACTCTTTCATACCTTACTCTAGAAGGATCCAATTTGAAAACTAAAAGTAGATATGGAATCCTCGCAAGAAGTAGACTACAACTAGGGACTCCCTTACTACTTAGGAAACCCATCCTAATTAGGTCTCGTAATAAATAAAGACTCAAATTCAAAAATAAAAGTAGATCTAGGGTCCCACAAACATACTGGACCCACTGAAACCCCAACTTGACTCAACAGAAATACTGCAAAATTACCAAAATACACCTGGATGAAAGGAGGGCCTTACAGTATGGGGCTATTACCCTAGGCCCTATTTTGGCTCTAATTCTGGTTCACATCAATAGTCCCACCCCCCTACCCACAAAAAAAAATTACTCATGTATTCTTGCCCCACTTTCTTTTCTCCCCCATTCTACAGTTTGGGCAATGATAATTTATTCATCCAAAAAAAAAAGTGCATACACCAATTGTCCCAAAGCCATTTGTCTCTTCACAAAAAAGCCTAATTGTTTCTACCATATAAAGTTTTGCCATTCTTTTCAGTTTACATCTTTACGTTAGTCGGGTGGCCCCATACGCGAAGCCAATTGGGTATTTTAAAACAGGTTCTACATCAAACATTTACCAAGTAAAGAAGTGTTAAATATCAATTACATGTGCAAGTATCATCTATCATATTTTTTAGCTTAAAAAACATGGCTCCAAGTTTGGGTTGAAATGGCTGAAATTGCATAAAACATTTTGGCTTCAAGAAGCCTCAAAATGATAGGTGTTGACCCTGCAGAGTGCAGGCATACTGGATCTTAACCCAAATTTCAGCACTTCAGCTGGAAACCGATCATCTCAGGCACTTGAGAAAAATTCCGGTACATTTCGGCAACCACTCGAGCCCCAGCCCCCTTTGCTTGAGAACTAAAGAACCATTAGAAACCCTCAATTCATTTTGATCTATGGTGACACTTTTGACATTGGTGTAATGCATCATACTGAATGGATATTCTTCAATCTTACTACATATTTCTATTGCTTTTATTGAATGCTATGTTTTCTAGTAATAAATTATGAGTGGATTGTGGAATAGGTTACGTAAGACAAAGGATACTGAAGCAACAACTCCTCAACTTTATCCTGACAAAATGAGGTTGCTAGAAAGGATATTGAAATATATGGCATAAAATACCAACATAAGATCCAAGGCCAAGCTAATATTCTGAAGTATTTTATTGCCAAAACAAGTTTAAAGTGTGTTAAAATATGATTGTAGGGATTCCTTCAAGTTTTGGAAGCTCCATTTACCCACTAAAATGACTAACCAAAATCTGAAATTTTTTTTTCTGAAAGGCAGGGAGGTCAAAATTGAAATCGCAAATATGGTAAAAAGTGAAGCCACCTACATATAAAACCAACAAGTTGGAGGAAATAGGGGTTGGAATACAAACAGAATATCCAATTGAAAACATGCATAAGATACAAGCTAGTGATTGGACATTCAAACATGTATAAAACACAGAGAAGGAATTACTTTCACAAAACTTACCTGTTTTGTAGAAACAATAGGGCAGAGATCATCAAATTTATCAAACTTTTCCGGGTAATTGATGTCAAAATAATTGTAAATGGCGTTCTTCAGAATACCAATTGGGTGGTTACTCCTCCTATGAAGTTGCAAACCCAGTTTAGAAAATATTGAATCTGGAATGTTGTTTGTGGGATCATCCCTCACCACATCTACAGATCCAATAATTACAATTTAAATAAGCTCAACATATTTGGACAAAACAAGATTATTTTGTCAACCGAACTAACAAAGCATGAATAAGCTATAAACTAGTAAATTAAGAGACTGCAATAAGACGATCACCAAAAACACTACTTAACAAGGTGGACATCTAACCATCTTTCAGAATCTTGACTCCACCAATCTGTAGTTCAGATGCAACGGGTTGTCTCCATTTTTTATGCTCGGGCTTAGTTGCAACCTGAGTAGAAGATGAAGTGAAAGCAGAAGCTAAAGGCGTA
This sequence comes from Hakea prostrata, assembly GCF_041222555.1. NCBI lineage: Eukaryota > Viridiplantae > Streptophyta > Magnoliopsida > Proteales > Proteaceae > Hakea > Hakea prostrata. The sequence goes on along the minus strand of NC_142600.1, from coordinate 73,878,028 downwards.
AAGATGTGGCTTCTGACAGAAGACCTATGAAGCAACACTGATGACTTGAAGAAAGTGGAATGAGCAAGGGAGAATGCCATGGAGAGACCTCTTAAGCTTGTACCAACCTGACAAAAAAAATTGGGTTATTAAAATAAGGTCAAAATCCCAAAATTATAACACACAAACGTGCAGGCTAAAGCCATGCCGTTATAAAAACTAAAATAGCCTAGAATGTCTACCATAGTGGAAATTGATAGTGGAGTATTCAATTCATCGAAGAAATATTGAAGACGTGATACAAATCGGCAAAAGGCTCCAGTGGAAATGTCTTTGGTGCGTGCAATCCAGAATTTCAATGTTTATAAGAATACAAGATGAATTCTGGTTGCAATGTTGTCTATATGTTAACAGAAGAAGAAACAGCAGAAGGAAATAAACCACAAAAATAAGTGGAGTAAGAAAGTTAAGAAACATTAATGAAGAATTTACTAGTTTTTTACGAACATCGGCAGCATTGGGGCATCAGTGTCGGCAGCAGCAACGAGCTCTGCGAGTTCTCCTGTTGCTCATGGATTTTTTTTTTTTTTTTACTATGTAAAATTGGATCTTACTCTTGTATGCTTAATTGCGACAAAGGTACAACAGGAATCTGCTGCTCCAGTTGAAAATTGTTATAGCTCGCCGAAAAAATAAATGCCTAAATCAATATCGAAACCTTCGTCCCCTCTCTGACAAAACTAGTGTCTTCGAAGAAATTAGATATTGATAAATCCAGTAACAGAAAAACAATAAAGCGTCCAAAACAAGCTTAATTGCGACAAAGAACAGGTTTGTAAGAACAAGAGAGATCTAGACGTTAGTGATCGAAATCTTCATTTAACCCAGAGTGTCAATTCGCGGGAAAAAAACAATTATCGATGAAAACTGAACAATAATTAATAAAACGAGCCCAAATATAAAAATTCAACCTTTTTCTTCCGAGTTCCGATCAGACCACAAAACCCAAATTTGAACGGATAGAAACAAACAGGGAATTCGTAGAATTAAGAGTGACAGACTTACAAAAAGAATGAAGACGTTGCTGAGGAAGAAAACACTATTTTCTTCTCTAACTTTTAAACGAAAATGAAGAAGAAATCTGTTATCGCTTCTCCGCCTAGAACGATATCCTCATGAGACGCGACGAAGAAATCAACGAAGCAAAGTCGGCCAGAAGATTCCAGAAAAGTTGAAATAAAGTTTAGAACATACCGTTATAACAACTAAAATAGCCTAGAATGTCTACAACCATAGTGGAAATCGATACTGGAGTATTCAATTCATCTAAGAAATATTGAAGACGTGATACAAATCGGCAAAAAGCTCCAGTGGAAATGTCTTTGGTGTGTGCAATCCAGAATTTCAATCTTGGATAAGAATACAAGATGAATTCTGGTTGCAATGTTGTCTGTGTGTTAACGGAAGAAGCAGCATAAGGAAATAAACCATAAAAATAAGTGGAGTAATAAAGTTAAAGAAACATAAATGAAGAATTTACTAGTTTTTTACTAACATCAGCAGCATTGGGGCATCAGTGTCGGCAGCAGCAACGAGCTCTGCGAGTTCTCTTCCTTGACGGAGCAGCGAACGCCTCCCAGTTATCTTTCACTTCATTTTAATTAATCGTCTCCGATTCCTCCTTATCTCGGGTCCTTATCTTTCACTTCGGATTTTTTTTTTAAGATGCTCTGTACAATAAAACAAGTCTACAAATACAACCCAGCTGCCGGTAAATGCAAAAACCACTGTCCAATTAAAACATAAATTATAAATAAATAAATTACCATCACCTCCCAAATTTCCACTTTAAAATTAATGCGTTTTTTTTAAATAAATAATAATAATAATAATAAGCTTGAATGGAAGTCTTTATGCTCTACTCATTTTTTCATCTTCCTTTGTCATTTTGTGACTTTACTTCTTACTTTCTAAATCATAAATTTTCACGACTCTGAGTTTAATTAATCTATAAAATGACAGCAAACTCTATGAATAAATGGAAGGACGTTTTTGGGAGCTTTGGAACACCCGAGAGAACCTTCTTGTAGCTTTGGAGGAGCGGAGAGGTCGAACCAGAAGACGTTGGATGGCTTTGGAAATCTGAAGCTTAGGAATAAGTTTTTCTTGATCTTTTTTCAATGTTCTTGAACTCCTCTGTAATGTTTTTAATTTCAAGTATGAACTAATTTAGTTTTTGTAGGGATCAGATGTAACCTATCTTTGAATTCCAACAAAAATAAAAATACAAATTTGGGAGGTATGATTCATAGATGGCGTTTTTTAACTTAGAATGTGGAGATAATATTAGAAGTGAATAATAAAAAATTAAACGAGACTGATGGTGTTAGTAATAAAAGTCTTATTGCTTTTCGCTTCTTTTCTTTTTTGGTCACTATGAGACTATAATTTTTTTCCTAAATTAGATTCTCCCTCCTTCCTTTTTTAGTAACTCAAAGGGGAGTGAACGCAACTCGTGATATTATTCATGAATATTTACTTCATGGAGCTACATAATGGAATTTGGCCAACCTATCATACACGCTAGTGACATTAACTTCATATTCAGGACATCAATAACCGCATTTGCCACCCTTTGATAATACAAAAAGCATAATAGAAATAAGTCATAAAACAAACTCCAAAATGTCATGAACCAAATCAACAACATAAAATGGTAACTTCTTTGAACCTAGGATAAATTCCATGGCTCAAGGACAATCTCTCTCCCTCATTAGAAGTGGGATGGCTTCATCATTTGCAATTTGAACAACTGACCTGATGGCCATGAATTCCCTATGCAATTGTGTACCGAAGTGATTGTGGAAGCGAAATGACCTTCACATGTGCACCTAATTGTTCTCTAGACGATCACTAATACTCAAATACTTGATGTCTACTTCAAAGCTACGTTATAGTTAACCTTTATGGACTACTAATGGAGGGTTCCAAAGAGTGTAACTCTTTTACCCAGTTCGTTGTTTGTAGGAATTAAGTTTAGCAAAATTACGATACGCTCAAGTAGCCATGTAAATCACATCAATGTGGTTCCATGCAATACTTTCAAATATCAATTCATTGCTGGATCACCATATATACCAACATATAAATGAAGTTATAGCCAATGAGCTTCGTCCGAACCGCCTGTCATGCTCAAAGCAATCATTGTAGCTCTCCAATCAATTAGTATCGGAGGTATATTATGCAAGTCATTACTAAACCATATTGTACTAAATTAAGAGACTACAATTAGACAATCACCAAAAACACTACTTAACAAGGTGGACATCTAACCATCTTTCAAAATCTTGACTCCACCAATCTGTAGTTCAGATGCAACGGGTTGTCTCCATTTCTTATGCTGTGGCTTAGTTGTAACCTGAGTAGAAGATGAAGTGAAAGCAAAAGCTAAAGGCGTAAAGATGTGGCTTCTGACAGAAGACCTATGAAGCAACACTGATGACTTGAAGAAAGTGGAACGAGCAAGGGAGAATGACAGGAAGAGACCTCTTAAGCTTGTATCAACCTGACGGATGAAAATTTGAGTTATTAAACTAAGGTTACAACCATAGTGGAAATCGATAGTGGAGTATTCAATTCATCGAAGAAATTTTGAAGACGTGATGATACGAATCGACAAAAGGCTCTAGTGGAAATGTCTTTGGTGTGTGCAATCCAGAATTTCAATATTGGATAAGCATACAAGATGAATTTTGGTTGCAATGTTGTCTATATGTTAACGGAAGAAGAAGCAGCAGAAGGAAATAAACCATAAAAATAAGTGGAGTAAGAAAGTTAAGAAACATTAATGAAGAATTTATTAGTTTTTTACGAACATCGGCAGCAGCAACGAGCTATGCGAGTTATCCTCATTGAGGGAGCAACGAACGCCTCCCAGTTATCTTTCACTTCGTTTTAATTAATCATCTCCGATTCCTCCCTATCTCGGGTCATGTTTTGAGTTTTGTGATAAAGATAAAATGATCCTTTTGGTTATTCTCTCTCTCACATTTTTGTTTCTCTTTCCCCTCCCCTCCACATAGATATGCTACCCACTACCACTCTCTATTTCTCACGCTTGTTTATCCCTTTGAAAATCCTCTAATTTAGATGCTCGTGAATCCTCGGGGAGATGCTGTAGATAAGGATCGAACCCACGACCACTCAACTGAGAAGAAAAGCATGGATCTCTACCACTCTAACCAATCTTACATAATTAATATATCATACATGCTTTTTATTATTTAATTGTTTTGATAAAATTTATTTAATCTATTACGTGTACTAATAATCATACCATTATTATTTATTATTGATAATAATCAATTATTTATAAATAGGTCATGAACATAAATGTAGATTATGCCAAAGAGAGCCTCTAAGGTTTGATTCTCCTGAATTAATATAAATTATAAAACATATTTAAAAAGTTCGTGATTAAAAGAAAAAATCAATTTCAATGAGGTATAAATTATAATATACTAATTTTCTTTGGGGGTAAAAGTGTAATACACACTCACAGGCCAAGGAGGCAAGGATGAAGGAACTAAGGAACTGCGAAGGAAGACCTAAGTAACACTGTAAGCCCAGTAGCAGCCCACAATGTTAAAACCTTAACCCACACGTGTTTATTTGTTCACCGGTTACTCGTGCGTGCAAAAAAGCGACGCAGCATGTCCACAGGACAAAGCAGCAGCCCAAAATCGAAAAGGGCAGATGCAATACTTTCTTGGAAACCCTAAACACCGGAACGTTATTGTCCTCTACACCACCACCATCACCACCACACCAGTCACGTATACGGTAATACCCGTTACGTTCCCTACTCTCACATTATCTCTTCGCAAGCGCCTAACGTCTGCAAATTCAAAGTTTCTCTATCTCTGCTTGATTTGCCTACGCATTAGCTACATTCCGCGTCATTTACCAGGTTTGTTTGGCTTAATGTATTGATGTATGTCTTTTCTTGATTTTTAGATTTTTCTGTCATTCCTCTACGAGAGGAAGTCATTTCTACGATTGATTCAGCTTCAGTTGTTATTGAAACTTCATGTAACGGATAACTTGGTAAGTTTTGTTAGTAAGTGAGCTGAATTCCGTTTAGTTTTTATTTGAATCCGAAAAATTCGTTCTGAAAACCATTTGGAAGTGAACATGGGATTACTTTATTGGTTTCTTTCATAAAATTAGGGTTGTTTAGTGTTAATGCTCATTGGTTTTCTTTGTCTTCATTTGATGTTCTTTACTCTCGGAGAGTGGACTGTTTCTGGAAGAAGATAGTTCTTTTTCTCTGTCTTGATTGATTTTCTTTACTGTCGGAGAGTGGACTGTTGCTGGAAGAAGATAGTTCTTACCTCGTAGTTATTTAGATTTCATTTTTACCAGCACCGTTTATTATGTAGCTTGGGATTTTAAGGCCAGCGTGAGAGTTCCTTTTATGTTTATTATGCGTTAAGTGAGTTCTTCTATTTATCCATCCCGGGAAATAGACACTATTATTGGTTCATTCAAAAAGATATGGGTTTTGGGTTGTGTTGTTTCTTCGCTTTTTATTTTTTATTTATTTTTGGATGATTTAGTTTGTTCGCCATTTTTTGCATGTATACACAACCTTGTAGCAAATTATTCTACTCTAAGAATTCTTCTTCTCAGCAAAGTAGGTCCTGGTTGCTTTGCACAGCCTTTGACATCCATACATTTTGTGTTGGCTGAAGCATATGTTGGGTAATACTGAAACTGTGTCTAGTGTTAAGAAGCTGTTTCTTGATGCTGTGGCATTTGCTTTATGTTCAGTATGACCTAATATTTTCCAGCTATGATTTGTAATTTAAATGAATGTGTATTGTTTATTTGTTTTCAGTGTGTCTTCAATTTCTGTCTTGTTCATCCAAATTCTTGTATTGGCTTGAAGGTGAAGAGCATTAGGCTCAGAACAAGTCATTTGACTCCTAGATAGGCTCATACATATTATTTATTTTTCATCTAGCGAATCTATCATTTGTGATACTGATTCTTTGTTGTGTGTTGCAGGATGGCTACTTCTTTCCGCATATCTTACGAGTAGATTGAAGAGATTAATAGAAGTTTTTGGAGAAGAAATGCTGATACTTATGTTCCTGCAATGGGGGAATACACCATTTCGAGTGGCATTGGGAATGTTTCTGTATCCTCTAAATAACTATGATCTTTTGACAAGAGGGGTACTTTGTCTCTCCTGAATCTCTGAATCTGATGTGCAAGATTGTGTGTATATTGTTCCTTTTTTAAACTTTTATGCATTTGGAGACTACCGTCAAATGTCAGACAGTGAAATGGAAATCATCAAACCTGAGGTATGTTACACTTTTGGTTCTGCAAATGGAATTTAATTTTACCAGACCATTTGAAATTCAGCTAGAGGATCTGGATTTGAGTCTGTGATGTGTTGCATGATAATGGATGTAGATATTTGGTGAAATTATTTTATGGAAGCACAAATGTGTAAAGATTTGAATTGTTTTATATTTTTCCAATTTGGTTTGGTTATTGGGTGTGCATTTGATAATATGTCGCCAGAAGTTTCTTTTGGTGTTTTCTGCTTGGAAGAACAGAAAGAAGGTCAAAAACCATTTGATAAACAAACTTTGTTTTCATTTATAGTATTTTTTTTTAAAATAAAAATAGAAAATTTTGCTGATTTATAGTCTTAGAAGAGGGATGAAAAATGACCAAAATACCGCTGGAGTATTTGGCCAGCCTCATATGGGCCTCTTGGGTATGGGTTTTGGGCCTAATTATGGAGGGGCTCGACCCTGCTTACATCAACTGTCCTTTGCAGATGACTGGTCTTCATATTCCACTGTTACACGTACCTTTATTTTCTCTATTTTGCAACTCTGTCTTTCAGGTTTTAGTGATTCCTTTCAATCTTTCACCAATCTTTCTCTGGGATCACCATTTGGGAAATCTAGAACTGGCACAGCTGTCCCATCTTTGTCCAAACCTGAGGATGAAGGCCTCGATGATGAGGAGGAAAGTTGCAGAGCATCACGTTAAGAAGTGTGCTGCTAAGCTGTTCTTGCTCAATTCTGTGCCTGAACCATTTCAGCTGGTCTCACATGGAAATACACACCACTGTTACACGGGATGTGTCATTAGAGCCCACTCGAGGAGCTCCATGCCCTTTTATGCCATCTAGATATAACCACTTCATTATAGCAAAATTTTCAGTTATAAACCTTTGATAGCCACCCCAACCCTACCCTTTTTAAGGGTTGTACCTTTGTTCAACTCCAGAAGGAAAAGAGATCCCAATATTCGCGTACAAAATTCTCTCATCCACTTTATCTAGTGCACTTCTGCAGGAGGCAAACCAACCTAGAGACTTAGCGAGCTGGAATTCCCTTCTACCTAGTTGTAGCAAGAGTCCAGGTTTGCTCTTTGTAGCGTTGAGTTTGTTCAAGGCAGTGGTGTTGGATGGTTATAAGTGTGGATGATTATAAGTTGATGCAGTCACCTTAGTTATTCTATTATTGGCTCGTACATAAGTTAGATAATGGAATATGGAATAGGGATATCCCATGCTTTTTTTTTGGGGTAAAACAATGTATTAGACGTAGTCTGAATATGAAGCGTGCTTTATCAGTATTTCCTGAAGGGAGATGGCATTTAAATTTTCCTTGTGATTCCCAACAAAATCAATGTGGTCTTGCATGTGATTTTGATCAACGAATATACCAAGTCTGGGCTTCTTGACCTGGCTCATGGTATCTTTGTTAGATGGTTAATTAGGGATTTGGTTTCAGGGACCTCAATGATTTTTCTGATGTTAAAGTGCAATTTCGGGAATGGCTCATGAATTTTTAAGAAGATGGAGATGAAGAGTTTAACTTTTAGGTGTGCTTTCAGTTACTGCCAGCTTATTTGATGTCCAACTTGGTGGTTGGTAGATTAGTTTGTCAATTTCTTGCAACAAGATATAAAAATGGATTTTTTGTTGGTACATCTATTATAAACATGTGTGCTAAATGTGGAAGTCTCAAAGATGCCTTGGTAACACTCTACGAGATTTCATATGGAGACAATTTTGCTTGGATGACGGTGATAATAGGCTGGCAACTTATAGGATGGAATCATGGAAGTATAGCTTTGACTCTCTCTTAGCAGATGGATAAGGAATTTAGCCAGATGAAACCACATGTGCTACTGCTTTGATTGCATGCAGGGAATCTGACTACTTGAGGAAGGTTAACTTCTGTTGATTTGGATTCGTTTATAAAACCAAAAGTTGAGCACTTGGCATGCCTAATTGATCTATTTAGTAGAGCAGGGTTTGCCATACAAAGCAGAAGATCTCACCAAAAACATTGCCAATAGAAGAAAGAGTTAGCTTACAAGACTCTAGGTGATGCCTTCATAAATTATTCTCAGGTTCATCCTGAAAAGAAGGTTTCAGAAGGACCTGATTGGTCTGGGTCTGCAAAGCCATGGAGTCTACATTTTATTGAAAGAGAATCATAACTTGAAGATGAGATTTGATATGCTATGGATATTCTTTTGGTAGTTAAAATTTGTAATGGACTTCGGCACTTCTTATAATTTTTTTTCTTTCTAATTTGATGAACAATAATGACAATTAGCAGGGTTATAACCTCTGATGACGATTCTGTAATCATTAGTAACAATGAGGGCATATTTAGTAATGGTTCCGTTATGAACAGTTTTTTTTTCTTCATCTAAAACCTTTTTCCTGTTTTTGTGCCAGCATAGGGTTGTTTGGCTATAAAATGGTGTCTGATATGCTCGTTCCATAACTGTTTTCTAGAATAGAAAGATATCAGCAATCCTTCATTGGTCAGACTTCTCCCTGTGTTGTGTGCATTGTAAGTTTGGGATCAAGTGTTTTAAGTTGGGTCACAGTTTTCCCGAAAGAATGTTTTAAATATTGGTTGATGAAACAAAATTTTTGCTATTTGTTTCACTGGCAAATAAAAGCAGACTGCTATTACCCTGAAGATTCTGTTTTTCTATTCAACCAGAACATTACCAAACGTCAGAAAGGAAAATAAACATTACCAAGCGTGCACTGAGAAGCCATTTCCAGGAACAGAGTTGATTGAACACCATTTGGGTTCTTTATTGTTTCCAGAAGCAAGTTTGTTCAACATTTTTAGAACTACTACTCAGAACAGAAACACTGAAAAGTCTTTCTGGTTTTATTCAGAGCGGAAAAGCTAGTAACCTTATCGAGTGGACCCAGTAATCAGCTTAGGTAAGAAAGTAGAAGTCTCGCTTGGATGTAGTCCAGTGATAGACAATTTTTCTGTAATATTGATAGGACTTTTCGTTGGGTTTACTGCTTACGACTGTGGAATTGTGTAGTTTCATTCTTCTTCTCTTTTTCTTTTTAGTCCCAGATTACCAAGTTCGTCTTTCTGTGTTTCCTTTTATCCCTCCCTTATACTTCTCCCACTTATATCTCTTCCTCTTAGTGCAATTTTATTTTTATTAGGGAAGAAGAAATACATTGGAATTCATTTTGGTTTGGTTACTGTATTCAGCATGTTGGAAGGTAGGAGTCTTGCTTATTTATGTTAGGTATAGCCCAACGGGCATTGAGAGAGAGAATTTTTTTCCTGAGATATTGGAAGAAATTATGAGTAGATATTGGAGGAAATTCTGAGTTTGGGTTTAACATTCGGGAGTGTGGAGTCATGTTGCTATTCCATTCTTCTCCGTTTCTGTTCAATCCAGATTCTCAGTTGCTGTTTTCTTTTATTCCTCCATTATTCTTCTATATAGTAACAAAGATGGTGTGTGCAAATGCACGTGTTTTGTATTCTTCAAATATAAATTTTCAATTTGAATTATTCTGAAAATTTTATTGACTTTTTTAATTATGGTTTATTTAATTTATTAAGAGTTGGGAGTCACCCATTGGTTGGATCTCCAATGTAATCAAAATTATGAATTTTAATTCAATTAATTCATGGAGAGTTCCAATCATGATGTTTGTGGTCATGAATTTTAAAAATTTAATTTTTAACCCACATTAGAGCGAGAGGAGATTGTGTGTATATGTTAGTTTTATTTTCCATTCTGTAAGAGTTAACCCACCTATAAGGGAGAGTATAGAGTGGGCGTAAGGGATTTTTCTTTTTTTTTTTCTGAGGTAAGAATTAACACGTATGTGTGGAATGATTTTTTTTTTTCAATTAATTTTTGGTAAGAATATATGAGATTATATGCTTATAATTAGAATGCTTAAGAGAAGGGATTCCATTGGTTTTTTTTTTGAGACTACAAAACAATTTAATTTTAACCCTTGATTTGAGGGAGACACAATTGTCATTATCATTTTAGACGTTGGAATGAGGAAATGCAATTAATATCATGTATTATCTGATTTAAGAATTGTAAACTTACATTTATTGACATTAAAAGCATCATTTTAGTCATTTATTGTCATATGACTGAGGGTTTATTAGGAAGTGGAAACTTAGCCGTGTGAGTAAGGTTATATGTACAAATGCACGTATTGGTGTCTGTTGCTTCTGTTCATATATGAACTGCCTTACATGAGTTATATATAATTCACTTTTATGTTGCATATTTTTCAGATAAAACTTGGATGAATTCCATCTTTTCAATTGAGGTGTTTTATATTAGCCATTAGGTGTACCTTGATTATTGAATATACAAATAAGATGTTGTAGTTATTTTAATATTTCTTAGTAAGTGTAGTAATGCAATTATTGTAATAACCATTTGTCTAAGTAAAATCTAGGGAAATGAACAGATGAATAGAGTGATAAAAGGTAAAGAAGTACAGTAAAGTTTAAGAAGTGTAATAGTCAAAGGGTATATAGGAAAATTAACAATAATATTTGAGGGTAGTTTAGGTAGTAAAAATGTAGCTATCTTCTTTGAGTTCATGCTTTTATATAGTAATAATAATAATATAGTATAATATTATATTTTATATATTTACAGACACATGCAAAAACACTGCTAAATCTCATAAGGAAACTGATTCTAAAATGAATAAAATAAAGAGAGATATTTCCCGAAATAATATATTTCCTAAAATCCTGCTAGACCTATGACTCCAACTGAACCTGGTTCTTCTTGGTCTAGAAAGTTGGTTAGGTTTCAGCCTGCCCAGGGCTGTGTTTCTGCATCAAGTCTCTGGTGTTGAGAAGAACTCGCCCATGAGTTCTGTAAAATGAGTGAGTACATATGATTGCCATCGAAAAATAGTGACTTTGATAGGGGCGACGATTCAACGCATCTAAGGGTCAGTTGGTTTAGAGAACGGTGACCCTTCGTTGGGAATCTTCTCATGGCCAAGATTGGAGCGCTTCGAACAACTCTTCAATTTCAATTTCGATCGAACCATGCAATTCAATTTGATCGTTGCTTTCTAGGGTCTCAATTTCTTCCATATCTAATTCATCTCAGAGGATTATATTATGCATGATATCCTGTCACTGAAAGTGTTGTTAATATCAGCAAGCTCCCAAAGACCTGTTGTCAACTTAGAAAGCTCTTCTTGCAATTTACAGAACCCCTCACTGATAAAACGGGATGAACCGTCTAGATCAATTTCCATGTGTTGGGTTAATGATAATAATGGAGGAATTTTAAGTGTGGATGAAGGAACTGTAAATAATGAAACTCTATTGGTGGATCACAAGTCTGTAAATAAGTGGAGCTATGTAAGTAATGACAGAATTGTAGATAAGTGTAAGTCTATTAATGGATGCTAAACTTGTAAATAAATGGGTTCAGATAAAACACAAAGCTGTAATGCATGGGAGTGGAGCTAAACTTGTAAATATAGACTTGAGTTAAAAAAAAAGAAAAGAAAAGAAAGGGAGGATGGAATCAGATTAGGTTAAAAAGAGAGGGTAGTTTTGGAAAGCAGCTGGTAGGCAGAATCGAATTAGGTTAAAAAGGGAGGATGAGTTGGCTTCTTCTAAAAGGAAGCCGCAGATGGGTAGAAAGCCTCGACTAGAGTCTAATTTTGACAAGGAGATGGCGAAGATCTCAACTGGGGTATGCTTTCTTCTCTCTCACATTTTGCATTTGGAGTTCTCTTTTTTTCTTTCTTTCATTCTGTTTTATTTATTTATTTATTTTTATATAAAGATACTGGACTGTGCCTCTCGCTGCTCCGCTCCTCTTCTTGAATTTTCAATTTTCCTCTCATTCACTTTCTCCTCTCGATTTGTTTCCTTGTTTGTTCTTTGCTGCTGTCTTGCTCTTCCTTTTCTGCTTCTGTTTCTCTGTTTTATGTTTTTATGTTTTTACTCTTGTCACACATCTCTCGCTTTATCTACTTCTTTTCCACCCCCCTTTCTTTTCCTTTTGGCTGCTGCGCTGCTCTGTCTTCTCTTCGGCTATTGCTTCTGCTGAACTCTTCCTTTTCCCCGAGAACTGCTGCTGGTTGTAGAACAGTAACTGAAAAGGAGGGTAGAGAAGAATACCAATGGGGGAATGGAACCAATTAATGCAGACAGGGAATATTCTGGCATGGTGGGCTTTCATAGAAGGGTAATTAGAAGCATCGGAAGAGGGAAATCGCATAAGAAAATAAAGAATAGGGAAGAGAGTGCTCACCGGCCACACGGACTATTACGAACATAAATTCAAAATTTTCCAATCTATGCCTGCAATGCGGTATTACATCCTTTATATAAAAGATTACAAGAATTCTAATTTAAGACTAACTCCCCAAGTAAGTGACTAATTCAGACTAGGAAACTAGAAGTTTTTAGAAATAAATATCCTGAGAATTTGATTTTTAAAACAAATAAAATTTACAAAGACATTATTTCCCCAAATAATATATTTCCTAAAATCCTACTAGACCCATGACTGCAACTGAACTTAGTGCATCTTGGTCTAGAAATCCGGTTTGGTTTGGGTCAGTCCAAGGCTGTGTTTCTACATCATCCTGGGTTAAAATTCTGAGGTGAAGGAGATATGTTTGATTTTTGCTTTATCTCCAAAATTGTCTGATTAGGTAAGTAAGTTGTTTTAAAATTTAAATACTAGCATCCAAGTAATGCTTAGAACTGAAATGAAGTTTTTATTTTCATATGCTAGTGAGGACCACTGTGTGCTGGTACATGCCTTCGTGTGAGCCTCCTCCTGAAGCACTAGTTTCAGTCCATGGGAAACCGACCATTCTCTTGATTGATTCAGCTCTTATTACTGCTTTATTTCTTTAATGCGACTGCCCTCTTGAAACAGAATCATTCTCTGTTTTGGACAACCTATCAGGCTCCACATACATTGATCAATTTCCTTCGAGATTGAGCTTTTGGCCTGGAGCTTTTGGGATTAGATTGCTATCCTAGGGTGACACACTCCATAGAATTTCATCTCCAGTGGATCTCCATGCTGTGATTTGATTCTCTGAAACCTGAATTGGTTTTGAGTTGCCTTCACTTCTTGTTTCAACCACTATTTATTTGTTTCTGGTTGGGGGTTCAGCCAAGGCTTGTTGGATTGGTTGGACTGTGCTAAAAAACTGCCTGACATCTCGAGGTCGATAGTTTATTAGCTCAATTGATCAAGTTCTCCCGTAGAAGGCAGTAAATGTTTAATGCTTGTTTCTTTCCTATCGTGGATTGAAGGAGAAACTTTTTAAATTATGATTGAGACCTTACCTCCCATCTATTATTTAACAGTCCTTTGGAAGAACTGTGCTTTTGTTGATGCCTTGCTTAAATTTAGATACCAGAATAACGTACCCCTAGATAAACTAGGAGCCTTACCAGACTATGTTTTTAAAAATGAATCAGTTTTAGGGCGTAAACATGGCTAAATTAGGTTTACGGTTTCAGGATGTGTGGGTTTTGGTTATTATAGTGCTGCGATCAGTAAATTTAGATTAAGGATCCCAGATGCCAGCAGGCCCAATAATCAAATGTTTGATCAAAGCTGAGTTGAAGGGAGGAAATTGCATTGTTAAGGAAGAAATCAAATTGATAGAAGGGGAGGAAAGAAAGATGAAAATGATTGGCTTAGGAGGAAGAAAAGAAGAAGAAAACGTAATAAAAAAGAATAAATCGGATTTGGGATTTCCATCCTGTATGCATTGCCCAATGGAACCACAACTCAGAAAAAACTGTTCTTTTCATTTTGTATCCGATGCTTTGCCCCCCTTATAACTTTATATAGAAGCCTCAAAAAAAGACTCAAAAACTTAAAAGGGTGAGCCTATTAATGGGGGGACTCAGACACTTATTTTTTTTCTTCCTTCCCTTGATGAAATTGTAATCACACAAACTATACACCGTTCCCAAAGAGGACCGTTAATTGAATTTTAAACCATTTAGGTGGTGGGCCCATAGCAACCCATAATAACTGTGTCTTCTTCACACAGCCACCATAGTTGTTAATTGTTATAATATTTTTGTGCTTTCACTGGTTTCATTTATTTGGTTCCTATTTTTGCTGATAATAGCAACTCTGCTGAAACTATATTTGCTCTAATGTGTTCTTAGGTCATGAAATCTTATATTTGGCTCCAAACTTCTGATGGCTCAGTACAAGAAGTAGAACAAGAGGTTGCCATGTTTTGCCCTATGATATGTCGAGAAATGGCTCAGACTGGAATGGGAACGTCTAAGAATTATGCTATTTTACTACCGAAGGTTAATGCAGCCATTTTGAGTTTAATACTTGACTATTGTCGGTTCCATCAAGTACCAGGTCGTTCTAATAAGGTTTGGCATGCTCTGAGTCTCTGACTATGTAATATCAGTTTATTTGTTGCAGTGGTACTTCCCAGCTTGATCTCTTCTGACAACTGGGAATTATATCAGATCATTCATAAACTTAGTTATCTAAACTTGCTGGAGCAGTCAATCTTTGCTTATAATTTTATATAGTTTTGATGGATAGTTGTAGTTCACAGTTTGCAGGACTGAAGTTACCAAACAGTTGTCTAGTTGATATATATATATATATAAATATGTCTCGAGCAGTGTTTTGAGTCATTTGTCATTGTTTTGGTCAGGAAAGGAAGTCTTTTGATGAGAAGTTCATTCGGATAGACACAAAAAGATTGTGTGAGTTGACAACTGCTGCCGACAGCCTCCAGTTGAAGCCTTTGGTTGATCTCACCAGCCGTGCTCTTGCACGCATGATTGAAGGGAAAACACCTGAGGAGATACGTGAGACATTTCATTTGCCTGATGATCTTACTGAGGTCAGTTGTTGTTTGAAGGTGTTGACATGTAATCAATGTATTCTCATGTCTCTAGCATGTTTTATTTTTAGTTATTTTAAATGTATATTTAATTGATATCAGGAGGAGAAGCTGGAGCCTTTGAGAAACACAGCAGATGACCCACGGATTCGGCTACTGAATAGGCTTTATGCCAGAAAGAGGAAAGAACTTAAAGAGAAGGAGAAAATGAAGGTGATTAGCTCATCTTTGTTTCAAAAACTATCTTCAATCTTGAAGCATTTCTTATTTTGTGATACCTCAAACTTTGGATCTGTTTGTTGGTAATCTAAAGAAGCAAAACCCAAATGCTGCACTTTTTCCCCCCTTTCCATTAGTCCCATTAAAAATAATAGTTGAGCATCTATTGCAGAATGCTGAAGTGGAAGAGGAGCGTGTGGATGAACGCTCTGTTGATGATCTCTTGTCATTCATCAATGGAGGGGATAGAGGTACTCATGAGAAAAAGGATCTTCTCCCTTGCGTTACTTCTTGACTAATTGGAATGTGAATATTATGTGTTTTAGTGCTTTGGAACTTGATTTGGACCCTCCTATTCATTTACTGGGTCATTATTTGTTTCTAGGATTCCGCTGCTTGAAAAACAGCAAGAGCTCATTGTGTGTGTCAACCTCCTTACTCCACAGGGGCCAACTCCTTTTTCAGGCTTGTAATTTGTACCTAAATACTGAACCAAGGCTGTCCTTGTATATCTATAAGAGGAAAGAAGCGAAAAGAGCAGGAAAAAATGATTTTTTGTTGCTTGGTCAACAGGAAAAGAACATTAAAATAGGTTTATCTTGTGGTTCGACTGTGATTAGGTTTATTTGGTATTTTTTCCCTCTCTTTTCTTTTGGGGGTGGGGGTAGGTAGTGTTAGAACCATCATTGGGTTAGAGTAGGCAAGAGTTATGAACTTATGATTGAGACATTACCTGAGATAAGACAGTATTGAAAAAGACACGGCTACATCAGTTTTGTCTCTATTTATTGGCAAGGTATTCTGTTTTGGGGAATAGAAATAGAAAATTTATCAATTCCAATATGATCGTAAGATTTAAATTAGGAATCTTCTTCCTATCACTTGATGTTCAAACACCCAGAAAAAAGATCCAAGATTTAGTATAAGACTTGTACATTTTTTCTTTTCTTTTATCGACATACAAACACACCCTGAATCACTTTTAGTTTATCTGGTCATTTCATTAGAGTCAATAACAGAATAATTAGTCTTATTTTTATTTATTTATTTATTTATTATTATTTTTTAATATCCCCTAGCTTGGCTGTGCTTTTACTTTTATAAAGAGTTTGAATTTGAATTTGGGTTGAAGTATGAGTTCGCCTTGTGACATAGTTAACTACTAGAAAATCAGTTGTAAGTCAAAACTTTCCCTTTTTTGGTCGGGGGAAGGAGGGGGGATTTGTATGTTGATAATTCATGTGCCATATTTAGTATCCTATCTGTATCCTATCTGTTGCCAACTACTAAACATATTTTTTTCACTTTCGTATGATGCAAGTCTGGCACAAATTGACCATCTTCCCTTTGAGATCAACTTAGGGTTGATAGATATGGGTGTTGGGCCTTTGTTCAGCAGGTGTATGTGGTCATGGGCGGATGCTATGGGCCCATAAGTTCAGGTTGAGGCCCAGTACGAAAATAGGTTTTTATTTTAGTTTAATTGGTTTAATTATGTAACTTCTGCCTAACTGAAGTTATAAGAGCTGAATAGTCTTTTCCTTATGTTTTATGTTAGTTTTAAGAGTCTCTAAGTCAGTCTAGGATGAGATAAGGAGTTTTTTAAGATTCGAGGTAGGAGTCCTATTGGAAAACTAATTGGATGTCGAATACCATTTGGAGTCATTGTCAAGGCTATAAATAGATACTCTATGTCTGTAACAGAGGATCCTCAGTTTCGAGGCCAGTTTTGACCAGCCAAAAAACTGAGATATGGTGGTTTCCCCCGAGTTTAGTTAATGTCCAGCATTTTCCCTAAAGTCTTGATAAATTTCCTGCATTTTCCCCAAGTTTTGACAAATGACTTACTGATTTAGGGTGAAATCACAAAATCCAGCCTAAAAATGGTTTGGGTCAGAACTAAAAGCCGAAACTTGGCAGAAGTTGTCGAGAAACCTGCGAAATCTCGCAGGTTTCGACTGTTTTGGTGGAAATTTTGGCCATTTTGGTTGAAACCTGGTATTTTTTCGATTCCACCTAGGTTACGTCTCGTTTTTCCCAAAGACCAGAATTTTAACTGAACTTCGTTCCATGCTTGTAACAAATGACAGATTGGAAATATAATTTAAAAAGAGTATGTTGTTGCCTAAGAGCAAGATTAGTAGAGTTTCTTATCAGTGGTAAGGGACCTCCATGTGATTGAGTAAGCAACTTTGGGTTTCTATTTGAAGGATTCTCCGTGGCAGTGCTTGTAGCTTACCTCCATTTCTTTCCATCTCCATCACACCCCATTATAAGGCTTGCGTTATGGGTTAGTAACGAGTCAACACTTAATCCATTCCTCTCTCATGTCGCCCACTTTTTTATTTTTCTTGAATTTTTTGGATTTTTATAGACCCAAAATTCAAGGTTTGATCTATGCCAACCTAACCATTAGATCTGTTCCTAACTTCAGGAACCTCATCCATCCAATCCTAGTGACCTGCCATCCCAATTTCAACCCTATCAGACTAACTAAACCCTACTCTAAGCCCTAATTCCTTACTGCACCAAATTCCCAAATCCTATTCTGAACCCTATGATCTATTCAGGTTGGTCCCATAGGGCAAGGCAGAAAGGTGGCCCAAATCTAAAGGGTAGTCAAATGCTATGAGGGGCAAAAGGGACATTTCCTCGCCCCCTTTGGAGTCCTAAATGGCCCAGAAAATTCCAGCATATTTTTAGGAGTCAAGATCTACATTTTGTTTTTGAGTTGAGTTTCGGTTAGAGTCCCAATTTGTTTAGGAGTCCTAGTTGGAATCCTATTTTCAAGTGAATTCCTTCTTAAAGTAGGAATTTAATTTTGCAAGTCTTTATTTGTTAGGAGTTCTTAATTGGAGTTCTACTTCTAGCTGTTTTGAGTTGAGTTAGTGTGACAAGGAATTCCAATCTGTTGAAGTATACGTAAATTTGGAATTTTACTGTCCACGTTACTGTTCACGTGAACAGTAAAAACAGCTTTTACTGTTCACGTGAACAGTATTTTGCTGTTGTTTTGATTATATTTTCTATTTCTAATGTGGGAATCTTGCTACATAAGTTTTGGGAGTTTTTTAGAAAGCATAGTTTCTATTTTGGTGGTAGTTTCTATTTTCAGAACTTTCTATTTAGGAGTTAGGAAGTTACTAAAGCTGTAATATTTTGTTTCCTTCTTCTAGAGGACAATTACTTGTCTCTCAATTTGTATTAGATTCTTTAGAAGCTATAAATGAAAGTGCTCTGTGATTCTAGACTCTTTAGCTAAGAATCACATGTCTTTTCTACTGGTTTTTCATCTCTCTTCTCTTCTTCTTCTTCTCTCTTTTCTTCTTCTTCTTCTCTCTTTTCTTTGTTCAAGTTCAACTGCTATTTTGATTGTAAAGCTTGTTTTCTAACACAATCCAAATAGAATTCCTTGTTTAGTCCAAGTACTCTTCTCTATTTGTTGAGTCCGAGTAGGATTTTCTTCATTTGTAAGTCTATAGATAGAGCCACCGGCATAGATAAATTAGTTGATGATTGTTGAATAAAGAGTACAATTGAAGGACAACTTGAGAGTCGTCGGTTCCTAGGTGGAAGCCCATGGCCTTGATATTTTGAAGTTTCTGCAATTCCAGCTTTCTCCTTTCCTCTACTAAGTTGTGGCAGCCATTGAAGACCTTCTGTTTCAGTGATCGTCAATGACGGCTGCTACCTTCAACAACTCCATCCCAACCCCCTGTCCTTACCCTAATCCCCTCTTCCTTCCTTGCTCAGCCCTAGAAAGCCCCCCCCTTTTTTCCTCTTTCTTCTGGTGGCACCTCATCCCCTACCCCAAAACCCTATTTCTTCTACTTCTCCACAACCACCTACCCGAACCTTAAATCCTTTTGGGATTACCTATCCTTCCCCCTCTACCTTCGACTCCCTATCCTAACCCTAGCCAACCCTTGGGAATCCTGGAAATTTAGGAAACCTAATTCTAGAAACCCTAGCTTAGGAATTTAAGTCTGAAATTATAAATCTGTAAAGTTCAGCTATTCAGCAATTATACATTAATCTAATCTTTCCTCATCTATGGATATCTATCCTTAGAATCTCACACATGGATTAGTTTTTTGACCATTTTTTTTTGTCTTGCCATCAGCCATTATTCCATCTTAAGTTTAGCCCGAACTCTGGTTCAGTGTAAATTGTGCTCGCCCACCACCTTTATTGAGATCCTTATTTGTGTTACATTGGTTTGGGGCATGTCTCAGTCCTTAATTTTAGGCTCTTAGGCTCCCTTGTTTTATTTGAATGGCGACAAACCACAGATTCAACTAGGGTAATTTCTTGTGGTGTGTGGATCAACTGGCAGGCTTGCAAAGAAAGCAAATTAAGATTACATGAAAGGTTAGCAATTGAATGCATTGATGTCCTGTCTTTTGCAACTGAAAAATAAAAGGGAATTAGCCAAAAGCCTCTACAGTGTTGCAGGGGAGCTAAGAGGCTCCCAGAATTCAATGAATATGCACTTTCTGATCTCAATGCGTTTTGTGGCTGGTCAGAGTAGAACAATCATCGTGCATAGGTAAATGTAAATTATGTGCATCCAAATTATATGTTGTGAGTAATACCTTGGTTTTCCTTTGAATGCTCAAGTTGCTCTGTTATCTCCTTTAGAAAGAGTAGAGGCTTATACGATATTGTGTTATATTTTGAACAAGAAGTAAAGAACCATGGCTACATTGATAATTGCTTAAATTCCTTTATTTAATCTGTAAGCTCTTCTTGTTATGCCTTTCTATGGATGTCCAAGCGATCTTTTATTGTGCTTCTTGACCTACACATGATCCAGATTTTTACAGGATTTGATTTCTTTAGCTTGAAATGGAGTTCCAGGCCCAGTCCTTTGCTCATCCTGGACTGATTCTTGGGTCTTTAGTGCTCTATGCAGTGGAGTGAAAATCAAGTTTTTAGAGCTCCTACCAGTGTTTCATTTTGAACGGAGTTGTTTGTCTGAGCCACCAGCCCACTGGTGGAGGATATGTAGGACCCTCTTTCCATCGTTCTCCTCATGTGAAATGACCTCGTTTCTCATGGAAGGCCAAGTCATAAGACCTAACCTTAGGCAGATCCTAGCTAGAAAACTTCTTTGACAAATCACTATCTCTTTTGAGCATGCTATCATCATTAGTTCCAGCAAAATAATCTTTCTTCAATCTGATGAATTTCTGTCAGGATACTTCCCGTTAGTCGGTCTTTGATGAATCAGTATTCTTCAGAATAGAACGGCAATACAGGATTCACTTGAAAAGAAAGAAAAATAGAGGATGGGCAGAGAAAGATGATTGATGAGTAGGATTGACCCCCCCTCTCTCTCTCTTACACACACACACACACAAAGAATCTGTCTTGTCATTTCATCTCATAACACTCCCTTACAAACAAATAGACTTAATAGAAGTGATTGAAATTACGATAGCATTAAGAAAGTAACACCTAATCCGACTCTAGTTACATAACTGTGATGTGAACCAAATTCTAGGTTTAGCTTGTAGGGATGTTGCCCTAGATTTTTCTCGCTCTAGGATCCTCTCTGAGAGTCTCAGGGAACCAACAGTGTTCTAAGGCTGTATATGCTTGTAACATGAGATTTCTTGGAGGAATTATGGCCTAAGGTGATAAGGCAATGGCCTTGAAGGTTCGGCCAGGCATGGGATCAGAGAAATTCTGGTTTTGAAGTTAGGAACCTTGATGTAATGAAGGTACAGATCTAGGACTTAGGTTTTGAGCTAATTTTAAAGGTTCTAGGGCTTAGTCGGAGGGTCAATAAGGTTCAGCGGTTGCTGTAATGTAGTTTCAGGTTAGTGTTTATATGATTGGGTACTACGAATACGGTTTTGCACTTCGATTGGCTTAGGATAGGGACTGTGATGGTTATGTGTTTAGGTCAATCCTAGTTGATTGAGGTTAAGTTTGAAGAGTCCTAGTGGGGTTAGGATTCTTGGGATGGGCTGGAGTTGGGATCGAGTGAGTAAGGGGCTAGGGAAGAAGGGGAAAGGGACTGGAAAAGGGAAGGGGAGGGGCTGTACTTGGGGTTGGAGATAGGCTGCTGGAGTTGTCGAATGGTTGCTGAAAGTTGCTGTAGCTTGAAGAAAATGGCTGTTTTATTCACTCTAATACCGCCACGAACCTCCCAAGGAAGCCCACGACTTATCCTTTAAACTCAGAAATTTTGCTACTCCATTCAACTTGTCAGTTACAGAGAATGGATGCGTTAATTATCACCTCAAAAAGAAATGTACTAAGACTCTGACTAGGACCCTAATTGACTTGAAATTGAGTTAGTAATTCTTATTAGGATTCTGACTTGACTAACAACCTCTCACATAAACAAGGACTCTGATATAATTTGTTCTAGAGAGATCCAATTAGGATTCTAAGAGTAGATATAGAGTCCTAACCAAGGTTGTTAAAGTGACAAAGCGACCAAGGTGATGGAAGGTCCAAGGTGCCAAGGCAACAAAGTGCCAATAATGCGACAACTAAGCGGCCAAAGCGTTCTACTGTTAGTTTTTAGGCAGTCATGGCATTCTGGTGTGAATTTTTATTTTTATTCTTTAATATTTGATCCAAATATCAAAAGTTACACAAAATTCCTAGCATTTAAGTATGAAACATTTTGCAAACTTAATGAAAAGTTTATTCATATAATCAGTATATAACATTGAAAAATGAACATAGTCATTAACTTCAAACATAACATCAAATTTACAAATCAAACTTCAAAGTTTAACAACCAAAGGAGTTCCATGAGGAAGAAGACTATTGCGAGAAACCGAGAGCGATATAGGCTAGGGTTCTGTTTTGTGAACTTGTGAGGAAGAGTGTTTAAGTTTTGGGCTTTGTGTGTGTGTGTGTATAACACCCTGTTTTACTTTGATTTGATTCCATGTATCATAGTCCTATAATCAATGTGTAAAACTAACAAATAAAAACCTTTAGATTAGAATCAAATGCAATCATACTCCATACCATTGATTTGGTATCTTTTTTATAAAAAAGATTTTAGAAAATAGAAACCAATAAAGCGGTCGCCTTGGCTACCAAGGCACCTGCCTGGATGCCTAGGTGACGCCTTGGGCGACAAAGCGACTGCTATTGGTTTCAAAAAAAGCGATGCTCGCTTTGTCATGGCTGAGACCGCCTGGACACGTAGGCGACACCTTGACAACTATGGTCCTAATAAAAAGTAGACTCAAACTAGGGGATCACAACACAACTTGGGATGTCACCTAGACAAGGACTTTGCAATAGAACACAAAAGAATTAAAGAATGATCCAAATAGTAAAGTAAGATCTAGGATCTAGGCAACAAACTGGACTCAATTGGACACCAATCCTAGGACACCACAAAATTGGTTTAATTTACCAATATACCCCTAGTTTGAAATAGCGGTCCTTGGGTTTGGAGAAGTAACCCTAGGCCCTGTGGAACTCCTGGAAACTTTTTACATGTAACTGATAACATAAAAAGAAAAAAATGAATCTGATCTTGATTTGCATTCTAGCTGGTCGATATCTCTTTGGCAAGTTAGTTCTCTAATTGCCCTTCAATTCCATCTCCAACAGCTGTCATTTGGCTCACTTGAACTGTAAGTACTTCTGTAAAATATCCCCCTGCAAATCAGCGGACTTGATTGCAATTAAATTCCTTGAGCAGACTTAATTACAATTGAACTCCTTGGAGCAGACTTAATTACAATTGAACTCCAAAATATTGCTGATTTTTCTGGAAATGGTCTTCATTCCAGTCATGGCAAAATCGATATCTACCCTTGGTAGAATATGGCTGGGAAATTGGAGCCAAGTAATACCATAACATGGGTCAGTTATGGAGCCAGTTTGAAGCTCGATTAATGTCCCAATTCTTCATCAGTTGCCCTTCGATGTATCATATATAAAACTGATCCGATGCACCTCATTTATATGCTCTCCTATGTCATTTGCTTAGAGACTAGGGCAAAATGTTTGATTGTTGAATAGGACTAACATACCTTTCACTATGAACCTTCCCTTTTTGAATTGCTTTGAGGTATAGGTATTTTTTTTATTGTCCTGCTTATCATTGGGTCTGCATCTTTTTATTCTCGGAATAGAAAATTATTAATACTTGATTGTCACTTTTCCAACTAAAAGGCATTTGAGTTGTTCCCCCCCGCCCCCCATATTTTTTAATGGTAATGATGACAACAAGGAGAAAAATATCCATTGATTTTTTAAAAATATATTATTTCATTGCTGTGACTGAAGTTAGTAATAAGGCAAATAAACATCTTGATTGCATGATATCTCACTATTTCTGTGGTACACAGAGATAAGTCCTGAACTGCGCTGTAGGACGATAGGTGCTATTATGGAGTTTGTAGTCATGTTCCACGAGAATTGTTTTTGGTGGCTGAAATTCATAGTGTAAAATGAATATCTAATGATTGCTAGATAATGACATGCTGGTACTTCTATAATGCTATGATTGTTTCCAGAATATTTTATGAATCTTGCATAATGATATTGCTGGAAAATTTGCATCTATTTTTGTATTACCTTTTGTGGAAATATTGGGTGTTTTGCCTCAATGGCGGTAATGGAATCTTGTTGCACAGGTTCCAAGGGAGTTAGAGCTCCTAAGCACAAGAAGAAAAACCGAAGAAGGAAAGACCATTCGAAAGATTCTTCATCAAACAATGTGAACAAAAGCAGCAAGGTCAGTGCGTTCACGGTGAAAAGTTGTTTAGCATAGCACATATGTACAGTTGAAAGTGTCTGCTCACTGATTATTTCGCTTGTTTTAGGAGATGGATGATCTCTTTTCTGGCCGTAAAGAAGATCAGTCAAGAAATGCTTCTGTGGCCAGTCCCAGTAAATCGGTTAAATGTCATGTTGCGGATGATGGATTTTCCCCAAAAGTTGAGTTTGATGATGGTGATATGGACGATGAACTAGACCCTGCAATGAAGGAAGAACTTGATAGGTAAGATGTGTATATTTTACGTTTGAATGTGCTAATAGGCAAGTTCAACTGGAGAGCATACTTTCCACAAGGATGAGGTGTGAGGATTCCTTTATTTTTGTTTATTTCAGAGGTAAAACGGTCAACAAAGAAGGGTGATTCATAAAATGATTTTTCCTTGAACCTAAAGGCATTGACCCTCTTCTAAGAGATCACATATCCTTGTCAGTCGTGTCCAACACGATAACACCTCATGTATGTTTGCAGTTGAGGATATGTAATCTGCAATGTCCACGCTCCCACCTCTATCACCTTGTCTCCTTATAACGTACTCTATTTAAATAAAAATGATAAAAGATTTATTGGTTTTTTAAATGACTCATTGTTTTAGTTTATTTTAGCAAACAAAAGCAAATTTGTGTGCCATCCCGGACTCTAGCAATTTAGTTGGATTTTGATTGTTGCAATATATTTGGAAGTGAGCTATTTTCTGTAGAGATGCAGCAGTGTTGTATTTGTTTCAATTTATTGTTGATACTGTTCATAAATTGTGGTTATTTAAACTACATTTAATACATTATATCCTTTATTTTTATTTTTTGATGAACAAAAACTACCATTAAAGAGCCCCAAAGGGAGGAAAGGAATGTCCAAAGGAAAAAGGGGGTGGGGGGAAAACCTTTAAGGTGGAGGCTGGAGCACAGAGCTCAAACCTTTGGTAACAATGACGATTGTTCCTTGAGTTGTTTATAATAGTGGGGTGGGGAACCAGCTGAAGCCTAGCAGAGACATCAAAGTAGATGGCTTTCCAATTGAACTCTAGAGATCTAGATTTGGAAGGCCATCTCTTAAGGTTATGTTCCCAACACAAACAATGGGCAGTGGCATTGAAGACTAGCTTACCAACATGGTCGCAAATAGAATTGCCTGCAAAGGATCTCAGGATCCATGACCAATCTGGGGCAAAGCCAAATGAATGTCTAGAGCAGGGCCAATGGAGGAGAGGCTTTCTCCTAGAAGGTGTAAGTAAAGGGACAAGTGAAGAACAAGTGGTCGAGGCCCTCTGAACCATTCCAACAAAGAATGCAGTTAGGGTTAGCAGGGATATGGTGGCTAATGAGGAATGGTTGGGTAAAGAGGCATTGGTTGAGGACTCTCCAAATGGTGAGTGAGTGTTAAGGGATGTGGCCTTTTAGACCAAACCAAGGGTCCCACAGGACAGAAGGGGAGGGATTATGGGTGAGCTTCCAGTCCGAAGAGGTGGTAAAGGATTTGGAGGGAGAGGGGTCTAGATGGTATGGTTATATGGGGGGAAGGCAAGTCCAAACTTGTGTGAGACTTGGATAAGGCAAAGGGGACCAAATGCCACCGGTGATGAATGAGGAGAGGGAGTGGACTAGGGAATTTGGGGCTGATACACTATATAGGGACCAAGGAGGTATACAATATGCCCATTGGATGCTATGGTTCAACCAAAAGGAGATAGAGGAGTTGGAGGAGATCTGGGTGGAAATAGTGGAGACAACAAGCTGTCTCAGGAGAAGAAGCTTCCTCCAAACCCAGAAGGGGTTTGGGGGGGGGGTGAGTGATGGTCCAAATGGAGTCTAATTTAAGAAGGTAGGAGTAAACCCAGTGAACCCAAATGGAGTAATGTCTAGAGGCGATCTTCCAAATGAGTTTCATCCGGCAGGTGATCTTCCAAATGAGTTTCATCAAGCTAGCAATATTGTCATCTTGGTATATGCCATATCCTTAGACCACCTTTATATTTAGGATGATAGATATCCGGACAATGGATAGGGTGAAGGTAGTGGGACGCCTCTTTGACAGAAGAGGGCTTCCATGGTGACTTGGGAATAGGGGAAGATGCTACTCTAGTATAGGTAGGAGACTTGGAGGATTGAGTGGATGAACATAGCTTTGGTGGCAAAGAAGCAAGCTTTCCTTTCCAAAGTCGGAGCTTTTTGCAGATGTGAGTCAGCATCGGGGCTCATTGCTGCTTGGTGAGGCCTCCGAGGGATGAGGGGAAGGCCTAAATAGACCATAGGGAAGGACCCAAGTGTGAAGCCTATGAGTTGCTGCGAGGAAGCTTGAATCCAGTCCAAAACACCGAAGAGAAAGAGGGCGTATTGCTCAGGTTAACCCGAAGGCTGGAGACGGATTTAAAGAGGGAGTGGATGTCAAGGATCGAGGGAATCGAAGAGTGGGAGGCTTTGGAGAAAATCATTACATCATTCGCAAAAGCAAGATGGGTGAGGTTGATGGCCTTGCATTTAGGAATGGGAGAGATGAAGAGTTGGTCGGTCTTGGATTGGAGAATGTGGGAGAGGACCTCTAAGGCGAGCGAGAATAGGAGGGGGGAGGAGATGGCCTTTTCTCAGATGCCAACACAGGAGGGGCATAAGGGAGCCGTTGGTAATAATAGAGAAGTGGGTGATGGAGATGCATGCCTCAATCTAGTGAACAAAAGAGGGGGGAAGCCCATTGCTAAGTGGACCTCATTGGTGAAGTCCCACGGAGAGAATCAAAAGCTTTATGGAGGTCTACTTTAGGCACCAAGAGAGTGGGAGGCTGTTAAAACCTCGAACAATCTCAGCACAAAGAAGGATATTGTCCGCTATACTACGCTCTGAAATAAAAGGGGATTAGTTAGTACTAACAAGAGAAGGCATCACCTTCTTAAGTTGATTTGCAAGGATATTGGATATGACTTATAAAGAGGATTACAGAGGGAGATGGGGCAAAAGTTAGAGAGGGAGAGAGAGAGAGAGAGCTTGAACCCCTCTATAATTGGGCCCAAAACTCAGAACCAAAAAGCCTAACCAAAGCTGGCTGAATGCCCTAGGGGTATTTTGGTCATTTTCCAACCCTTTTTGGGGCTCAAGAAGGGTCTAATTGAAACCCGCTTGAACCAAGGGTCATCGATCTATCTTCACTTTTTGGATCTGAGTCTTCTAGGGTTAGCAATCACCATGACTATAGGAGAATTAGCAAACATTCCTAGTATCGAATGTTACTTTTGACTATGGCCCATCAGTGAACTTGCTTTCCGAGATTCTTGTGTCTGAAGCTGAAGATGGAGGGGCAGCAGTTTGTTCCATGCTTGACTGAAGGTTGGGAAAATCACAATCAGAGCTATTGTTGACAATAGGTGCAACACTAATGTGGTGTCTGAGATTTCTATTCGATGGTCCAAGCTTCCAGTGGAAGAACACCCCAACTCATATCAAGTAAGACTTCTCAATGATGAGATTCTTGAGGTAAAATTCAGATGTTTGGTACTCGGTAGTCTTCCTTATATATTTCCCATGAATGTCACTGGTGTAATTTTGGGTAGGCCCTAGTTATTTGATAATGATGTAACAAGTCATGGGTGGGAAAATATTTGTAAATTTAAACACAAATGGAAAAACCTTGTATTCCTCCCCTTGAATCTCCAAGAGGAAGCCACAAAAAGAAAGGTTCACAGTTCAATCTAGGAGGAACCCAACACCCAATGACAACCTCTAATTGTTTCGACCAAAGATTTTTAAGATTCCTGTACCAAAACGCAGCAGCTGGTGGTTCCAAAATCTGAAGGACTCCATCAAGAAAGCAGCCATTGTTTGGCTCCACCAAAGGAAATTGAAGGATCCACTCTAGCAGTTTAGCTTGAAGTTAAGCCCCTTCTATTCCAGGAGGTTTTGCAAGTAGAGGACAATAGGGGACAACACCCTAAGTGACTCCACAGGCCATGTTGAATCTTCTCAGATAGACCAAAGGTCATCTTCACCAATTCAGAAGCTTCCTTCAGAGAATGTGTGAGAAAAGATTGACAAAATTACCCTAAGAGTAGAAGATCACTTAGCTAGAGAGCACCACCATAGAAAGGAAGTTGCTGTCCACCACATTCATCAACCCATTCCTGACAAAGAGGCCTCATGGCCACCTCCAGAGGCTGTCCACCACATTCATCAACCTAGTCATAAACCACAATTTGATCGTAGCAGAGACCATTATCATCTTCAATTGTAATGAAGGGAAGGAGGGCTTTAGAGGCAGAGACCTCAACACAAATTTGGCATAGGATAATCGTTCCATGCATGGTTGTCAAGGTGACAAGGCAACCAAAGCAGTTGGGCTCCGCCTAGGCAATTCGGTGACAAAGCGGCGCCTAGGCGGCAATAAGGCGACCAAAGCGGTTGTGTCAATTTTTTTCACTCCAACTACTTTTAAACTGATAAATTTCTACTATAAGCTAAACAAACATTCAAGAATCACATTCATCCAAGAAAAACAAGCATTCATGAATCATATGAAAGACTATCCAAAAAAGAACACAAACATAAGTTCATCTCATCAAGCATCATAACATGACTATGAACTATATCAAATTATAAGTATGATAATGAAGGTAGTAGTTTTAGACTGTTACTTATCTCTATGATAGTGTGATGCCAATTAAGTGCCTTGTGCATAGACCCTACGAATTGTTTGACTCCACTTTTTATAAATAAAATAATAATTTTCGAATTCGATTTGGGAGTGACATGTCCCTTTTTTACCAAACACGATAAATTAATAGACCACATTATTCCAATTTCCAAAATCATTATCCATTTAATGATTCATTGATTCCCTATTTCGATCGACTAAATATTAAATTTGTATAGAGCTTTGTAGAATAAAATTGTTTTTTTTGTTTTTTTTTTAAAAAAAAAAAATTATGGTGGGGGGGGGGTGGGGGGGGGTATTTGTAGGGTAGAAATATTTGGGGGGGGGGGGAGGGGGGGGGGGGGGGGGGGGGTTGGTTGGGTTGGTGGGGGGGGGGGGGGGGGGTTCCAAAGGGGGGGGGGGGGGTTTTTTTCTCAGGGGGGGGGAGGGATATTTCCAATAAATGATATAAAAAAATCACGAAAAAATATTATTATGTAACAAATATTAAAAAGACAATTGCTTTGGCATCTAGGCGGCAATAGGGTGCACAAGTGACAATCAGGCAAAAAGTGGCTGAAAAACTGCATGTCAACAAAGCAATGGTAAATGTTACTGCCTAGGTGAACGCTTTGAAAACAATGGTTCCATGTTGATGGTTTTCGTTACAGTGCACAAGGGTCTACCGACCTCAGAGCCAATGCGGCTCAAGCAATCTTGGTTCCAAAATTCACGAGGAAGACTAGGGAAGTTGATCCACAGGGGAAGGGTGCTGAAGTTGACCCTGCGAAGAGGCATCGAGGGCTCCCAAAGTCTGCGAAATATGAGAGATTTTCCTACAAACCAAGGCAAGCCTTTTCTAGGGGTTTGGATTTGTGGCATAGAGGTGAATTTGAGGGGTTAATTTCCAGTCTAACATAAAGGATTCCGTTAGGCCTTGGGACTTCCATTGCTTGGTGAGTGAAGAAAGAAGGACATGGCCAGTATTTGCTGGTTGCCAACTGTGGATACCAGGGTTAGTGGTAGAGGAGGGGCAATGAACAGGGGCAATAGGGTCAGAAGAAAAGGGGGCTTGTAGGTTAGGTTGCAGTCAGCAGCGGAGGGTTCGAGAGCAGGGGAGGAGAAGAGGGAGTCCCATGGTTTTTTTTTTTTTGGGGGGGGGGGGGGAGTAATACAGAGGGGGAGATATTGGGACTCAGGACCAAGGTCAAGGAGAGAGGAGGATCAGGGAGGGGTGGAGGGGGAAAGGATAACGGAGCTCATATTGAAGAGGGTGAATTCTGATCGCTCTGTTCAACTTCTTGGGAGGCATTGGATCATCACAGATGACAATGGAAAAGTTGAACATGTCTGGTTGTCCTGTCCTTTAGTTATTTGAAATACCTATGTGATGATCTTTCCTAACGTTCACAACAGGAGCATATCTGGTCATAGTGACAAAAATAAATTTTGTTTCTATTATAAAAATTCAAAATTCAATATGCAGTATCTGAAGCTGTTCATTTGGAGTTTCCATAATTTTGTTTTCCCTTGGTCTACTATCCTGTCTTGGGCAGCCAGCTATAAGACATTGGTTCTAGTTTTAAGGATGATCCAGGGAATCCAATATTTTGTACTGTGTCTGATCCAACCCTCCCAAGACCCTGCTAAATAAAACTGTTTTCCTTTACTGTCCTATGATTTGTCTGACAAAGGCTATTAGTAAGTAGTGATGAAGTTGATATAATTCAATGTCTAGACTCTATTGGTGATGCAGCCCTAAATTTAAGAGAATCAACTGGCGCCAACTTTCAAGGATCTTTACTTGAAAGCTGAGGGTTTAAGGATATGAAATTTTGGGAAATTTAATCGGGATATCAGGATATGTAAGAACATAGGTTGTAATGATTGGATGGTTTTGGATAGATTTAGAGTAATGGGATATGTATATGGATGTGTAGGTTTTCGAGGTATGTGATGAAAAGTTATTGGAATAGGGTGAAACATGGAGGAAACTTAGGTGATGGTATAATCGGAATGATCCCTAAAGTTTGGGACCGTTCTTATGGTTATTTTGTTGTAGATCTAAGTTGAAACCTGGTTTTTTCAGGGAGTACAGTAATTCAAAAAGGGGGTTTGGATCCTTGGATTTTGGATGGTATTTGGATGTATACTCTTGATTGAGTGAAGGGGATCACATATATGGGCTATGGGATGAATTTCTAATGGATTCTAATGGTTGGCTTGGGATAAGTTTTAATGGTTAGGGTTTAAGGAAAATGAAAATGAAAGGGGAAAATAAAAGAAGAAATTTAGGATTTTGGGGAATTTAGAAGGTTAGAAGAAGAATTGGGGACGGGAATAATTCAACTTACTTGAATAGCAACCCAAATGATAGAAGAAGCTCGTGGGAAATAAAAGAGAAGAGGAGGAGAAGGAATCAAAGAAGGGGTCAATCCTGTATGCATTGCCAAACAGCACAATAATTGTTATGATATTATATTTCTTCATTAAATCATCTCTAATTGATTGGGGATGCATTATATACATATATATAGACCTTCTAAAATTCCTAATTTGACCCAAATAAGGACTCCTAATCAAGGTCTAAAGTATTGTGTATCGGTAATGTTTTGGCTGGGTGATTTTAAGAGATTTTTTTGTTTCATATTGTATCATATCTCAGATACATATTGATGGGTGCAAAATTGGATGAAAATTATCAAGATGCATATGGAAATGGTTATTGAACAAAAAACAATAGATATAGCTAATAAATAGTCATTCTATCATGCATAAACAGCTAAATGAATAATATTACATATTTAATGTAAGTGCATGCAATGTATTGTAGTCCTCTTCCAAACCAAGGTCCCAATAAATATTAGCAAGCTATTGTGTTGTTTTCTTCTTGAATTCCTTTCATTTAAAAACCTTCACCTAGCTATGAGAGCTTTCTAGAATACCAAATTTCTGGCATGCATGCTCTTTGACAAACATAACTGGAACTGACCAGGATCTTTGTTCATAAATACTGCCAAACCAGTGACATGAGCCCCTAAACCTGCAGCTACAGGAACAAATCTGTACCTAATGTCATTTTCTTTGGATTAAAAATGACTTGGACCAAACCTCGGGGTCCAAATGAAAATTACCCATTCTTTTTTTGTGTTCTCTGCTAGTTCACGGTATAACTTATGTAGCTCAATGTCAGTGATGTGACCTGAAATGATTATTATTACCTAAAATTGAAAAAAGAAAGGAATGAGATAGTTAAGAGTGACGAATCTTCCCTTAATCCAACTTCAATGCCACTTGATGCAGCTCTAGATTGAGGAGGTTCAAGCCAGGATCTTAACTCAAAATGTAAAGGTTTAGGGTTATAAGATTTTGGGAATTTTATTGGGATACATAAAAACATTGGTTATGGTGGTTGGATAGCTTTGAAAAGATTAGAGTAATGAGATAGCTATATGGACGAGTAGTTTCTTGAAGTATGGGATGAGAAGTTAATGGAATAGAGTGAAACTTGGAGGAAACCTCAGGAATGGTAATAAGGGATGATCCCTAAAGCTTGGGACATTACTAATGGTTATTTTGGTGTGGTAGTTCTAAGTCAGAAATTTGGGTTTTGGCGACTACAAACAAGAAAGGGGTTTAGGAACTTGGATTTTGGATGGTATTTTGATGTATACTGAGACAGATGTGGACTATGGGATGGATTCTAATGGTTTGTTTGTTTTGGAGATATGTTTGAATGGCTAGGTTGAAGGAAAACGAAAATAGAAAGAAAAAGGGGGGGGGGGTGGAGAATGAAATTTAGGGTTGGGGAAATTAGAAGGTTAGAAGTAGAAATGGGGATGAGAATAATTCAACATACTTGAGTAGCAGCTTGAACAGTAGAAGAAACTCTTGAGAAGAGGAGAAGAAATCAAAGAAAGGGACAGCACTCTCGTGTGCACTGCCAAACTGCACAAAAACTCTATTAGTGTCATATACGTAATCAACTCGTTTCTAATTGATGGGGAGATGCATTACATATATGTGGACCTTATAAAATTCCTAATTCGACTCAAATAAGAACTAATCACTTTAAAAGATTAAAAAAGGTAAATAAGATCATTATAGAATTCTATGTAATTATTAAGTATCCTAATCTAGCTAAACACCGACTTAAATATTTAGACAAATTAATAATTCCATGTATCATCATAACCTCTACTTTATTGGTTTGGGAATTATGCCTATAAAATCAATAAACCCAAAAACAAGAAGTTTAATGTCTATCAAATTCACCTATGGGCCAAAATTAAAATTTCAAAGCTCAATTGACCATTTTGGACATACTTCACTGCGACAATTGGTCAAAGTTTGTGGTGTTGATCCAATGAGGTGATTGTGTTTGTGCCACTCAATTCTCTGCTTCATGTTAGGTTATTGACTGAAGCTAATTCAGCAGTTATCTTTGCCGGATGGCACATTCCGAAAATAGACGACTCCCTAAGAATATATAGATGATTTTGTTCAAGGTTTTCTTTGTGTGTTGATGTTTCTGGTGAAAGTTTGAGAAAGAATAAGGTGAAGAACGAAGGAGAGAAGAAGATGAACTTGTGGAGGCTTAGAACTCTTGAGCACTCCTCAAAATGACTCCACTAGAAAACAAAATAGAACCAGAATAGGAGAGGATCTCCCAAGTTTGATTAGACTGGAATACCTAATTACCGCCTCATTCTCCTATCGAGAGTTAGCGCAGGTTGCTAACTCTCGATGTATCTTTCATTTCCCAAATTACCCTTCCTAACACTCCACCACAAGCTGGTGCCTATAAATTACTCATGTCTAGCTTGTTACAAATGTAGGTAACGCTTGCACTCCCTAAAGCTTTGGTGAACAAATCTACAAGTTGTTCTCCAGTTCTCACATGCTTGGAGAATGTTATGCCTTGTTTTAACTTCTCACGAATAAAGTGACAATCGACTTCAATATGCTTGGTATGCTCATGAAAGATTGGATTGGATGCTATATGAATATCAGCTTGATTATTGCGCTATAACTTTATTGGCGTGTCATCAACAAATCCAAATTCCTGAAGTACTTGTTTTATCCATACCATCTCGCATGTGGCATGTGCCATATCACGATACTTAGATTCTGCGCTTGACCTTGCTACCATAGTTTGTTTCTTACTTTTCCATGACACAATATTTCTTCTAACAAATGTACAATAGCCTATGGTCGATCTTCTATCAATAGAAGATCAACCAATCAGCATCACAGAATTCTTCGACATACCTATGACCATATGATTAGTGTAAAAAAATCCACGCCCTAGTGCTTTCTGAAGATACCGTAGAATTAGAATAACTGCATCTCAATGTGTTGTTCGTGGGGGCGACAAAAATTGACTCAATGTCAGAGAGTAAATCTAGTACATGCTTCTGTTGAGACAAGAAGATGCCCTTTGTTGATTGAGCGATTTCAACTCCTAGAAAATACTTTAACTTTCCCAAGTCTTTGGTGCCACAACCCATAGCAATGGACTAAGTATGAAGATTCTCTCTTGGTGGTCGAGAGTAAAATAGTCATATTGGCCATAGCCCTGTAGTTTTCTTCGCTGAAATTTCTCTTGTAAATAGGTCTTTAACCTATCAATTTCTGATGTGTCATCTTCTGTAATGACAATATCATCAACATAAACTACGAGAAAGATTTTGCCTCCATCAGAGTTTTTAAAGAATACAAAGTGATCATTTTCACTGCATGTCATCTCAAATTCTTTTACAACAGAAGTGAATCGTCCAAACCATGCTCTAGGTGATTGCTTGAGACCATATAATGATTTGCGGAGGCGACATACCATTCCCTTCTCCCCCTGAGCAACAAACCCGGTGGTTGCTCCATATACACTTCCTCATGCAAATCTCCATGAAGGAATGCATTCTTCACATCCAACTGAAACAAGAGAGATCAAAATGCGTATGGATGTAAGCTTGGCAACAGTGAAAAGGTGTCTTGCATAATCCACTCCATAAACTTGAGCATAGCCCTTTGCAATGAGACAAGTTTTCAAGCGAGCTAAAGAACCATCAAGATTAACTTTCGTAGTGAATATCCACCGACAACTAATAGTAGTCTTCCCTGCCGGTAAAGGCACAGGATCCCGTGTCTAATTGTCTTCTAAGGCTTGTAATTCTTTTTGTATTGCAATGGCCCACCCAAGATTAGACAAGGCATCAAGAACATTCTTAGGAACATGATATGTCTCTATAGTAGATAAAGCAGTAGAAAACCCAGTTGATAAAGCAAAATATGAAATAAAGTTAGAAATGGGATATTGAACACTAATGAGTACCTTTCCGAAGAGCAATGGGAGTATCAGGTCAGATGTGGTAGGAACATCCTCAGGATCAGCAGACGAAGTCAGGCACATAGGTAGAATACGCAGGTGCAGAGGGGGGGAGCAGGTGGTCGTGGACGACGTATGTATACTTTGGTGATGCCTGGCAGAGGTGGAGGTGAAGGAATTGTGCCCTGTGGAAAAACACTTTGAATAATACACAAATCATCATTTAGACCAGTTAAGTTGATAGATTCAGTAGAAAAAGGAGTGGACTCAAAAAATGACACATCTGCAATAATAAAATATTTTCGTAAGTCGAAAGAATAACAACGATATCCCTTTTGGGTCCGAGAATACCTAACGAACATACACTTAGGTGCACGAGGATCAAATTTAGAAATTCTAGGACGATGGTTACGAATGTAACATACACTATACACGTAGGAGGGGGGGGGGCAAAGCAAACAAGGGAGATGAAGAAAATAACAAAGAATGAAGAATGCCACCTTATAATATAGATGAAGGTATCCTGTTAATAAGGGCAGGTGAAACTAATTCAGCCCAAAAGGTTTTAGGAACCTTCATCTCAAATAAGAGAGAATTGGCGACCTTCAATAAGTGTCTATTTTTTTCTTTTTGCAACCCCATTTTGTTGAGTATCAAGACAGGAGGATTGGTGAAGAATTCCATTAGAAGCCATAAATTTACAAAAGGAATTAGAGAAATATTCTTTAGCATTATCACTATGTAAAGTACAAATAGACACTAAATTGCGTATGAATTTCAATAACAAAATTGTAAAATATGTCAAATAGTTCTGAACGATTTTTCATTAGATAAAGCCAACTGACTCTTGAAAAATCATCCACAAATATAACAAAGTATATGTAACCAGAAACATAAGTGACAGGACAAGGTCCCCACACATCATAATGAACTAAAGAAAAAGGTTGGTTTGATCTTTTATTTATACGAGGGGGAAAACTCACACGATGAAGTTTTCCAACTTGATAAGACTCATTGTCCAATTTTGAAAGAGAATGAAAACTTTTATCTACTAATTTTAAGTTTTCCAAAGAGGGATGCCCCAATTGGCAGTGTATTTGATGAGGGATGGAAATACTAGGACAATCAACAGAGGATATCTCCTTGAATAGATACAACCCCCCTAACATACAGCCTCTACCAATCGTCTTCATCGTCGTAAGATCCTGAAATAAACATTATCTAGGAAAGAATGTCACAAAATAGTTATTAGTGGAAGTAAATTCATGAACAGATAATAGGCTAAGAGGCAAATTAGGTATGTAAAGAACTGACGGTAGGATAATGGATAGAGTGACTTGAACCGTACCCATTCCTTTAACATTGGTATGAGAGCCATCAGTAAGTGTAACCAAAGAGGACGATGGAACAAAAGAAGAAAATATACCTGTAGCCCCGACATGTGATCAGAAGCTACTGAGTCAATGATCCATGGGCGAGATGTAGTTGAAAGGCAAGTGGTAACATTACCTGTCTGAACGAGGGTGGCAATGACAGATTGTGGTTGAGTGGCCTGGAATTGAGTGAAACGAATATAATCTTCGTCGGCAACTTTACAATCTTACCCTTAGGTTGAACTTCAGTGGTTGTAGAGGCTAGTTCTTAGGTGGTGGCTGCATTAGCAATGTGTGGAGGCTTCCTGTGAAGCTTCCAACAATATCGTTGAATATGTCCTAGACGACCACAATGATGACTAGTCATAACTTGCCCTACTATTGTCAGTAGAATTGTATGAACCTGAATTTTTTCCAGTATTATTTCCTCGAGTTTGTCTTGTACTCTGTTAGTCAGGTGTCTGCCCTCCATAATGCTGCAGGAAACTATTGCCAAAGCTGAATTTTCTCTAGAGTTATTGGTCCTCTCCCTTGCAACTCGAAGAACTCTCGAAAAGGTGTTAGTTAAAGTGGATACATGATCACTGCCAAGAATTTGTGCTCTGACCGCCTCAAACTCCTTTCCAAGGCCTCCCAAGAAACTCATAATAGCTAATTGCTCTCTTTGATTTTGCATCGTTTTGACATTAGAGGAGATAGGTAGAATAGAATTTAGTTCTTTATACACTCTTTTAAAATCTGCAAAATATTGAGTAATATCTCTACCTTTCTTATCTATTTGATAAAATTCCTGAGACAATTTGTAAATTCTAGACAGATTATTCTGATCAGAATACAACACTTCCAAATACTCCCATAATTCTTTCATAGTCGGCAAGTGAGTAACCAAATCAACAATATTATCGGCTAAAGAATTAAACATCTGCCCAAGTATATGGGCATTAGTAATTGACCAGGTATCATCATCATTAGGTGTAGTCCTAGTCAAATGATCTATCTGTCCCCGTCGAGTGAGAACAATTCTAACTGTAGCCCTCCACTGGTGAAAGTTTGATATACCCTCTAGTTTCTTCTCAGTCTACTGATGAGAGGATGAAGAAATAATTTCAGTCATCTGTCTTTACTTGAAGTTTCTCCCATATCCAAACACAATTAAGACCGAGACAAATCAGATTAATCCCAGGAATCAGATTCAGATTAATCCTAGATATTAGAATCAGGTTAGTCTTAGAAATCAGAATCAGATTAATCCCAGAAATCAGAATCAGATTAATCCCAGAAATCAGAATCAGATTAATCCCAGAAATTAGAATCACATTATTCTTAGAAATCAGAATTAATTCTAGAAAAGAATTAATTTGAACCAGCAGACTAATTCAACACCAGTCAAACCAAAACGATTCAATAGAACCAATTATTGAACCACCTGAACCAATAGCTCAAACTGAGCCAGCAAACCAACACAAAACCAGTTTCAAAACTAATCAAATTCCCAAAATCGTGTTTCACCCAGCCCTAAACAGATTGAGAGTGAGGCTACGATCACTATCACTCAGCCCCAATATCTCCATCAAATCGCAGATCATCTTACCTGACAATGGCAAACTCTGGCACAACTCTAGCATCAATCATGGCTATGATCTTGAGAAGAGGTCATTGCACAGCTCCCCCTTGAAAAGGTGCTTCGATCTTCAACAGAGACACCAAAATAGTGGCAGTGTAAGGAGCTGCATCAATCTTCAAACAAAGACCACGAACAAGTGCAGCATAAGGTGCGGCATCCCCTTTAATTTCTGGAAACGACTCTCACACCCGGTACGATCGCTTTCCTTTCTATAGAGTCAACAGTTTGTACTAGTAATTCTTAGAATCGAAAGGGATAGGAGGACCTAGAACTCTGATACCATGAAAGTTTGAGAAAAAATAAGGTGAAGAATGAAGGAGAGAAGAAGATGAACTTGTGGTTTTGCTGTGGAGGTACATATAGAACTCTTGAGCACTCCTCAAAATAACTTCACTATATATAGGCTGTTTTACAAGTTGAATTTATGTAGGAAACAAAGTAGAACCAAAATCAGAGAGCATCTCCCAAGTTTGATTAGACTAGAATACCTAATTACCTCCTCATTCTCCTATCGAGAGTTAACGCAAGTCGCTAACTCTCGATGGAACTTTCCTTTCCCAAATTGCCCTTCCTAACATCTGGCATGATGTATTTGTACTTACAGAGAGATTCATTGGGAATTTGCGTAGTTGTGAAGGGACTATATCAAATTGTGTCAAGCAGTAAACCTTTTTCCTGTTGTTTTCATGAAATTTTGTGGCCATTCATTATGGATGTGTTCAGCTGGACAGAGAGCTCACGAAAACCAGTTGGAACAAGAAAATGGGGCTGGGACACCAATGATGTTTACAGCTCCTTGGTCTTCTTTTGTCAAGTGAGGTTTCAAACATTTTTCCCAGCTGCCATTTCGGGACACCATCAAGATACATTTGAAATCTTGTTAGAATGTCAAGACTTCGGAAGGAAATCTCTTCAAGAACATGAGTCCCATAAATGAACTAATTAAAGTCTCTTTTAAAAGTGAGCACATCTAAACATGTTTAAAATCTGTTTAGTTGAACCAAGAGAAAGTTATTTCACTTTCCCCTACTTCACAACTGCCAGAAAATTACTTAGAAGTACCTGGTATTTCTTTTGATTCCTTCCTATTGTTTGAATTTTGAGTCTGCGATTCTATTTCAGCTATTCTTGTTACATGATCAACAACACTATATGTTAAAAAAGTAGTAACACCTTGAGAGAAAAAAATTACCAAATTGTTAGCTAGAAAACAAGGTTCTTCTCTTTTCCTTTATTTTCTTTCTTCTATTTTCTCTTGTGTAAACAAACCATTCAGCCTAAACTCTTTAGTGGCAAGTGAAGATGAACCAAGGAAAAATTGGTGGCATATTAATTAATATACTTGGCTTGTCTTAGAAGCATCACTCAGTGAATTGGAAATTCTTAAAATTAGGATTTTCAGGCAGAGGCTTAGTGGGCGTCAAGAAATCTATGAGCATGGTTCTGTTTTATCTTTGCACGTTTCAATACATATTTAGCACTTCAATGTCAAGAAATTCAATGCTTTGCCTTTTTCTGCCATCTGTGTATTTCATTTCTGATATGCTCAATTGATGTTTACATCACTGTACACTGAAGATCTTATTTGTTATCTGTTAATTGATTTAACTATTTGTTTGAAGTATATTGATCATCTTACATTTTAAAAAGATCGATGATTCTTTATTGTTGATAGTCATGCTGTTTCTTTTCTTCTTTTTTAAAGAATTACTACTTAATGACTCACCGTGGCACATTCTAAAGCAGGGAAGTGGAGGATTTTGCTAGAAGATTGAATTCAGACTGGCCTGTAAGAATGCAAGAGATTCTTTCTTCTGGTCAGGAAAGAAGGCTTCTACCAACTTCTATGCATGGAAATGGTACCTTCCGAAGATATACTAGTATGTTCAGTTTTTGCTCACTGAAATCTTCTCTCTGGGAGATTGAACTCTCTGACCGTGTGTCCTTTCATGGTTTCTTATAAAGAGTTTTCAGTAAAGCTCCTCTTTTTTCTTTTTCTTTTTTCTTTTTTAATTATTATTTTTCATTAGGAGAAGGGTAAGTGTTGATGGTTGTCTGGTTTAATTATTTTATGATTTCTCTAATGTACTGCCATAATTGATTGGTCTCTTGTCATAATTTGATCTTTGCTGTTGATATTATTTTCCATTTTCTTGCATGTAATGGTTAGCTTAAGAGGTTTTTCATCTACACTCGAGTTCCTGTCGTCTAGGGGATGTCATTGGGGTTGGGGGTCTAATCTGTTGCCTTGTTCTTGTACTGTTTTTGCCAGAGAATCAAAAACACAGAAGTTTCTTACGAGGCGATACATGATTTCTGGTTTATTTGAGCAGGACTGGAGAGGAGCTGAAAATTCAAGGACCTTCTGGGAATATCTGGAAAATTTGCACGAGATACTTACAAGGTGGCAAGTGATGATGGCACTGGGAGCACAATGTTATCAGTGCTGTTTGATTGTAAGTTTATCCACCATACATGCTTTCTAGGGGAACAAATTTTTATTTTAATTTATTGGGGAAATCTTGTAAGTTGAGAATAAGAGAAATGAGGTGTTCATATGAGTCAATTTCAGCCAAAGCTGCCTATACGATTAACCCGTTCGATGTCTGCGCCCTTCCCGTGGTTTCATTCCATTGCATTCTTGTGGTAAGCCTGTGTACTTTCATTGTTAAATCGATATCTGTAGTTTCTCTTATTTTTATTTTTTGGTAATTGGTGATATAAATGAAAAGAGTTGTTTTTTCCCCCTCTGCTAGTTTCCCCAGTGTCTGGGCAATATGTTACAGTAAGCTCTGGCTTTGCAAATTGATGTTTCTGATCTTGAGTAATGCATCAAATGCTTTTAAATATAGATTGTTGTACCAAGTGTGATGACAGATCCTGTATTTCCATATACAACTATGTACAACTAAGAGGTTATAACTATGAAAGCCTTCCTTTGCAGCTGTCTCATTCATCCTCTGAATTATTCTCTAGAGAAAGTTGATAAATTAATACCAGTGATGAATGGGCTCTCTAGAGTTTGGAAGGGCTATGACAACTGGCTGAAACAGAAAGAGTACATTTGAAATGAGTGGCATGCTTTTGAATTAGTAATCTTGACATCGTTTCAAAGCCCCCAAAACACTGTCAGGGCATATATATATATATAAGTGTGAGGAGAGCATTGATCTTTACCTGATGGGTAGAGGATCTAAAGTTAAAATTCCATTCTGATAATTCTGATTTCATAAGCAGAAGAAGAGGGCTCTACATGCTAAACCAAGTCAACATCTTGATCTTATAGTATGAGGTGTCTTTTACCAATTGAGCACCCCCTGATGGTTAACAATGTTAACTTTTACTCCATTCAACCTTCCCTCAAATGCCAACCAAACATTTACTATTGCAGTTTATTAATGCAGTTCTCGGTACAGGAACTTGTTTGTTTCAAGCAATTTTCTTTCTTTGCAGCACCATCGATGATTCTCATTACGATTTGTTTCGGAAAATATGCCATTCCTTACTATTAAAAGGTTGCAGTTGATAATGACTAATACCATTTATGATATATGTAATTGCAATCCTTCAAAAGAAAATTGTGGCATTTCTGAACTTCAGCATGTGTATATAAGTTTTAAAAAAGGCATAAAAAACAACAGTAGCGAATGACAAATAAAACGGAACCAAAAGCTTTATAGGTAGCTGAATCAGGGTGTCTAGAATGATTGTCTAGGTTTGGATAATCTCCTTGGAAGATATCGCCCATTGAGTGTCCGATCAATAATGAGAGGTTGTCACATGTAACTAAGGATAATTCAGGCCAACTTATGCGCACATTGACTACAATTTCAGGGGTAACTTTTACATAAAATTCTAATATAAGACGGGGTTTCACCATTGGCCCCAAGTTCAGATCTTCTATATGTCAATGT
Source organism: Hakea prostrata (assembly GCF_041222555.1). Lineage (NCBI taxonomy): Eukaryota > Viridiplantae > Streptophyta > Magnoliopsida > Proteales > Proteaceae > Hakea > Hakea prostrata. Next base: position 73,835,969 of record NC_142600.1, on the reverse strand, counting down.
AAATTTTGTGTTTTTGTCGAACTTTTTTACCACACATTAGGAATGAGAGGCATGTGGGTCCATTAGAGTCCTATCTCTTATTCATTTTGTGAGCACCTCGAGATAAACCCCCTTCTTAATGTATGGTGAAGAAGTATAAAGAGAATATAAATCTCTACCCTACTGGATGGAGGATCTAAACTCTCTTACCCCATAATAAAAAGCAAGAGCTTTTGGGAAGAAAAAAGAAAAAAAGCAAGAGCTTTTAATAAAGTGACCTGATAAAGTTGGGATGAGTATTTAATTTGTTGATGATGAAAAGAAGGATACATTATGATGGAGGAAAATTTTGATTAATGACATTGAAAAATAATAATGATTGATTCAATAATAAGGCAACCACTTTGACTGCTACTGGTGGATTGGAATAAAATTCAAAGATTGATTCCAATTCAACGGTGGAGCTACTGGCGGCAAGAGGGCGGTGACTGGGTTTCTAATTTTTAAAATTTTGCTTGGGAGTACTGCCACGTGGCAACAATCTGTGGGGTTGACGGTTGCTGTATTTTGGATGAAGGATGGTATGGTTTTGGTCGGTGCTCCGGAGTAGAATAGTTGCCTGCGTTGGCTTTTGTTGGAAAATTGGGCCTGGGCCGGGGCCCATTCCAGCTCAGTGCGATGAATGGGCTGAGGGCCCACCCTTCTCCACAAGTCTGAGCTGTCTACCGATATTATTCAATTATTATCTTTCTGTTTATTCATTTTTTTTTCAATATAAAATTATCCTTGTTAAAGATAATGTTACCTTTTAGATTGGCCTATTATTAGATTGGTGGATGAGATTAAATCCATTAAATCCACGCTGTGCTTGGTGGTTAGATCTCCTTCTCTCTCTTATCTAGAAAGAGAGTGCTTAGTCATCATCATATACGGCACTGCACTGACTGGGTCTTTTGGCCAGGAAATCAACAATGCTGTTTTGTTTGCTATTGCATGGGTATCTTCTGCATCAATAGATGATGTTCTAGAAAATCAATGGTTATGATTTCAAGAATAAATATGAGAATAGTGTGGGTGAGTGACGGCGTATAAAACAAGAGTCAATGTGAGGCGACTCGTTCGTTGAAAATCCGCCTCAATGGCTAAGTTAATAAGAACACCACACAAAGCTTTAGTGGATTGCAGACCTTAATTGAAAAATGGAACGTCTTTCATGATTCAGTTACTTCTTTCATGTGCTTGTCATTAATTTATATAAGTTCTATTTTTCTATTCTTGACCGTTGGATTGATTGGCAAATCTTATCCATAGTCATACAATTGTAGGGTTTAACCCTCCTCTTACAAGTTAGTTACAGTTCCCTATTCAAGCACGATTGTCTATCTTGAGTTTATCGGGACCATGCTTATTTCTTTAGTGTTCGGATTCCTTTGTGCCCAAGTAACCCTTGGGTTGTTTTTTTGCATCGGTTTTGTTTGACAAGAAGTGATCGCTTCCGAACCAACCTAATCATCTCCGATCCAACTCGGTTAGATCATTGTCATTAATTATACTCATCAACGAGAAATACCCATGCGACAATCGGAGTGGGGGTCTTGAGCACCCCCCCCATGCCGACGTTTTAAGTTTGCCTAGAGAAATATCTATGATTCTCTCTTTCTATGTGTGAAATACTTAGCACTTGGTCTCCCCTTCCTTTGTTGATTTTTAAAATTTTCTTTATAGAGATCCTTTTGGCCGTTTTTCTCTTTTTTTTTATATTGAGATAAAAGGCAGAGAGAGAGAGAGGTGTTGAAGATGTGGCCAAACCAGGCTCTAATAACCATCAGAAAATTAGCCTCATGGAGTCTTTCATTGGGGCCGTCATGCCAGGCTGCAACCATGAATGAAATATTAACACTTAACCCTCTTTTCATCTGATTTCATAATTTGACTTTTTTCAATATTAAATCACAACTCTACCCCCATGCAACAGTAAAAAAAAAAAAAATTCTACCAAGATCTCATTAACGAGCACGAATTTCTTGAATTACTCCTCCAAGCTGGGCCAGAAGAGCAGGAAATAGCCGTTGGGCTGAGAAGCTCATTCGTTAGCCCAAAGGACCAATGATTGCGATTGGTTGCGTATCTCTACAAACTTTACCAACGGTCGACTACAAACTGCCAAAATTTTCTCACCACTCATTCCCATTCACCTTTTCCTCGGGAGCTGAGACTAACACTAACTCTACCTTTAATTCATCATCTGCCTTCGATACCAGAATTTAATTTAGTAGAATTAAAAATAAATGCATCAATATTTAATGATGATAGTTTCTGTAACACTAGTTCTCAAATAAATTTTTGGGGAATTACCAGAAAAGTTAACCAGTCATATCGTTAAGTAATAATAACATGTAGAAGAAGTTCTAGAAACGTAATTCCCAATCCGAAAATGACTTTTTGATTTAATGTTTTGATTGTGTTGGAAGTGTAGAATTGTTTCCGTAAGTGATGAGCACCTTACTTTACTCTAACTCTTTTTCTTATATCAGACAAGGTTGGTGAAATCAAACGGTGCAGGGCTCTAGGGAGTTCATCAAAACCCATTAATACATAAGAAAATCATATTAAGGAAAGGTAAAAAATTATGCAAAAAGAAAAGAATGGGACAGATGGCATTATCCATCCATATGTTCCATTTCCAGAACCATCCCTATGCAGAATCCTTATCTTTAACACTGATGGATACTACTTTATTATCAAGTCTTTCAAAATTAATCAACACTCAATCCCATAACTAATTAAAAACCAAGTTTTCCTTTTGTTTTTCTTTTTTTCTTAAAGAAAAAAAGACACCCAATTCCTTGTAATCATTTGATCAGTCTCTCTATAAAGCAGCCCCAAACCAAAGCTTTAGTACTTCCACTTTAACTTGCAGACTCAGGGACACAGTTTGCAAGAGCTAGTCTTTAGAGAATCAGGGTTTTCTGTTGTTCTGTTGAGAGCTTGCATAAAAGGAAATGGAGGGCAAGGAGGAAGATGTGAGGCTTGGAGCTAACAAGTACTCAGAGAGGCAACCCATAGGGACTTCAGCACAGACAGACAAAGATTACAAGGAGCCACCTCCTGCTCCTCTGTTTGAGGCTGGGGAGCTGCAATCATGGTCGTTTTGGAGAGCTGGAATTGCAGAGTTCATGGCTACCTTCCTTTTCCTTTACATAACTGTCTTGACTGTCATGGGTGTCCAGAGATCTCCCAACAAGTGTGCAACTGTGGGTATTCAAGGTATAGCTTGGGCCTTTGGGGGTATGATCTTTGCCCTGGTCTACTGTACTGCCGGCATCTCAGGTTAGAAAGCCTACTCTCAGATTCTTACCTACTCTTTTGGGGTATGAAAAAAATTATATTTTTGTGGATTCTTTATTGAAACATTTGTGTTCTGTTGATGGGTTTGTGCAACTCTTGGGGTTGAAAGAAACTATGCTTTTGTGGATTTTTGGTGAAACATTTGTGTTCTGTTGATGGGCTTGTTGCAACTCTTTGGTATGAAAAATATTATATGTTATTGTGAATTTGTTGGTAAGAAATTTGTGTTCTGTTGTTGGGTTTGGTGCAGGAGGACACATTAACCCAGCTGTGACCTTTGGTTTGTTCTTGGCGAGGAAATTGTCTCTGACTAGGGCTCTGTTCTACATGGTGATGCAATGTCTTGGGGCGATCTGTGGTGCTGGTGTTGTCAAGGGTTTCCAGAAATCTGAGTACCAGATGTTTGGTGGTGGAGCCAACGTAGTGAACCATGGATACACGAAGGGAGATGGTTTGGGTGCTGAGATTGTGGGTACCTTTGTTCTAGTTTACACAGTTTTCTCTGCAACTGATGCCAAGAGAAGTGCCCGTGACTCTCATGTCCCTGTAAGTAGAAACCCAGAAACTAATGATTTTGTTCTGTTCTTGAAGACATAATTGTTCATCACAAACTAGCTTCCTGGTTCTGATTGTCTGCTGGTTCTGCTGTTTTGGTTGTGCAGATTTTGGCTCCATTGCCAATAGGGTTCGCAGTGTTGTTGGTGCACTTGGCAACTATTCCAATCACAGGAACTGGAATCAACCCAGCAAGGAGTCTTGGAGCAGCCATCATCTACAACAGAGACCATGCCTGGGATGACCACTGGATCTTCTGGGTGGGTCCTTTCATTGGAGCTGGACTTGCTGCTGTTTATCACCAGATCATCATCAGGGCTATCCCTTTCAAATCCAGGGGCTAAAGCAGCTGGTTAATTAAAGGAGAGAGAGAGAATCATAATTTAATCTAGCTCGTTTCTTATTGTGAAAAATATTCCCTTTTTCTTTTCTTTTTTCTCCATCTTTCATGACTATCATGTTCATCTCTTCTTTGCTTTCTTTCTATGTTTCATGAGTGTTGTAAATTATTATTATTATTCTATGGATGGTGAAGGGTATCAATCAGAGTGTGGGGATGGGTGCTTGCTTTTCTGGTTTTGGTGTATGGATCAGCTTTGGAATGGATAACTCTGTTTCTTTAATTCTCCTTTCCAACTCATTAATTTGACTTGTTTCTCTTTTATGTATAAATTTTGAAGACAAAAGGAACCTGTGGGCTCTATATCAAAAGGGTGGAGTGTTAATGGAGGAGTCAGTTATAATGGGGTGAAGGTGCTGTAGTGGAGGTGTTGATGCTGGGTGTAATAGTGGGTGGTGGGTCGCTATGAGTATGAATAATTGTTTTTCTGAACCTGTGAATAAAGAAAATTTTGTTACCTGCAAGGCTCTTGGGGCATAACTAGTAGGGTTGCAAGTTTCCCCCATAAAAATAGAAAGTGAAAAAGAAGAGAGTAGTAGGGTTGTAAGTTTCCACAAAAAAAATAGAAAGTGAAGAGAAAGTAGGGTTTGCAAGTTGCCTTTCAACTGTTTTTGTTTTTTTGGGGAAATGGGAAGAAAGGGTAGCTTGTATTAAGAAGAAAAAGAACAATTACATTCTGAAATAGGTCCTAAATCGGCATTTTTCCCGACAATGTCGGTGAGGTTTTGGTAAAGAACCCTACTAGGAAGTTAGTGCACGCGTTAAGTTCTCTCACCACATGATGAAAGCTACATGGCAAAACTATCTTAGGTTTTGGTAAAGAACCCTACTAAGAAGTTAGTGCACGCATTAAGTTCTCTCACCACATGATGAAAGCTGCATGGCAAAACTATCTCGCCAAATCTCTAATGTCACAGATAAGATCTGTCACGCACCAAGATAAACTGCTTCGACCTAGGATTATATCAATAGTTCCAAAGGCATCCAATGTGACTTGGACCATGAACATGAAAATTTTAATACTTTCATTTCTTGGTCAAAACCCACAAGAAAGAGGAGATCTGGATTCTACTAGAAGCGTGTCAATTACATGTAAGTTGACGAATCCGGATCATCTCCCATGATAGCAGGGTTTGGGTGATGGGATTTTTTATTTTTAATATTTTATTATTTGTTACCTATAGGTCCCACATAATTTGTGGTTATAACACCGTCAAGTGAGCACTTTGTGCTCACCGTCATGAGAGATGATCTGCACTCCAAGTTGATGCTTCTAAACAGGTCTGGATGTGGGTTTGTCCATCTCGATTCATAATGTCACCTAAATTCAACAAAAAGATTCGTAATGTAATTCCACCCCTTGAATCTCTAAATGTAATTTGCTTGCATTCAATAGATAAGTTTATTTTCTACCCCAAAAGGGAAAAAAAATTAAGAATGATTCACACTAGACCTAATGCATAAGATCTAATGAAGTAATCCAGTTTCTTACTAACTAATTCATCACATTCTTTTGAAAGATAAAAGACAATAGAAATGATTATTGGCATGAAAGAGTTGGAGCCCTAACTATTGCAATGAACTCAAGCTAGAGATTAGGCTGGGCTTGATGATGGATTGAATGAATCAAAACCTAAATCTATCATCACACCATCACATTCTATGGAAACCATCGTTGATATTATTCTGATGTGTATTAAAAGTGCGAAGATGGAAAATAAAATTTCCTTTTGTATAGCCAAGTAAATGATTGAAAGTGAGAAATGAACAAGTGTGTATAGCAAAATAAAAGGTTTGAAAGGAAATGTCTATCCTATTAGATATCCCAAAAAATATATATTATTTATAATCACACATAATAAGAGTATAATAAACATGTATACCCTTTCAATCGAAAAAAAAAAAAACATGTATACCCAATCTTCTTATACTTGGGGCTTGTTTAGTTCATAAATTTGAATTGAGATTTCAAAATTAAATCTAGAGATTATCAAATCTATAAGGAGTCATAAATTCATATTTTGAATTATGTATAAATCCGATTGGTTCCCACCCTCACAAAACTTCTTTTTGAATCAGTGTAATCAAATCGATTTGGATTCCACCTCCTAAAATTATTTATTTTGAATTAAAGACATGATTTTGCCCAAATTGTTTAGCACTTTTTATTTAGGGATGATATTTAGATCTCCTTTGGTTGATTTCACTCCATTTCCCATTATTGAATCTACATATTCATGTTTTTAATATAAAAAGATGAATTTTTAGATTTCATGAATCCAGGGATTTTCAAAACCAAATGGGTATAAATTTCACATTCATGAATCTAGAGATTTGAAATCTCTTGATTCATGTTTTGAGAAAATATAAAGATGCCACATCACGTTAACACCTTAACGGGGGGGGGGCAATTAGGTTTAAAGTAATCCCACGATAAACCATACGATACTAACAAAACATGTATACCCAATATCCATGATTTGATCAAACCGATATGATATATCTCGATACATTTCTCCATTGAATTACACTAATGAAATATGTGGATTCATCCTGAAAAATTATTTGATTGACATGATTTTGCCCAAATGTTTAGCACTTTTATGTAGGGATGAAATTAAGAATCTCTGGATTTCACTCCATACCCATAAATCTACATATTCATGTTTTTAGTATAAAAATATGAATTTTTAGATTTCATGAATCCAAGGATTTTCAAAATCAAATGGGTATAAATTTCGCATTCATGAATCCAGAGATTTGAAACTTCTGGATTCATGTAAGCAAATAGGCCCTTATGAATTTCCTTTTCTTTTCTTCCTTTTTGTTATTGTCTTTTTTTTTTACATTGTTTTATTGATTATATCTAACTCAAAACTAAGTTAGTGAATCTAATTTCACAGCTAATATTCAAAAGAAAATTGGAGGAATTTGAATTGTCTTGACCAGCTTCTTTGGTCCTAATGAGGCTTCTACCAATATCTATGAATGGGAATTGCTCCTTGTGAAGGTATGCAAATGCATTATCTTTCGGAGTGTCTATCCAAATGCCAGGAAAGGCTTTAATTCAATGTGGAGATAGAAGAAAAGGCTTTCCATTCCAACAATCATTTCTACAATGAATTATGGGCCTGGGTCGAGCCCAGTTCCTTTGTTGGTGAGAGCCCAGTTGCCTCATGAGCAAGATTTGGGCCTAAATATCAAATTCCAAAGTCCAGATAAAGGTCAAGCCATGGTGTATCATTTCGTTTGGGCTTCATTGTGGTCTCTTCTCTTGGTACTTCCCCAATTGAGTACTTTCAAGGATTCAAGAATGGGGGGATTCACGGAAAAACATCATCTGCTGTGCACGACAGTGCACTCATATACCAACAAGTGGCTGAGAAAACTTAAAAATTAAAAGAGTATTGAGGATTTTTTTTAATTCAAAATTAAACATTTAATCACAACCTTCTATCTGGGATAAAAGTGCACTGCTGTGCATAGCAGAGAGATGTGCACAATAGATGATTTTTCCCCCCCGAGATTCATCCCAAAAAAAGAAGAAAAGAAGAATGGGAGTTTTTTTTTGGTAAATAAGAATGGAGAAATGGAGTTTCAAGAAATAACATTGATGTATAAATTATAATTGAGTATTGAGCAAATTACATGTACACCCTTGGGTTACATCCTAGAATGTATTCTATTGAAAATGTCTTCCTACGCCTAAGTTCTAACACCATTAGTTTTTGAGTGGAAGAAAAAATAAAGAAAAAGAAAAAACCGAGGTTCATCAGGACCAGCTTGCGCACACTTTGATTACTTCTTCCCAGGGGAGAGGCTGTCTACAAGGGTCAAACCCACAAATTCTCCATTAAGAAGTATGGATTTCTACCACTTTATCGACCCTGCATTGGCATTCATAAATATTCTTATAAGTGAAAAAAAAAAGAAAGAAAGAAGGTTATTGTTGCTCCACACCCTCCCTTTTTTATTTTTTTCTCTTATTGAAAATCAAAATGAATTTGGAATAAAAAGGAACATTATGTGAATTTTGAAAATAGAATTGATGGTCGCTTAAGCTTATTATTTTGACAGTGATTGATATATGATTTGAAACATAAAGATACAAGCGCAATAGAATAAATTCATGACGTGTGAACATAACATTTGACAAATTTATGAAAATTATTCATAAACATTAGATTTACAGCAGAAATTTTAAAAACTTACTTGTAAGAGGAGTTTGAGCAATAATATAGCAATCTTAAAGTGATGCAGAGACCAACGGGGGTTGGTCCAAGTGGTAAGCAGCTTAGTTCGCTTAAGCAAGGTTCTGGTATCGAAACTTTGTGGATACAAAAAATCTCTGCTGAAAGACTCACCCACCACAGCCAGGTATACGACCCGGGTCGAACATCAAATTAGTCAGGGCAAAACCTTGGAAACCGGAGTTGACAAACTCAAAAAAAAAAGGTGATGCAAGAGAAGTGTTCTTCTTTTATTATGGAATTAATTTCTCTTGGACATTTGAGGAGTGGATGCTATCTGCCAAAAGACTTTCTCTGGGTCCTTTAAATGAAAAGAAATTCTATTCGACCATGGACCAAGAGGCAAGTGCAGAAATTCAATTGGATAATTAATGATTTTAGGCTGTGTTGGTGGCAGTTGCATCCGTCTCCTAACTGTTGAAAAATTTCCTGCTTGGTGATTGGTGACTTCCCTTCATTGCATTCAATGACATCTACGCTTCACCATCAATCAATCCAAGAAGCAAGCTCAATTAAACCTTTTACATGTTCCATGGTGTGGTTTTGCGGAATTGCTTCAGTCATGTGCATTTAGGTCAAGCCAGATTTCGGACAGTCGAATCCGAAATTTCAGTAGAGATTTTAATCTCGATCGTTGAATCTTAATGGTTGAGATCAAAATTTTGACAAAATTTCGATCTGATAGATTGAGATGTACAGTTTGACTGTCTTGATTGAAGCAAGGTCGGTGTTTTTAAGTACAGGTCTGTGCTCCTCTCACATCTCTTCGTCTATATTACGCGGAGAGCCTACTAATAGGCATATTTCTTGATTCATCTCGTTATAATTCAGATGTGGACCCTCCCCGGAATGTATGATGAAGATATGTGAGAGGGAAGCGCAGACATCTATTTTGACGGGTAGAGGTTCCCAACTCTATCTGTTTCGTGGTTCAATTACTGTGATCTTTCCACCTTTGTAATTATACTCGTCGAATCTTGAAAGAAAACTGTATGGTATGCGCAGAAAGTCATTCTAGGGATACCAACGTGACAGCAAACAAAGACTTGAGATTGATTCAATATAATTAAGAGATGGATTTATTGCATTATGTGGTGGATCTGTAAGGATAGAGGAAAAACCTAACTCTAACATGTGAAAGAAGATAAGGAGTTCAAAGGTTCAACCACTTCACCAACCAAACATCATCTTAAGTTCCTAACTTTAACTGTCACTGTGCAAATGCACTGTACATACCCATCTCATTACCTTTTCTTCTGTTCAAGCATCTCATCTCATCACTGCACGTTACTACTTTTTGGTTTGCCAAACACAACTATAATTATTCTTGTCTCACCCAAAAAAAAATAAAAAAAATAAACGATTTGTGTTGTGATTATCTCTGTTTTCCTCTATATTTCTTTCTTAATTAGGGTTTCAAAACAAACATTAATCGAAATTTAAAGCAATGGTTTTGATGAAGTTTGGTGAACAACTTACTAATAAACCTAAAGAAGGAGATGAAGTAATGGGATTAACATTTGACTAATAGACAAATAAACAAAGAAACTAGTATATATTCTTTTATTCAACTTTAGTTTGAAGATTAAGTAGCGTGTAAATCTACCATTAAATTTATTGAACTAAATCTGAACCATTCATGATGGCAATTTAGATTTAATCCTACCAAATTTAATGAGAGGATTTCTAGGATTCGTTCAGCCAAACAATTTACACGGCCGTTCAGCCACCACCTTTCCTTAGTTTTATTTTTAAAAATTTTGTAATGTAAGAATACTAAGTATAAGGTTCATGAAACTTAATAAGCAACAAGATCTCCATCCTCTCATTCCAATTTAGCAAATATCAATTGAACGATAGAAATCTAGGACCCATTTGATAACTCACCCAATGTTTCTGCTTCCAAAATCTATCGAAACTTATTTCTGGAAGTTTATTCGGACTCAATGTGGGTTTGATAAAATCAGTTGAAACAACATATTTGTAGATCATAGAAAGTCTATAATTGTGTTACAAAAAAACAAAAGGAGAAGAAGAAGAAGAAGAAAAGTCTATAATTGGCAACATAGAATGACCGGAAACACTTGGTATAGGGGCAAAGCTACCATAGGGCCAAGGGGGGCCATGCCCCTCCCCCCTCCCCTGCCTAATTTCTTGAAATTTGTCTGAGGAGACCCCTCTGACCCTCTTTTCATGTGTGAAATACTAGCATTTGCACCTCCTCCCATTTTTCTCCGATTTTTTGAAATTTCCCTGGAAAGACCCCTCTAACCCTCTTTCCAGGAGTAAGATACCAACACTTGACCTTTTTTCCATGTGGGTTAATTATTTACTCCCCCAAGAATAAAAAGATCAATGTTAAATCCTAGCCCTGCCCTTACCGGTGCTTGTAGGCGAACACATACTTCGATGTGCTTTACCATTCGATGCATACCTAATTGTATGGTGGAGAAGTGTCGGAGAAGCACATAATTCTCTCAGAGAGGGATGGGATCCGGACTCTGCAGCTTACATGCATTAGAGGCCCACAGGGTAATATAACGGTCGAACCGGATTAGTCCGGACCGTTAATTGTGTATTTCACCAGCTCGATTCATTGAAGTCAATGAATGAACGTCATGGTCGTCCTGTTAGCCCCATTTAATGGCAACCCATTCCGTTCATCTTCTAAAAACCTCTCCAGGCTCAAACCTCTTTCTCTCCCATGGATACAGAGCTTCTTCTCCTTATTCTTCTTCTTCCCCTTCTCAGTTCATAGTTCAGTGTTCAAACCCTAAGGCTGAAGCTGGACAGAAAGGAGTTCAAAGCTTAAAAATCATGTCTCCCGTGCCTCGAAGAAGCTATCCTTCGATATTGCAGTGTGATGGTTCTGGGCGAGAAGATCAAACCGTCGCTGCAGACCTGGATGGAACTCTGTTGGTTTCTCGGAGCTCCTTCCCATACTTCATGCTGGTGGCCGTCGAAGCTGGTAGCTTCATTAGGGGAATCGCTCTTTTGCTTCTCTCTCCTCTGATTCTCATTGTTTACAAGCTAGTTTCTGAATCCATGGGGATCCAGCTTCTCATCTTCATCTCCTTCTCTGGTTTGAAATTTCGTGACATTCAGCTCGCTTCAAGGGCAGTGTTGCCGAGATTCTACGCAGGAGACGTGAGATCGGAGAGCTGGGACGTGTTCAGTAAGTGTAAGAGGAAGGTGATTGTCACTGCAAACCCAACTGTAATGGTGGAGCCCTTCGTGAAGGATTTCCTGGGAGGAGATAAAGTTCTTGGAACGGAGATCGAAGTGAACCCTAAAACTGGTAGAGCCACTGGATTCGTCAAGAAGCCTGGTGTGTTGGTCGGAGAACTGAAGAAACTGGCTCTCTTGAAGGAATTCACCGACGAAGAATTGCCTCATCTGGGTTTGGGAGATCGTGAATCTGACCATCCTTTCATGTCCCTTTGCAAGGTTTGTACTTCAATGGCGAAAATTTCTCCATTCTGTTTCATTTTCCAGAGTAGTAGTAATTGCAGTAATGTCATTCACCTAACTAACCTACATTTTGATACTTCTACGCTAAGTTTTTCATTTTTGATCTTCTGGGCTTGAACCCAATTTAACGATTTTAGTTCTTGGAGAAGAAATTCGGTGAAACTAACATTGATCAATTATGACAGGAAGGATACATGGTTCATCATGACCCATCAGCGAAACCTGTGCCACAGGGGAAGCTGAAGAGCCCCATCATCTTCCATGACGGGCGTTTGGTCCAGCGTCCAACACCAGGCAACGCTCTGATCACCTTCCTCTGGCTTCCGGTGGGATTTTTTATATCCTTGCTTCGCTTTTACATCAATCTACCACTCCCAGAACGAATCGTTAAGTACACATATGCCTTATTAGGCATCAAACTGGTGATCAGAGGCACACCGCCGCCGCCGCCTGGCAGAGGAGCCAAAGGGTCATTGTTTGTCTGCAACCACCGAATGGGTTTGGACCCAATCATCATAGCAATCGCTCTCGGACGCAAGATCTCCTGCGTTACCTACAGCGTGGGTCGAATTCAGCGACTCCAGTCACCGATTCCGACGGTCGCTTTGACTCGGGACAGAGCTACAGACGCTGCACGCATCTCGGACTTGCTGGAGAAGGGAGACCTTGTGGTTTGCCCAGAGGGAACGACTTGCAGAGAACCTTTCTTGCTCAGGTTCAGCGCGTTGTTTGCAGAGTTAAGTGATCGAATAGTGCCGGTGGCGATTACAACAGAGCAGAGCATGTTCTATGGGACGACCGTGCGAGGAATGAAGTTCTGGGATGCTTATTTCTTCTTCATGAACCCAAGGCCTGTCTATGAGGTCAGATTTCTTGATAAGGTTCCCCAGGAAATGACTTGCAAGGGTGGAGGCAAATCTGCCATTGAAGTGGCCAACCATGTTCAGAAGCTACTTGGGGGAGTTTTGGGTTATCAGTGTACAGCGTTTACACGCAAGGACAAGTACATGGTTTTGGGTGGCAACGATGGCCGTGTAGAGTCTATGTACTCTGCTTCTTCTGCAACTACCACCGCTCACCAAAACTGAACTGATTGGTGAAATGGTGATCATCTCTCCAAATTTTTTTGGAGAAAATATATCATTCATCATAACCCCTGTTGCTAAGGTGCTTTCAATGTGATTCCGAAAGAGGGTTTTTCTCCGCTACTGAAAATCACCTCTTTGTAGTGATAATTTCACTGGAAAAAAGCGTGCTCTGAGCAGCTTCTTCTTCTTTTTTCGGTGTTTCTACATTTAAGTCTTGCAGAAATTGGAATTGGGTCATCAAATTTTGCATTTGGTGACTTGGGATTTACTTAGAATCGAGTAGTTGGGTCATTCAGTGGTGTTCAAATTCTTGGGGAGTCGAAAGAACATTTTGAGTTTTTGCAGTATTTCTTTTGGTATATTCAGTACTTGACCAGATTTCATGTCTAATAAATAATACCTTGTCTCACTGCGTGATTCTCTACTTTGATTGTTTCATGGGTTTTTAAAAATTTTTAAAATTTGGAATAGGTTTATCATATTTGCTTCCAAAATTTATTTAGACTGTTTTTTTAATTGTATTAATATTATATCAAATCTTTTGTATTTTAATGAGACTAATTGATTGTTTTATTAGAATTTATATTATATGGACAGATTAGAGCAATTGGAAATCAAGTACAGAAAAAAGAGTGGTTTAAAATCATATTGTCACATTTTTAAATCAAATCAAATAACAAGCCTAAATTAAGATAGAGGGTTTGATTATGTCCAATGCTAGAGATTTGATTTTGTCCAAATCAGTAGGATTTTCATGAAATGTCTTAATTCAATAAACAAAGTTTTCATTCTCTCTTGTAATTAGCTATCTAAAGAAGAAACTGAATTGGAAAGTGACTAAATTAGAAATCACGGCATTGGCAAGGAGGAAGATGGAAATAATCAAATTAGCAAGGAGGAAGATGAAAACAATCCAATGGGCAAGGAGAAAGAAAGAAAATAACTAAAATGAGAAGAATTGCATTGCTAAAGCAAACAATAGAAATGACAAAACTGGAATTGATACTGAATTGGCAGGAATCCTTTATAAGAATGAAGGCATTTTCAGAAATTGATCATCACAAGAGGAAGCCACAGTTATGAGGAAAAAACAGTATAATATTTTCTATTTTCATTTATTTATTCTTATTTTCCATGTATAGATAATTCCATCTTTCAATCAAAGATTAATAGAAGTTTGATTTTCTCCAATTATGAGACTTCGGGTAATTAGTTTTTATTTAATTCTTAGGTATTTATACGTTTTCCATGTTTATTATGTTATTGGATTAATCTTTAGACAAGAGGCCTATTGTTTGATGATTAATACAATACTTAATCAATTAGAATAATTATTTATTATTCTCATATAAGTGACAAATAACATCCTTGAATGGGTAATCAATGCCATAGAGAGTTTGATATGATAATGTATGTCCTAGTTTAAATAAAAAAGGCTTTTTCGGGTTTATTGACTAGGGATTGGGTCTTTCATTTTTATGCGATGAATAGATATAACTCAAAGGACAGATCCGAAGGTTATGTTTATTAATTAGGGAATAATTAAAAGGACGGATCCGAAGGTTATCGATAAAGTATGGAAAGATTGGTTGTTAGAAAACTGATCCTCAATGACCATAACCAATCACCCAAAACTAAAGTTTTTGTTTTTAAGTCAATGATCAATTGAGAGAATCAATACTGAAATTAAATCTTGATTGAAAGTTTTTATTATTTTGATTTTCTTGTTAACTACAACATCCGTTTATTTTTATTTAGTTTATTGATTCAAAACCCCCAATTTTTATCAAGGAATAAATCTTCACCAATCTCTGTGGATTCGACCCTACTCATTGCTATTACAAATTGAGTTGAGAGAAAGATTATCTTTGGTGGATTCGACACCCATCATGAACCTAAGATGATTTTGAAAAAAAGAAAAGGTGATAATGATAGTGTAGCGTCCAAAATTGTCCATATTATTCATAAATGAGTAACCTGCAATTACAGAAGAAGAACAGAAGTTGTTTTTCTGGAGATGACTTTTTTTTTCCAATAGGCAAAATTCTATACATTGGGTACATAATATACTATCACTCAAGATTGAACAAGAATCTCTTCACTGACAAGTGGGGGTTTTTTTTTTGGTAAACAACAATTTTATTCAAAGCGGGCTGTAGGTGGGGATGAACATAATTCCACCAACCACTGTTGAAATTGGTCATTCTTTCAGGCCTGAAATCAAAAGGGTTTTCCTGGCTGAGATATGAAATTATAGTAGAACTCCTAGGGATGAAGGTAAGGATACAATGCATGAAGTTAACCATTAAATGATAGATATTTTGGATCAAGGGCTCCACTATCATCAGGGGTTGAATCTCACCTTCAAGATACTAATTATCTACTTATCGTCTGATTCAATTAGAATTGATTCATATTCACATGCAAACGCCTCCAATAGTCTTGCTCTAAAAGCAATAATTTTTCCTTCTTCAGCAGAATTATAATGCCCAGGCAACGATGAAGCACCCAATGATTTACCTTCGGCATCTCTAATAATAATGTCAGCACCACACTTTTTTGTTTTCTCAATGCATGATGCATCAGTATTTACTTTCACAAAACCATTTGGAGGAGGTACCCAAGGCAGCCAATCACTTTCTTCACATACAACCCCTCTATTTGAAGTTGGTTTGCCATTTATTAATTATCCCAAAACTCTTCCATGGTATAGACCGCCTTCTCAATTACTTCTAAAGGTTTTCAAGTTTTTCTCCCATGATGTGTTCATTTCTAGCTTTCCATAACTACCACGCAACAAAGGAACTAAGACTTTTTAGAAATCCTGCATATTTCTTGCCCATTTTGCTAAATTCCTTTCATATAGTGATCCGTTCTTGTAGAGATTTACATTTGTCATCCAAGATTCTCCAAGAAAGGGGAGAATCGAACCACACACTATTCGGAAACGGACAATGCAGTAGTACATAGGAGATTGTGTCTTCTTCCAAACCGCATTTTCCACATAATACATCTACCCCAATCTTCTTAGAAATTAAGTTGGTGGTAGTTACAATGTATTCATTACAAGCTCTCCAAAGAAAATTTCTGATTTTTTGTCATATTTTACACTTCCAAATCTCTTGCCAATGTTTCTCTCTCAACTCATCCCAACTATGAGTTTTAGATGTAGAAGGTATCTTCATTTCCTCCAGTTCCTAATGTTGAACTAACACTTTATATGCATTCTTCATTGAGAACTTTCCATCTCTACTACAGCCCCAAACTAATGTATCTTCACTACGGAATAAAACCAACTTGATATTTAAGATTGCACTTGCTTCCTCTAGAGAGAACCATCTAATGATTTATGTGCTATTCCATGTTTTTGTTTGTTGGTCTATCAAGTCTGTCACAGTTAAAACCCCATACTCATCATGCTTTGTAGTGTAGATGTTGAAGTCCTTGAGAATAGGAATCCAAGGGTCTTTTTATACATCAATATGGTCTTCCATATCTATTTTTCCAAATCAGCCCCTTCTTGAGAACTTCCCTACTTTTAATGATACTTCTCCATGCTCATGATGGACTATTGCCTAATCTCGCTTCGAATAAAGATGTATTTGAGAATTAGATATTTGTAAGGAATTGAGCCCAACATGCAACGAGTTGTGAGAGAAGTTTCCAAGCTACTTTACATAGCAAAGCTTTTGTTGTGCATTAGAGGGTCTTTAAAACCCAATCCCCCCTTTGGCCTTTTCCTTACACAGTCTTTTCCAAAATGTCCAATGGATTTTTGTCTTTTCCTTTGTCCCTTCCCAAAAGAACCTTGTGCCCGAGCTTAATTTCACCTTGTTGTGGATGGAGTTTGGGATCTTAAAGTGAGAAGTGGCATAGATAGAAGATGGTAGAGCGACAACTTTTAATAGTACTTCCCGACTAGCTTGATTTAAGAGTTTGTGTATCCACCCTTGGAAGCAACTCTCCGCTTTATCACTTAATGAGTTAAATAAAACCACTTTAGATATTTCAAAATTCTTTGGAAGACCTAGATATTTAGTTTGCCCTTCTCTATAGAATACTTTCAGAATCTTTGAGAATCATCTCTTCATTCTTTGCAAGTATTGGGGCTGAAGCATAAGCTTGATTTTTTATAGTTTATCGCTTTGCCTGAAGCTTTGCAATAAGCATGTACACCATCTTTCAAAGCATGAATACTCTTCAAATTTACTTCTGAAAAGAGTACACAATCATCTGCAAACATCAAGTGTGTGAGTGGATCCGTTCTCCCCTTCATGCTAATTACTTTAATATCACCCCTTCTTTCCCCTAATGTGATCATTTGAATCAAGCCTTGGGAACATATCACAAAAAGTGCTGGTGATAAAGGGTCCCCTTGCCTTAGACCTCTTTTCGGAGTTACCATAAATCTCTCAGATCCATTGATTAAGATTGAGTATCTCACAGAAGATAGCACATTTAATATTAAATCAACAAACCTAATATTAAATCCCAACTAAGTAAGAATGGCTCCAACATACCTCCATTCGACTCTATCATATGCTTTCTTCATGTCCATTTTAAGTGCCATCATTGCCTTCTTGCCTTTCTTCTTTTTTCCTAATCAAGTGGAAAGCTTCATGTGCCAAAAATACATTATATGAAATTAGACGATTTTTCACAAAGGCCAACTGGGATGAGGGAACAATATCAGGTAACAAGGAGTGGAGTCTAGATGCTAGCATTTTGGTAGCCACCTTCATTGCTATGCTGCACAGGCTTATTGGTCTAAAGTCCTCAACAAGCTATGGAGTGTCCTTCGGGGAGAAAACCTGATGAGAACAAATCATAGACAAATTTAAACAATTCGTCACGGGTTAGCTCCCAAAATCTCTGAAAAAATAGGGGAGGGAAACTGTCAACTCCAGGGCTTTTCAAGGGACCCATAGCATACAAAGCAATCTTCACTTCTTCAATGGTAGGGGCTGCAAGTACAAAGCATTCTGCCTTCTAAGAAGTGTTGGTTTTACCAATCGAGCAACCCTGCAAAAGTGATTTGTGTGGTTTCAAGAAGAAACTATTTTATATTTATTCTTTGAGTGTGCGTGTCTAAGAGAATTTGGGCAGCTGGTCCTCTCAATCCTAATTTCAATTGTGCATTTCTATGTCCAACTTTGTACATCGAATGAGTTTATCCTTTGCCAATCTCAACAGTTAAGGCCAGAGCTTTACCTTGAGATTTTTAGTCTTTCAGAAATGTCGTGTAGCATTGTCTGGAAAACTTCTAATTAGACCAACATTCTCCAATACCTAGTTCTGTTGGGAATTTCATCTTTAGGTGTCTCGTCAAGATAACAACACCTATTGAATTCAAAGTTGGTCTCCCCAGAATTACGTTATATGCTGACAAATTCGTGATCAACAAGAACTTTGTCACTGTAGTTATAGTTCTCGGATGGGATCCCAATATTACTGTTAACTCAATAGTCCCTTCCACGGGAGTTGATTCCCATGAGAATCCAAACAGTCTGGTTCCACATGGTTTTATCTTTACAGAATCTAAAACGTAAGAAAGCTTCATAGGACATGATATCTACTGAAGATCTTGTGTCAACCAGAACCCTGTGAACATCACGGTTTGCCACTTCAATAATTACCACAATTGCATCATCATGTGGCTCTTGGATCCCAAACATTTCTACATATGTGAAGATTATTTCCTTCATTTTTTGTATTCTTTTTGGTACAGAATGAGATTCAACTGAATGAATGTACCTGGCGTGAGCTCTTGATTTTGAAATTGAGTTCAAGTCTACGCTTCCCAAGATTGTCATAACCGGTGACTGCTTTGGATGAACTCTCTGATTTTCCTGATCTCCAATTGGAGAATCAGGTTGAAAATCTTTCTTTGCTTGCTTCTCTCTCTAATCCCCTGTTATTCCACCTCCTCGGCTGTTCACCATTTCTTTGTTGTCCTCCATTTCTTCTTTGAACAAACCGGTCCAGTAGTCCCTGACTGATTACTCGTTCAATTTCATTCTTTAGAACTCTGCTATCATCCGTATCGTGTCCATGATCTCTATGAAATCTACAAAATTTATTTGGATTTCGTTCCTCTGCCTTTGCAATCAGGGGTGTATATTGTTCTGGAAATGATCGTGGAATATCTCTTCTAGTTTGACGATCGTTTCTTGGATAGTTTCTGTTATTCCTTTGATCTTTCTGTTCAGATCGTAATGTTCCACTTTCCTTTCACTTACTTCCATCACCACCAGTTTCTTTCCTTGCCTGCAAAACATCCTTTATGTTTGCGTATTGATTGCATTGTGATGTCAATTCTTGCGATATTTGCCGGCTTATTCATTATTAGAAATTCCAATAGATGATCATCGGTCAGTCCTCTGAACATCGCGTCATAGGCTACTGCCTCATTGAGATTCTTGATTTGGATTGATTCTTGATTGAATCTCTTCATATAGCTACGCACCGACTTCCGTGACTTTTGACGAATTGCCGCCATATTATCCACCTTTTACTGCTTTCATACTACTTGAAATCTTGACAAGAAAATTTTTGTTAGGTCTCTAAAATTTTTGACTGAATTTGGTTGTAGACTGAAAAATCAAGTCGTTGCAGGGCCCTTCAAAGATGAAGGAAATGATAGACACTTTAGGGCGTCGAAATTTCCCTCGAGCATCATGATTGAGTTGAATTGAACAAGATGCTCTAGTGAATATGCACTTCCATCATACATTGTGAACACCGAGAGCTTAAAATTGTGCGGTAATGGTGCCATCATTATTTCTTCTGAAAATGGATTTCGATCTATAGTTTTCTCCACATTTTCTTCATTTTCTTTATTTGTCAACTGCTGGATCTAGTAATTCAAGATATGAAATCTTTTGCTCATTTCAGATACATGGACTTCAGAATGACTGCTTACTGATTTTTCTCTTTCTTTCCGGTCTCTGCGGCTTCCTGGAATTTTGCTCTTTCTGCTTTGGCTCGGTTGATCTTTGCTAGTAGAAACTTGATCTTCAAGCTCAAGTGGATTGTAATCTGGATCTGCACTTTCTCCATGGCCTTCTCTGAGATTTGACTTTTCCTGACTTTGTCTCAACTCTTGCCTCCGAGGATTTTTGTTAGAGACCGCGTCAACTCGGGAAAGAGGAGTTCTGATATTTGTTGAAGTTGGAATTCTTGTCATTCTTGGATTTCCGTTTTGCCGAATATATGACCTTATCAGATTATGTGTATCCAGAATCTGACGTTGCATGTTCTCCATTTGAGCTAAGATTTGATTTGGATCAAATCCAGGTTGTGAAGTTGTAACAGGTGCTTCCGCCAGTTGTTTTTCTTGTCTGTTACGGACTTCAAGGAGACGAGGTGAATGATCTTTTAAGACTTTTTGCTTTTACCGTGTAAGCATTGTCGGAGCTTGCGGTAATGTTGTTGCTTCATTTATTTTTCTCTTTGGATTGACTCTTCTCAACTCTCTTTGGCTAGTCTATGTTGTCTCATTCACTGGCATTATCTCCCCTTGCTCAGGTGACTGAGCCAAAGCTTTTTTTATAAAAGTTATTCCCATAGACGGCACCAAATGTTGGTGCAAATTTTGCAGGAACCTGTGAACTGAGAATCTTCCACCAAACTTATCATATCTGGTTTCATCTGACTATAATTCACTCTCCTGCAAGACAGATGAAGGATTGTCAGAAACGGAGCCGATCAGTTGGATCGGCACTCCGTCTCCGACAATCAAGTCAGTGATGGTTGAGAAATTGGGATTCCAGAGCCCTCTTGGAGCTTCTGATGAATCTAGAAGTATTCAAGCGGGAGAAGTGCAAGTTCAAACAGATGAATTAGATTGACTTACCAATTACACATGTCATGTCTCTATTTATAGGTCTTTTCCATTGACTCGGGCCATTGAAGACCGTCGAGTGAGTGTTCCAGATTTGATGGCCAGGATTGGAACCTTATATGACCTTCGGGTTGACCCATTAATTGATTCATTCCCTTGGTTGATTCCGGTCAAACCGGTGTGAACCGGAGTTAGAATGATTTATTCACAACACAGGTAAATGGAGCAAAAAGAGGATCGGGAATAAATTTCTTCCATATAATGCAGTTATGTACATAGAACAAATTTGGTAGAACAGCCTACAATTGTTAATATTGATCCAGCATCAGTTTCCATCTTTTGTACATCAGTTTTGGACAAAAAACAAAAAGATCAAAATTCAAGAGGGGATGGAAATCAAAATGTTAGTATCTCCAACTTACTCTTCTTCATTGTGTGATCTACAATGTACAGTTCTTTCCGCTACTGAGGATCTTATTAATTGTATGCAGCTACAGAGTTTTCGGCTGTGAACGATCTCCCCTCCAAAATCAGATATCCATCTTACAGTTTAGTCAAGTTGCTTGAGCAAATTTCATCCATCACAAGCTCCACAGAAACTAACCAACAAAGCATAATGAGCTTGATACTAGCATAATCATTTAAAAACTTGAAGCAGTGACTGTTTCAGCAGTTGCCATGTGAATAAATTGAGTGCGGATAGCTCAAGCATCAGAACATGAATTAGGATAGCAGACTTTTTACCATGCGAAGGAACAGAAAGGAGGCCATAATGCGGAACATCTGTTAGCCACTTTGGCTTCCAAGAATCCAACCTTATCCAGGACTTCTCTATCGAAGTCTTCATTGTTCAAATCAGCCCTCTGTGCCAATAATATGCTTATATATCAACATCCCGACTCACAAGAAAAATCCTAATGCTCAGGAGCCTGGTTCAGTGTCAAATACCATTGGTGCGATGTAACATTAAAGAGCCAGGACCAAGGTCCAGAGATGGATTTGATGTCGCGAGATCCCTCAATAGCTGCTGAGATACTCTATCAGCCAACACAGACTGACCATCATAAAATTCCCTAGAATCTGTATCGGCACGCCTTACAAAATGGTTTCTAAGATAATCATTTTCAGATGACACTTGATCCCAGAATACATGAGATCCGGGTAGCGTCCTTTGAGAAAGGTCCGGCTTGGGGTCGTGATACGTAGAACCATTGACATAGACACTCTTTGGGGATCTTGGCATGCTTCCAAAACCTTCGTGCAAGTATGCTGACTGCTTCAAGCGATGAAATGGAATGGCGCCGTTTCCTCCAGTTAGCGGTGTGGAGGAACCCGAAGTGGCTAGGGGGCTAAATACAGGAGGAGACAATCTTCCAATCACATGTTGGGAGGATCTTGAATGGAGAAGTGGGCTTCCAATGGGAGATGTTGGACATGATATGTTCTTCAAAATCCGATCACTGGACATCAAAAGGATACTCATTGAAAGACATGAAAGTTTGACTGAGCCTAAAGTAAATATTATAAGGTTAACAAAAGCACCAACGCATATGTGATATCGACCAAAATCAAATGGAAAACAACTAAACTCACCAAGGCTAAGCTCAAATACCTGGGTTTGCTTTCCCACCTGAAAGGAGGAAATAAACACATATATACACACATGACCAGGTCTAGCAGCTAAACTTATGTTACACCATTTCACTCAATTCCATCCCAATCACTTAAAATAGATTAATTCAAAAATCTACCAAAGAGAGAAAAAGTGATATCTGTGAACATCATATTATATCCTACACTCCATTATTATTTCTCTTGGAGACCACAATGCATCCAGAGGATAGGTTCCCAAATACAGCTAGATTTAGAGTTAAATGCAATTTGTATTGTATTATAGTCACTAGTGCTTAGTAGTATTTCCCACTGAATGCATGAGAAAAATGTGCACACAAAGGAAAGCAACACCAACACAGAACCTCCAAGTTGGTGTGCAATTAGTTCATCATGTAGGGTCTCTTGAGTATTTTTAAACCAGCTGCATGCCTACTAAATTTCCTTCTTATTAAATGCTTATCCATAAGAACCCAGAATCTCCCAGGAAATATTTAACAGGTTCTACCAATTGAGTCCAAATGAAATCAATGAAATAACTACCTGGAAAATGTTGCATTGGATGGATGAGAGAAGGCGCACGCATGCTTCCAACTCAGGATACCAAACATTCTTGCAACATTTGCAACCTGCACAGTTACACTCACTAAACAAGAGCCACCACGTAATATCTTGAGCTGGCTAAGCACTTTCAAGTAATCAGCGTAGATGGGCATGTTACTCTACAATATTACATATGAGTGACCATTAGGGATTCTACTATCTATACAGCAGAATTCACTGACTGTTGGTTGAGTGACTCGATAGTGATCTAACTTTTGATTGAGTAGTCATACATCCTCACTTATTATCATTGACTATTCCAACTGATTTGAGCAATCATGTTCATCTCCTAGTGTATGCATTAAAGTATACAATCTCCTATCCAATCATTTAACTGGTAACTCTCAAAACTGGTGATCAAGAGAACTCTCCAAAAATATTGTGCCTCCAAGACCAGATGAGGCTGAACCTAAGCTTTGACACCTTCATGCAGAACCCTTTTCAAGAGGGTGTTGGTTTAGGAAAGTTCAACAACAACGCAGCCTTATCCAATTAAATGGGGTTGGCAAACATGGATCCTTGCCTTCCAATCAGCTTATTCAAGGTCATACTACATAGAAGGCCTGAAACCTGCATGTCTTTTCTAATCACTTCTCCTAAGGTAATTTGAGGTCTGCATTTAGCTCTTTTAGTTCTTGCAGTACATACGAAACCACTTCTCCATACTAGAGCATTCAAAGGCCTTATATAAAATGGTCATGCAACCTCAAATTACTTTCTCGTTCCTTACCATGCATCAGACCTACTCCTAGACCAACTCTAGTATGATCATTGCTTACTTTATCCATACGTCCAGATGAAGATGGGGGGAGGGATTCCCTGGTTCTGTACCAGGCTTTTTCTGAGATCTCAGTTTCTGGCTAGTCAAAATCAGCCTTGAAACCCATATTCTGAACCATGTTCTAGAGAACTCCACACACACACTGAAAACAAAAGGTGAATGAAAGAAGAAAAACAAAAGAAGAAGAGTTACTCTCACATCAATTGCAATGACAGAGCCCTTACAACAACACCTTTAGTCATGATCTAAATTATCTAACTGCCTCATCTCGTCTCGACCAATATGTGTCGGTATCATAGAGCATCAATACGATTCAACGAGTTAAATTTCCTTATCTTTCTTTAAGGGAAGAAAAATTAATAATTGGTAACAATCAGTATCCCATTGTATCACCCAATACAAAATACAACATGATATGATATGATATGCTACAATAAAACCTATACATACGGACCAGCTCCTCATTTCTCCCATCCCCAAATGTAAATCCCTAAAGCTCACCCACCTTGCTTTCGCTGATGATCTCATGATCTTCTCCAAAGTTAATCACTTGTCCATTTCTTCCATTCTCTCGGCCCTTACCCTATTCGAATCTGTCTTTGGCCTCCAAGTCAACCTCGATAAATCCACCATCTTCCTCTCGAGTGTCTCTAATTAGATGTGAGCCTCTCTTCTTCAGCTCTCGGGGTTTAAACCAGGTTCCTTTCCTGTCACCTACCTCGGCCTCCTCATTCTTGGTAGGCTCACTCGCCATCATTGTCTCCCTATGCTTGACCACATTCGTAAGAAGCTTCAACTTTGGAAAGGAAAGCTTCCCTACTTTGCTGGTAGAGTGGTGCTCATTTGCTCTGTTCTTCAATCCTCCTACCTCTATTGGTGTGGAATCTTCTCCATCCCAAAATCCACCATCCATGCCATGGAGTCCATGTTCTCTACTTTCCTCTAAAAAGGGTGTGAAGCTTCACACTTTATCCACCTAATCTGTTGGTCGACCATCTGTCGCCCAACTTCTGAAGGTGGCCTTGGCATTCACTGGATTTCTAATGTTAACTTGGCCTACCTTCTCAAGCTTATCTGAAAAATTGCCTCTAAGCATGACTCCATTTGGGTCCCTGGGTCTACTTTTTCCTTCTCCGTTCAGACTCCCTCTAGACAATCCACATGCCCTCCAACCCTTCTTGGATCTAGAGGAAAATTCTCTTGCTCCGTCCCCGTGCTCTCTCCGCTATCTCTACTTCTGTCTCCTCTGGCTCCTCTACTTCCTTTTGGCTAGACCCATGGCATCTGTTGGGCATTCTCTTTTCCCCTTTTGGCCCCCAAGCAGTCTATGATATCCGCATCCCCAAAGCCACCCTCTTGTCCGCCTTCATTTCCAATGGTTCTTGGTCCCTTGCTCCCCTCCCCATTCTCACAATGGTTTGGGACTCCCTTCCCACCATCTCGAGCTCCCCCAATGACACTACCATTTGGCTTCCCTCCCCTACCAAAACCATTTCCACCTCTTCAGCCTGGAACCTCCTCCGTGCCCATAACCCTAAACCCCCTAGCCTCCCCTGGTTTGGTCTAAAAGACACATTCCCCGTCACTTCCTCACCCTTTGGAGGGCCCTCAACCATGCCCTCCCCACCCAATCCTTCTTTATTGGCCACCACATCCCTATTAGCCCAAACTACATCCTTTGTTGGAATAGTTCGGAGGACCTTGACCATCTTTTCTTTTCTTGCCCATTTTCCAGATATATCTGGGAAAAAGCCCTATCCTTCATTTGGCCCTGTTCGAGACCATCATTTGGCTTTGCCACTGAGTGGTCTTGGATTCTGAGGAACTTCCTAGGCTCTACTATTTGTGATTGGGTTGGTAAGCTCGTGTTTTGTGCCTCTGTCCATCATCTTTGGTGGGAGCAGAACCTTCGGAGATGGACTTCCAACTCACGCTTGAAAGATTTGATTTGGAATGCCATATATTTTGATGTTTCTTCTAGACTTGTTGCCTCTCCCCATCCCCTGATTGATGATACCCCAAGGAACAGACTTATTGTTGTATCCTGGGGTCTTAACTTTTCTTTCCGGTCTTCCTCCTATAAGACCGTTCCTACATGTTCCTTTTTCTTTGATATATTATTTATTCATCCAAAAAAAAATCTATACATACATACACTCCAGAAAATTTTGATTTAGAGGTTAAAAGGGAAATTCAAGTATCAATACATACCATATTGTATGATTATATCAATCCATACAATGCAATTACAATATAAGCATCCACGGGCACATGTGATTTCATAGTCATGATTCCAAAAACCAAAAGCATCAACAGCCCTTTGACTAAAAAGTTTTCACCCAAGCTACAATTTTGTGACATCTTCTTTCAAATTCCATGCTTAAGGGCTTTGATTCCTTGCTAAAAATTAATCAAATCAAATAAACAAACTGTCCTTTGGTTGAATCAAGGAAACAAACAGCAATATTCCTTATCAATACTGGTTTTTACCATAGGTGCCACTATGCATCCAGGCACTTTGGTAGAGCCTAGACATCCAGAGGTCACCTTGTTGCCTTAATTTTTCCGCCCTCGAACACCTTGCTCACCCAAATGTCGTGATAACTATGGTTTTTACTTCAAAAGTGTTTTCTATATGTATATTGTCTATCTCCATGCATATCTATGGCATGCAATACATATCTCCAATAAGATGTGATACATCTCATTAATCACCTCATGGATATGATGCATGATATTCATACCTTATACCTAACCAACATTGCATATGAAATTTCACACCTCTAAAGAGGGGAGCATGCAGCACCAAGCCAGCAATAAACTATACATATCTTCCTATTTGTCAAAAGAAAACCATACAACTCTTCAAGAACCAGCTACACGTTAACATTGATGCTTCTGTCTTTCGCATCAGAGGCAAAGCCACATAGGGGCCGGGGGCCATGCCCCCCCCCCCCCATTTTTTAAAAATTTTGGTTATTTTCCTTATTTTTCTCACTCCACATGTAAAATACCACTATTTGCACCCCCCCCCCCCCCCAAAAAAAAAAATTGAAAATAATTTTTAAAGGTATAGATAACAAGGATAAACGCCATTCTCAATAATTATCCAATGGTTACCATTAAAGCCCCATTTTTAAGGAAGGAAAAGTTAAGTCTCAATTGGAAACTAACTCATAATCCCTAAAATTTTTCCCTATTTATTCTCTCCTCTCCTTTCCTACTTTTTCTCTCCTCTTTCCTCACACCTCACACATGGCTTAGGGAAAAATTGGAAAAGCTAGCAGACGTTGGAGTTTATTCCCATACCTTCTCCAAAATCAGGTATCTTCTCTCTCTTTCTTTCTCTTTCAATTATTTTGTTATTCTTTTTAAAAACCATGAACTAATTGAATGTTTTTGTCAATTTAATTACTGAACTAATTGTTTTTTCTAACATTGTATTGAAGTAATTGAACTTTTTGAACTCAACTAAACAAATCACTAGTATCTGATTCTTATTCTTTTTAGAAAACCACGAACTAAACTATTAGAGAACAATTCTTAGACCTTTTTTTTTTTAAAAACAATTGGTTCAAAATTGTCTATACTAGCGTCTAGTGATTTGTTTAGTTAGGTTCAATTTTAAATCAGATACTAGCTAATAGTTAAACAATTTTTTGGGAATTGGAATACAAGTTGAGTTGTTTAGTTGAGTTCAAATTTTTCTAATTTTCAATCAATGGTAGTGATTTGGAGAAAAAAATGTAAAAATGGTTCAAGATTTTTCTAAACAACTTACTCCTAAAATTGAAAAACAAAAATTTAATTTTTAATTGTTTATTCTAATAAAATTGGAATACAAGTTGAGTTGTTTAGTTGAGTTCAAATTTTTCTAATTTTCAATCAATGGTAGTGATTTGGAGAAAAAAATGTAAAAATGGTTCAAGATTTTTCTAAACAACTTACTCCTAAAATTGAAAAACAAAAATTTAATTTTTAATTGTTTATTCTAATAGAAATTTACCTATTGTTTTTATGTGTGAGCCCCACGTTAAAATATGAAAAATAATTCAGAGGTGGGACCAACCCACTGGGGATCTCACATGGGGCCCCACACAATATGTGTAGTGAAAAGGCGTTAGCATTCGCCTGACGGATAGGTGATCCAGATTCTCATTAATCGCCCCCGCAATTGTTGAATCCTGGCTCTGCCCCTATTTCACATCCTTCTGTATCCATACTAAAACCCTTTGATTCAATTATAAATGATAAACATAGAATAACTTAATGTATAGTAAACTTGGCATCAGCCAATAGAAATAGTGAACAAAATATAAATGTATTCCTAGAACCTTAGAAAGGATATTCAAATATTTAGAGAACCTGACCAATCACCTACCTAGAGGCACCCATGGTTTTCATGACCTCATCATTCATTAAGGCAACTAGAGAAATTAACCATGCCAAATGTGGAGATCATTGGGCCAATTAAACTGAGTACCCACCAATGGTATCACATATGGTGAGGGTTGGTATGGTATCTGAAAAATACCCACAACACCTGCCCTGCTAACTCGAAAAATTAGGAGCCCCATGAATGTCCCCCAAAGCATAATTCTTCTTTGTTCTTTTTTTTTTTTAATTTCGAAGGAAACAGGCATTGTATTTGCAATTGGCATTCCGTGTGTGTGCACAGATGTTATATACATGTGCAAATGAATGAAAGGAAGTGAGAATGAGGTTAAGAGAGAGAGAGAGAGAGAGAGAGAGAGAGAGAGAGAGAGAAATGACCTAGGTGGGCCACCTTTGGTAGCCCTGGACTGATGCACTGCTAGCTCTTCTGCCTCCAAGGAGGAAAGGTTTCTCACATGTCCAACAACCTGAAAGATGACCATAAGATAATATCAAAAGTTAAAACATTTAAACTTAACCACATAAATTTGTTCTTTATTTTTAGTTACCTCATCATACAAAGAAAGTTCATCACATCAGCAACCCATATATTTAAGCACCGGAAAAAGAAAAAAGCCTTTTTTTTTGGGGTGGGTGGGTTGGGTATACAACAAGAAACAAACCAGAAACAAGAAGCTAGTTTCTATAGCTCTTCCATTCGTTACTCATAATGATATTCTTGAAAAAATGCCATTAATTTAACCACTTCAAGTCAAGCTACACAATCATATTTATCAACTTCAAACCAAAACTATAGCTGTTTTACCAAAAAGATAGAACTGTTAGGGAAAGGCACCGTGATAATATAAATCAACAATTAATTTAATTACTCAAGTTTTCTATATTTATTTACTCACTATCTTTTTTCAATTTAGTTTACTTAGGCTCTTTTTGGTATTAATTTTTCATCCCTCATATTTTCTCCTTTGGGAAAAAAAAGGTACCAATAAACAAATTCTGATTAAAAAAATAAATTGAAAACCATTTGGTAACTACAAATAAAATTGATTACAAAATGAAAAAATGTGTTGGAAATGCAAATAGAAAAAGCGGACACACCATGGTTCAAGATCTTGATCTCAATGCCCAACTTGCTTCCTCAAAAAAGCAAGTTGGGGTAATTTTCTTTTCTTGAAATCAAAACCAGATTTGAGCGGGACGCATAAAATTGCAATAGAATTCTGAGATATACCAAGATCTCCCCAAGATATTACCAAGATTTTGCCAAGATTTTGCCAAGATTTGAGCAAGATATATTCAAGGTATGACCAAGGTAACGTAAATATTATCAAGATATCAGAGATATGACTGCAATATACAAGATATGACCAAGTATCAGAGAACTCAATCAAGTTTTGTGTATTTTTTTTTTCTGTCATCACCAGTCTCATCTGACTTGGCTGAAATGTGAAACATCTCGCAAAATCTTGCTGAGATCTTGCAAGTTCTCAAACCATGGGACAGACAAGCAAATTTTACAAACTAAAGAGACGCATCCGGTGGCTATGCCATGTCATAAGACCCAAACATGCCAACAACATGTGTAGAACTGTACCAGGCAATAGACAAGGTAAGCATATCCATACCAAAGTTCTCACTCCATCGGTAATTCCAGCTCGTTCTGTAGGCTCAGAGGCCAAAATGAGTCTCTCCAGTGGTGCAGCAGTTTTTACAAATGGATGCTCCAAAAGCTGAGCAGCTGTAGGACGACATACCGGATTGCGCTGTAAACACTTCTTGACAAAATCCTTCCCCTCATTTGAGAGACTATCAGGTATTGCTGGAAGCTCTTTACTGTTCCCAATCTTAAACATGGCAACAACCTATAAACGAGAACACAGAAATATCAGTATAAGAAGCCAACAAAGTGAATTTGTATTTCAGTTAGAGAAGAAACAACTGAAACTAGGTTAATTTATGAGCAAATACAAGATATATGAAAATACTGACCCCTTCATACTGGCCCCAAGGTGGTTTGGTTGTAGCCATCTCAAGAACTGTACATCCAAGACTCCAGATATCAACAGCAAGATTGCAACCATTTGAATTATTTATTATCTGAATGGACAATTCAAATGAGAGATGCTACTCAAAGGTTTTCTAAGCCACCATAAATGGGTATTAAAGGCAAAATATACCGACCTCAGGTGCCATCCAGTAAGGGCTTCCCTTGAAAGACAAGGGGCACGATTGCCCAGTAATCTGAAATTTTGATAGAAACATTAGGATATACTTGTCATCCAGTGGTTGGTCACCATTGAGATTACACAAACGTTTCAGATTTCATCCAGTAATCAGGAATGATTCCAACCCTTGGGAGAAATATTTTGCTAACTTCAACAGATTTCTTCCAAACTTTCAAATGCTAGATTTGCCTGCATATTGAGGTTTGGGAATGATACTGATGGAATGAAAGCTAAACAGAAAATGGAGAAAAAAAAATTACATGCTTTGCCATCCCAAAATCTGCCAACTTCACACGTCCACTGGGGTCTACAAGAATATTTGCACCTTTAATATCCCTGTACAGAAGATATCGTTGACATATAAAGACAGACAACTTAAAACAGTAGCCACTGAATGAGGTAACAATCATGACTTTTGTAACCAAACCAACAGAAAGTGGCAACCATACCAACCTATGGACTGTATTCGTAGCATGCAAATATGCAAGGCCTGAAAGAATTTGCTGAGTATAACTTCGAATTGCCAGTTCACCAAACTGCCCATATTCTTGAAGCAGCTTATAGATGGAGCCACCTGACATATACTCTAAGTATATGTACAGTTTGTCATCTACCTGCTCAAGAAAAAGTTTGAAGATCATTTATCAAAAGCAAAAACAAAAATAAAAAGAAAGGAATCCATACAGACAACAGTCAGCTATAAAATAATAAAACAGAAAAGTCTGATCAACAACTGTTCTAACAAAGGAAAGGTCCAAGAATCCAAGTAATACGTTAGAAAAAGATAGAAATAGGTCACGACTTTGGACACAGCACCCTAGTTGACATCAGGCAGGCAACCACATATGCAGCCCCTGTTTCAAAAGTGCAATATATAATAAGCGAAAAGATACGACGAATTGAACATTCAACCCCAATGGACTGACAAAGGAATCCAACTATATACACATTTGGACACGGCCTCAAGTTTCTTATGTTCCACTGTAACTTACATCAACCAGAAGAGAATGAAATACAGCAAAAACACACTCACTACCACATTCCAAATTTGACTCCAGGATGGGATATTGGGATGGACGTATCTTGCATTCTGGATCCATTGCCATTAGTGAGCCCTATTTCTTTGTTTTCTATTTTTCTAATGAGGATGAGGATATCCGGGCCTTCGGCCTGCCAATTCCCCTAGTCTATGCAAGCTCCCCAGTCACAGGACCAAGTTGTTCATGTTTTTAAGTGGAAGGCCAATTAAATCCATGGTGAGTGCCCCAAACAGATAAAAGGAGTTGAACATAGGTCGCCTGTCGATGCCATTAGTGACTCTGTTGCTTGTGGAATTAGAGGAATATCAAAGGCTACATGTTTGCTCTTTCACAAGGATAGCTGAAGGGGTGGTTGAGGGTGACTTGTTGTTGGATTCTGTTAGGAGTCTAATAAGAGTTTGTATAGGAGTTAAATTAGAGTTTGCATTCATGTAAAATTCTATTCCTTGTAATAGTCTACTTTCCACTTAATTATAAATAGCGGGCTCAAGATCATGGATCAATAAGCCATTCTGCCAAACATTTGTATTTCTACATGGCATCAGAGCCTAAATACGATTAGGGAAGTGAGAGAAAAGAAAAAAAGAAAACCTACCTCCTGGCCTCTCTCTCTCTCGCTGTTGCAGAGTGTCAAAGAGCATCGAAATCCAGCCTCGATTAGGATCTTCTTTTTTTTCTTTTCTTTTTTTCTCTCTGCAAAACCCATCGCAGATTTTCTCCAATTGTTGCAGAATTTTCTGCGCAGAATTTTTCTGCAATAGTCGCAGGAATTTTCTGCAACTATCACAGAAATTTTGTAACCTATCGTTCAATTAGGGAAGCGACCTACCTTCTTCTTCTTCTTCTTTTTTCAAACCCATCGCCAATCTTTAGTTCTACTACTGGCAGTTTTTCAGTACCATCTTGGTCTCCAACTGAAACAGAAAAGAAGAAAAAAGAATAAAGAAGAAGACGACGATTCAGTTCCGTCTCGATTTGACAAATAAGAACAGAAAACAGAGGAAAGAAGAAGAGAAGAAGAAATCAGCAACTTCCGCTGCTTCTGCAACTGCAACAGCTTCAGCTCCTGCAACAGCCGCTGCTCCTGCAATTTTTTTCTCTCTGATTCTTCATCTGAAGCCTGCGGTTCTGAAGCCTGGTTATTCATCTGAAACCTGCGATTGAGGTTCTTTGATTGGGGTTCTGCTATTAAGGTTCTTCGACTGGGGTTGTTCTTCTTAAGCCTGCGATTGAGAATCGATTCTTCATCTGAGGTAATTCGATTAGCCCAAATAATATAGATATTTGAGGGTTATTTTGGTAAATTTGCATTGCAGGGACTTATATGTAAATTTGTATAAGTTCTAAGATTTATTTGCAAATTCAGATTTTTCAAGGACATATTTGTCATTACTGGAAGAAAAAAAAAAAAAGGGGTAGATCGATATGGGTTGTTTGGCTATTGCATTCTGCGACATTTCTGTTACTTCGAAAGGGTGAAGACTGAAGAACTGCAGATAATTTTGTCTACTTGGCAACTATTGATGGTACAGCCTTGACCACTGCTTCCTCTACTACCCATACCAACACCTACCTTGCTACTTCAGGTAAAACCTTTACAAGCTTTCAAGCTTCTTCAATTTCTAATCCTTGGATCATTGATACAGGAGCTACAGATCATATGACAGGTTTATCCTCCTCTTTCTTACAATATTCTCCAACTTCTGAAAATGATAAAGTTCGAATTGTTGATGGCTCCTATTCTTCCATTGCTGAAAAAGGGACCATTCAGCATTCTCCATCACTTTCTTTGTCTAAAGTTTTACATGTTCCCTCTTTCTCTACTAACTTGCTCTCTATCAGTAGTCTTACACATGACTTGAATTGTAAAGTGACTTTTTTCCCATCTTACTGTGTCTTTCAGGATCTGATCACGGGGAAGGAGATTGGACGTGGTAAACTAGACAATGGACTTTATTTGCTCGAGCCGATTGGAGAATCTACGTCTTCTTTGACTACATCTTCTAATCCAGTCCATTCAGTAATATCAGACCTTCATCAGTGGCACCGTAGGCTAGGTCACCCCCCTTTAGGAACTCTTAAGAAAATATTTCCTGATTTGGTTTCTTCTTATAATGAAAATAATTTTTTTTGTCAAACCTGCATTTTTGCAAAACAGACTCGTTCTACTTATTTACCTTCTCTTCATAATAGAAAACCTATTCCTTTTATGCTAATTTATACTGATGTGTGGGGTCCCTGCCGACGTGTGTCTATTACTGGCCATAGGTACTTTGTTACTTTTATTGATTGTCACTCTCGTTCTACATGCATTTATCTTTTAAAACAAAAAGACGAGGTTTTCCGATGTTTTCGTGACTTTCATAATATGATTAAAACTCAGTTCAATGCCACTATGAAGATCCTTCGCAGTGACAATGGCACAGAGTATATTGATGGTGAATTTCAAAGATATCTTTCTGATTCTGGCATAATACATCAGACCAGTTGCGTTGACACGGCTGCCCAAAATAGGGTTGCCGAAATGAAGAATCGACATCTCTTAGAGATAGCCCGTTCCATTATGATTTCTATGAATGTCCTTGACCAATACTAGAGTGACGCTATTCTCATTGCTACTTACCTTATGAATAGGATGCCCAGTAGGATACTTGGTTTTAAATGTCCTAATGAGATTCTTCAGAGAGCCTCTTCTTTTGTTATTCCCCCAAAGGTTTTTGGATGTGTGTGTTATACTAGAATCACAGCCCACCAGAGTAAGCTGGCTCCCCGCGGCCTACGCTGCATATGTTTAGGGTATTCTGCTACTCAGAAAGGGTACAAATGTTATCATCCTCCTTCCAGGAAAACCATTGTATCCATAGATGTAATTTTTAATGAGTCTTGCCCTTACTATACACCTCTCCAGGGGGAGAGTCCTAGAGGAGATGTGTTATTTCCGACTCTAGATCTTCCTATCACACACCAACACAACTTAAGAGTCCCAGAAGAGTTTCCTGACCAGGGGGAGACTTCGGCCAGTATACCTGAGGACTCTAATCCTCCCCCTTCGATTTTTGAACCATGTGAAGAACCTAGCCAGGGGGAGACCACTCCTGTGAGACACACTGTTGGGGTCTTTCAAAACCAGATTGACCAGAATAAGAAGTTGCAGACTTATCAGAGGAAGAAATATAACCGGCTAAAGCAGGTGGAGAAAGGTGATACATTACCACTTCAACCTCCTGCTCCAGAATCAAATTCTACTGAGGTATCTTCTTCCAATCTTCCTATTGCTGTTAAAAAGGGGTCAGATCTTGTACTCAACATCCCTTAGCTAAATATGTTTCTTATAACTCTTTGTCTGACTCCTACTGTGCTTTTATATCCTCTCTGTCATCTGTATCTGTTCCTAAAAGTTGGCAGGAAGCCTATGCTGATAAGAGATGGAAGGAAGCTATGGTAGAGGAAATGCAAGCAATGAAGAAAAATGACACTTGGGAGCTGATTACACTTCATCCAAGAAAAAAACCAGTGGGCTGCAAATGGGTATTTGTGGTTAAACAAAATATGGATGGATCAGTCAACAAGTTGAAAGCTAGACTAGTTGCAAAGGGGTTTACCCAGATCTATGGGATTGATTATCAGGAGACCTTTGCCCCTGTTGCGAAACTAAATACTGTCAGAGTTCTGTTGTCTGTAGCTGTGAACAAACACTGGAACTTGCACCAACTAGACGTAAAGAATGCCTTCTTACATGGGGAGTTAGCAGAAGAGGTCTATATGGAAATCCCACATGGTTTTTCCGATGACAATACTGCAAGGAAAGTCTGTCGGTTGAAGAGGTCAATATATGGGTTAAAACAGTCTCCTAGATGTTGGTTTGGACACCTTCTGAAAGCAATGACTTCTATTGGGTACAAGCAAAGCAATACTGATCATACACTATTTGTCAAGAATTCAAGTACTAACATCACACTTCTCATTGTTTATGTAGACGATATTGTCATCACAAGGAATGATGGTGAAGAAATTCAAAAGCTGAAAGACTTTCTTGGCAGAGAATTTGAAATTAAAGATCTAGGGAAGTTACAATATTTCTTAGGGATTGAGGTGGCTCGATCAAATAAAGGTATATTCCTATCCCAAAGAAAGTATGTCCTAGATCTATTATCAGAAGTGGGAATGTTGGGGTGTAAAGCAGTTGATACCCCTATTGAAGCTGGAGCTAAACTTAAAGAAAAAAAGGGAGAACCAATGGACAAAGGAAGATACCAAAGGCTGGTAAAGAAGCTTATTTACTTGTCCCACACCAGGCTAAACGTCGCTTATGCTGTAGGGATAGTGAGCCAATTTATGCATGATCCATATTTAGCTCATATGAAGGCTGTTACCTGAATACTACAGTATTTGAAGGGAACTCCTGGAAAAGGAATACTTCTATCACCCACCGATAATCTAAAAGTAGAAGCATACACTGATGCAGACTGGGCTGAATCTCCAGACAAGAAGTCAATTTCAGGTTACTGTACCTTTGTTGGAGGTAATCTAGTTACTTAGAGAAGTAAGAAACAGAATGTGGTAGCTTTATCTAGTACCGAAATTGAATATAGAGCTATGGTTCGTGAAGTTTGTGAGCTACTATGGTTGAAAGGCTTGCTGCAAGATATTGGAGTCCAAGTTCCAAACCCTATGATGTTATATTGTGACAACAAGTCTGCTATTACTATTGCTAATAATCCAGTGCAACATGATCGAACTAAGCACATTGAAATTGACAGGTTTTTTGTCAAAGGAAAGTTGGAACAAGGGCTTATCTGCATGCCTTTTGTAAGATCTGAAGACCAAGTAGCAGATGTTTTCACTAAGGGTTTGAAAGAAAGAGATTTCCTTCCTATTGTAGGCAAGTTGGGCATGACTAATATCTATGCCTCAACTTGAGGGGGAGTGTTGGATTCTATTAGGAGTCTAATAAGAGTTTGTATAGGAGTTAAATTAGAGTTTGCATTCATGTAAAATTCTATTCCTTGTAAGAGTCTACTTTCCACTTAATTATAAATAGAGGGCTTAAGATCATGGATCAATAAGCCATTTTGCCAAACATTGTATTTCTACACTTGTCATCAGTGATTGCATGTGTTTGTCACAAGGCCCCCAGTCTTGGCAATAATGTGCTTTTTAGTTTTTACCCTCTTGGGTGAATAAATAATCGATTACAAAGCCCCAAACAAAGGGAAGGGGGTGAGGACGGGTGAGGAAAGAAAGGAAACCCCAAGAGCAGGAGTAAGGCGGTAACATATGGGAAAAATCTAAACCCCAAATAACAACAAGCCTGTTCCTTGGGGAATCTAAGAAAGGTTTATGGGGAAGCAGACGCAAGTTTAGAACTAACATCATTGAAGATGGCCAAATTTATTCAAAAAGGAGGAACAAGGGCTTGTTAGTAATCCTATCGAACAAACATCCAGATTGATGAGTGGTCAGAATTCTTCCTTTTTCTTAAAGGAAGATATCAGTTTATCCATTTGAGTGATAAACTAGCAACAGGTGTGGTTAATAGAAAATTTAGTAGCTGGTTCGTTACCTTACTGAGAAGTCCTCTACATGGGTCCCAAGTTCAACCTCTTATTGTTGTACTATACTCTTCATATTGGTTGCCTTTTATCTCAGCAATAAATATCATTGAGCAAATTGCACCAGCACCCTAAAATGGAGGCCTTAAAGCACTGGCACCCCACTTTATGTTTAAAAAACACAAAGACCCCAAAATTGGATTTTCATTGGAATTGTCCAATTTTCCATTGAAAACAGTTAAATTACTGTTTATTTTATTTCAATTCCCTAAAATAAACAGAGTCTTAACAATTTTCAGTCACAAATTGGATAAATATATCCAATGAAAATCTAATTTTGGGGTCTCTATGTTTTTTAAACATAAAGTGGGTGGTCAGTGCTTTAAGGCCTCCATTTTGGGGTTCCAGTGCAATTTACTCAATATTATTTGTATCGGAGACCAGCCAGAGACATAAAAATGAATAGAGAACAAATATAGCCATTATTTCTGGGTGGAACTTGACAGAATTTAGGGGGAGGAAATGGAGGGTCTTAAAAAAATGAACTATGAAAAAAGGGTGAACCCAATGTTTTTTTTTGGGGGGGCGGGGGGCTGGGGAGGGGGGGAGAGGAGCAATTTTCTTACGCAACTTATGCCAGTAATTTATGCTGAGAGGCTGTTTTGATGCATTGACTTCAGGCTACAACTGTGGTCCACTGACCATTGTGCCAAGGCCCACCCCTAAATGACTAAGAACAAAAATAAATAAACTTCCCAAACTTCTTACAAGTATCGGCATTATCGATTTCCGGGTGGAATTTGACAGAACCCCAGTTTAAAATCAAACAAACCTTGTTAAGACAAAATTGACAAATGATCACTGTTAACTTCCTCAAACCCTACAAAGAGTAGTTCACTAGTTCCCAAAACCAAATCTGAACTTTCTGCATAAGTTAAGTAACAGCATGTATCTCAAAACAAATCCGCACCTCCCAAACCCCAGGAAAAAAAAGGGAGAAAAAAAAGAATATAAAAGGAAAAAGAGGACAACAACCAAAACTTCTCAGAAGTATTAATTAGTTATGGAAATAGTGAAAACAAGAGCTAGGTTTAGATGATAATAGTATTAAGAGAGCAACATCCTACATACAAAGTATCAGCAACCAAATTTACTATATAGAATTTAGACGTACACAGAATTAATAATAAAACAGAACCAGTAAACTACAACGAGGCATTTTGAACAATCCAGAACTGACAGAATCCTTACCATCTCAGAACCATAATATTGCACAATATTTGGATGCCGCAAGCGACTCAGTAGAGCAATTTCCTACGATATAGAACCTTAAAAAGTGAGTTTTTTATTTATTTTTTATTTTTTTAAGCTAAAATACACAGGAAAGTAATATTGAGGTAGAATCGCAAAATTCAGAATCCAGAGTTCCGACAGGAACCTCTGTCAAATTCAAAAGAGGGAAAATCCAATAAAAGTAATTTTCAAAGAAATAACCACCCTTACTTGCCCAAACTGCTTCGCACTTTCCTTTGACTTTGCATCATCTGAAAATAGTATAATCTCCTTCATAGCACACATGTCACCACTTTCCCTGAAATAACAATAACAGAAATGTTTCAATGATGTGTCTGTTCTTGCAAGCATTCAACCTCAGTAGATACATACCTGTTAAAACCTTCATAAACATGTCCAAAAGCGCCTCTGCCTAGTAGCTTTCCCTTCTTCCAACGGGATCCAGGACTTATTGGATTATCTGCCTTTCCAGGACTTTGTGGGAATGAGGACACTGTCGAAGGTGTGCTTGAGGTAGGAAAAGGGGAAGAAGTAGGAATAGATATAGGAGGAAGCGGCAGCCGGTGGCCTTGTTTCCCATCCTCCTGCCAGCCAGCTGACGTTTCTGTAGCTGCTCCTCCAGCCCGTGGATGCAAAGGAGTGACAGCACCACTATTTATTCTGGAGCTAGGACCAGGACTCGTCATTCTGGGGCTTGGTATTGGAGAACACTCTGGGCTTCCCTTGCTGTGCTGCCAAAATAACTGGCCTGACATATCTCCTCCCATCGAATTATGTCCAGAATTCTGACCTGAACCTAAACTTGAGCAATGACCAGATCCAAGTAATGGGACTTCAGGATAAGGCTTTCCTGCCCAGAAGGCAGAGTTAGTAAT
Organism: Hakea prostrata; assembly: GCF_041222555.1. Taxonomy (NCBI): domain Eukaryota; kingdom Viridiplantae; phylum Streptophyta; class Magnoliopsida; order Proteales; family Proteaceae; genus Hakea; species Hakea prostrata. The sequence continues at coordinate 73,796,660 of NC_142600.1, read as the reverse complement.
CTGATCGGTGCCAAATGCTCTCATTGGACTTCTTGACGGGCTTGACATAGAGCTGTCTGGAGCACTTCCAAAAGCACCATGCAAAGGACTCTGTAGTGCATAATTTTTTGAGGGTCCCTGTTTAGGTGACATAGGGAGTATTTGATTGTTGAACGTCGGATGAGTTGGATGCAGGACCTCTCTTGAGTTCTTTGGAGTGATGGTAGGGGGATGTTCCATGTGCATTATGCTTCAACAAATCAATACAATAATATTCAGGATTTACGAAAACATTCAGTGTGTAAAATGTAATCAACATCACTTCATATGCAAGCTCACCTGGATGGACTGTTTGCTGTTCTGGACCCACTTTCATAGTCAATTGTCTGTGGGATAAGATGATTCAAGTCCACTGGATCATCACTCTCAATTGAACTATAACTAGAAATAGATGCAGATGCCAAATCTCCGTGGACATCTGTTGCATATGTCATATGAGGGATGCAACCAGGTTTTTGGAGTGGAAAACAAGATGGCTTAGCGCCTCTCTTTGATTTTGTTTTTGTGGTTATACTGATCTCAGAATCTACCCGTCCAATGCTTGCAAGGTGCAATGCTGGAAGAGGAAGTGGTTGTGCTTGAGGCAGTTCAGAAAAACTTTGACATCGTGAAACTATTGAAAAGGGGGATGGTGATCTTGATGCAGCATGGAATTGAGATCCTTTTTCTGACACTGTATCACTGCTACGTCTACGAGACCCACTTGATCTAATATTAAATTTTTCTTCAGACAGATTCTTAAATTTTCGGTGTAATGTATCAATAAAACTTTCCTTGTTTATTTTATTCTTAGCTTCTTTGGATGAAGACTTTCCCCACAATGGAGGCATAATTTAGGTTAAAGCTAATTACAGAAATAATGCCAGTTCTTTCAGTTTAACACTCAACCGATAGAAATTGCAACTTCATTAATAAATGATGCACCACCAGATCAGATATGAAACCTTGAAGAATCAGAAGGTCCAAACATCTGAAGACCTTCTCATCAAAAAAGAACTTTTGACAGCAGCACCAACCAAGTTAGACTTGAAGCAAGCAACTCTGTGAGTCCAGCTGAGAAAGAACAGGTGAAAATATGAACCTACAAAGAAAGAATCAATATTAACTTGATGAAAAGTAAGATTTCATACACTGAATAGCTGCTTATACTATTTTAAACCATGCAAGCAAAAAGACAATCTGTGTCAAAACTATGAGATGTGGTTACAGGAATAGAGAGGTAAATTTGAGGATTTTTTTTTTATTAGTTGTCTCGTTAATGAAGTAGTCAAACAAGGACAGTGGGATTTTAAGGGGGATACTAATGCAATGTGGAATGAGATGGCTATGTATATCAAGAAGGTGGCTAAAGATGTCCTAGGTGAATCAAAAGGAAAGCTTCATTCTTATAGAGAGACTTGGTGGTGGGATAGTGAGGTTCAAACTGCCATTAGAAATAAGAAAGCTAGTTTTAAGATATGGTAAAGAACTAAGGATGTTGAGGATCTTCAAAGGTATAGGTCGGATAGAAATGAAGCTAAGAAAATTGCGGAAAAAGCAAGGGAAAAGAAGTATGAAGAATTATACATTAAGTTGGGCACGAAGGAAGGGGAAAAATCTATTTATAAGATAGCTAAGATGAGGGATAGGAAGAGTAGAGATCTTGACCGTGTTAGATGTATTAAAAATGGAGATGGTAAAGTATTAGTATGTGATGAGGACATTCATAAAAGATGGGAAATCTATTTCTCTACTCTACTAAATGAGCATACTTCAAGCACATATGATTCGGAAGATCACACCTTTCACCAAGGCACCAATTTTCAAACTTATATACGTAGAATTTCGATATCCAAAGTAAAAGAAGCACTAAGGAGGATGAAACTCGGCAAGACACAAGGTCCTGATGAAATCCCAATAGAAGTATGGAAGAGCTTAGGAACCCATGGACTAGTTTGGTTGACTAAGTTGTTTAATAAGATTATGAGCACAGGGAAAATGCCAGATAAATGGAGGAGAAGCATCGTGGTTCCAATTTACAAAAATAAAGGAGATATTCAAAATTGTAATAACTATAAGGGAATTAAATTGATGAGCCATACTATAAAATTATGGGAGAGAATAATTGAAACCAATTTGAGACACTTAATTACAATTACGGAGAACCAGTCTGGGTTTATGCCGGGAAGATCTACAACGAAGGCTATTTACCTGATTAGGAGACTTATGGAAAGCTATAGAGAATGTAAGAAAGACCTTCATATGGTATTTATTGACCTAGAAAAAGCTTATGATAAAGTCCCTAGAGCGTTAATTTGGCAAGTACTACAGAAAAGAAGCGTTGCAAGTAAATATGTAGATATAGTTAAGGTCCATATGTAAGATGGTTTGGTGACAAGTGTAAGAACAATGGGGGGACAGAGTAATATATTCCCAATTACAGTTGGGCTACATCAAGGATCAACTTTAAGGCCATATCTATTTGCACTTGTAATTGATGAATTAACCAAAGACATTCGAGATGAGGTCCCTTGGTGTATGCTTTTTACTAATGATATTGTATTGATTAATGAGACTCGAGTGGGGATTAATACCAAATTAGAATTGTGGAGAGTAGCTTGGATTCAAAAGGCTTTAAACTAAGTAGAACGAAGACAAAATATCTCGTTTGTAACTTTAGTCATGATCGGGTAGACGATGAGGTGGTGATACTTGATGATAGGGAGATTCCTCAGAGTGATTGTTTTAGGTACCTAGGTTCAATCATAAGTAAAAGGGGTGATTTAGAGGATGATGTTTCCCAAAGAATTAAAATAGGGTGGATGAAGTGGAGAGGTGCGTCCGGGGTCTTGTGTGATCAGCGTATTCCATTAAAGCTTAAAGGAAAATTTTATAAGACCGTTGTTCGACCAGCTATGATGTACGGGGCAGAATGTTGGGTTGTTAAAAAGAATCATATAGATAAACTCAGTGTGGCAGAAATAAGGATGCTAAGATGGATGAGTGGCAAAACTAGGATGGATAAGATAAGGAATGATCATATTAGAGATGGTTTGGAGTTGCTCTCATAAGTGAAAAGCTATGAGAAAGTCGTTTGAGGTGGCACGGCCACGTTCAATGGAGACCTATAAATGCCCCTGTACGGAGAAGTGATATAATCCCGATTGAAGGAACTAGAAGAGCTAAGGGTAGACCTAAGATAATCTTAAGAGAAGTGGTGAGAAAGGATATGCATAGCTTAGGCCTAGTATCTAGCATGGCCTTGTACAGAACTAATTGGAAGGCAAGAATCCATGTAGCCAACCCCATTTAGTTGGGACAAGGCTTATTGTTGTTGTTTCGTAATTTGCAATTTATCATATCAGAATATGGTGCTGCCCATAAGGAGATTCAGTCAGCTTCATTTTTACATCTATTTATAAGTTTCTTTGCCGAATACAATTTTAATACCACCAGTGTTTTTGCAACCAGTTGTCAAAGGGAGGATGAATAGGATTAATAAAATTCAAGTTTTGTCAAATGCTGCAGTTTGCTTGCTAGAACCAATGGCTAAGTTCAATTGAGATGCTCTTTCCTCAAGTTCTATCTCTCTCTTTTCCTGTTCTTCTATCCCAGGGACCAGGTTAGTATTCATCATTATTCTTCACCTAGTCTATCTCCATCTTATAGTTCCACCCCAAAAGTCTTCCTTCTTCCAACTTTCTTCTTCACTCTTACAATTATTCTGTTTATAATTTCTTCCATCACTACTGCCATCCTTACTACACTGAGAATGAACTAATCAATCCCAATGGTACCATTGGATTTGGTCCAGCACTTGGGGTAGAGTTTCCCTGCCCTAGGTGACTGAAATCCTTAGACCTTGCTCCCTAAAACTTCTTCTGTCATGAGAACAAAGTCTGCAACTTAATCTGAACCAGCAACTATAATTTAAATCCATTTGCATTACTTATTTACTTTATTTGTCTTCCCTGGCATCAACTTTGGCGGATTATAGTGTATAACCAAATTTCCAAGAACCAACATAACCCTAAAATTACAGACTGATTGGAATCCAAAAGGGTAACAACTCTCACCGAAAGTAGGAACTAATTATTGCTGACTGTGGTTTTTTTTTTTTTGGATGAATAAAATAAATGCATTAAAAGAACGGAACAATCACACATACATCAAGGCAGAAATTTAGCAAAGCTAAAGAGCACAAACAATGCAAACTGGGGCAGGACCCAAAGAAAAATGGGTCAAACAGAGGCCAAAAAAGAAACTATTTTGTGGATTTTTTCTTTTTCTTCTTTCTCTTGGAGGACTTGAGATCAACCAAGAAGTCATCACCGAATGGGTTGTGCCCTTTAATAGGATGATTACTCCTTCTACACTCGGCATGATCAAGATCATGCACAGGGGGGGCGAGAGAGGAGAATCAAAAGCATGCTCTGAAGGGTTTAAATCACAAGCCAAAGGTTTGGCAAAGCGAGCAGTGGCTGATGACAGGAAAGAGGGGCTGGAGGAGGAAGGTTGAGAGGCAGAGGGAGGCGGGGATTAGAGAAATGGGCAAAGAGGTCCCAAACAGGGTGGGGGGAGAGTGAGGTGAGGAGTAGGGGTTAATAAGATTAGGCCCATGGGCCATAGGGCCCAATATGGAACACTTAGGGGAGGGTAAAATGGGAAAGTTAAGATGATCGTGGGAGAGAGAGGAAATTGAAGTGGCGGTGGTTAGTTTCCCTATAACGTTAACCAAAATGGGAGAGTGAATAGGCGGTGAGGGGGTAGCAGAGATCTCAAAGGTGAGGATTTCATGAAAGAGGAAGGGCGATGCTTGAGGGCCAAGGGTGAGATGCCATGACTCCTGTAGAGACCGTATAAAGGAAGGAGATCCTTCAGTAGTTGTGGAAGGAACAGTAATCCAAACTTTGACAGGGGAAGCAAAGGCTTTGACTGCAGTGTACTGACAGAAGTCCTCAAAGGACTTCTCAACCTGGGAAGCTAAGCAAGGAATTGTCACTGTATGTGCAAGTTTTGGTCTACTTCTACATCTCCGGTAAGTATTGGCTTCAGGCAGCAAACGAGAATCAGAAGGCGCTAATGTTGATGATGAAGGAGCAGCCTGAACGACAATGGCGGTAGCTGAAGTTTCTATTGTTGAAGATGGAGCAGAAATTTCAAAGAGCTTAATATGAGAAAATTCTCTAATTGGAGCGGAGATATTTTCCCTAAAATCAGTAGGGGGTAAAGGGTCTTAAGCAGCAACGGCAGCAGCAGCTACTTCTAGGTCTTGAGCAGCAGTGGCAACGACAGTGCCTTCTTGGTGTTGAACAACAATGGCAGCAACAACCTCTTCTAGGTCAGCGGCAACGGTGTTGCATGAGACTTCAATTGAACATTTTCTAAGTTGTCGATGATAAGGCTATCAGGAATCAACATAAATTCTTTGACAAATGATGTCGATGGAGCATTCAGGATAGCAGAAGAACAAGAGCCAGTCTCATGGCCAAATCGCCGACAAGAGATGCATCTGGATGGAACCCAGTCATAGACAATGACTTGACTATAGTTGAGCCCATTATCATCAACATTGGAGATGGAGGATGGGAGAGGATGAGCAGCAGACACTTCAACATAAATTCGGGCATAGGAGAGCCTTTTGAAGTTCAAAGTTTTATGATCAAAGCGGAGAGGTCTTCCAACGGCAGATCCGATACGGCCGAGGCTTTCTATATTCCAGAAATCTAGAGGGAGACCAGGGAGATTTATCCAAAGGGGAATTGTGCTGAAGTCAACCCTGTGGAGGGGCATTGAAGGATACCATGGCCGGAGAAAATAGGGGATTTATCAACGAACCAAGGGGAACCCTCAAGAGCACAGGCTTTGCAGTCAAAGGAATGGAAATTGAAGAGAAAGAAGCCAGAGTCGAGAACGAAAAAGTCTAAAGATTGTCTTCCTTTCCATTGCATGGAAAAAGAGGTTTTTACAATACTAGCAGGGAGAGGAGGGCCAAGAAACTGTCCAACAATGGTTGATTGCCAAAGAAGGATACTCTACTCGGTAGCAAGAGGCAGGCAGTGAGGAGTAGGGGCAGCCGACAAGGGAGCAGTGGGGATGAAAGAAAGGTTGCAATCATTGATGATGGAGTTAGAGGTGGAGGAGGTGAAGAGGAAATTCCAAGGTTTAGCGGGAGAGATGGAAGGAAATGCGTCAGGGAAGCAGGAGGGGTTCAGAGGCTTATCGGAGGGTTCAAGGGGGGAGCCAGGGGATCAAAGGGGAGTGGGGAGGCCATCGTTTAAGGTGACAAGTTCGCATCCCCCCCCCCCCAAAAGAAACCTCTGCGCCAAATAACATGGCGCCGCCGGATGGGTGCGAACCCAGGACCTCCCCATGGGAGGTTAGGCTTTTAACCACTAAACTAACCCACCATTGGTTGTGTTAGTTGGCAGGTCAAAGGGATCCTTCTTTCCTTATTTGCAATTAAAGCCTCAACAACCTAATTGCCAAAATGGCCCTTACTCCACCTTCTCCTAAACAACAAAATCTGCCCATCCTCTTCAACGTTAATCACTTCAATACCCCTAGGGGAATAACAAAAGAAGAGGTTCCCTAAAGAATCTTATTAGGACATTTAAAACCAAGTATCCTATTGAGCATCCTATTCATGAGGTAAGAAGCAGTGAGTATAACATCACTCCAGTATTGGTCAGGTACATTCATAGCAATCATAATGGAACGGGCTATCTCTAAGAGATGCCGATTCTTCCTTTCGGCAACCCCATTTTGGGCAACCGAATCAACGCAACTGATCTGATGTATTATGTCAGAGTCAGAGAGATATCTTTGAAATTCACCATCAATATACTTTGCGCCATTGTCACTGCGAAAGATCTTCACAGTGGCATTGAACTGAGTTTTAATCATATTATGAAAATCATGAAAACATCGGAAAACCTCATTTTTTTTTTGTTTTAAAAGATAAATCCATGTAAAACGAGAGTGACAACCAATAAAAGTAATAAAGTACCTATGGCCGTAAATAGACACGTCAGCAGGGACCCCACACATCAGTATGAATTAGCATAAAAGGAATAGTTGTTCTATTATGAAGAGAAGGTAAATAAGTAGAACGAGTCTGCTTCGCAACTTCACAAAAAAAAATTATCCTTGTTACAAGAAGAAACCAAATCAGGAAATATTTTCTTAAGAGTTTCTAAAGGGGGGTGACCTAGCCTACGGTGCCACTGATGAAGGTCCGATATTACCGAATGGACCGGATTAGAAGATGTAGTTAAAGCAGACGCAGATTCTCCAATCGGCTCGAGAAAATAAAGTCCATTGTCTAGTTTACCACATCCAATCTCCTTCCACATGACCAGATCCTAGAAGACAGTAAAATGGGGAAAAAGTCACTTTACAATTTGAGTCATGTGTAAGACTACTGATAGAGAGCAAGTTAGTAGAGAAAGCGGGAACATGTAAAACTTTAGACAAAGAAAATGATAGAGAATGCTGAATGGTCCCTTTTCCAACGATGGAAGAATAGGAGCCATCAGCAGTTCAAACTTTATCCTTTCCAGAAATTGGGGAATATTGTAAGAAAAAGGAGGATAAACCTGTCATATGATCTGTGGCTCCTGTATCAATGATCCAAGGAGTAGAAACTGAAGAAACTTGAAAGCCTGTAAAAGTTTTACCTGAAGTAGCAAGGTAGGAGTTGGTATGGGTAGTAGAGGAAGCAGTGGTCAAGGCTGTACCGGCAGTAGAAGACTGCAGAATACATCGCAGAGTAGCGAACTCCTCCGTGAAAATCCAACATTTGCAGAGGGTGTGGTGGAAACTGTCTCAAAAAGATTAGCCTTTGGTTTTCCCTTTCTTTGTGCTCATTTTTGCTCAAAATCAGCAGGCTTCCCATGCAGTTTCCAACAATTTGCCTTTGTATGATATGGTTTGTGACAGTGCTCACACTTGACAATCTCCTTAACTGGATCAGATTTAGTGCGAACAAACTGTAAGGCTGATTTCTCTATAATAAAAGTATGAAGCATGGCTAATCGACGACTTTCCTCACACTGAACAAAAGCATAAGACTGTTTTAGTGTAGGAAAGAGCGAACGACTTAAGACTTGCACTCTGATCTAATCGTACTCCACATTCAAACCTGCCAAGAAGTTATATACCCGAATCTTATCAATGTGCTTCCTATAAGTAGTCACATCATCTGGGTTAATGGAATGATAATCCCCATAATGATCCAGCTCCTGCCAAAGAGATTACAACTCAGCATAATATTGGGCCAAAGTCAGTTCCTTTTGGGTAGTCTCACGAAGCTTCTTTCGTAGCTCATAAACCTGTGCATCATTCTCCAACTGTCCATAGGTTTCAATAGTAGCCTTCCAGATTTAAGCTGCAGTATCAAGTAATAGGTAACTCCGGGCAATATTTGGATGCATAGAATTCAAAAGGAATGACATAATAAGAGAATCATTTGATATCCATTTATCCTGTAAAACACATGCGGTAGTAGGTTTGATAGTGGTGCCCGTAATGTGTCCAACTAGTCCTCTTCCAGCAATAGTCAGGTAAGCAGATCGAGACCAGATCAAATAATTTGTGCCATCAAATCTTACCGAAAGAGGATGAAGAGTGGGATAGATAATATTCGAAGCCAATAGGAGCAGTAGTACCATCGGTAGTTGCCATATTGAAAAAATTGTCTGCAGTTCTTCAGTCTTCACCCTTTCAAAAATAACTGAAATGTCGCAGAATGCAATAGCCAAACCACGATTCAAAAAGTGCATATAAGGAACACCATTTTTTTCTTTCTTTCCAAAATATGCAAAATCGCATAAAAGCCCCTGAAAATATGGATAATTACATAAAAACCCCTAAAACATTAATAATTACAAATAGGCCCTTAGAAATATGCAACATTACATAAAGTCCCTTCAAAATATGAATAATTACAGATAGGCCCCTGTAAAGATGAATAATTTCATATAAGTCCTTGTAAAACTATGAATTCTCAAAAAAAGACCATCTATAAGAATTTACAAGTAGACCCCTGGTCTGATTTGGTTCAAGGGTTGAGTATGTTTTTAAGGAGGTATCGTTTCAAAACTCAGAAGAAGAAGATAGAAGAAGATGTAAGAGGCTGTAAAGCTATCGTTACGAAACCAAAACTGCGATGGAGTTTGCGATGGAGATGGAGATGGAGTCTAGTTTCAGAAATCAGAACTGCGATGGAGTTTGCGATGGAGATGGAGATGGAGTCTGGTTTCAGAAATCAGAACTGCGATGGAGTTTGCGATGGAGATGGGAGTCTGGGTTCAGAGTTTCAGAATATCGTTTCGGCAATCAGAACTGCTTGGAGTCTGGTTTCAGAAATTCAGAATATCGTTTCGAAAATCAAAACTGCGATGGAGATAGGAGTCTAGTTTCAGAAACTCAGAGAAGAAGAAAACCAGAAGAAGAAGAAGGCGAAAGGTTACGGTTTCGGTTTTGGTAACGAAGCAGTTGCAGAGTTTCAGAGCAGAAGAAAACCAGAAGTAAAAGAAGGCGGAAGGTTACGGTTTCAGTGACGCATCGGATCTTTTTTCTCTTTTTCTTCTTTCTCCTCCCTAATCGGACTTAGGCTCTGATGCCATGTTGAAAAACACGATTTTGGGTGGAATGGCTTATTGATCAATGATCTCAAGCCCTCTATTTATAATTAAGTGGAAAGTACACTATTACAAGGAATAGAATTTTACATGAATGCAAACTCTAATTTTACTCCAATACAAACTCTAATTGAACTCCTAGTAGAATCCAACACGACCCAAACTTTGAAGCTGATATGTTGAGGGAGCAAACATGCAAACCTAAAAAAAAGATTCACACAACCATTACTTGATATAAACGAAAATATAAAGGTTTAAAGTCAAAATAAATACATCAAACATGTTCAATTATTCATAACTTCACATTACAACATCGGTGTTCTTATAAGTTACACCATGAGAGTACAAAAGTAAAATCAATGACTAAGCAGCTCTTCCAACTTCTGCTCTACCAGCACCACCTCCATCAATGTAGAACATAGTTTTTGAGAGAAAAAAATAAATATATGAAGTTTGGGAAGAAAGCTCACCTTGCTTCAAGATTTTCTTCAAAATCAATAGATCTTTGTTGTATATGAGCTAAACAGTATCTTAATGTAACCTAGGTAAAGAACCGACCAAGTTTCTGACCAAAACACCAAAACCAACAAAGGGGGAAGGATTATTGAGACAAATCAAGGTCGAGTTGAGATCAAGATATCTCAACTCGTCTAGTCTCACTGATCTTCGTTGGTCGGGCCACTCTCTCTCTTGGCATAATCGGCGTATTGGTGAACATAGAATTGCATCTAAACTTGATCGCTTTCTTGTTAACCATCACTGGCTCTCATCCTTCCCGGACTCCCATGCCTCTTTCTCTCCAGCTTGCCTTTCTGATCACTCTCCCTGCCTTGTCCGTCTTCTCCCCTCCTCCTCTTTTGGTCCTAAACCTTTCAAATTCTTTGATATGTGGACCTCCAACCAGTCCTTTCTCCCCACTGTCAAGGAAGCCTGGGAGAAGCCTGTCCACTGTCACTCTCTTCCCCTAATAGCTTTTGCCCGTCGTCTTAGGAACACTAAGGAAGCGCTCCGTAGTTGGAACTCCTCTACTTTCGGAGATATCTCCTCTAGGGTTTCTACTTGCCATTCAAATCTCCTAAGTACTCAATCCCTTCTCCAGATTGACCCTCTCAATCCTCTGCTAGCGGAGAATGAGCGGGTTCTCTCTTCTGAATTATCGTCTCTTGCTTCCCTTGAAGAAAGTTTCCTCCGGCAAAAGGCTAGAATTAATTAGCTCCAACTTGGAGACTCTAATATTGCTTTCTTCCATCGCTCTCTTAAAGCCCGAAATAATTACAACTCCATTCCTGCCCTCCTTTCTAGTAATGGTTCTTGGATCTTTGACCCCTCAGGAATCAAAGCCGAGGTTGTGTCTTATTTCTCTAATCTTCTCGCTCCTTCTTCTCTCCCGCTCCGCCCTCCTCTCCCCCCTGGTCTTATCAATAAATTTGTTGATCCCCTCTCTCTTCCCTCTCTTTTCTCAATTCCTTCCCATGATGAGATTACTCTGGCCATCCGTTCCCACAAATCAAACCGTGCCCCGGGCCCTGATGGATTTAGTATGGGATTCTTCTCTTGTGCTTGGGATCTCATTGAGGTCGACCTTATTAGAGCTGTCCGCAGTTTCTTTCTCAATCCCTCTCAGCTCTCTTCCATCAACCAAACTTTCCTCTGTCTTATCCCCAAAAAAGCTGGAGCCTCTTCTGTTTCTGATTTTCGCCCCATCTCCCTTTGTAATCTTCTCTACAAATTCATATCCAAAATCCTACCGAATAGGCTCAAGAAGATCATGCCAACCCTGTTTAGTCCCAACCAATCAGCTTTTATCTTAGGTCGTAGTATCGCGGCTAATATTCTCCTTTGTGCCGAGGTTGTTAGGGGGTTCGAAAGATCCTCTCATTCCCCTGCGGCCCTCCTCAAAGTTGACCTCCACAAAGCTTTTGATTCTATCCGCTGGGACTTTATCAGTGATGTTCTTTCCGCTATGGGTTTCCCTCCTTCCTTCATCCATTGGATTGAGGTCTGCATCTCTACTCCAAGATTCTCTGTTCTAACCAATGGCTCGCCGGCCGAATTCTTTCCCTCTCGGGTTGGAATTCGGCAAGGTTGTCCCCTTTCTCCCTTCCTTTTCTCTTTGGCTCTAGAGGTGCTCTCCCGTATTCTCCAAGCCAAGACTGATCAACTTCTTATTTCTCCCATCCCAAAGTGTAAAGCTATCAATCTCACCCATCTTGCTTTTGCTGATGATCTCATGATCTTCGCTAAAGCTGACATTTCTTCCATATCTTCCATCATCTCCGCTCTCTCCTTCTTTGAATCTATCTCCGGCCTTAAGGTCAACCTCGATAAATCATCCCTCTTCCTTTCAGGTGTGTCTGAGCCTCTGCGTTCAAATCTCCTTAATCTTTCGGGGTTTAAGGCTGGCTCCTTCCCTGTGATTTACCTTGGTCTCCCTCTTATCCCGGGTAGGCTCTCCCGCCATCATTGCTTGCCCATGTTGGATCATATCCGTAAATGCCTCCAACTCTGGAAAAGCCGACTACTCTCGTTTGCCTGTAGGGTTGAACTCATTCGATCTGTGCTCCAATCTTCCTACCTCTATTGGTGTGGCATTTTCCCGATCCCCAAAGCCATCTCGTGTGCAATGGAATCTCTCTTCTGTGCTTTCCTATGGAAAGGCCAGGAATCTATGCGTTTCCTTCGCCCCATCAGCTGGGCCAACATTTGTAGACCCAAATCTGAAGGGGGTCTTGGAATCCGCAGAATCCAAGAAGTCAATTCTGCTGCGTTGCTCAAACTCATTTGGAAAATTGTCACTAACCATGACTCTATCTGGGTTAAATGGGTTCAATCTTATCTTCTCAAATCTGACTCTTTCTGGACTGCCCCTATTCCTCCTAATCCTTCCTGGTCATAGAGGAAATTGCTTCTCCTCAGACCTCATGCTCTCCCTGCCATCACCATCCAGATCTCCTCTGGTTCCTCTACTTCTTTCTGGCTAGATCCTTGGCATCCGATGGGTATTCTTCTCAATCTCTTTTCTCCCCGCACGGTCTATGAGACTCGCATTCCCAAAAATACCCGCCTTTCACATTTTATCTCTAGTGGTTCCTCGGTCCTTCCCCCTCACCATTGTCTCACGCAAGTTTGGAACCCTCTCCCCCCTATCCTTTCCCTTCCCCACGATAGAGTTATTCGGATCCCCTCTTCTTCCAAAATATTCACCACTCAGTCTGCTTGGAATTTGTTTCGTTCCCCCTCCCCTCCCCCCCTATGGCCCCCATTGGTTTGGTTCAAAGGTCATATTCCTCGCCCCTCTCTTACCCTTTGGAGAGCCCTAAACACTGCCTTACCAACCCAGTCATTCCTTGCTTCCCACCACATCCCTGTGAACCTAAATTGCATTCTTTGCTGGAATAGCTCTGAGGACATCGAACATTTGTTTTTTTCTTGCCCTTTCTCCAGTGCTCTTTGGAGAAAAGCCCTTAACTTCATTTGGCCCCGCTGTCGTCGATCATTTGGGTTTATTAGGGACTGGTCTTGGGTTTTGAGTAACTTCTCAGGTACCTCTATTTGTGACCGAATAGGCAGGCTTGTTTTTAGGGGCTTCAGTCCACCATCTGTGGTGGGAGCGAAACCTTCGGCGCTGGACTTCTAAATCCCAATCCATTGATGCTATTTGGAATGCTATTTATTTTGATGTATCCTCTAAAATTTCTGCTTTTCCCTCCCCCCCGGTTGTTGACTCCCCAAGGAACAGACTCATTGTTGTTGCCTAGGGCCTCAACACCCAAATCCATTCTCCCCCTTGATCCTTTGCCCATGGATCTTTCTTTGTATTTGTCTCGTCTTTTAATTGATTAATTATTCATCCAAAAAAAAAAAAAAAAACCCACAACACAAAAAAAAAAAAAAACAAAAAAAGACAGGAGGAACCCGAACCCCCCCCCCAACATATTTTTTTTTTTTTTTTTCCCCCCCCCCCTAACCCCCCCCCCCCCCCCCCAAAAAAAAAACCCCCCCCCCCCCCCCCCCCCCCATTCTTTATACTTTTAACCCCCCCCAACTCTTTTTTAAAGGGGCCTTTTACCCAGAAACTGAAAATTAAATTTTCAGACTGATTGGATTGCTTTTGAGTGAGATATTGATCCTGCAGTAACCTCATTACTGCCCTTGTTCCTGTTTGAAGGTTGAAGACAAGCCCAACACCTTATATTATGTTCCTTTTTTTATTTTTATTTTTCTTCTAAGTTTCTTTTAGTACCCTATCATTTATTCCTTATTTTATCCTACTTTTTGGTCGTGTTCCTACCTTATCGTCCTAAAGAAATTCTTATTTCCTTCCATATCCTAACATCCATTTAAGGGCATAAAATGAAAAACATCATTAAGAAGTTAAATGTCATTCACGTGAACATTACTCATGAATTTTGGTCACATTACTATCCACATAAACAGTGGTATGGACTCCTTAATCAATAACTTCTAACATAATTCATGTTAACCTATTAAATGAGCAAGCAAGTAGTTAGAACTCCTACAACTTCTCCTATATCTCTCATACTTCACAAACAAATCCAATTATTCTCTAGGTGACAACTCCAAATAACTTCTTAAATTAAATAATTAATATAATAATACATAGTATGAGGGTGACAAGTAATTGTATGGATATAATCAAAGATATGAACAACTACATGGTAACTAATGTGGGATCCTTGGGAAGTCAAGGTACTGAATTTCTCAATTAGAACTATCATCTTCAAGCCCTTATTTGTTAGGCTTAAGATAAGTAGAACAAGGACGGATTATTAGGTGTGATAATCCTTGAAATCAAGAGGTCTAAGACAAGTAGAACAAGGAGTCAAGGACAAAATATATGGTGTGTAACTTGCAAAAAGATAGTTAACAAACTGGAGAAAGAGAGAGACAGAGAGAGAGTACAGAGTAACAAGTTTAGATATTTCATATTAGGGTCTGTAATAAAAATAGAAGGCGACATAAGAATGATGTTACATAGAGAATTAAAATGTGATGCATGTTATGGAGAATGCGTACGGAGTTTTGTGATCAATCATCAATGTATTCCTCTAAATCCTAAAAGGAAATTACATAGGACAATAGTTCAACTGGCTACAAATGCTGGGTTGCTAAGAAGTGTCACATAACAATCAAGTTGTAGCATAAATGAGAGTGTTGGAATACATGTGCAATAAAACTAGGATGGCTAAAGTTAGGAATGACCATATTAGTGCTGACTAAGGAGTTGCATGATAGAGGATAAGCTCTAAAGTCATTTGAGGTGGTGTGCTACTGTGCTCATGTTCAAGAAAGCCCTGGTATGCACCAATTTAGAGGAGTGATTTGATTTGGGTTGAATGATTTAGAAATACAATGGGCAAGCCTAAGATGAACCTGGCAGTAGTAGTAAGGGAAGATATGCAAAGTTTGGCCGTGAATCAACCATGAGCTCCAAAAGAGCTGATTGGATGCCAAGGATCTGGGTAACTAACCCCATCTATTCAGAATATAGCTGGGTGATTGTTAATGTGGTTGTGCTCTTTTCTTCTTCAATTACTTTAATATTTTGTCCTTTCCAGTATCCACCTAGCCGAAGTGTTGTTGTTATTGTTGTTGGACGGCCATTCTTGCACTGAGATGAATATCGTATGCCAACGGATACAGCATATCATTTTCCAGAATTAGAGGACAAGGATCAGAAGGTACATACCTCAAGAGAACAGTTATCAAAAACTCAGATAAAATTGTGGACGACAAAGATATAGTTTCCTATTCAAAACCTTCCTGAAACCATCAAAGGACTAGACTATGGGATGATCTACTACTTTGAAATGCCAGCACACCATGCTAAAACTTCAAAGCCCATCTCCAACGAAAATGAAACGCGATTGTCAGTCCATCTCTGAGATCTCTCTAGTTCCATTGTCTACTACACTACTATCGAAACCAGAGAAGTCTCGTGAAGATCACAAAATCTACCCAAAGCTCAGAATAATCTCAATTGAATCATTCCAGACATACTAAAGACATTTTTGCAAGGATGCGATTGTTAAACAGGGGAACCAACCACCAGACTGCAATTCAAGCATCCCAACTAAATAAATCTACGAATTCAACCCTTAACGGAAGAAAAAACATTTAACTGCAATTACAAATGTTTTACTCCACTAACCTCAAGTAGACAGCAACCCAAAATCCGTTAACTTCTGGCTTTGATTCTAACCCAGAAGAGGAAAACGAAACCCTATAAACCTCAGTACGAGTAAATTAAAACTGATGACAGAGGATTCAGAGAATTTCAAAGGACAGTTTCGGGAGACAGGGAGGTTGGAGAGAGACGAAGAAGCATCCAGTTACGAAATGACGGGAGGGGAAAGATTGAACTGTGGAGCTGTTGAGTCTGAGAGATCCGGTTAATTAAATTTTAGTGTTCTAAGAAAAAAATAATAGTGGATTTTTCAAAAATCCCCTATATTATTACGCGATTAAACTATGGTAATGAAACATCATAACTTATTATCTACGCAATTCCTGTATAATGTCCTAGTCTGACGCTATTTCTTCGAAATGGAGGATGGAACATGGAAGTCTCATCATGCAGACACGGTTGATTGCCTAATTGCTCATTATCACAATAGCAGACTATCTATATCAATGATTTTCCTTTTTTTCTTTTTTTTTTTTCCTTTCTTTTAAACTTATAAAGGAATTTTAAGGGATTAGTTCATCTTAAAACACCAAAGCTTCATAGTATAAGGTTAAGAGTTTGATTCTTTTTAACGTAGGAGTGAAGTTTCATGTTATATTTAAATAGTTATAAAGTAATCTCCTGAGAATGTAGTTGAGGTTAGACCGCTTCCCAATATATTTACAAAAACATCCATACCCATGACTATGCATCATAAAAGCATTTTGGCTAGTATTTTGGTTAAAAGGGTTTAATATGATATTTTTAGCCCCTATATTTTTATTCTCTGTTAGGAGACTTTTACTCCTCGAGACATCTCTAGACTCCCCAATATTAAATTGATACATCAAAGCTAGAAGTAAATCATCTACTTTTTACTGATAACTATGTGTTGTTTCCTTCTGCCACTATCCAAAATGCATATTCCATTAATACCCTCCTCCAAGACTATTAATTGGTCTCAGGACTACACATTAATCCGAAGAAATCAATTGTGTTTTTTAGCTCCAAAACTCCCTAGGGACTAAGAAATGACATCACTTATACCATGGGTATCGAGAAAGAACTTATTAAGGTTGTAGCTTTTACATTACTAGTACATGTTATGTCATGTTTCTTGATTCCTAATGAATTATGTAGTCTAATGAATCAATGGATAACACAATTCTAGTGGAAAAATGACCAAGGTTGGGGAATACATTGGGTTAAATGAGAAACTCTATGTAAGAGCAAGAGTGAGGGAGGCATGGGTTTTAAGCATATCCACTACTTCAACAAAGCTTTACTTGCAAAACAAAATTGGAGAATTCTAAATCACCCTAATTCCCTTTGGGCCCAGGTGATGTCTGCAAAGTATCTCAGGGTAGACATTTACTTGAAGTAGAGGTCCCTTCAAATTGTTATTGGGGTTGGAGAAGTGTGCTAGCCGATAGATACGTAATGAAACAGGGAATTCTTAGGCAAGTGGAAAATGGGCTACAAACTAATATGTATCAAGACTAATGGATCCCATCACTACCTTGTAGGTGCATTTCTAGCCCCCCACAAATTAATGGCCCTAGACTAGTTCATGAACTTTTTGATTGGAATTCATTACAATGGAGGACAACTTTATTACAAATATTGTTTACTTCTTGGGACGTGGAAGCCAATCAAACCTTACCCATCCTCTCACCGTAGACTGAGGACTCTTGGATTTGTGCAAATCAAAAAAGGGTAAATTTATAGTTAAATCAACATATTATCAGTGTTTCTCTTTGGCTGATTCACAAGGTAATACATCATCCTCCTCTACTCCTTTTGGTTGTTGGAATGAAATTTGGAATATCCATACCCTACCTAAGATTAAACATTTCTTTTGGAAAACCTCATATGAAGCTATGGCAATTGGGTCCTCCTTGTTTCATCAAGGAGCAGCCCAAGTCCCCATTTGCTTGATCTATGGACATCCGAAGGAGGACGCTATTCACACATTTTTCTTATGCAATCATGCAATGGAATGTTGGAGACTTTCCCCTCTCTATATAAATACCATGGGTGCCCATGGTACCTAGCTACATGATTGGATAAGTTTTATTATAATAATTTCAAAAGGTATGACAATGAGGAATTTAGATCAAATTTGGAGCTCACTCGCTTGGTGCATTTGGAAAACCCAAAATGCAGCACTATATAGAGGACTAAAATCCATCAATTACTTACACTCTTAACACTTTTTATGTCATTCATGCAGAAATCTTGCAACAAAGGGAAGATGGCCCTAATATTGCTTACTCATCCTCGTCCCTATTTGTGAATGCAAATCTTGATGCGGATCAAGATGGCTTCTCTTTATATGCAGATGGCTCGTGGAACAAAGAAATAGATTCAGCGAGGGAGGGGATGCCTACTATAGGATTCGATAGGCAGGAGGTTTTGTGGTAGAACAATGCAAGGGAATCACTAGCACTTCTACAATGTGACATCAGTTGAGGTGATTCGCGATAGGCTGCTTCTTGCTAAAGTTTTGGGAGTGCAAAAAGTGCATGTGTCTTTTAAATTGTCAAACAACTATTTTAGCGTTTTAGGGAAATATCTTAGCAATAGATTGGCTTAGTCAGAGCATAGTTTTAGAAGTTTTAAAGATTAGTTTGGAGTTCAGTATCTAGCAATGAATTTCTATTTTTTGACCAAAAAAAAATAAGTTAGGAGGGTTCAATCGTTTTAGGTTGGACTATTTGATCTAGTTCCAATACATACTCGATATATATGCCAAGTTGGATGACCTAGACAACGCACAAACTTGTTTGATGAAATGTGTATGAGAGATGTCACTACATGGAATGTGTTGATCTCTAGCATGGTGCAACATAATTTTACCCGGTGAAGCTTGGGGTCTATTTAGCCAAACGAGCAGAGAGGGTGAGTATCCATGTGTTCGTGTGGTATGAGCAGATGGACATAAATGTGGAGGTTTACAATGTAGAATTAGTATAAACACAAAGTGTGATATATTGACAAGGCATGTGATGTTTTCAGTGCAATACGTTGCACTAGGAACATTTTATCATCGAATGTCATAATCAAGACTTAAATTTTTTTTACAGCCAAACAACTAGGTAAATTTAAATTAATTTTACTCCGTAAGTGACCAAATAACATATAACATAAAAGGGAAAACAAATTTCTTTCACTTCATTTTACTTTCCTTTGTCCTCCTTGCAACCATACATACTCTAGAATTACATCCAAACCAATATATCGTTTGGGTTTTATTACATTGGCAATTGCATTGACATAGGGTTAGTGGCTGGCATTATTTTTAAATTTGCCTGTGATCCTAGGCATCCAGTTGAACACGTACTATTTGCTTTCCTGACATTTTTTACCACACATTTTGTGTGGAACTCATGTCTGAAACTAATAAAATAATATAAGAGTGGTAGCCTCAGTGGGTCCTACATGGACCTCATATAAAATGTGTGGTAAAAAACGTTTGGAAAGCACATAGTGCTCCTCCAAAAAGGAGATGATCCAAGCTCCTTTAGACTGCAATATTGATGATTCAGTGCGTACATGATTATTGTTGAACTTTTCTTCATGCTGCCCACTTAAGTTGGATCCAAACTCTTGTTAGCCCACTTAAGTGGCAGAATTACATGTTGTCCACAGTTGCCCTTTTAAAAAATTACCAGTTATCCATTATAAGTTTCTATAACTTTGAAATTGAAATGACCAGTTTGCCTCGGGTAAAGAGAAATATAAGTTTTCTTATTTATTTATTTATTTATTTTACGAAATCTTAAAAAAAATAATAATAAATAATAATAATTAAAAAAAAAGCCAGTTGAAATTCACGTTTGATCTAATGTGATAGCAACGATTGTCTTCCCCAGAGTTGCATAATTAAGTCACTGTAAGTTGCATTACCAACTTCTTCGGAACCAGGTTTCGAGTCCAATCAATGTAGGTTTTCTTTATCAAATGAGGAAAGCTACAAGAAATTGGTTTCAGATCTATTAGATTTACAGCATGAACAAATGGCAAACTGTACATTTTCTCCTAATCCACACTCTCCTTTTTACATTTTTCTCCTTCAGCTTTTCATCTTCTACTTCAATTCCATCAGAATCTGAGAGCAGGGAGAGAGATTTATATATACTAAATTGAACTTCTAGATTTGAAACAGAGAAGGTTTTTAGAAATTATAAACCTAAAATGATTGATTTGAAGTTTGGACGTGAGAAGGATTTCTCCCTCTAGTTACTATTGAGACGGCATAGACTTGAATTTTTGAGCCGTGAAAACATATCAAAAGCATCGCAAATTTTCCCACAGGCAGAGACATTGAATTAGGGGTTCCAAAGAAGAAGCTTGGGATTGAAATATAGGGTAAAATCCACCTAAAGTCTAGTTTTTCCCTGGAACATAGAATCACCAATCCATTCTAATTTTCACCTTCCAGTTTTTAGTGGAAGTTGTTGCATAAATTCTTCAACAATTCAATCTCCATGTCTCAGATCTCATGCTATTGTCTTCCTCCTCTTCTTCTTCTTCGTCGATTGAGCTTGAAAAGCTCGATTCTATCTCGAGATCTATAATGGAAACCTATTCTAATGTGAACAAAACACTTTCCAAATAAGGAAGCATATGAGTTGCCAATATGAGTAGCTAAAATCCGTTGACCATTATCTACTGTGATAAATTCGAAACCAGTATAAGGCTCACAAAGAGCCAAGTTAGAAATATCTGCAGATAGATGACAATTAGATCCTCTATCCAGTAATCAGATAGACTTTTTAGAGGACAAAGCAAACGTTCCAAGTGCAGAATAGGAGAAAAGATTACCGATGAAGGCATGATTGAATCGACGTGGACAGTTGGGTGATTTATGACCTTTAGTTTCACAAATGTTGGCACATAAGACGAGGTTCCTCCTTGAAGGAACGAGAAGCAAAATAATAGGACTGTGAATTTTCATTATTGCGATTAGTAGAAAAATTTATACCAAAGCCACCATCAAAATGAGACACAACTTTGTTATTCTGAGATCTAGAATTTCTATCAGTATAATAACCTAAATTACGACCACGACCACGAAAATAGGATCGGCCGTGACTTGAAGAACTCATGGCACCTCCAAAATTGGTGCGATTCCAAGTATGAGCACGACCAGAATAGCCAGATCTAGAGTGAGAGAAATGATTAGATCCTCCACGAGTTGCAAGATTTGTAGTAAGAGCAGAAAGAAGTTGAATTGAAAGCAAGATTCAATTCATGCGTTAACAAAAGACCAACAAGGTCCTTAAAACTAACTGGATTTGCTCGAAGTTCAACAGAGGTCGAAAAATCGTGATACTCCTCACCAAGACCTTGTAAGGTTGCCAAGACAAGGTCCTCATCCGGCACTGGACTGTCGACGGTGGCAAGAGTGTCGGCAATAGATCTGAACTAAAAGGAGAAAATCACTGACAACAGAAGATCCCTGTTGAAGACAAAACAAACAATTCTTTAGATGTAAAATACGAGATTTGGATACAGAGGAGAAAACCTTACCAAGCAATTGCCAAGCTTTTTGCGAAGTCCTTGCTGAAATTACATGAGGTAAGGCTGTTTTAGAAAGAGAAGACACAATCCATCCAAGGATCAATTGATTTTGCCGATCCTAAGCATCAGTAGAAGAAACACCATTAGAACTAGTTGATCCTTCAAAACCTTCAGATCCAAGCAGAGCAGGTGAGGTTGGACGAGAAAACTATCCATCAACATAACCTAATAGGATATGATGTTGCAACAAAGGTAAAAGTTGAGAATTGGTATTGAAGGTAACCAACACAGGAGTAGACAAATTCATCGCCATTATGCAGAGAAAGAAAACCTCAAAAATGAAGGTTGCAGAAGGAAAACCTCAAAAACAGAGTCAAGAAAGCACAAGACTCGAAAGAGAAACAAAAAGCCTAAAAACTAGGATCAAGATGGCGTTAGCCAAACAGCATAACTGATACCATGTGATCGCATAGAAAACTGAATTCAATGATATCATAAAATATGAGTTACAATCTATTTATAAATATATCTAAATAGAATATAGCTGGGTCTCCTAGTACAACCATCACTCTTTCACAAAACCCTAGGGCCCAAGGGTCTTGGTCTTCTGGCCATAAATGGAATCTCTAAATCTTCTCAGCTCTGTCAATCTCTCCTTCCACTCGTAAGAAGAGAGATGACAAGAGTGAAGAAGGGACAATGGACGAGGGTATTCTTGTATTAAAACATTTTAAATTTGAAAAATAATCGTGTTAAAACTTGTAATTTCTCAAAAGGGCTATTATTGATATCATGTAATTTTTGTCACTTTTTTTTAAGATAATTTTTTGTCACTTAAGTGGGCAGACAGAAAATTTAGCTAACTTAGGTGCACATAATGATTCTCCCCAAAAAAAAAAAAAACAAAAACAGTGCATAGAATGAAAAAAAATTCATTATTATTTTTATTAATTTAGTGTCCCCAGTCCTCACCCCTCAAATGGTTCAAATAAAGAGAAGGAATTTTGATACCGTTAAGTGCCGGTTTCCACAATTTGAGGATTTTTTTTTTCATTTTGGGAATTGGCACTTTTTTTAATACTGAAAATGCCTTTCCGCAGGAGTCGAATCCATTCTCAAACGAAAAAGTATGGATCTTACCACTCAACCAACTTTGCATTGATAATTCAAATCGAATTATGATTTTTTTTTCGGGTATAAGGCGCTTTTATATATAAGAAAATTGGGAATGAGGATATTACATATACGGCGTGAAGAGTTGAACCCACGATTTCTTCAGTGTGAAGTCAAGTTCCTAGCCATCCTACTACTCCAGAGAATTAGGATTTTTTTTTACGCGCTTTTAATGAGGATATGCCGGCGGGGAACCCATGTCCCGAAGGGTTCCTAACCATCCTACTACCCTCCATTGGCAAGAATTAGGATTTTAGTCAAAATTTCAATCTTAATGAGATTTTGACTGTTGATTTTCGATGAAGATTTTTGATCTTGACCAGATCGATCGAATGGCTCAAATTGTATCGTTTAATGGTTAAGCGTATTAATGGCGCCGAACGCAAACAAGGTCCCAAAGAAGACAAATTGTGTTCTGATTTTTACGTGGACAAAATATAAACCGATACCTTCGAGGTGAAAATCGACAGATGGGACATTTCAGGTTGGCGGAGTAAGCACTACGCAGCACACGTGACTTCAACGACGGAGAGCTCGATTTTGTCGTGACGATTATGGCATTTAAATATACGACGAAACAATCGCAATCCTCCTTTTTTTACTGTTCTGAAATCTGATTTAAGGTTCTGCTGCACTCAAATTTTTTTACGTCTTCATGACGAAGATGAAACGACACGTGTTAAAAGGTCGACCCTCCTTCAGACTCTGCATTCTGAAAACCAGTGTTGGATTTCTTTCCCGCTTCGGGAGAAGCTCATCATTTACATGAAAAATTCGCAAGAAATCCTTTCTTTCTCGATCTTCTTTCTAACAGTAGCAGCTGCAGATGGTTGATGTAGAAGCTTGATTTTGATGAAATATGGTGTATATATAACTTTGTAAACTGAATATACCTTTCCCACTTCTTAAATGGTCGTTTAGTCGCGGATCAATGGCACTCGGTGTGGTTACTTCGAGCCGTAATTTCGGTTACTTTATTGGTTCAGGTATCAATTTCTACCCTATTTCAGATAATCTACTTCGAGATTGAGTTGTCCACACATTTTTAATTTTCCCCTGACTGGTTTATTCCGATTGTGTTCTTTCTTTAAATTATTTCCTCCTTGAATTAGATTCGGATTTGTGGATGTATGGATTTGGTGGTGTATTTTTTTGATCTTTCTCAACAGGTTGCCGCAGCTCCGTGTTGTTTATATCAATTTGAACTGATTTATTACCTGCATGCGATTACTTTTGTTGGATCTCGTGCCCATGGCCATTCCCTGTGTTGCAAGGAGCTTTATCGTAGTGTAATGACTGCGATTTATTCTCTGGGAGAAGAGTGCTATGTGGAAGAGACTGTATAATTTTTAGTCATTAACAAACAAACATGACTAAAATGCTTCAGAAGCTTTGTGTTTTAGTGGCGGTAGGTAAGTTTTAATCCACAATGTCGTACTAGGTTGAGATTTCAAGCATAGATGTTGCCTACCTCTTCCCGCCACAGCCAAAAAGGGGCAAGGAATTGAGCTTTCCGCATTATGTTCATTTATGAATTGCAAGGCTTATTTCGTTTTTTTTGGCACAGTTGCAAGGCTTATTTTGTTTAAGAAGCAGAATAATGGAGCTTTGTGATTACACTATCCCGTATGTTTTAAAGATATAGCTCCGTGTTATGCATTTGGACCCTGTAGGCATTTCCTGGAATGGACCATGATCACCTGCAATAGGACTGGAGAACCCACTCTAATACCCATGCAAATATCTACCCCAAAATCTCGAACTATTGGATGGAGCAACCCACAGGCATGCTTTGTTTATCCTTTCTTCAAATCAATGGGCCATCCTGTCAAGTACCCCAGTTAAGACATAAGGCCAATATGGTGTTTTTAATTTCTAAATGAAAGGGGGACCGGTTATAAAAATTAAAGAAATTATATCGGCTGTTAGGTAAAGTTATGATACAATTGAGGGTTTTAAAACACCTCCCAGAGAAAAACGAAAAAAACCTGCCATCCACTGTTATGTGATTTCCTTTTTTTCATAGTTAGTGGAGCATAGTTTATGCCTCACTTTAGTCAATAATGGTCAGGCAGTTTCCTCTTATGGTGTGGACTATACAGTTATCACTCCACCATTTGTTTTTGCCTTCATTGTGTCTGAACTGGTGTACCACACAATGGTTTTGTTTCTGCACTATGAAGCTTCTGATGGATCCCATTGCTACTGACTCACTAATCACTGCAGGAAAAGCGTATCAAACAGAGCAGGCAGGTACACATCAAAGGAGAGACGAACAGGCTGTTTATGGAATGAGATATGCATGGAGAAACATTTACAATCGAAGGTCACCTGCTCTAAGAGGTTCCTATTCATACATGCCTAAAAACTTGTGTAGTCCAGTTAGTCATCTTAGTGGTCCTTTGGACAAGAACACCAGAAAACCAAAGACAGGAGCCCATGGTGAAGTGGGGCATCTTCATTTGTACCCATCATTTACAGAAAATTATAATGTGTTAAATCTTAAGCAAAGAAATCAAGGAAGACATAGATGTTATGTTTCTTCAGATTCCTCTATTTGCAGTTCAATTCAGCCTGGAAAGCAGCATAAATTTGGTGTTTCTAATGTGTATTTCCAACATTCTGAGTGTCACAAAGCAACTAGGACAGCTGCTAGTTACAAATCAGAGCAATATGACATAGCAGGGGCAAAACTGGACTCATTGAGCCAGTCGGAAATACCAGATGAAGAAGCTGTTTCGGTGGAAGGGTGTGTACGAAATATATCTTGGTGGGAGCAATTTCCTAGACGTTGGGTAATCGTACTGCTTTGTTTTTCTGCATTTCTCCTCTGCAACATGGATCGTGTAAGTGCTTATCTTCCTTTGTAGTTTGTAGCAATATTTAGGCCTTCCTAAAATCTATAGTTCTTGAACTTGCTCATATAAGTTGCTTCCTGTGCACTGTTTTATTAATAAGAATTACCTCCCTTCTGGTTGATGAGTGTGGCACTATATTACACTTACAGTTTAGAAAATGAAGCATCAACGATATATAGTAGCTGAGTAATATGAAACCATGCAGGTCAACATGAGCATTGCCATACTTCCAATGTCACAGGAGTTCAATTGGAATTCTGCAACAGTTGGTCTAATTCAGTCTTCTTTTTTCTGGGGCTATCTGCTTACTCAGGTTTGCATGGATATTGGTGCCTTTACTATAATATCTGGGTTTGAAATTTAAGAAGTTTAAAAGTGAGTTCTACACCCACTAGTGAGTGTGAAAGAAGAGTGAAAAGAAATGTTGAACAATTTGAACTATTAGGTGAAATGAAAATGAATATGGTATCAAAGCAAGTAGATAGAGTGTTCATTTCCTGGGAAGGGCAGATAACAGAGTTTTCCACACTTCTTTGACCTTGATGTCGTATGGGCACATGTATGTGCTATGTGGATAGGTTCAAGGTAACATATGTGTGGCAGACTGTTGATGTATTAATTTACATTGTCATTCTCTAACAGTTCAGGCTTTTAAGTGAAACAGTTACTAACATAAAAGATAAGTCCCAGCATGGAATCCACCCATGTTCTTGTTTTATGTGGTCCACTGGTCCGACGTAAATTTATTGTGATTTTCCGAAAGGTTTCTTGTTTGGGATGCTATGAGAAGTAGTCGTGGACAGATTATGTAGAATGTGTAACTGCATGCTGGACATACAATCTTTTTGGCGATTGACAGTCAACTAGTGTGACCACTCTCAACAGTATGAATACGAAGATAAAAATTGAATAAATATATTAAAAGATTTAGTCAATAGCTCATAGAGTTATATTTGTTCGGTTTTTTAAAGGTCTTCGGTTCAACCAATGTGCAATGCACCTCAGTAAGCATTCTCAAAAAATAAAAAAAAAAAAAAAAAAAAAAAACTTGTATACTGTAACAGCAGCACAAAAAGTGGTCTGACTGATTTAATAGTAAAGCCGTTTGAACCAAATCTGTTGAGCAGTCTATGGTTATGATGTCATGAAAATTATGACCTACAAATGGATCATTTGGGCCCACTGGTTGGTCTGGATGTTTCAAGCTGCCCATGAAAACATTAGCTAAGACATTACTTTATTGTTGATACTAGTTCTCACCTCCATGTTCATGTCATTATCTATGATTATTATTTGTACAAGATAGCTTTATTCTCTGAACATCTGAATTATGTAATGGGTATTATTCTCTAACTGCATTTTCCTTCTGAATGCTGAATAGATTGTTGGAGGAATATGGGCAGACAAGATTGGTGGTAAGCTGGTGCTAGGTTTTGGGGTGGTATGGTGGTCTTTGGCAACAGTTCTAACACCTATAGCTGCAAGACTAGGGCTTCCTTTCCTGCTTCTCGTGCGTGCCTTTATGGGGATTGGTGAGGTTAGCTTCCTTCATTATTTAATTTGGTTCTGACTTCTGAGACCTATGTTAATTTATGGAAAAGGCTATCAATTGCTTTCACATTTCTAATTCTTTTCGTTTTTGCTTTTAAGTATTTGTAGGATATTCTTGTTTTGCATTCTTTTAACCCATGGAGGACAGTTATGATCTTTACATTTTTTTTTGGATGAATAGTTATGATCTTTACATTATCATCTCTCTAACTTCTGATTTCTGAAAGGGCGTTTACACTGTAGATTTTGATGATGACATGATGCGCTCATCCAATATCCTTGACAATAATCTTCGTGTATTGATTTATTTTTGTTCTTTAAAGAAGGCAAAATTCTATCTTAATCTTGTATGATCCAATTTATAAGTTTCAAAGGCCTCTCTCTCTTTCTCTCTGCCCCTTCCTTCCTCCATATGGAGTCTAGGACATATTGTATTTCCGTTATGATTGGATATCTAGACTTTGTACATTATCTCTACATAACCCTATATTGCAGTATATCTATTTCTTACCACCCACAATTATGTGAAAGGTGCGAGTTATGTATAACATAGTGGTCGATGCTGATTACTTGGTTCCCATCCATTGAAGAAAGAACTAGCTGTTGAACTCACACTGCCATTGAGAGGGTGAATCTGTGGTGGAAGGTCTCTTAAATCTTCTCACTGTATCCTTGTGTGGGGGAGCTCACAGGTTGAGCTGACACACAATCATACAACTATCACAAACTGCAACACAGAATATAATGTGGTTTCCTAATATGGCTATGTGGGCTACAAACCCAACTCTAGATTGGGTACAAAGTTTAGTGGCACCCACTTCAAGGAGACCATCCCCAATTTTTGTAGCAGCCACTACAAAGGAACAACCAGTTGATGGTTGCAATTATATAATCAAAATGTTGTATGTAAATTCCTACAATATTCTTACGGTTATGACGGTGATGTTGTATCGACATCCAGTCTACAATCCAACACACGTACATACATGACAATGCAAACAAAGAGGTTGCTTACTTTCAGTGTTGCATGTCCTTTTCTCCCACTCACTAGCTTTACCCAACATTTGTAAAACGATATTCTTGGGCAAACTAACTTTTTTATGCCTTTTAAATAGCTCTTCTCTTCCTTTTTCACAACCCTTAATGATGTCTCCATAATCTTGAAGAGTCCCTGTCAAAGCAATGCAAGATCGCTTCAATGATCTTAGTGGTTGGTTCCTGGCTTTTAGTACTTTTAATCTGATCTTTTTTGTTGGAATGTCCTGGTGGGCTTTCATCTCAAGGCTGAGATTGGCTGCTTTTGAGTTTGTGCACGTATTCCTACTTTTCTAATAAATTGATAGTACCTATTGAGAAAAGATAGCTTCAATAATTGGTTGAAGGTGGTCCTCTAGGGTATCTCTTGGAGGCTCCCTCTTCGTTTGCGTGGAGTTAGTTACATCTTTTCTATACACCACATTTCTTCTTTTATGGCTAGAGGAAACTTCAGAGCGATAAGCTGCATGTAGCCTAGTGACATTGAGTGGCCTCTGCTCATTGTTGAATGAGACCTTGACAACGTCAACACCTCTTGTTTGCATTGACCAGAGTGTGACGAGTGTCTTTTTTCTTACTAACATGGGTATCCAGGCCTTCAGTCTGACTATTCCCTCAGGTCTGTGCAAGCCCCTGAGTCATAAGACTGGTTCATTCAAAGATAAAACTAGAAAGTCAGTTAAATTCAAGTTGAGTGGTCCCAATCAGGTAAGAGGAATTGAGCCACTAAATCTATACCAGAGGCCATGCCAACTATGATGAATGTAGAAAGTGTCAATTACATATAAAAAGCCTCTATAAACAGATGAAAATATTGGGTTGATGGTCAGTGACCTGCAATTGACATTGAGGGAGTGTTAATTGATCATCAGGCACTCAAACTTGACTGCAATAGATGTTGACTTCTTTGCTGTTGCCAAACTCCTCATTGCAGCTGCAACTTTTGCTTTTCTTCACATTTACCTGCTCTTCGTCTTCCATGTTTGTAATCCACCCATCTACTAATGATTGTGTTGGCAAATGGAATGTGTTGACTAGATGCAAAACACATGGCACTTCGTGGGAACAAGTTCTGCACCGCTGCTTCTTTCATTTGTTCCAACTATACATCATATTTTTTTCTTTTTGGCATCCAGCTTAGCTTAATAGCCTAATAACCTAATTCGAACATGTTAAAAAATCTGATTATGTCCTCTCCTATTTTATCAGTAAACTATATTACTAAAAAACAAACAAACACCATAAGACTTCCCTAGTGTATGCATAGTTAATTCAACAAACAACAAGAACAACCCTTATCCCAACTAAATTGGGTTGGCTACATGGATCCTTGCTTTCCAATCAGTTCCATTTGAGGCCATACTAGATACGAGGCCTAAGCCATGTATATGCTTTTTCACCACTTCCAAAGTTATTTTAGGTCTGCTTGTAGCTCTTCTAGTTCCTTTGATCCATATTAAATCAATTCTCCATAGAGGGGCATCTAAAGACCTCTGTAGTTAATTCATTCATCATTATACAGATACATACATGCTTAAAGCTGATATCTCTCTAGCACTAGGTTTCTTATTCCTTTCAATTATTGTCATGATACATCGTTTCCGTCTAATTATGTATGATGCTTCCAGGTTGAGTGCTCAAATGTTCTGCTTTTTCTGTGTTAAATACTGGACCTTAATTTCTTTGCTAAGAAGTGGGTTTATTAATCAAATAATATTTCTCCAGGGTGTTGCTATGCCAGCTATGAATAATATAATCTCAAAATGGGTTCCAGTCTCTGAGAGAAGCAGATCTCTTGCACTTGTATACAGTGGCATGTACCTTGGTTCTGTCACGGGCCTGGCCTTCTCTCCTATTCTTATCCACAAATTTGGTTGGCCGTCTGTGTTTTTCTCATTTGGTTCACTAGGGAGTATATGGTTTGCATTATGGCTGAATAAGGTGAGTCTGTTATCATTTTTGTCAATTTAGATTTTGTTTTCCTAAACCTGATCGTGAATTGGGATAAGAAATGCTTGGTTTTGCCCTAAAGTTAATCTGTTATATACCATGCATTCCCATTCTTCAGCAGACAGAAATATCTAGCCACTTCTCATCTTTTTATCTTAGAAAATCTTAATCTCTTTAACATGCCCATGCATTTTTTTGTTAATAATACAGTATGCAGCTAGACTTTTTTTAATTAAAAAACAAAAGAGTATGCATTTCCTTTCACACTGATGCTCCAAATGTTATTTCATGCATCGTTCTTGATACCGATTTTTACATAACTGAGATGGAAACTTGAGTTGATATTGAACCGGTACTGGTAGCCAGTTACGACCTGGTTTCAACTATATTTCTCAAATTTTGGTAGTTTCAGAAGAATTACCAAGTTTTGACCAGACCATGACATGTCTTTACCAGAAAATACCAGGGTTTGGTTGAAACCTGGAAACTCTCAGTTTCATCAAGGGTCAAAACAGCCTTTAGAATGAAACATAGAACCTTAATATCATGGAATTTTGCTCTGAAATTTATCTTCCTTTTTCTTTGTTCGTAGGCACACAGCTCACCAAAAGATGATCCACAGCTTTCTGCCGATGAAAAGAGGCTTATCTTGGGAGGAAGTGCCTTGAAGAAGCCTGTTTCTGTTATTCCATGGAAATTAATTTTGTCAAAAGGACCTGTTTGGGCTCTTATAATATCCCATTTTTGTCATAATTGGGGAACTTTTATTCTTCTTACGTGGATGCCAACATATTATAATCAGGTATTTGAACTTGTCTATATTTTGGAGATATTATATGGAAATAATTGAATCCTTAGGTTATCATTGTGACCCCTAAGCATCCTATTTATAATAATGTAGAATATACAAAGTTACATAATTACCCTCACTAACCAACTGAATAATAATAACTTGAACCACAACTTATAATTAAACCAACCCACAAATAAACCAAACCAACCAACACTCCCCCTCAAGTTGACGCATATATGTTAATCATGCCCAACTTGCTCAAAATAGGGTAGAAATCTCATTCCTTAAGTCCTTTAGTAAAGATGTCAGCTACTTGATCTCCAGATCTCACAAAAGGCATGCATATCAGCCCTTGTTCCAATTTTCCTTTGACAAAAAATCTATCTATCTCTATATGTTTTGTATGATCATGTTGCATTGGATTATTGGCTGTACTTATGGCAACCTTGTTGTCACAATATAACATCATGAAACTTGTAACAGGAAACCCAATATCTTCTAATAGATCCTTCAGCCATAAAAGTTCACATACTCCTCGAACCATGGATCTATACTCGGCCTCTGTATTAGACAATGACACCATATTTTGCTTTTTGCTTCTCCAGGTTCCTAGATTGTCCCCAACAAATGTATAGTATCCTGATATTGATTTTCTGTCAAGGGAACTAGCCCAATCAACATCTGTATAAGCTTCCACTTTCAAATTATTTGAGGGTGACAAAAGTATTCCCTTTCAAATTATCCTGGTGTGGATTTTAAATACTGAAGTATTTTAATAATAGCATTCATATTAGTCGAGTATGGGACATGCATAGATTGGCTCACCAGGCTTACTGAGAAAGCAATGTTAGGTCTGGTGTGAGACAAATAAATTAGTTTTCCAACCAACCTTTGATATCTCCCTTTATCTGCTGGTACTCCCACTTTCTCTTTAAGCTTAATGCCTGCTTCAATTGGGGTATCCATGGCTTTACATCCCAACATTCCCACTTCCGAAAGTAAGTCAAGGATATATTTGCGTTGGGACAAATAGATGCCTTTTTCTGATCTAGCGACCTCAATTCCCAGGAAATACTTGAGTTTCCCTAGATCTTTAACCTCAAATTCCTTGTTGAGGAAGCTCTTCAGCTTTTGTATTTCTGCCCCATCATTCCTAGTGATGACAATGTCATCTACATAGACTATAAGAAGCGTGATGTGAGTTCCTGACCTTTTCACAAAGAGAGTATGGTCAGCATTACTTTGCTTGTAACCTATTGATGTCATAGCTTTTTGGAGGCGTCCAAACCAACACCGGGGAGATTGCTTCAACCTATAAATTGACCGCTTCAATCGAAAAACCTTCCTTTTTGTTTTGTTGTCAGAGAATCCATGTGGGATTTCCATGTAGACCTCTTCTTTCAATTCTCCATGCAAAAATGCATTCTTTACATCTAATTGATGTAAATCCCAATCTTGATTCACAGCTACTGATAACAAGACCCTAACTATATTCAATTTTGCAACAGGAGCAAAGGTCTCTTAATAATCAATCCCATAAGTCTGAGTGAACCCTTTTGCAACCAATCTAGCCTTCAATCGGTTGATTGAACCATCCATGTTCTATTTTACCACGAACACCCACTTACAACCTACCGGTTGTTTCCCTGGAGGAATAGTGACCAACTCCCAAGTACCATTCTTCTTCATAGCCTGCATTTCCTCTACTATTGCTGCCTTCCAATTTTTATTAGCATAGGCTTCCTGCCAAGTCTTTGGAACAGATGCAGTAGATAAAGAAGATATGAAAGCTTGGTAGGAGTTAGACAAAGAATCATAGGAAACATATTTAGCTATAGGATGCTGAGTACACGATCTGATTCCTTTTCTAACAGCAATAGGGAGGTTTGAAGAAGATACCTGAGGGATACTTACAGGACCTGAATCTGGATTAGGAGATTGGAGTGGTAACATGTCAACCTTCTCTACCTATTGTTGCCGACTGGTTTTCTTCCTCTAACAAGTTTGCACATCCTTGCTTTGGTCAATATGCCTTTGAAAAACCTCAATAATGTGCCTTACAGGAGTGGTCTCCCCCTGGATAGGATACTCATAAGGTTCAGATGGGGAAAGGGAGGACTGGGTGTCTACATGTATGTTGTCTGAATGCTCCCCCTATTTAGGAACCTCTAACTGGGGTTGAATTAGGGTTGGTAGGTCTTTATATGTGATAGGAACATCCAAAGTGGGAAAAAACACCTCTGCTCTTGGAGTCTCCCCTTGGAGAGGTGTATAATAAGGAGTAAATTCATTAAAGATGACATCAATGGACATTATTGTCTTCCTCAAAGGAGGATGGTAACATTTGTAACCCTTTCGAGTAGCAGAATACCCCAAAAAAATGCAGCAGAGGCCACGAGGTTCCAACTTATTCTTGTGGGTTGAATTTCTGGCATAACACACATAACCAAATATACTTGGAGGAACTATAAAGGAAGATGTCCCTTTAAGGATCTCACTGGGGCATTTGAAGTCAAGGATTCTACTAGGCATCCTATTTATAAGGTATGATGCAGTGAGAACTGCGTCACTCCAATACTGGTCGGGGACATTCATGGCAATTAGAAGAGAATGAGCAATCTCTAAAAGATGCCTATTCTTCTGTTCGGCCACTCCATTTTGGGCCGCAGTAGCAACACAACTAGTCTGATGTATTACGCCAGAATCAGAGAGGTATCTCTAAAATTCTTTTTCATTATACTCAGTTCCGTTGTCACTGTGAAGGACCTTCACAGTGGCATTGAATTGAGTTTTAACCATTTTATGAAAATCTTGAAAACATAAAAAAAATGTCATTTTTTTTTGTTTTAGAAGATAAATCCATGTGGAGCGAGAATGACAATCAATAAAAGTAACAAAAAAACCGATGGCAGTAATAGATATACGGCGACAAGGCCCCCCCACATCACTATGAATTAACATAAAAGGAATAAAACTTATATTATTATTAGAAGGCAAATAACTTGAACAAATCTGTTTAGCAAAAACACAAGCTTCACAAAAAGATTCCCTATGACAAGATGAGACTAAATCGGGGAAAAGTTTTCTCAGAGTTCCTATAGGGGGATGGCCTAGCCTACGATGCCACTGGTGGAGAATTGACAAATTGACCTGATGAGGAGTAACAAGCATAGCAGAAGAAGAGGCTCCATTCAATTCCAACAAGTAGAGGCCATTGTCTAGTTTACCACGTCCAATTTCCTTCCCCGTTACCAGATCCTGAAAGACACAATAGGAGGGAAAAAATGTTACTGTACAATTCAAGTTATTGGTAAGACTACTAATGGAAAGAAGGTTAGTAGAAAAAGATGGAACATGCAAAATTGAGGACAAAGAAAGGGACGGTGAATGTTGTATGGTTCCCTTTCCAGCAATGGAAGAGTAAAAACCATCAGTTATACGAACCTTATCTTTCTCTTAGGTAGGTAAATAATTCAAGAAAAGAGAAGCAGAACCTGTCATATGGTCTGTCGCTCCAATATCAATAATCCATGGAGCAGAAACTAAAGAAGCATAGAAGCCGGTTAAATACGGTACTTGAAGTAGCAAGGTAGGAATTCGAATGTGCAGTTGACGAGGCATCAGAAGAGGCAATGGCAGTGGTAGGTGACTGTAGAATGCTCCTTAGAGCAAGCAACTCTTCTTGGGAAAAACCGATATTTGAAGTAGGTGTGGTAGAAACAGTTTATGAATAATGAGCCTTGGGTTTACCCTTCTTTTGAGCCCTTTTTTGTTCAAAATCTATAGGTTTCCCATGTAATTTCTAGCATGTGGCTTTGGTATGATAAGGCTTGTGGCAATGCTCACACTTAACCTCATCTTTGACTGATTCTGTTTGGGATACCATACTCACACTCTGAAGAGCAGATTTTTCCACTATCAGATTATGTAACATACCTAGACGACGACTCTCCTCACAGTGAACAAGTGCATAGGATTGTTCCAATGTAGGAAAGGGAAAGCGACTCAAAACTTGTACTCGAATCTGATCATAATCCACATTTAAGCCAGCCAAAAAGTCATACACCCGAATTTTGTCAACATATTTCTTGTAGGCAACCACATCATCAGGATTAGTCGGTTGGTCATCACCGTAATGGTCTAACTCTTGCTAGAGAGAGCGTAATGCAGCATAGTACTGGGCAACTGTCAGCTTTTTCTGTGTGGTCTCATGAAGTTTCTTTCGTAGCTCATAGATCTGCGCATCATTCCCTAGTTGGCCATAC
Organism: Hakea prostrata; assembly: GCF_041222555.1. NCBI lineage: Eukaryota > Viridiplantae > Streptophyta > Magnoliopsida > Proteales > Proteaceae > Hakea > Hakea prostrata. The sequence continues at coordinate 73,761,660 of NC_142600.1, read as the reverse complement.
TCTTTAGTAACCTTCCAAATTTGGGCTACTGTAGCCAACAATAAATATCCCATGGCTAGATTTGGATGCATGAAATTCAAGAGGAATGACATGATAAGAGAGTCGTGTGAAATCCACTTATTCGGAAGAATGCTAACAGTCAAAGGTTTGGTTGTAGTGCCCATAATATGATTGACTAGACCTAGGGCTGCAATTGGGCCGGGCTGGGCCGGGCTTTTGCAATCCCAAGCCCAGCCCTATATGTTCTAATCCAAGCCCATTCCCGCCCTGACCCTAGTTCAGGGCCAAGGATTATTGTCCTTAGCCCTAAGCCTTACAGGGCCAAGCCAAGCCCATTCCCGCCCTAATTGGCCCTAATTGGCTTTAATTGGGCCGGGTCGGGATGGGTTGGCCCTAATTGCCCCTGATTGGCCCTAATTGGCCCTAATTAGCCTTGGCCCTGACCCTGATTAGCCCTGATTGGCCCTGACCCTGATTAGTCCTGATTGGCTTTGTCCCTAGCCCTGATTAGCCTTGATTGGCCCTGTCCCTGGCCCTAATTGCCTTGACCCTGATTAGCCTTGTGTTTGGCCCTGATTGACCCTATCTTGGCCCTCGCCTTAATTGGTCCAATCGTTGGACCTAAAATATCAAATGTAAATTCTAAAAAAAATAAAATAAAATAAAATAAAATATATATATATATATATATATATATATAAAAAAATAATAATAATAATAAAAGTATCATAAGTAAATTAAAAATAAAATTTATAGAAATATAAGATGATTCAAGCTCATACAAAATGATAAAATAGTCAATAAGTTGATAGTGTTGCTTTAAACATAAATAAATTCATACTCCATAATTCTATATTGATCTCTAAAATTCTCTCATATATATATATATATTTTTTTCTTCCTTCCCCCCTAAAATATCACATTGGAGGCAAAAGAAAGATGTCAATATTCATGATGATAAGTTGGGGTGTAGATTTGTTATATATTAATTCTCTATATACTTATATTAATCTCGCCTTAGCCCAAAAAAAAATCAATGATTTTTTGGAACTAAAAATGATTTAGTTCGAAAAATAAAAATTATCTTAAAAATAATATAAAAAGTGAACTCATAGTCTAATATGATCAAAATGATTGAAGGTTAAAGTCGAGACTTACAGTTATATCAATGTTAATGTGAAGATTAGGGTAAAAATCTAATACATGATCAGGGTCAAATTAACATTAAGACTAGAGCCAAAATTAGAGTCAAGATCGGGCCAAAATCAGGTGGATGCTTACTACATTGGTAATGAAGATATAATTTATTTTTATTAATTTTTGCAAAACATGATCATATTTTTAAAATTTGACACGTGTCAAATATTCACTCATGTGGATTATGATTATTTCCTATCCATATGGGTGGAGGGTCCAGACTCAAATCAGCGCCAAAATCATGAGCTTAGATCAAGGCCTAGATCGAGGCCAAGATTAGGGCCAGAATTAGGGTTAGAATCAGGGCCAAGATCAGGGTTAGAATCAAGGCCAAAATCAGAGCCAAAATCAGGGCCATGATCAAGGTCAAAATCAGGGCCAGAATCAGGGCCAAAATCAGGGCCAAGATTAGGGCCAAAATCAGGGCCGGGCCGGGATGGGCTGGGCGGGCCAGAGAGTAATTCCAGGCCCGCCCTTGGCCCTAGTCTAGGGCCGGAATATTTTGGCCCTAACCCGCCCTTAGGGCCAAAATCTTTAGCCCAAGCCCTATTCGGGCTCGGGCGGGGCTTAGGGCGGGTCGGGCCGCCAGGGCCGAACTTACACCCCAAACTAGACCTCTTCTAGTAATTGTCAAATAGGCAGAACGAGACCAGATCAAGTAATTGGGTCCATCAAACCTAACAGAGAGTGATGGAATAATTTTCATGACTTGTTGGAACACCATCAAAACATCCAGTGTATTCATATCTTCAGTCCACTCACCAAGAACACCACCAAAAACAATTTTGATCAAACCTGCTGAAAATCTGATCAAACCTTTTGAAAAATTCTGATCAAACCTTCTGAAAATTCTGAGCAAACCTGATGGAAGGGCTGATCAAATCTGTTGGAGAAAAAATCTGATAAAACTTGCTGTTCTGCAGGCTGCAAACTGGTTCTGAAATATCCCAGGAAGGTGTAAGAGGTCAAAAGAGATTTCTCTGAGCAGTGGTATTTTTTGGATTCAATGTTGCAGTAAGTTTCTGATCAATACTGCATAAAACCTGCTGTTAGAAGAATCTGAAACATCACAGGAGGTGTAAAACTCCAAAAAAAATTTCTGCATTGCAGTAGAGAAGAAAATAGCAGAAATAAAGGAGAAACAAAGGAGAAAGGAGAGGAGGAAGAAGCTGTTAATGGCAGAGACACAGCCAGAAAGAGAGCAGAGGCGGAAGAAGAAAGAAGGGAAAAAAAAATCGAGAAAGAGATAGGTGGAAGAAAAAAAAGAAAAAAAAGAAGAAAGAGAAGCAGAAAAAAATAGAGTTTTTTCTTGGTGTTGTAGAACACAAGAGGAAGACGAAACAAAGGAGAAGGAGAGGAGAAAAGGCTGGCTATGGCGGAAATAGAAAGAAATAGAAAGCCGAGGTGGAAGAAAGAAGAGAAAAGAAAAGAAAATCGAGGATGAGAACGGCGGAAGAAAGAAAGAAGGAAAAAGAAAGAAAAAAAAACCTTGGTTTTTTGATTCTAATTTAACTTGGCTCTGATGCCATGTGGAAATAATTGAATCCTTAGGTTATCAATGTGACCCCTAAGCATCCTATTTATAATAATGTGAAATATACAAAGTTACATAATTACCCTCACTAACCAACTGAATAATAATAACTTGAACCACAACATATAATTAAACCAACCCACAAATAAACCGAACCAACCAACATATTATGTACTTTAATGATACTTTTATGTCTTAAACTTATGAGAAATGTGAACTACTTCAGAAGGCATAGTAAAATGGAAATAAGTTTTGACTTTCTTATGCATATTATTAGTCACCTTGACTTAATATTCAGGTGTTGCATTTACATACTTCAAAGCAAGGTGCCCAGAGATTTCATATATTATGTTTAGGCTAAATTCTAATCTTTCTACATTTGGAGACTTGATGCAGCATATGTATAGCCATTGAGCTCCAGCAGAGACATACTGATAGCTGTAACCGGTTATACGTTGAGGTTTTTTTTGGCTTCAAGACCACCAGTTATGTTCTCTTTGGAAATTAATTGCTATTAGGGCTGATAATTTGTGAATAAGACTAGCGCTGGTCTTGTTTGGTACACCATTGTTGTTGCAAGATTCCAACCTGGTACGCCCGTAGCTCAAGCCTGGGCTGGTTGACCTGTCCACTTAGTTCAACATGAACTGGTTGCCGGTAGACCTCAATTTGGATCATTGCGCTCACTGGGAGTGTGAAAGGATAAACACGTCAGAGGTCCCAGATGTCGCTGGGGGCAAAGCCTCTGATGTGAAGGCAGAAAAGGGACAACAAGTTTCATTCTCTTAAGTGCAGAAGTAACTTGACAAAGTTATTAAATTTTAGGACCCTTTGTGGAGTGGGGTTACCTGGTATTTATAAGCTTTAGTTGATGGATGGCTGTATGAAACAGTAGACCATTCATCCAGTCAAATTGGGGACACGTGCATTCAGGGACCTGTGGATTGCTTATGGTTTTCCCATAACATGTATGAACCCTTAATCGTATCTGGGTTAATCTCTGTGCAGGAGCATGGTTATCCATCTCAGGTTGGACTAAGAGTGGTCAACAGGTTTCATTGTTAAACTTCCCCATGATCATCTTCTCTGACTCTGACGGGAATCTGTACCCTCAAAAGGCTTCTGTTAAGGTTACTCAAACTGAAAGATTGCCTGGAACCACCAGCGTTACTGGATTGGTATCTTTATGGCTAGTGGTTAGGCTGTCAGCATGGTTTGTGGATCTGAACCTGCTAGTCTGCTATGTTGGTTTTTTGAGTTGTTGACTTTAGTCTCCAATATGTCGGATCTCCTATTGGTTTTCCAATATTTGGTATATCAACCATAATAACTGAAGCTTTTGGAAAGAATGTTCTTTTCTTGGTAGAGTCTGTTGCTCCAATGATAAGGTTGCTACATCGTGAACTAGTGGTCATGGGTTCAACTCTGGAAACAACTTCTTTGTGAAAGCAGGGCTAAGACTGCCAGGCCCTGCAGTGACCAGAGCTTTGTGCTCTGGGTACGCTGTCTTTAGTGTGTGCTTGTTATTGGCTTCATATGATGTCCTTGTAATCTCCCACTTGGTTGCATATTTTCTTGATCATTTTGTGTAGGAATGTATAGGCAAATGGCCAAAATATGTGAAAGTCTTTTGCTTCTGTGTTCCTTCTTGGTCAATTTTTGCTGTTGTTGTGTTCTGACATATCTTGAAGTCAGGCATGGCTTATTCATGATCATTATTTCTGCTACATACATAAAACTTTGCCAGCCCTTTCTATCTATTATTCTGCACATAGATGATGTGTAGAAAGTAATTAGAGTTTTATATTAGTTTGAACTTGATGCGTCCAAAATCTGCTCAGCCCTTGGATCTCCACGTGATGTCCTGCAAAACGAAAGCGTCAGATGTGGCCCGACCGCTGGGGTCGGGAGTCCACCTCCGAAGGCTAAGTCGATTGATGAACTTAATCACAAACGGCTCGCTAGAAGCACGAGCTAATGAATGAAGAAACGGGAAAGGTGATCTAGATAGCGAACGCCGATAGTTTAGATCTATCGCATGTATCCGAACCCGAGTCTCGTATAGTATTCTTTTTGATCGATTGATCCGTCCCTCACCTTGTATGGTAGTGAGGTTTATATAGAGTGTACCTTCGAATCTCCTTCGTTGGATGCACTCGAGCCTTCTTCGGGTAGTCGTTGGATTTCATCAGTGAGATCCGTTGAGCGATAGACTTCTACTAGTTTGGGCTAGTAGAGGACTCCTGAGATAACCGTTAGGTTATGCGATAGTTATCCCTTTGATGATGATTATCCGCAGCCGTCGGTTTGAGTCTCTGTCATCATCAGGGTGATTACCCTAATCCATAAGTAAGATTAGGGCACGCTTGCAGCCGAATAAGCTTTCTTCTTCACAGAAGCCATCTTCCGGACCGGTTCACTCGGGAGCGATTCGGTTTTCTCCGTCTCGACCGGGGTCGAGGGTCGGACCAGGTATGAACCCGGTCTGATCATAAACTCTCCATATCACGAGCCCCCGAGACCAAGCGTTCGGTCGATCCCGAGGGCTTGGTTTTTAACTGGGTTCGTCGTCGTGTGATGATCTCTGCGTGCTTCATTAAATGTCATATCACATTTAATGCGGTGGTCACTTTTCCTCGAGCGTTGTGAGTGTAAGGCCACGTATCTTCGTTGCAGTTGATCTGTCGTGGCTCACGTCATCCAAGCGACGGTTTCCGAACGCCTATTTCGGATTCGTGAGTTCAAACTTTCAAAACGTCTTTCAATCTTGATCGTTGATTTTGAATCAATCTCGATCGTTCAAATTCCCGAACACTCGTGCGGGAGTTTTAAAAGCGGTTCGTTGTCTTCGTAGGTTTCATTCTTCCCGTCTGGAATTTGAACCTTTGTTGTCCGCTTCGCGCCTTCCCGCTCTCAAGCTTCCGTCTCACCGAATCGGTAAGTTTACCGGTCTTTTCTTTTTGTAGTTTACTCAAACGAGTAATGGCGGACGATAGGGCTTCTTTAGTACCCCATGTTGGTGATAGCAATGATGCTTTTGCTTCTCCCCGCTCCCGAACAATCGGATAGTGATAACAAAACCCTAACCGTCCCTCCTCGCAGAGTTCGCTGAAGTTTCTCAAAAAGGTTTTGAAAGAAAAACCGAAACTTCTCCCCGTCCTTCTCGAGTCCGGATCTTCCAAGATTGTCGAGTCTTCTAGGCAGCCTCAAACCTCCGGGTCCAATGGTGGACCTGGCTCTGTTCCTTCCATTTACAATGGAGAAACCCTTCTTTCAAATTGTCCAAGATTTTGACCTTCCTTCCTCCTATCAAGTTAGGGCTCCCCACCCCGATGAGAGGGTTGATTCATCCCTTTCGGGTGAATTTTCTCTGTACATAGATGCACCGGAAAGCGGGGTTCGCTTTCCTTTTTTAATCCTTTATTCTCCGCAGCTTTGAATCACTGGAACATTTGTCCCGGAATGCTCCTCCCCAATAGCTGGCGTCTCATCGTCGGCTTCTTGGGTTTGTGTTTTGAGCTTGGCATTACGCCATCTCTTTCTCTTTTTGTACATTTTCATGTTCTTTCTATCTCCCATCCTCCCGGATGGGTCTTTCTTTCCAAACGCAATAAGGCTGAACTTGATTGGAGGGGCAGCATCCTTGTCAAAGGAACTTGCCCTTCTAACCACAAAAGATGGCGCGAACGATACTTTTTCTATCGAGCGCCTCCATCAGATCTTAACTTCCCAACCACCCGGAGGAGGTTTACTTCTTCGTCCGAAAGTAACCGGGGCCTTCCCTTATCCAGAGAAGACGAGGCGGCCATCGTGAAGATCAAATCCATTCCGTGGTATCAAGAGATACATGGATATGAAGTGGAGTATAACTCCATCCTTCAAGATCGGGGCTTGGCTCATTGTGAGCTTCTAACCATCATCCTTTGATTTGATCAAGTGATATGTTTTGAATTCCGATTCTTGTCCTTCTTCTTTGCAAAGGCCTCCCAGTAACGAACCCCGAAAGCCTCGCGGGTGAAGGCCGCTAGGGCCGTTGTCACAGCCGAGCAACGATCGCCCGTGGTCTTGACCGTAGATCAAGAGGCTTCTCTTCCCTCTCCCGACCCCTCTATAGGGGTATCGTGAATATCAGCCCGTAGCCGATGCTTCGGGAAAGGGGAAGAAACCAATGGTGGAGAGGGCTAACGTCTCTTCCTCCGCCCGAACCAAGAGGAGGAGGCATGACACAATTGATGCTCCCTCCAACAAAAAATCCAAAGCTTCGACGGATGGTGAGGAGGTCTTCATCCCCCAATGGACCCCGAAGATGACCGACAGGTTACTCGGGATCCCGAGAAAGCCGCAGAATGGAGCTCCCTCGCCTTGCTCCTTCCGATCGCCAGGAGTTTGAAGCCCCGGATGACACCTCCCTTGTTAGTCAATCTACAAGGTACCGGTCTTCTTGCTTACTTATGTTTTCATAATTTCTTATGACTTCTTCCGATATCTTCCGTCTTCCCAGGAATGCCGTGTTGAGCTTTTATCAACACATGGAAGCATTGAGCCGGGTTGGTCGCACCAGCTCCTTGCCGCAAACTTGTGAAGAGAAATTGGCCAAGGCCAATTCTCAAATAGACCACTGACCGCAGCCTACCGTGGAGCTGCAGAAAAAGCATGAGGAAGAAGTGATCTCCCTCAAGGAAGCCCTTGAAGCTTCGAAAATTCGTGTCTCTCGCTGCTGCCGAGCGCGAGGCCGGGAAGCAAAAGGCAGCTGCCACGTTGTTTGGTGACAGCCTTGAAATCAAAAGTAGGGAGCTCGAAGAACATCCGAAGTTGGCGATCCCTAGCAAGCCCGAGCATATAAAGCCGTAGCTTCGGAAGGAGTGCATTCGGAATACACCCGAACAGCGTACCTTTCTCCGAATTGCTAGGTTTCTACAACATTCAAGCTTATCGCATGGGGCGTAACGACGTTTGGGGAGCAGATCCTTGGAACGATCCCCGACTTCGACACTGCTCCTTTTCGTGAGGTATGCCACCCGCGAGGTCTTCGGGAAAGTTGGTATGGATCTCCCGACCGGGCTCAGTGGAGAAGATGATCCTTTTCCAGCCGACCCTCAATATGAGGCATATCTCGAATGACGAGCCGGCACTTCCTGAGGAGAAATCACAAGCCGAGTCTCAAGTTGTTGCTGTAGAGAATTCAGCCGATGCCACTCTTGAGGAAGGCTCTTCTCATGGTCCTGAGAAAAGTCCTCCCGACCAGGGTCCCTCGGGCAACAATGAAGAAAAGGCTTAGGGAGTTTGTTCTTTTGTAAAGATTTACCCTCAATTTAATGAATAGACATTTCTTTTTTCATGTTGGCCTCAAAATTTCCCCGTCTCCTGCCGAAATCTTGCCTTGAATATCAAAGTATGATAAAACTTATCACTTAACTTTTCATTCCTCGCCGAATAATAACCTTGTAGAAATATTGTGAAGATGCGTTTCGGGAAGATGCGTTAATCTTCCCCACTACTTCATTTATTGCAAAGTCCGCACGTTTCCCTTCTGCGAAGTTCAAACGTTTTCCCGCTTTTGTATACCATTCACTCGTTTCCAATGAATCGGAAATACATCCATTATTTTAATGGCAAAGTGCGACGATTGGAGGTATCTCCCGCATCGTGCTCGCTTCCACATGTTTCCATGTGGCATCCCTTCGACCGTTGATCTTGCTTTTTGCGGATTTCGAAGCGTCATTTCGATCTGGGTCGTCGGTTGTCCTTAGCCTTCAACCGTCGTCTTATACCTTAGGCTATTTAAAGCCTTCGTGGGTACTCTCCATCTATCCTGACTTCTGCAAGATAGATTTGCTAAAGTGCCAACGCAACCTTTCGTCCTTCGGCCTGCTTCCGTATTCCTCGTACTCCAACGACAGCCTCTATCCATTTCTGAACAAGTGAGTTTTTTGATTACTCATCTCTTTCCCCACTTCCCCCCGAGTAAACCGCACGAAGTTATACTTGGGGTTTAGTTTGTTGGTCTGTCGTAGTCGTAGAAAACTAGGGTTTCCCCATTGTTGTCGCTGCTTATTTCCAGTATCGATATGGCTGGTTTTTTTTTTTGTTTTGCATAGTGGCTCCCAAGATCAACCCGAACTTTATCGAGCAAAATCTTGCAAGAAAAGCGTTCCGTCGGTGGTGGTTGGGGCCAATGCGGTGGTTTCAGCTAGTGAATCCTCCAAGCGTAAGGCGATCGCCGGCGGTGAATCTTCAAGTCGATTCCCGCAGCTTCTCATTGATGCCGTCCCCGCGCCTCCTTTGCCCGAAGTGATCGCTCGTCTTTCCTAGGAAGATCTTGATCACCCGCTTGCCGATGGTGCTGCCGGCACTCCCGCCGGTGAGCTCGTTGGTGAGCTCGTTGGTGCACCCCCGAAGGAGACTCTTCGGGCATCCGAGGCAACTATGTTGGCGTCCGATGAAGGTGTGGTCCCAGCAGGTGCTGCTCCTATTTCTAACTCCGCTGCTTGTTTGGCATCCTCCTCCTCTCCTTCCGAGTTGGAGGATTTTGCCACTAGGAAGCGCCGTCGGGTGACAAGTGATGAAGCTCATCCTTTGCTTGGTGTAGTTCATCCTTCTCATCCTTCGCTCGAATTAGTGTCAAACGAGTTTGACAGAGCGTTGGAATGGTGTACCGCTGCTCGAATGATTTCCGAGAGCGCAGCTTCTTTCCAAACTTCCGGATGAAGTCTTTACGAAGTCACCGGTGATGTAAGTCTTTCTTCATTATCCTCCGATTTTGAAAAATTACTTTTCTCGCTCCTCGCTAACTCGGAAGTTGTTTGGCAGGAGTCTTGTTGGTAACTTCCACAACCAAGTGGAAGCAAGCACTAGACTCAGTAGGTTGAGCAATGAAGTTTCTAGGCTTCGGGAAATCTCTCGAAGCTAAAGATGTTGAGATTGCTCGCCTTCGGAATCTAGCTTGGGAGGTGGCAGGAGAAAAAAATTCGATGATTGGTCGTCTTCGGTCGGACTTGGATGACGCCAGGGAGAAGATCCGGCGATCGGAGCGAACAGTTGGAAAGTCAGGAGCCAAAGGATCTCAAACGTTACCCGAAAGGCAAGCCGTCGTTCCTTTGCCCGAATCCCTTCCAACCGATGTTCGCAGAGCCTCGTCTTCAAGTATTTACACAAGAAGCCTTTTGTTGATATGCTGAATGCTTATAACTTGCAGGCGTATCGGGATGGTGAGAACGAGTATGGGAATCAATATTAAGGAAAGATCCTCATTTTGATACGACTCCCTACAAAGGCCTGTTTGCCATCCCGAAGTATTTACCGACCCGGGTATTCCTCCTCCCGACCGGACCAAGGATAAGATTGATCCTCCACCTTCCGATCCGCGATATTATGCAATATCCGGAAGATTCTCCCGTTTATTCTCCACCGGAAGAAGTCAATTATGACGAGCTTGTACCGAATGCGAGTTTGGTCGAGGACCATTCTTCTCCTGGACAAGCCGGACAAAGAGTATGAAATTGCGGAGGATTTTCTGCATACCGAAATATTTTTGTAATCCTCATTTCTTCTCTTCTTTTCCTTGATCCCCACCAATGGTTGACTCATATGTTTGTTCTAGCAAAGTCGCGTCGATCTTGTATAACTTGTTAACAACACTGTAATGACTTTCTTCTTTGATCGAGATTGTATCCAACTCTTGTAATTGTTTTGATACCGGCCTCTTTGGATCTTTTCAAGAAATAAGAAATTACTTTATCTTGAACTTTGCTAGCCACTTGAATCGCCGTTGTATTAGGTCTTAGTTGTCCGAAACAATGCCTTTACTTAAGGATTTCCGGAGAAATACAATAAGTCCGAGAAGGAACTCACTCGGGTTTTAAACCGATGCCTTATACTTAAGGATTTCCTGGAGAAATACAATAAGTCCGAGAAGGAACTCACTCGGGTTTTAAACCGATGCCTTATACTTAAGGATTTCCGGAGAAATACAATAAGTCCGAGAAGGAACTCACTGGTTTTAAACCGTGCCTTATACTTAAGGATTTCCGGAGAAATACAATAAGTCCCGGGTCCCCCCAGAGAGGAACTCACTCGGGTTTTAAACCGATGCCTTATACTTAAGGATTTCCTGGAGAAATACAATAAGTCCGAGAAGGAACTCACTCGTGGTTTTAAACCGATGCCTTATACTTAAGGATAATTCAAAAATTCAATAAGTCTCGAAGGAACTCACTCGGGTTTTCATCCGATGCCCCGACTTAAGAAAGTTCGAAAGATTTTCCATAAGCGTTGAAGTGTTGAAGGACCCACACGAATTTTCATCCGATGCCTTATAGTTGGATCTTGTTCTTGAATGTGGTGTATGATGCCCCCCAATCAAAAGATAGTTTGTTGAAAGCCAAAAATTGCATTGATTGAGTTGAAAATGATTACATCGCGAACAAAATTGAAATCATCCTCAAGGATAAAACTTTTTGAGATGCCTAGCATTCCACGAACGATCCAACTCTTTCTCGGGAATCGATGTTCTTCAGCCTGTAAGCTCTTGAACCGACCGGTTTCACAACCATATAAGGTCCTTCCCATGAGGGGTCCAACTTTCTCTGGTGACGCGGGTCGGAGGCTAGGGTGTTTCTCAACACCAGATCTCCGGCTAAGTACCGACGATTCTTCACTCGAGTATTATAATGAGACGCTATCCTTCTTTGATAATGTTGAGTTCGTGCTATTGCCTTTGCCCGAACTTCGTCCAACAAATCAAGACTATCAAGCAGTCCTCTTGTTCATTTGCTTTTTCCTCGAACTCACGATCCCGTAACGTCCCCGCCATTATCTCCACAAAGCCAATGCTTCGGATCCATATGCCAACCCGAATGGAGTTTCTCCCGTAGGTGTTCGAACCGTAGTTCTATAAGCCCACAAGACATTATGTAGTTCTTCGACCCAAGAAGCTTTGTCACTCTTCGAGTCTTCTCTTTATTCCTTCCAAAGAGCGTTCGGTTAGTAACCTCTACCTGGCCATTGCTTTGGGGGTATGCCACCGAGGACATACGATGCTCGATCATATATGTTCCACAGAATTGCTCAAATTGTGGACAAATCGAACCGAGTACCATGGTCAATGGACAATAATCTTTGGAATCCCAAAGCGATATATGATTGATTCAAGCACAAATTTCTCCACTTTTTTTCAAGCAATTGTCGCCAAAGGCAATCGGCTTCTACCCATTTTGTGAAGTAATCAATTGCTACTATCAGATATTCCCGTCCGCCCGATGCCTTGGTGAATTTGCCCATGATATCAATTCCCCACATTGCAAAGGGAATGGGATTTAGAATTGAAGTCATAGTTTCCGCCGGCGCTTCGACATCGTAGCATGAATTTGACAGTTACTACATCGACGAACGTAGTCCATAGCAGCTTCTTGGATCTTAGGCCAATATAACCCAAGTCTTAGAATTTTGTGGGCCAGGGCTCGCCACCCATGTGAGCCCCACAAATTCCTTCATGAACTTCACCCAAAGCTGATTTTGCTCCTTCGGGGCCTATACATCTCATAAGGGGTCCAAGCATAAGATCTTTTGTATAGTCTCCCATTCTGAATGACAAATCTAGCCGATCGAATCTTGATCAACCTTGCCTCTACCGGATCCTCTGGTAACTTGTCATCCCTTAGATACTCGATTATTGGATCCATCCAAAGAACGTTCGCTTCAATATAAGAAATTTCTTTCTCATGATAACTTGGAAAAGTTATCTCTTCAATGTAGACCGAAGGGTCTAGATTCTTTTCCTTGGCATTGGCTAGTCGGGATAGCTCATCTGCGCACCGAATTTTCATTCCTCGAAATCCGAGATATCTTCAAATTCCGAAATTGGTTTTGAAATGCCCGCACTATCTCCCGATATTTTTGCAAGCGTGGTTCTTTAATGCCATACTCCCCCCGGACTTGGTTGACTATAAGCCGAGAGTCACTATAAATAGTAACATCCGCAATAGCTAATGCTTTTGACAACCGAAGTCCTACTATCGTGGCCTCATATTCCGCTTCGTTATTACTTGCATCAAATGCGAATCTCAAAGCATATCGAATAATAAATCCTGCTGGACTTTTTAATAGAATTCCAGCGCCTGCTCCATCTTTATTACTCGAACCATCCACATATACCTCCCAAGTGGTTGGTATAATGGGATCCTCAATGGTGGGTTCCACCGGTGCAAGTAGTTTCTACTACAAAGTCGGCTAATGCCCGAGCCTTGATTGCAGTTCCGGGCTTAAAGCTCACTTGGAACTCACTGAGCTCAACCGACCAGGATACCATCCTTCCGCACAAATCAGGTTTGTTAAGAACTTTACTAAGAGGAAAAGTTGTAAATACCTCAATTGGATGAGCCCGAAAATATGGCCTTAGCTTCCTGGCGGCCATCATGAGAGCCAGAGCCTCGCTTCTCAATCTGCGAATATCTCGTCTCCGCATCTAGCAACACGTGGCTTACATAGTAAATCGGCCATTGTTTCTTATCTTTCTCCCGAACAAGTACCGCACCGACCGCCGAAAGGGATGTCGCTAGATATAGCTGTAATATTTCCCCTTCTCCGGCCCGGACAGATCGGTGGTTGTCCAAGTGCTTCTTTTAATTCCTCGAAAGCTTTCTCGGCACTCTTCAGTCCACTTTGCTTCCTTACCGCCCTTCAGTCTTTAAGTGCCTTGAAGAAAGGCAAACATTTTTCTCCGTACTTGGAGATAAATCGATTTAAGGCAAAGCAACTCTCCCCATCAAACATTGTACATCCCGAACGGTTTTGGGAGCCTCCATATCAATCGAGCTTGTATTTTGGCAGGATTAGCCTCAATTCCCCTCTCGTGATACCATGAAACCCAAAAATTTGCCCGAGGAGACTCCAAAGGCACATTTTTCGGGGTTTAACTTCATTTGATGCTTCCTCAAGATCGAGAAAACCTCGACCAAATCTGCAATGTGATTTGCTTTTGTAAAGCTTTTCACCAAAGCATATCGTCAACATACGCTTCAACATTCTTTCCTATCGCTTCTTTGAAAATCTTGTTGACGGCCCTCTCGATATGTTGCTCCCGCATTTTTCAGGCCAAAAGGCATGACCTTGTAATAATAGCTCTCACGATCACTCATGAAAGCCGTATACTTCTCATCCTCCTTATTCATAAGGATCCGATTATACCCCGAGTAGGCATCCATGAAACTTAAAGTTTCATATCCTGCAATCGCATCTATCAAGAGGTCAATCCGAGGCAACGGGTAGCAATCTTTTGGGCAAGCTTTGTTTAGATCCGTGTAGTCCGTACACATCCTCCACTTCCCATTCGCCTTTTTCACCATCACCACGTTGGCCAACCAAGTTGGGCACTCGATTGGTTCTATGAAACCAGAATTCTTAAGTTTTTCAACTTCGCTCCGAACGGCTTCATACTTTTCAATAGAGAAATTTCTTCTTTTCCGTATCACCGGTTTCGCCTTAGGGTCTATCCAGAGTTTGTGCTCCGCAATGGCCCGATCGATCCTGTGCATGTCCTCAGCAGACCATGCGAATACATCTTTATTCCGTTGAAGAAATAACTTCAACTCATCTTTAAACTCTTCCACTGCTCGTACCCCGATATAAGTAATCTTTTTCTCATCCTCGGTACACAAATGGATTTGCTCCAGCTTTCTCCACCGGTTCGGGCCTTTGCATCTCTCGTCTCTTCCCGATCATCTCGAACTTCTATGGGGAGGGCAGTTACCTTCCTCGGACCCTCCTTGTCTTTTAAATAGGCAACATAACACCGCCGAGAGATCTTCCGGTCGTAGGAGACTTGACCAATTCCCATATCAGTCGGGAATTTTATCTTCAGTGTTTTGTCGAAACAATAGCACCTATCTTGGATAAAGATGGTCGCCCGAGAATCATATTATAGGCTGGTAGTTCTCGAACCACCAAGAAATTGATTCGGACAGTTGTTTCCTTAGGAAAACTTCCAATGGATAGATCCAACCGAACCGATCCTTCCGCTACCGCAGATGACCCCCGCAAAGCCATATAGGTGTGTAGATGAAGGTTTCATCAAGTCCCGATCCACCTTCAATTTTTGATACACTTCGTAGGAAATTAGGTCACCGCAGACCTCGTATCAATCAAAACTCTATGCACTTCCCGCCGTGCAATCTCTACCTTGATGACTATAGCATCATCATGAGGTAAACAAACGTCTCTTTTGTCTTCTTCGCTAAAGGTGATAGAATCTTCACCATTCAGCTTCTTCCGCTTCTCGCCTCCCGCTCCAACAAATTTGGATTTGGTTTTTAGACTCCGAATGATTCGGGCTCTGGACCCCCGAAGATGGTAAGGATCGGTGACCGAGTAGCAGCTTCAATCACCTCCTTGCCTTTTTTAGACTTCGGGGCCTCCCTCGATCGTTCCGAACTAACCGAACGATCCCTCTTTGGAGCAGCCGCACGTGGCCCACGTGGCTCCTCCCTTCTCCCCGCTAACAAAACCGGACAGATGTCCCCGAGATATCAATCTCTCAATATCTCGCCTTCGTATGACGACAATCATTAGTATAATGACCATAGTCCTTGTGGAATCGGCAATACTTTTCCCGATCCCGCCGCTCTCCGGGTTTCAAAAGAATTTTAGGCGGCCACTTCAAAATATTTTTTCTTTTGAGGATATTCAAAATATCAGCCCGAGGAGCATTCAATGGAGTGTACTCACTTCTACCGGGGATCTTTGGCGCCAAGGCTGGGATTTTCCAACCCGATCGCGAACATTCTTCTTTGGCTTCGCGTCGTCAGAGCCTTTTGTTCCTTATTGGAGACTTTATTATCTCCTTGGCGCGCATCTAGAATCTCCATGACTTCACCGCGCTTCGGCATCTCTCGTACCAACTCAAAGATAAGTCGTGGGTATATCCCGTAGTAATAACTCCAGGAGTTTCCGATTAGTGAGTCCCGTGAATAGAGCGGTTCTGCTACTTGTTCATCCAAGTTTTCTATCTCCATCGTCACTTTGTTGAATCTCTTCGAAAACTCTCCGATCGATTCGTTCTTTCCTTGTTTGACAAGAAACAAGGTTTCTTCCGTTTTCTTGACTCGTATCCCACTCGGAATCGCCTCCTATGAATTGGCGCGCCAATTCGCCAAAGTTTACGATCCTTCCGAGGGGAGGTTAGAAAACCACTTTTGTGCCGCTCCAGCTTAGAGATGAACCAAAACCCCGCATAAAATTTCATCGAATTACTCCGAAATCGCCATGGTCTCGTTGGTAATAGCCGATGTGAGCCGTTGGATCTCCGGAGCCATCGAATGTTGAGAAGGTAGGCAAACGGAAGTTATGGGGAAACCGATATCCCGCAATTGGCTCAAAGAAAGGAGTCTTCCGAATGACCGAGTAAATATCCTCGCTTATTCTTCCCTTAGCCAACCGCCCTAACTTCTCATTGATGTTGGCCAATTCTTGACCAACTGGGTCGGGTGATCTTCGGCAATATGATCACGACCTCGATTAACACGATCATCTCGTGCTACTCGATCATCACGAACAGCCCGTCCTTCCCGAGCGTTCCTCTCGTCACGAATCGCTCGATCATCACGAACGGTTCTTCTCGACAAAGGGTGAGTGAGTTCTTACCCCCGTATCCAACCTTGTATTTGAATCGCTTGTACTCTCTTGCGGTCTGTCGAACCGATCGCCTCGCCTCGGTTGATCATCGATCCTCCGAAGTCCTCGGTCTCCTTCACGGAAATTCTGATCAACATTCCGGTCTTCACCATTCTCTGGTCACGTGGCAATGCACGTCTCCCCGAATCGCGTTGATCGTGCTCTTGTGGTAAAACCACTCGCCCGGTGAGCACGCCGGAGTGCTTGGCTCACCTCCAAGAGTTGAATCTTTACCTGATCCAATTGATCTTGGATTGTATCAGGAGGAGGATTACGTCCTCCCCCGGCCATCATCCACTTTGATAGGATTTTGGGTTTCCCCGGGAATATCTGGATTATTCACCCCGTGTATTTGAACACCGGAATTGCGTTGTGCAGCAGCGGCTGCTGCGGCTGCTGATCTAGTCACCATGGCTTTTCAAGTCTTTCCCACGACGGCGCCAAATGATGCGTCCAAAATCTGCTCACCCCTTGGATCTCCACGTGATGTCCTCGCAAAACGAAAGCGTCAAATGTGGCCCGACCGCCGGGGTCGGGAGTCCACCTCCGAAGGCTAAGGCAGCTTGATGAACTTAATCACAAACGGCTCTGCTAGAAGCACGTAGCTAATGAATGAAGAAACGGGAAAGGTGATCTAGATAGCGAACGCCGATAGTTTAGGTCTATCGCATGTATCCGAACCCGAGTCTCGTATAGTATTCTTTTTGATCGATTGATCCGTCCCTCACCTTGTATGGTAGTGAGGTTTATATAGAGTGTACCATCGAATCTCCTTCGTTGGATGCACTCGAGCCTTCTTCGGGTAGTCGTTGGATTTCATCGGTGAGAGATCCGCTGAGCGATAGACTTCTACTAGTTTGGGCTAGTAGAGGACTCCCGAGATAACCGTTAGGTTATGCGATAGTTATCCCTTTGATGATGATTATCCGCAGCCGTCGCTTTGAGTCTCTCGTCATCATCGGGTGATTACCCTAATCCATAAGTAAGATTAGGGCACGCTTGCAGCCGAATAAGCTTTCTTCTTCAGCAAGCCATCTTCCGGACCCGGTTCACTCGGGAGCGATTCGGTTTTCTCCGTCTCGACCGGGGTCAAGGGTCGGACCAGGTATGAACCCGGTCTGATCATAAACTCTCCATATCAGAACTCAATAAGTTTCATTTTTTGAAATAATCAGTTGCAGTTCCTACTGGCCAGTGAACAGTAGTAGGGTTAGGCTGTTAGGAGGTCTTTGATACGTCACATTGCTTAATAGTTAATGCCTATCCTTATGCAACTTGTTTGAAACAATTTGAAGCAACAATTCCTAAAGGCAACTAGAAGACTGATTTTCCATTTTAATTTCTCTAGCTAAGATAAAATTATTTTGGAATGTCCATAACAAAAATGGAGTGGGTTTATTTCAAACTACTCCTCTATAATCTTCGTAAAAATTATTAAATAAATTCAAACTCTGATTTCATCATTCTTGGCTTCCAGGCATTAATTCATGGCCGTTTAGGAAGGTTAGAAAGTGGAAATAACTCATCTGATTCACTAATTTTTGAGTTATGTTAGACCACCTTGATGACTTCTTATAGATGAAAGTCACGGGTTGCCACAAGGCCATAGTTATTCTCAATAAACTAAAATTACACAATTCCATCTATTTAGTTTTTTATTTTTATTTTTAATATAAAAAAAGATGGCTTGTGAATTGACATCTGGTGCATATTCTTTTTAGTTGTCAGCCTTGATCTACATTTAAAATCATTCATCTCCTGATTTCTGATGCGGTTATATTCCTTTATTGTTTCCTCCTAACCATATTATTAAATCTCGTCTGTTTTATCCGCCCCCCCCCCCCAAAAAAAAAAAAAAAAAAAAAAAAAAAAAAAGAAGTCAGTAAGGCCATTTTGGGGTTTAAAATGCCAAGTTATACAAATTTTGACCAAACATGAATTTTGTAGAGAAGTATTTTGAACTCTTTTTTTTTTGTTGTCTTGAAGTACCTCCTAGTTTTGGTCATGTAAAAATTCTCAAAATTTTAGAGATTTCAACAAATTTCGTTGAGTTATTAACAATGCTATGGACATTAGATATTGGCAAATCTATTTATAAAAAAATGGGAAACAGAATAGCAGAAACCTGATATATGTGGTTGATAAATTGTTCTGCACCAGATTCGAAGTCTTGGTCAATTACTCAATTTTTATGTATTGAATGTATCCTCTAGTGTACCTTTGAACTCATGCAACTTTCCTGAATAAATGAAGTTTTATATGATTCAATGGGCTTTTTGAAGTACAGTAAAGTTTGGACAACACTTAAAGCTGACAATAAAAAGCGTCCATTTGGATTAAAAATTTAAAAACAGAAGGCTCTGAATCATGGTATTGAGAATTCTCAATTTCTGGTGATGTCTGACCAAGATTGTATTTTCTAGGAGGTTGTTTCTTAAATTAGAAATTTAGTCTTCCTAGGTTAAGTGTTTAGAGTCCTAGTTTATTTATTATTTTCCCTTCCCAACTGAATTTATGTGTCTATTTTTGGATTGTTAATTAACTCAACTCCAGTGATCGAAGTCACATTGAATCTTCAGGAGGTTAATCTCTTCTTCGTCTCTTTGATTTCATCTTTAGATTCTGGTTGACAAATTGAGTTTTTGTTGCATGCATAGGAGATAACAATGAGCTTAATTTATCTTAGTTCTTCCCTTATTTGTCCAGGTTTTGAAGTTCAACCTCACTGAGTCTGGGTTATTGTGTGTTTTACCATGGTTAACCATGGCCGTGTTTGCAAATATAGGAGGGTGGATTGCCGATACTCTTGTAAGCAAAGGTCTTTCTATAACCTCAGTTCGCAAGGTAAGCTCTGCTTAATATTCACTATGGAGCATAACTGGCAAATTATATAAAGACTTATTTGAGTCCCCAACAAGTGGATGTTTTAGTGATCAACTGTGCCTATGTTTCATTGTTCCAGAATGTAAAGGTATTTAATGGGAATGTAAAATAAATTTTGACCTTATCATTAAATTTAAGACCAGCAATAAGCTAAAAAAGAAGAATTAAGAAAATAGAGGAGAGATTGACAAAGAGAAAATGGAAGAGGAAACCTGTTCATGTTTTGCATTTTTGAAAAAAAAAAAAAACCAAATCATGGCAGCTGTTTATATTAATAATGTGAGAAAACATGATACCCGACACAAGAAAGAAAAGGAAAATACAGTAGTGCCTTTGGGCTTGTGGGCTTAACATAAAGACTAATACTTGACATTAACAATAATCAAAATTAGTTACTTTTTCTGTTCTTATTTGTCTATAATTGTCTGAATTAGCATAAAGTATTTTCCACTGTCTTATAGGCATTTAATTATAGGACTAAAGCCCCCTCTCACGATTGCTTTCACAATATTTAGTATTTTCACTGGGAAGCGTAATCTCACCCTAAGCCACAAGTAAGGTTATGGTAAGTGATGATCATATGATTTTCTGCAAGGCTGAGCCCACATCTCTATCGTCCATCATGTCCTCCTGTCAATTCTGAGTCTCTCTTTGGGCTTCAAGTCAATCTCCTTAAATCCTAACTCTTTGTCTTTGGGACTTTCAAGTCCTTCATTGCCTCTTTTTCTTCACATCACAGGCTTCTCCTTGGTTCCATCCCAGTAAAATACCTCGTGCTTCCCCTTCTTCCTGCTTTGTTTGGGGTTATCTCTACACTCCCATGTTTGACCCAATTCGGAAAAGACTCTACCTTTGGAAGGCAAACTCCTATGCTTGAAGGCTTATTTTGATCAAATCGATCCTCCAATCTTCCTACATCTACTGGTGTGGAGTCTTTGCCTTCCTAAAAATCATTATCAAAGTCATGGAATCCCTTTTCTGTGGGTTTCTTTGGAAGGGTAAAAATCCTTCAGATTCCTTCACCCTGTTAGTTGGTCCAAATGTCCAATACCTGTAAAGCCCAAATCTTGAGGAGGTCTTGGAATCTTCCACATAAGGGACTATAAAACTGCCAACCCCCTTAAACTCATTTGGAAAAATTTCCTTAAAGAATCTCATATGGGTTAATTGGGTCTACTCTTACATGCTCAAACATAACTCCATTTGAACTGCTATTTTCTCCTCTCTAACTCCTGCTCAATTTGGAGAAAACTCCTCTCTCTGCGCGCGTTGGCCCTCTCTCAACCATGTGCTTCTCCATTGCTGACGGCTTCAATATATCCTTCTGGCTCGACTCTTGGCACCCCTCAGGAGTTCTCCATGTAGTGGTTGTCTGCTCTGTTTGCTCTGGGTATCCCAAAAACTCCTTCCTGGCTTTCCCCTTCCATTCTCTCCGTCTCCTTGTCTTCCCCAAATCCCTTCCCTTGGGAGCTTGATTCAATCTGGCCTTACTCTCTTCCCTACCTAGCCCTGTTCCCTCTTGCAGTAATCTCCTTTGGCTCCCCACAAAAAATGATATCTTTGCTGCTGCCTCTACCTGGTTCCACATCTTCCCTCCTTCCCCTAAAGTTCGTTGGCACAGTATTGACTGGTTTGCAGGCCAAATCCTGTGCCTGTCCTTCATTGTCTGGAGAACCCTCACGGTCTGTTTTCCCATCCAAACCCTTTCTTTTACGGCTTGATCTGTGGCCCCTTCCTTTATCTTCTGCTCCTTTGATGAAGACATCCTTCACCTCTGCTTCTCTTGCCTCTTGACCAGACCCATCTGGCAGACTTAGTGGGCAAGTTGATGTTTGGTTCCCACAACTCACAGATTTAGACAAATCGCAACATGCACAGATGGACTCCTAAAGCCACATCTCTAAGCCGGAGTCCCCCTCCCCCTTTGTAGGTTCCCTTCTGGGGTGTTTCTCATATATTATTGCGTTCACCCAAAAGAAAAAATGAGGTCATGGTAAGTGAGTAATATGTTAAAAAATTATCAGTGGAACCATGAACTTAATACTTTCCCTGCTTTCTGGTTTCCTTACCCCCCCTCTAAATTCTTTCTATGCTGCAGCTCATGCAATCAATTGGCTTCCTGGGTCCAGCTTTCTTTCTAACGCAGCTAAGACATGTCCGCTCTCCAGCCTTAGCAGTGTTATGTATGGCATGCAGTCAGGTACGCTCCCATTTATTAGCAAGTGGATATTGGACTGATTTTATTAAAACATTTTCGTGTTAACTTGCTTTGAGAATTCCATTTTCCCTTTGCTAGGATTGTTTTTGCCATTTTACTTACTGATGCCAGAACTTTAAAGAGAATGATACTAATTTTATAGATCAGTATCCAACACCCCCTGGCGGGGTTTTTATTGTATTGGTATGGTAGTGTCCCCTTGAACAAACAGTAGACGTAATGACACTGAGAACTAACTTTCACTCAACATAGCTGTGTCATTTATGGTTAATTTCTTTGCATGGATGCATAACTAGTTTGTCACAATAGCGATGTGTCATTCATAGAAATACAAAATAAGTTAAACTTAAGAATCAGATAAAGAAATATTGAATAAACTAAGCTGTTTCACCTATATAGAGTCTCACAGATCAACTTTTAAGGGAAAATATAAAAACCCCAAAGCTGCAATCAGATTTGATATGTGCATAAAAAAGCCAACCAAATTGAGGAAAACCACTGCAATCTTCAATAAAGAGAGAATTGTTTAGTTAGTATTTGTTTGCTTCGTTTCTCACCGCAATCTTCAATAAAGAGAGAATTGTTTAGTTAGATTTTTTTTTGGATAATAAATAATTATATTAAAGAAACGAACGCAAGAGAACAAGGTCTTTAAGAAGAAGACCGAAAAGCAGAGCTAAGACCCTGGAGACAACAATAAGCCTGTTCCTTGGGGTATCATCAACAGGGGGTGGGGAATATTTAATAATCTAGAAGAAACGTCAAAATAGATGTCGTTCCAAATCCTGTCTATAGAGCGAGATTGGAGGTCCATCTTCGAAGATTGCGCTCCCACCAAAGGTGGTGGATCAAGGCACAAAACACTAGCTTACCGATCTGATCATAGATGGAAGATCCTGAAAAGTTTATCAAAATCCATGACCAATCTCGCTCAAATCCATAGGAATGCCTCGAGCGGGCCAAATGGAAGAAATGGCTTTTCCCCATATAGATTTGGAGAAAGGGCATGAAAAGAAAAGGTGTTCTATGTTCTCCGAACAGACCAACAGAGGGTACAGTAGGGGTTAACAGGGATGTGGCGGCCAATAAGGAAGAATTGGGTGGGAATGGCAAGGTTACCCCCTCTAGGGGTATTTTAATGATAGGTTCTATAGGAACTGGACGATCCTATTTGGTCAAATACCTAGCGACAAACTCCTATGTTCCTTTCATTACGGTATTTACGAACAAGTTCCTGGATGACAAGCCTAAAGGTTCTTTTATTGATGATATCGATATTAATGATAGTAACGATATCGATGATGACCTTGATACGGAGCTGCTAACTATGACGAATGCGCTAACTATGACGAATGTGCTAACTATGTATATGACGCCGAAAATAGACCGATTTGATAGCAATTTCTTCCTATGGAAGATTAAGGAACAAGAGGATTCAATCGGAAATATTGAAAAATTCTTGCGTAGTTCAATCAAATAAAATTGTTAAATGATCCCCTACTAAATCTCGATCGAATTTTCATATTTATTATCAGAATAGTGGAAACATGCATGATTCAATGGGTTAGATCCACTTACTTTTTCTTTTGTTTATTTTGTTGATTTCTAATTTTTACAGTAGAATTGATTTGATTGGTGTTGCTGCACAATCCTGTTCGTCCCTTCAGCCGGTTTAATCTGCACAGATGAGCTCGACCGTGGAGGTCGAGTTTTCACCTCCGACGATCTAGTTAGAAATCCGACTAAGGAAGGCAAGAAAGTAATGAACAATAATAATACGAATAGTGATGGCTCTATTCAGCGTACCTTTCTCTTGTGTTCTCATACCTTTTTATAGCCTTTCTCTGTATGATTTTGAGTGGGACTCAAACCCTAATTAGGTTGCCTTCAGAATCTTAGTCCTTGAGCCCTACTCGAACATGAGTAGTAGAGTCCTGGTTGAATACTGTTTCTTTGGCTAGAATCTTATTCAGATTTACCTTATTATTCAACCTTTGTATTTATCCAACTGACCTTGACTTGGTTGGTCTAACTTGGTCCGAGCTGGTCGGACTAAGTTTGAACCGAACTGGTCTAGTTGTTCTGGTCGAACTGGGTTTAAACCGAACTAATTCAGGTTTATTTATTCTTTCCCATCCCCACCCCCCCCCCCCCACCACAGCCCCCCCCCCCCCTCTTCCCCCTCCTGCCTGCCCCGCCGCCCCCCCCCCCCCCCCCCCCCTCCCCCCTCCTCTCCCCCCCCCCCGGGGGTGGGGGCGGTTGAGGGCGCCGCCCCCCGCCGCCCCGCCCCCTCCCGCCGGAGGAGGCCCCCCCCCCCCCCCCCCCCCCCCCCCCCCCCCTCTCACCCGCCGCCCCAGGGGGCCTGATTTTTTTTTTTTTTTTTTTTTTTTTTGGTTTTTTTAAGGCCGCGAATATTCGCCTTCTCCCCGCCGGGTTTGTTTTGGTTTGCTTCCTTCCCGTCTTCTTTTTTGTGCGTTGGTTGGGGGATTTGTTTTCTTTTTGGTGATTTTAATCCTTTTGTATTTGTTGGTAATACATCAAAAGTAATTCAATTCAATTAATTGATGGGGAAAAAATTCCTTACCTGAATTCGCTTTCCCTTACTTGAAGTATTCGCAGCGGAAGTCTAGATCCACATTCTCGTTCCACCACCAAAGATTTACCGGCGAGATTCCACAATCACAGGGAAAGGGAATAATATCCACAACCCAAATGCCGTGGATTAATGGAATGAAGATCAAATACTAGGAAAGAAGAATTTCTAAGCCTGCGATTCTAAGAGAGAGGGAGAGAGAGATGGAGCCGCCGTTTCTCAGAGATTCGCTCGTGCGAATGAATCACTCAGTTACTTACTCACTAATGCGGTGGTTACCAAAATATATAACCCTATTTTGTAACCGCCCTAATAGTGAGTTTCCAATATTGCCCTTGGGCATTTAATTTATTAATCAAATTAATAAATTCCAACAGCTCCCACTTGCACAAGGGCAAGTGTTAATCTTTCAATGTGTCCCAGACACACTTGTATGTCCCAGATATACACATTCAATCTCTCTGTTATGTATCCCAGATACATAGACCTCTTGTGTCCTAGACACATGTATATCCTAGATATACATATTCATTGATCTCTTCACTATGTATCCCAGATACATAGACCACCCGTGTCCCGGACACTAATATCCACAAGTCATACCGGCAAAATGGGTTGTGCGACCGGTGATATACACACACGCGTGAGCCCCAAACTAGAAACCTTCCCGCAGGGCCGAATGGCACATCACTCATAGAAACAAATCAAATAAGCATTAGTATAACACAGTGTCCTAGGTTTATTCAAACTCACCAGACTAAAGGTATCTCGATCCCTCTTAGAGATCACCTTCTTGTCCTTAAAATGTTCACTACTCGTAACACATACAGGTTGGCGCCAAAGAACACTTTTTAGGGTGCAGTTGAATCAAACCTTTCCTTTCGCCCTGCACCATCACTACACTTAGGATTGACTCCTTTCCCAAGTAGTGCCCCTTTAGGTCGAATCAATCATGACCATAGGTAACACCCCAAAGTAGCCACATCAACCCTTCGTTTCATGATGTCGTCGAAAGTCACTAAGAACACTAATGGACCATAAGGTCCAGGACTCACACAATGAGAGGAGCAGGGATCCATCCTCTTATTTCCAATGATCGCTAAGCACACATAGTATGATATATGTGCTATGGTGGAACATTCTATATATAATAGAATGTATGTCTATCTCAACACCATACAGGTCTTAGTCTAGTCGCAACCTCTTGCGCCTAACCCGAGTTTCTTTATTGTCGCCACCCTAGCGCCACATAAAGTACTCGCACCTGGCTCCTATAGGCAACATGAATAGTGGGAATATTCATGTCGATTCTCTTCACAATAGAGAAACTCATCTTGATTCCAAATCAATGCGACATCATGATTATGAATTGACCTACACAAAGTCATTCACAATCTGTCTCATCTCTGCTCGCCTCCAAGGCGCCAGAGGCGAATGCTCGTGTGAGTGAGCCATTCTCTTGCCTATTGACATATCTTGTTTTATGCTAGCAAAAACACAATCACACAGAAAGTGAATAAAAAAATGCTGGAATGAACTCATATTATTCATTAATAAGAAAGTCTCAGTACAAAAACAAGTCACAATCTACGCAAGCCCAAGGATTTTACATGAGAAATAAAAACATCCTTGGCTATGGGTTTGGTAAGAGGGTCAGCTACCATCAAACTAGTAGATATGTGCTTAAGTACAACTTTCTTCCTTGATGTAATGTCTCTAACAAAGTGATATCTCAACTGTATATGTTTGGTCTTCCCATGATACTTGGGGTCCTTGACATAGCTAAGAGCTGCCGTACTATCACAGTAGACAAGGGCAGCCTCTTTGGATGTCATCACAATCCCAAGATGTCGAAGGAATCTCCTCAACCAAACAGCCTCTTGAACCGCAGCTGAGCATGCCACATACTCGCTTCCATGGTCGAGAGGGATATACAAGCCTGCTTCTTGCTACACCACGAAATGGCTCCGCCATTCAGCAAGAAAGCATATCCAGAGGTTGATTTGCGCTCATCAATGTCTCCAGCCCAGTCGGCATCACTATAGCCAACTAATCGCAAATCCGATCCTTGGTAACACAACATGTAGTTACTCGTTCCTCTGAGATATCTCAATATCCTCTTGACTGCTTTCCAGTGCTCTATGCCTGGGTTTGATTGGTACCGACTAACCAAACCCACTGCATAACAAATATCCGGCCTAGTACACATCATAGCGTACATAAGGCTACCCACTGCACTGGAATATGGAACTCTTTCCATCTTGGTTTTCTCCTCTGGAGTCTTAGAACCCATATCAAGGCTCAAATGCAAACCCTTCTCCACTGGAGTATCAATTGGTTTGCAGCAGTGCATCTCGGTATCTCGTCAAGACATTGTCAATATAGGTCTCTTGAGATAAACCCAGGAATCTCTTTTGCCTATTTCTGACAATCTTGACACCAAGCACATAGCTTGCTTCACCCATGTCCTTCATATCAAATACGGAGGACAACCATTTCTTAATGGTTTCCAATAGCTCCTTGCTATTGCTAGCCATAAGTATGTCATCTACGTACAGTGTCAGAATGACATAATTATTATCAGATCTCTTGGTGTAAACACAGTGGTCTTCCTCAAGCATGGAAAAATCATTTTCCATCATAGCTTGGTGGAAGCGCACATTCCACTGTCTAGATGCTTGCTTTAAGCCATATATGGACTTCTTAAGCTTGCATACTTTGCGCTCAAGTCCATGTGCTTCAAAGCCTTGAGGTTGATCCATATAGATCTCTTCCTCAAGTTCTCCATTGAGAAAAGCAGTTTTTACATCCATCTGATAAAGCTCCAAGTCCAACTGAGCAACAATGGCTAGTATGAGGCGAATTGAGGCAAACCTAACCACAGGGGAAAAAGTTTCCTCATAATCAACGCCCTCTCGTTGGGTGTAGCCCTTAGCCACTAAACGAGCCTTGAATCTCTCAATAGATCCATCCGCCTTTCTTTTGATCTTGAAAACCCACTTGTTCCCAATTGCCTTTCGGCCTGGCGGCAAGTCAACCAAGTCCCAGGACATGATTAACTTTCATCGACTCCAACTCTTCCTTTATTGCTTTTAACCATTCCTTTGAGCTTAACCCCGCAAGAGCTTCCTGCACGCTCTTTGGTTCATGCTCATCGACTGAAATCATCTCACAGTCGATCTCTTCAGGAGTTATGAAGTAGGCTTCATCCTCTATGTCGAAACGTCGATGAGGAACTAGCCCGCGCCCACTACGGCGCAAGTGCATGTCAGATTGCTCACCGTCTAAGGTAGCTATCACATCTGCACTCCCACTCCCACTAGGATCTTCTGGATGAACCCCAGGTTCATTATCCAGAATCTGAATCCCTGGAGTGACAAGACCACTATCTTGTATCTCAAAGAATTCCAATGATTCTTTGTTAACTCCTGAAAGAGATGGAAAATCATTCTCCAAGAATGTTGCATCCCTAGACTCAAGTTCCGTTCTCCTCTCACTCTCATCTAGTCCAATGAAGACATGGCCCTTTGAGGGTTCAGAATATCTCACAAAGATACACTTTCTTCCTCTGGGTCCAAGCTTTCCATATTGGTGAGAAGTAGAGTGAACATATGCTGCACATCCCCATGAGTGCAAGTAACTCAAATCTGGCTTCCTTCCGGTCCACAACTCATATGGTGTGGAAGGAATCGATTTGGTTGGAACTCTGTTGAGGATATAGGCCGCAGTCAGCAAAGCATCTCCCCAATAAGAGATGGGTAGATTTGCTCGCGCCATCATGGATCTCACCATGTCTAGCAAGGTTCTATTCCTCCTCTCAGCAACCCCATTTTGCTGTGGAGTCCTTGGAATAGTAAGTTGTCTAGATATCCCCTTTTCATCACATAACCCTTTGAACATATCGGAGAGATACTCTCTTCCTCTATCCGTTCTAAGAGTTTTAATCCTTTTATCTAACTGATTCTCAACCAAGCTCATGAATTTCTTAAAACATTCCAGAGCTTCTGACTTATGAGAAACTAGATAAATGTGACCATACCTTGTATAGTCATCTATGAATGTGATGAAATAAGACTGTCCTTTTCTAGTATGCACATTCATGGGTCCACACACATCTGAATGGATAAGTTCTAAAGGAAGAGAGGCTCTCAAAGCCTTTTTAAATGGTTTTCTAGTTGCTTTTCTGCTAGACATGACTCACGAAGTTGGCAAATCAGATAGTGAACCTTGGCCTAAGAGACCTTCTCTTGCTAACCTTGTTCATCCTATCTAAGCCAATATGTCCTAGTCTAGCATGCCACAAATTAGAATCAATACACACAGTATTTTGGCAAACAAAAGCATTACTAGAATTAAATGAATAATCAATTGTATCCAATACAATGAAACCATTATCAAGAAAACCATAACCATA
This sequence comes from Hakea prostrata, assembly GCF_041222555.1. Taxonomy (NCBI): domain Eukaryota; kingdom Viridiplantae; phylum Streptophyta; class Magnoliopsida; order Proteales; family Proteaceae; genus Hakea; species Hakea prostrata. The sequence continues at coordinate 73,733,156 of NC_142600.1, read as the reverse complement.
AACTGTATCACCCAGAGATACAAAACCAAAGAATTGTTTTCAAATACAACTCTAAAACCATGTCTTAAAAGATAAATAACGAAAACAAGATTTCGCCGAATGTCTGGAGCATACAACACATCATGGAGTAACAACGGTCGGCCACCTCGCAAAACTAATTTGCATGTGCCTATGCCATGAACCTCCACGCTTGAGCTGTTCCCCATCGTTATTCTTTTGCTTCCTCTTGGAATACAACGGTATTCCACGAAGCTCGAGCGTTCCCTTGTTATGTGTTCTGTCGCACCGAATCAACAATCCACAAAGGATTTAGTTCAAGCAAGCATAGTAGAACTTGTTACATAACAAGATGAGGTATAACACACAAGTACATACCTCTTGCTCAGTGCAATCACGAGCAAAAGGACCAGGCTTTCGGCACTTGAAGCAAATCAAAGGTGATTTCTTCTTGCCAGCACTAGTCCCCCTTGAACGCTTGAGCCCACTCTTGTTTTTGTTCCCACCCTGGTTACTTTGCTTGGACCGCTGAGGTTGAGCTTTCTCTCTTGCGCTTGAAGCCTGCACTCTTACTAGTGCTAGCTTCAGCATCAAATACATCGGTTTGAGGGGTATCGGCCAACATCCGATCCTCATCAAGCTCAAGGTGCTTGGCAGCTTGATCGAAAGTCTTGACCTCATCGGCATGAGTCAAGAAGATCTTCATATGCTCCCAAGTCTTTGGCAATGACCGATGACTGCGGAGACTTGCTCCTCATCGGTCTTCGGCGCCCACATGCGCTCAACTCACTAATCATGTTAGACATGATGGTTATATGCTGCCTCATGGTGTGACCCCGGCGCATCTTATAACCGTCAAAAGTGAGTCCGAGCTGGCGGCCTCTTGTGGTGGAAGTCCCTCCATACTGGAACTTCACGACCTCCCACAAAGACTTTGCAGTCCTATGCTTCTCATAACGAGCATCAGGTCATCCCTCATGGAGCTCGGGATTGTAATCCCGGCTACCCGGTCTTTCCTCTTCCAAGCATTGTATATATCAAGGTCCCTGCGATGCTTGTGCGGTGGTACCTTCCTCAGGTGGGTTCATGGTCTGGTTTATGGTCTCCAACATATCCTGCTCTTCCAGGAGATATTGCACCTTTCGGTGCCAGAGGTCATAATTCCTCTCATTTAGCTTATCTCCTTTAGTGAGGTCAGCAACAATGCTCTTGGTAGCAGCCATTTTTCTAGAGATATTACATACAAGAATGAGTTCAATAAATATAGCATAAAACACAACTCATGCAACAAAAAATCACACTAGCATAGTCAACCTGTGGGATAAGCACTTAAACCAAAAGAGACGCTAAAAAACATTCAATCAAATTCTCATGCAAACCCACATAGACTTATACACTAGCTTCATTCTGTGCAAGAAACATGATTGATAGACCCATAAACAAAAAATAGTTTTATTAAAATAAAACATTCAATCATGTTCAAGCTATGAGGTGGTTCACACAGAACACTTCTACCTCATTAGCTCCCACTAGGCCCCAATAGGCCCTCAATGCCCAAACATCACACAGTCTGTCGGGCCATTGGTGTCCAGTAAGTTAGAAACACATTCTGAACTGGACAAACCAATATCCAAAAAAATCCATCTCCCAGATGGACTGCCGTCTGCCCAGACGGAATTCCGTCTGCCTTTTATGCCCAGACGGATGACCGTCTGCCCAAACGGAAATTCCGTCTGGCATTCTGTGACCAGACGGATGACCGTCTGGCCCAGACGGATGACCGTCTCCCAGACTGAAATTCCGTCTGGTCACCGTGACCACTCCGATAATAGGCGGAGGACGATCGCCGTCGGTCCACAGATGACCAAAAAACGGCGATTTTTCAATTTTTCTTGAACGAAAAAAAAAAAAAACGGTAAAACACGTTTTTTCACTCAAAAAATCATCCAAAAACACATGGAAAAATCCAACAATAAAATTTTTTAAATAAAAAATTATCATCATGGATTATCAATTCATGCAAATCTTCATTAAGGAAATTCACAAGGATCTCTCACTCAGATCCGAATCAAAATTAAAGGTTTCCAAAAACCCTATCAATTCTCCCATGGGTTTCGTATTAAACCCTTGTTCCTCCCATTGGATCCATACAATAAAATTAAACAATGGGGAGGAACAATAAACGTGGGAACCAATGGCTCTGATGCCAATGTTGGTAATACATCAAAAGTAATTCAATTCAATTAATTGATGGGGAAAAAATTCCTTACCTGAATTCGCTTTCCCTTACTTGAAGTATTCGCAGCGGAAGTCTAGATCCACGTTCTCGTTCCACCACCAAAGATTTACCGGTGAGATTCCACAATCACAGGGAAAGGGAATAATATCCACAACCCAAATGCCGTGGATTAATGGAATGAAGATCAAATACTAGGAAAGAAGAATTTCTAAGCCTGCGATTCTAAGAGAGAGGGAGAGAGAGATGGAGCCGCCGTTTCTCAGAGATTCGCTCGTGCGAATGAATCACTCAGTTACTTACTCACTAATGCGGTGGTTACCAAAATATATAACCCTATTTTGTAACCGCCCTAATAGTGAGTTTCCAATATTGCCCTTGGGCATTTAATTTATTAATCAAATTAATAAATTCCAACAGTATTTCTCCCTTTTCATCCGTTAGATCTGGATTTGTTAGGGAGTATATAGATTTGAACTTCCTTTTCTCTTTCACTTTTTACTGTTTTCTTTGTTGTACCTGTGGAGAAGACGGAAGTTGCAGTTTCTCTAAAGTGCCTTTTTTCGACCTTCATAGGAGTTCTTTCTTCGATTCCTGCCACAAGTAAGTTCGTCTTCCTCTCCTGGTTATTTCCATCTACTTTATTCTTCATTTGGTGTTGTATTCTGAGCGTGCTTTACCCTTTCTGTTTTTTTATTTTCCTTGGGTTTTGCTTGTCAGTTCTTTCATTTCTGCAACTCTAGCCTTCGTATAGGCTTCTTGTTTGTGATGGGTGTTAAGAAGAAAGCTTCTAGGCCCTCTAGATCTTCCCCTATCCCCCCCTCTTCTGGGAGCTCTTCTGTTCGTTTTGAGAACAGTGGAGCTGCTTCTTCTGGATACAGTGACACAGAGAGTGACACTGAACTTGATCCGACCTTGTCTCCTGGTACTCGTCCCAACCTACTTAGTGATGCTGAATTAACTTCATTAAGTATTCGTAGTCGGTTCAGTACGAACAGGACACGTTGGTTGCTTAAGCTTTCTTCTTCAGCCTTAGCTCTTGAGAGAAGTCGTCCTAGGACTTCCGAACACATAGATTTCGACCCCAGTACTTCGGGTCCCAATTTTTATCCGTCCGAGCTTACCGAAAATGATTTGGAGGATATCCGAGCTCGGTACTCCATTCCTGATAGCTTCATACTGAGGGTTCCTTCTTTCCATGATCGGGCTCACCGACCTTCTCCTGGTGAGTTTGCAGTGTATGAAGATGCCTTTGTCAGTGGTTTCAGACTTCCTGTGCACCCAATCTTTTCTGATATGCTTAATCATTTTGGGGTTTGTCCAGGGATGTTGGCGCCAAATAGTTGGCGCAACATAATTTGTTTCTGGGGATTCTGTAAGCAGTCTGAGGTCGGTGTCATTCCGACCTTACCTTTATTCCTTCAATTTTTTATGTATAAAAAACAAGAACAAAGTCGTTGGTTCTATCTCTCCAAACGAACTTCCCTACAAACTGGGTGGGAGGGTAACTTCGTAGGATCAGGTACTCTTCCAACCAATACCAAGGGTTGGAGGTCTCGTTACTTCTTTGTTCGGTCCGCTTCTGTCCCCAGCTTTCCGACCTCTTGGCCCAAATACCCTAAGGAGGATTCAAATGCCATTCCGCCTTTATCTCATTCCGAACAGGAAGCAAGGGATCGAATTCGGATGATCCCCACTGAAGATCGGAACTTGCTTGCTGTGAATGGATATTGTCCGGAATATCCGAATATCCTTCATTACTGGGGGTTCTTGACTGGTAAGAAGAGTTTTCCTCTTTTTGTCTATTTGTTTCTTTATCATTTTTGTTCCAAGTTATCTTACTCAGGAAAATGATGCAGTGATGCTCGGAGAGGATGACTTTGAGGAGGTCGTTGCTACTATGCAGCAAGTGGAGGTGAAACATCCGACCAGGTCGGATAAAGCTTCAATCGGTCCTCGTCTCTTCCCCCAAGGGAAAGGCGATCGGGTCCGAAAGGAGAAACCTGGTGACCTGCCTCCCCGCCCTTCGAAGAAAACGTCCAGCTCGGAGAAGACTTCGGATTCCAAGCTTCCTCCCCCTTTGGGAGATGAGGTGTCTTTTAAAGACACTCCGAGGTCGGAGGCTGGAGCTTCACAGCCATCCAATATTCTCCGACCTGATTGGTCGTTAGATTCTAGCTCCTCGGTATTTGAGGGAACTTCCTCTGTCATTTCCCGAGTTGCTAACGAGTGGATGTCCGGAGTGCTTCTCCTGCCGACATGGCTTACCTGGAGAGTTTTGGTCGTCTCAAAGCTCATGCTATTACTGTTAGGTAAGTGATCTTCCTGCCCCTTTTTGAAAATTTCATCCCTTTGGTAATTGTATCTTTAACCAGTTTTCTCTTGGTTATAGGATGGCTTGCGCTATGGCTCAATCCGTGGGTCAGAGTATTCATTCAGCTCGGGAGGATTATTTTGCGTTGCAGAAATCCGAGCAACGCATTAAGGAATTGGAAAAAGAGGCATCATCTTTGAAGACGAGCAAGGATTCTTTGATTGCTCGGGAGGCCGACCTTCTCAGCGAGGTTGCTGCTCTGAAAGGGAGAAATGAGGCTATGGAACTTGAAAGAACTTCTCTTCAAACTAGCCTGGAAGAAACCCAAGGCTCCTTAGTTGGGAAAGATGCTGAGATCTCTAGCCTCCGAGCTAAGTTGGAGAGCTCGGATCACCAAGTGGCGAAGCTGATGAAAGCAGTTGAGGAGAAAGCTCCTTATGTTTTTGAAGATATCCCCAACGAGCTTCGCTTTGAGGTGATCAAGAGGTGGGTTAGGACTTCTAGCTGTAAGAAGTTCATGGCCAAAGTAGCTGCGCCCGGGTATATTTATGCTCGGCGTCATGCCTGCCAGGGTATCATAGCAGCTTTCAAAGACTTGGATTTGGAACGATTTCAAGAGCTGATCGATCCTGGAATCTTTGACGACCTTAAGATCCCCCGTCCTTCATGGTGTGCTTCTCGAGCAAGGTTTCCTAAGCCGCAACCGGTTGAAGTGGCTGAGTTTTTAGATTCCAATTGGGATCCCTTGCCGGAGGTTGGTAGCTCGGGAACCTCTACGTCAAAGAATGTGTCCGGTCTGAAGAAGCCAGATAGTAAATCTTAGTCTATCTTTCTGTAAACTTGATTATTATCGTCCTTGAGCTTTCTTGAAATGATCTTTTTTTTTGTATGGATAACTTTTTGGTATGGAATGAAATATTATTTTAATCTCCAAAGATGTTTTTGGTCAATCGTTGTTCCTTTCTTTCCAAGTATCATCTTCTTGTGCTCGGGGAACTTTTGCTTATCGACCTTAGTAGGTCGGTCGCCTAAGTATCCTAGGACTTTTGTGCCTTAGTTGCTTAGGGCCCTTTGTGCCTAAGTGACTTAGGGCTTTTGGTGCCTAAGTTGCTTAGGGCTTCTGTGCCTAAGTTGGTTAGGGCTTTTTGGTGCCTAAGTGACTTAGGGCTTTTTGTGCCTAAGTTGCTTAGGGCTTTTTGTTTTTCGACCTTAGTAGGTCGGTGGCCTAAGTGACTTAGGGCTTTTTGGTGCCTAAGTGACTCAGGGCTTTTGTGCCTAAGTGACTTAGGGCTTTTGGTGCCTAAGTTGCTTAGGGCTTTTTGGTGCCTAAGTGACTTAGGGCTTTTGGTGCCTAAGTTGCTTAGGGCTTTTTGGTGCCTAAGTGACTTAGGGCTTTTTGTGCCTAAGTGACTTAGGGCCTTTTGTTTTCCGACCTTAGTAGGTCGGTGGCCTAAGAGACTTAGGGCTTTTGGTGCCTAAGTGACTTAGGGCTTTTGGTGCCTAAGTGACTTAGGGCTTTTTGTGCCTAAGTGACTTAGGGCTTTTTGTTTTCCGACCTTAGTAGGTCGGTGGCCTAAGAGACTTAGGGCTTTTGGTGCCTAAGTGACTTCGGGCTTTTGGTGCCTAAGTGACTTAGGGCTTTTGGTTTTCCGACCTTAGTAGGTCGGTTGATGAATTTCAGTTGTTTGTCAATACCCCCATGATCATCTTAGCTAAGTATTATAGCTTAAGCTGTAATGATATGTAGAAATTTCAAAAACTTTAATCAAAAAAAAAATTCAAAATGTCTGAATCACCAATTATAGTGAGTATCTAAACAATTTAAAGACGAAAACTGAAAGAAAATTCCAAAATTTGTTGAGGCTTTTATACTATTGATACTATTTCCTCAAGTTGTTTGAATTCCAGGTCCGAGGTATGAGTTGGCCGGTCTCTGGATCGCGCAGCTTGTATGCTCCTGGGGCAACTTGTTGTACTACAATGTACGGTCCTTCCCAGTTTGGAGCAAGCTTTCCTTGATTTGTGGGATCAGAAGCAGATGATTTGCGGAGGACCAAATCTCCAGGGAGGTATTGTCGCAGTTTAACCCTTGCATTGTAGTGTGTTGCAATGCGTCTTTGGTATTCCTCCTATCTATATTGTGCTTTATCTCTGACTTCCTCAATGAAGTCTATGTTTGCCCTCATTCCTTCGATGTTAGCTTCCTCATTGAATTCTTCTTCTCTGATGGATCCGACCTTAACCTCTACGGGAATCCGAGCTTCGACTCCATAAGCTAGTCGGAATGGAGATTCGCCGGTGGTAGTCCTGGCAGTAGTTCGGTAAGACCATAGAACTTTAGGTAACTTTTCTACCCATGTGCCTTTAGACTGGTCCAATCTTTTCTTTAATCCTTCCAACATTGATCTATTAGTAACTTCCACTTGGCCATTGCTCTGTGGATATGCTAAAGAAGACCAACGGTGCTTTATACCTTGCTCTTTACAAAAACGTTCGAATTCAGCATTTTCGAACTGTTTACCGTGGTCGGTGACAATGATTTTTGGGATACCATACCGATACATGATATTATGTGTGACGAATTTTTTCATCTGGTCGGTATTGATGGACGCCAGTGCTTCAGCCTCCACCCATTTAGTAAAGTAATTGACTGCCACCACCAGGTACTCTCTGCTTCTTGTGGCCTTGGGTAGTTTTCCTACCAGGTCTATCCCCCATCTCGCGAATGGAATCGGGGAGAGAGTTGATGTCAGAGGCATTGCAGGAGCATGGGGTATGTTGGCGTGTGCCTGGCACTTGTCACATTTGCGGACGTGAGCCTTCGAATCTTGTTGTAGTGTGGGCCAATAGTATCCTTGCCTTATTACCTTGTCTGCTAGGGCTCTGGCTTCTATATGGCCTCCACAGTTTCCTTCATGAATTTCTTTTAGGATGACAGCTGCCTCAGGAGCCCCTACACATCGTAACAATGGTCGGGTGAGAGACTTTTTGTATAACTTATCATTTCTGACAGTGTATCTGACTGCTTTTTGCTTTACAGTTCTAGCTTCTTTTGGATCTTCTGGTAGTAAATCACTTTCCAGATAATTGATTATTGGAGTCATCCAACCATGCTCGGTCTGTATGTGCATCTGGTCGGTCAGATTGATGCTCGAAAACTGTAGTTCTTCCATATATACGACCGGGTCTGCTTCCATCTCATCCGTAGCCAACCTAGATAAGGCATCTGCCTGCTCATTTTCTGATCTAAGGACTTGTTGGATTTGGATGTTTTTGAAGAATTGTCTGTATTGGTTGACCATGGTCAGATATTTCGTCATCCTTTTTTCTTTTGCTTCATATAGCCCGTTCACTTGATTCACAATTAGTTGCGAGTCGCTTCTAACTTCGATGTTCTGAATGTCAAGGGCTTTTGCTATACGAAGACTTGCTATCAGTGCTTCATATTCTGCTTCATTGTTTGAGGCCTTGAATTGGAAGCGTAGTGCATACCGTATTTGGAATCCTCGTGGGCTGACAAGGAGCAATCCCGCTCCACTCCCCTGTGCGTTGCTAGAACCATCCACTGAAAGTATCCATCTTTTGATGCTTTCGGAAGTGGCCTCTTCTTCTTGCTCATGCTTTGGTTCAGAAGTTTCAAGGATGAAATCAGCTAGGACCTGAGCTTTAATAGCTGGTCTTGGTCGGAACTCTATTTGATGCTCGCTTAGCTCAACTGCCCATGATACCAGTCTTCCGGCCAGGTCTGGTCTGTGCAGTATTTTCTTCAAGGGAAAATTTGTTAATACTATAATAGAATGTGACAGAAAATATGGTCTCAGTTTTCTGGCTGCTATGACCAATGCCAAAGCTTGCTTGTCCACTTCTGGATATCTTGTTTCGGCATCAAGGAGCACATGGCTCACATAGTAAACGGGGTTTTTGCTTGTTTTCCTTCATCTTGCACTAGTACTGCACTAACAGCCGGGGTGAAGTTGCCAAGTAGACGATCGGTTCCTTTCCCGTGGTCGGTCGTCGTACGAGCGGGGGTGGAGTTGTTAGCTTTTCTTTCAGATGTTCGAAAGCTTGTTGACACTCCTCGCTCCATTCTGGTACTCCCTTTTTGGAAATATTTTTTAAGGCTTGAAAGAAAGGTGAACATCTCTTTCCTGACCGGGCTATGAACCTGTTTAAGGCTGCTACCTGACCAGTGAGACTTTGTATTTCCTTGATGCTTTTTGGTGGTTTCATCTCTTGTATGGCTTTTATCTTCTCGGATTAGCTTCTATTCCTCTTTGGGATACCATGAACCCCAGAAATTTTCCTGAAGATACTCCAAAAGCGCATTTTTCTGGGTTGAGCTTCATTTTGTATGCTCGGAGTACCTCAAAGACTTCTGCTAGGTCCTTTAGATGGTTGAATTGAGATGTGCTCTTTATCAGCATGTCATCAACGTATACCTCCATATTCCTGCCTATCTCTCTTTCGAAAATTTTGTTGACCGCTCATTGGTAGGTTGCCCCAAAGCATTTTTAGACCAAAGGGCATTACTTTGTAATAATAACTATCCCTATGTCAGTCATGAATGCTGTGTGTTTCTGGTCGTCTGGGTTCATCAAGATTTGGTTGTATCCTGAATAGGCGTCCATGAAACTGAGCATCTCGTGCCCGGCGGTTGCATCGATGAGCAAGTCTATCCTTGGTAGAGGATAACAATCCTTCGGACAGGCTTTGTTGAGGTCGGTATAGTCTGTGCACATTCTCCATTTTCCGGTGGCCTTTTTTACCATCACCACATTGGCCAACCAAGTTGGGTGGTCGATGGGTTTAATGAATCCGGACTGCTTTAGCTTCTGAGCCTCTGTTCGGATTGCCTCATGCTTTTCCAAAGAAAAATTTCTTCTTTTTTGTATTACTGGAATTGCTTGAGGGTCAATATTTAACCTGTGCTCGGCTACTTTTCTGTCTATTCCGGGCATGTCTTCGGCCGACCATGCAAAGACGTCAGTATTTTTCTGTAGAAAGCTGGTTAGACTATTTTTGAATCCTTCTTCTTGTTCTGCTCCGATCATAGTTCCCTGATCTTCCCTTGAATTCAGCATAATCTTTTCCAATTTTTCTACCGGTTCGGCTCTTTGCATGTTTTCTTCATCACGATCATCTTTGACTTCGACCGCCATGGTAGAGCTTGTTTTTACTCTCTTTCTCATGTAATTGGCGTAGCTCTGCCTGCTTCCCTTTTGGTCGGCGGAACATTCTCCTATTCCCTTTTTTGTTGGGAATTTCATCTTCATGTGTAAGGATGATACTACCGCCTCCAGGGTACAAAGGGTTGGTCGTCTTAAGATCATATTATAAGCTGACAAATCTCGGACGACCATAAAATTTGTTTGGATGACCCTGTCTCTGGGGTGTTCACCAATACGAAGATCTAATCTGATGGTGCCCTCTGCTCGGGTTGAGGTTCCTGTGAAACCGTATAAGTGCGTCCCACAAGGGATCAGCATTTTCTCGTCTAGCTGTAATTTATGGAAAGCTTCTAACGACAAGATATCTGCTGATGACCCAGTATATACTAGGACTCTATGGACCTCTGTTCCGGCCAGAGTGACTTTGATGACAAGGGCATCGTCGTGGGGAGTGTTTACCCCCTGCTTATCTTTGGTTGAGAAGGTGATTGGTTCTGAAGTGATCTTCTCACCTGGTTTCTCAAGCTCGGCATTCCCCACATATCGTGCTTTTCTTTTGGCTTGTCTACTGGACTCCTCAGTTGGACCACCGATACAGTAAATATTGGTGGTCGTTTTTGATTATCTCCTCCTTCTCGTGGTCGGGACTTGTTTTGGCGTCCTTCTCTCTCGGAGATCTATGCCTCTTTCTACCCCCTTCTACTTGCTTTTGATCAGGCTGGGTAGGTTTGAGGTATTTTACAAGCCGCCCTTGATCGATGATTCTGTCAATTTCCTCTTTTAGTTGTCGGCAGTCATCTCGTCCGGTGTCCGTGATCTTTGTGGAAGTCGCAATATTTGCTTTTGTCTCGATTTCCTGGTCGAGAATGTAACTTTTCGGGCTGTTGGAGGATTCCTCGATCTTTAATCTGCATCAGGATTTCCGATCTCCTCATGGCCGGTAACCTTTCCTGTTCAGGTCGACCATCCCTGGTCGGGTTTATGGTCGATCTTCTGACAGGTTGGTACTTTTCTTTGTACGTTCTCGCCTCCATGGTCGGATGCTCCTTTTTTCGAGATTCAATTGTTTCTGATATCTCCGCTTGCTTGTGGCATCGTTCCCGGAGAGCGTTATACGTTTCAGGCATGTCATTCAAAAGTCTCTCAAGTAGGCCTTCATGGGTGAGTCCTTGGTACAAGGCGTGGAAAGCTATCTTTTCATCCAGATTTTCAATCTGCATGGTCAGTTTATTGAATCTCTCAAGGAAATCTCCAATGGACTCTGTTCGCCCTTGTTTTACAGCGAACAAGGTGTCTTCTCTTTTTTTGGTTTCTACTCCGCTTTGGAAACGCAATAAGAAAGTCAAACCTAGATGT